>NC_139019.1:165681681-166318017 GCF_964374135.1 Grampus griseus | reverse complement strand
GACAACTTTTCAGAGAGGATGAAACCAATCCTTGCCCTTTGGAGCCTGTGTCTTTGAGGAGAGGGACAGCCTTTGAGTGAACAAATAGATGGTCAAGATTATGTCAGATGCTGCTGAGGGCTGTGGGCTGAGGCATTTGGGGGCGGGGGGAGGTCAGGGAAGGTCCCTCGGAGGAGGTGACATTTGAACCGAGATCTGGAAAACATGAGTGAGAGAAGCCGGTCACCAAAGGCCACGTGTTGTATGATTCCATTTATACAAAATATTCAAAATAGACAAACCCACAGAGACAGAAAGCAGGTTGGTGGCTGGTTGCCAGGGGCTGGGGGGAGTCAGGAGTGACTACTTAATGGGCACAGGGATTCCTTTTGGGGAGATGAAATGTTTTGGAACTAGAGAGAGGTGGTGGTTGCATAACCTTGTGAATGCACTAAGTACTCCTGAACTGTTCACTTTAAAATGTTAATTTTCACCACCTAGAGCGGTGGGATAGGGAGGGTGGGAGGGAGATGCAAGAGGGAGGAGATATGGGAATATATGTATACGTACAGCTGATTCACTTTGTTGTACAGCAGAAACTAACACACCATTGTAAAGCAATTATACTCCAATAAAGATGTTGAAAAAAAAGAATAAAATGGAATAATCCTGACACACACACAAAATGTTAATTTTCACCTCAATTAAAAAAAAAATGCCATTGAGTCTGCCATGCACAGAGGACAGATGGGCCCCTGAGAGATGGAAAAGAAGAGATTGACCAGGGAACTGGGCACAGAGTGCAGAGGGGATGTGGAAGGACACGGCCCCCTGTCGGGTCCCAGCCTGGGCACACCGCCCTCAGGGAGATGGGGGAGGGGCTGATCTAGGGTGGCTTTGGCCTGCAGCAGCTTGAAGCAGGATTTTGGTCCCCCGGCCAGAGATTGATGTCAGGCCGAGGCAGTGAGAGGGCTGAATCCTAACCACTAGACCACCAGGGACCAGTGGCCAGTGACAAGGCCCTGGCCTCTCTCAGCACTGTAGAAGTAAATTTCCACAAAGGGACAGAAAGTGGTGAAACAAGTAAAGTGTTTATTAGGAGGAAAAAGGGTATGTGTGGATAGACACGTGGGCGGACTCAGAGAAAGAGCTGCGCCCTCATGGTAGTTTCAGTCACTCACATGGGGCATTTCTTCCGGGTCTCCTCTGGCCCGTCCTCTTGCTTTGCCTGGTTCTGAGTCCGAATTTGTTTTATCTCAGGGTCCTCCCATGTGTGACAGCGCATCTCTTAGCCAAGATGGATTCTAGAGAAGAGGCCTATGGGTACGTTGACATCAGTCCCTTTTTGACCTCCAAGGAGCCTTTCTGCACATGTACAGTCAGGAAGGTCTCCTTGACCTCAAGACTGAGACATATGTGGTCTCGTCTGTTATCTGGGCAGGACCCAGCCTCCTCTCTGGCTCCTGCTAGTTTGGAGTATCTGTCCACAGGGGACAAACTCCAGCTGCTCAGTCTGGGGCCCATCTATCTCCTGCTTCAGGGGAACTCCACCAGCCCCCCACTTTGTGGTATGCCTGGGTGACTGGGGGTGAAACGCCTGGGTCTGCCTGAGTTTACTTGTGTGTGTGTGTGCGCGCACACACACACACACACACACACACACACACACTGGCCTGGGTGTGCACGTGTGATGTGACAAATGCATGCACATGTGTGTGCTAGGGTCTGTGTAGGGACATGAAGCACACACTTGCACACATATGCTAGAGCCTGGTGTGCAGGGAGCCCCTCGAGTCTCCGCATACGTGGCCCCCTAAGCCCTCTTGCGGGGGCTGAGGCTCAAAGAGGTGGGGGGATGGAGGAGAGCGGAGCCCTCTCCCATAAAGCGCGAGCTGGGCCCCCTCGCCACCCACTCTCTCCCGCCGCCTCTCCGCCTGTGGCTCCGCAGGTTCTGGGGGCGTCCCCAACCTCCCCTCCCCCCATCATACTGTAAATTCTGAGAAATCCTGTCCGCGGTTTGGCCCGGCCCCTCCCCCGCCCTCTAACAGGGCTGTCCTGGCCACTGTCTTCCTGTCTTGGGGCCTGGGTGTGCGGCTCGAAGCGAAGGAGGGCTCTGCACTGCTTCTGGGGCCTTTGCATCACCTCCCTGGGCCTCAGTTTCCCCTTCTGTGGAGTGGAGATAATAATAGTTCTAACCTCAGAGGGAGAAGAGGAGGAGGTAACGCGCCCTGGGCGGTTAGCGCAGCAGCGTCTGGTAGGTAGGAAGGGCTGATACTTGCTAGTGGTTATTATTCTCCACTTCCTGCACCTTGCTTTCCCGTGGCTTCCACACGGCTACCTTTGCTGTTCCCCTACCCAGCATGCCCTCCCTCCTGTCCCCCTAGTCAAACCCAGGAATCATTCAAATTTCAGATCCTCAGGAAATAGGGGAGAGCAGTGAGACCAGCTGGATTCGGGAAACAGGGAACCTGGGTTCGAATCCGGGCTCTGCCAGGGACACGCTAGATGGCCTCAGGTTCCCTTGTCAGGTTCTGATGCTCTGTGGTTCTAAGCCTTCCTGATGAATGATCTTCGTGGGGACCCTCACCTTGTACCCCGCCCTGCCCCAAGCTTATCTGTCCTCTCCTGATGCTGAGCCATCTTCCTGGGCTCTTCTTGCCACAAACAATGAAACTTTTGGAATATATCATATTGGAATATATCACGACCTGCCCTCACTCCCTCCCTCTTTCTCCCCACTCAGTCCACTGTGTTCTCCAAGCACACCAAGTGGGCCCTGCCTCCAGGCCTTTACCCTTGCAGTTCCCTCGGCCTGGAATGCTCTTCCCTCATCTTCTTGGGTCCTTCCTGTCTGATCACCCATCACATCACCCTGTTTAATTTTCTTCGGGGCATATTGTTTTTATTGGAGTATAGTTGATTTACAATGTTGTGTTAGTTTCAGGTGTACAGAAAAGTGAATCAGTTATCCATATACATATATCCACCATTTTTCAGATTCTTTTCCCACATAGGTGATTACAGAATATTGGGTAGAGTTCCCTGTGCTATATAGTAGGTCCTTATTAGTTATCTATTTAATATATAGTATTGTGTATTTTTACCATCTAAAATTCTTATTTCTTTTCGTGTTTATTATCTGTTCCTTCTACTGGGCAGAAAGCAATCAAACTGTCAAGTAAGTGTTGGTTGAGGACCTACTATGTGCCAGTTTCCAGACCTCCTGGAAGTCACAGTTCACTGGGGGAGGCTGACCTGGGCTGAGTCACATGGACAGACATAATGCACAATCCTGATAAATGTTAGGTGGGACTGATGCCTGGTGCTGGTGGACCTGACCCACCTGGGCAGTCATAAAGGGCTTCCCAGAGCTGAGATTTCAAGCAGGGATATAGGCATTAACTAGGGAAAGACGGGAGAAGAGAAAGTGTTCCAGGTGGAGGCAGCAGCTTGTGCAAAGTCTCTGAGGCAGGAGGGAAAGTGCTGAGTTCCAGGGAATGAAAGAAGCATTTGGGAATGGAATGCAGAATGCAATGGGGAGCCATGGGGGGTTAGCAGGGCTTTGGTCCAGGCTTCATTGGGGTTCTGGGAAAATTATTTAGCCCCAGGGCCATAGGGAGCCATGGAGGGATATTGAGCAGGAGAGGAGTGTGATCAAATTTGCTTCTTGCAAAAGAGATTCATGGGTTTCTAAGGGGGGGTGGCAGTCAGAATGGAGGAGAAGAAAGGGATGCTGGGTGCCCATCAGGAGGAAGGGGGTGGCAACCCGGGTTGGGGGAGGCGTGGACTGGTGAGAAGTGGGTGGAAGATAGTGAGACCCTGGAGCTGACTTGCCCCCTGAGGGGTGATTGCCAACCAGGTGGGCTGGGCTTTTCCACCCATTGCTTGGTGACTTGATCAACTGTGAGTGGGGTTCCTGGAAAATCTATTAGCCCCTGATCTGGAACCCTGTCCCCTGGTCCAGTACCCCCTCCTCCACCTTTCTTCCACACATCTGACAGCCTCATCTGTCCATACAAAGTTTCAAGAGGCCCCAGGTGATAGCTGGGGTAAGGGTGTGTGTGTGTGTGTGTGTGTGTGTGTGTGTGTATGTGTGTGTGTGTGTGTGTGTGTGTGTGTGTGTGATTGTGTGTGTGATTGTGTGAACAATCCTGCTAAAACCAGAATTCCCTGTCTGTCGGGAGTTAAACTTCCCTGTTGGGTTTAACTTCACTGTGCTGGGATGGGGTGGGGTGTTGGCTGAGTCCTTCATTGCTCCTGGGGCAGTGACCTGGCTGGGGGATGCAACCAGCAGCTGCAGGTACCCAACTGGGGGTGGTAGGTGGTAGTGTCGGTGATTTCCTGGAAGGAAGCAGGCCCTGCGGCCAAGGTCTAGAGGAGTCTGATCTTCGTGTGTCTCTTCCTGGGCCAGTCTCACGAAAACCATCTGAGATCCTCACCACCTCCTAGTGTCCACGCAGCTGGGATTAGGGTGAGGCGAGTGAGGCATTCTCATGAGCAAATTTAAGGGGGCTCCCAACATCTCAGTAATCAAAGTGAAAAAACTTCGAAATATATTTCGCATATAACATTGTGTAAATTTAAGGTGTACAACACGCTAATTTGATACATTTATGTATTGTAACATGATCGCCACTGTAGTGATAGTTACACCTCTGTCGCGGTCCATTATTATCATTTGTCTTTAGTGGTCGGAATAATTAAGTTCCAGTCTTAGCAAATCTGATGATGATAATACAATATTGTTATCTATATTCACTATACTGTGCATTAGATCTCTAGGGCTTATAAAATAAAGAATATTTCAGTGCAATGCTTTTAATCGAGATTATCTCCCATACCATACAATTCACCCTTTGAAAGTGTACAATTCCGAGGTAGTTAGTACATTCACAGGGTTGTGTAACCATCACCCCTGTCTACTACAGAACAGTTTCATCACCCCAGAAAGAAACCCTATACCCATAGGCATCACTCTGCGCTGCCCCCTCCCCCCAGCTCCTGGCATCAATGCAACATGTAAAAAAATAAAAATTAATGCAAAAAATTCCATGATAAACAAGCGGTCAAATTTTAAAAGGAAGCCAAGCTCTGATGCTGTACTTTTCCGCCGTGCAATATTCACTCCACCTTAATCTCCAATTGGTCTGTGATTTACCTGGTGGGATGACCCCACCTCCTCCAAAGACTTCCTCTTCTGGGTCCCCCAAAGGACAGGCAGTCTGGACTAAGGTCACTTGGTGGATTCTCTCTCTGGTCAAACTCTTGGAGGAGGGTCTGTCTCCAGACTCTTGGTGGCCAGTGGGCTGGCTGGACGACATGGAATCTGTCTTTGGCACACTCTAGTTGAAACAGCTGCCTCATCACCATGTATTAACCACTTGCTGTGTACTGAGTGTGTTAAGTCCATTTTATGCATTACTCAAAATGGTTTGAAGGAATTATTTCTACGGAGGCATTTGCATTGTAGAACACTCAAACAATGCATTGATATACAGAGTAAATGCAAAAACTCCCGTCCCTCCTCACAGCCCCAAAGACAATGGCAGTTTGACATGTATCCTTCCATACTTCCCAGAGCACCTGTATGATCTGACTTAACCCTTATAAAGCCTCCCTGCAGTGAGCACTGATGTCACCCTCACTTTACAGGTGCGTTGAGTGAGACTCAGAGAGGTCTGGTTACTTGTCCAAGGTCGTACAGCATGTGAAGAGATGATGCTAGAACCCTGGTCTCTATGACTCCAGTGTCAGGAGGAAGAGAGGAAGAGGGGTCCCTATGTAGGAGGATTCCTCTTAGCTCAGCCAAAGTCACAGCTTATTCATTTAGTCATTCAACAAACGTTTATTGGGCATGACTGTGCGCTGGGTACATACACACATGGGGCCTCTGCCCTCCCCAAACTCAAGGCTGAGGCGGGAGACACCATCCATTGACATCATCCATTGACAAGGAATCAAACAAATCAGAGGATCACAGCTAGGGAGAGAGAGAGAAAACAGAGCTACCTGGGTGGACACCAGAGGAACCTAAAATAAATTTCCATATTAAAAAATATATATTCATAGGGACACACAGTTTTGAGAACATTAGCCCCCTGTGGCCCCCTTCACCTGGCAAAGCAATAAAGCTGTTCTTTTCTACTTCACCCCCCAAAAACATATTTACATGTTTCAAAATTTTAATATAGTAAGTCCCCTACGTACGAAGGAACTTTCAAAGATGCGAACGTGCGTTCTCATGTCCAATCACGTAAGTTAGTTCACGTGTCTGACGTACATTGTCATGTGTGTTCATTCATGTGTGTTCATTCTCTACAAGTGCTTTGTGTACTTTACTGTACAGTACTGTATCTTTATTTCAAGGCCAGGATGTCTGGAAGCAAGCGTAAATGTAGTGGTGATGTAGCTGGTACTATTGTACTTTTCAAGGTGCTATACTGTAAGATTAAAAATGTTTCCTTTATTTTGTGTGTTTGTTTGTTTTTTATGTATTATTTGTGTGAAAAGTATTATAAACCTTTTACAGTATGGTACTATACAGCCGATTGTGTTAGTTGGGTACTTAGGCTAACTTTGTTGGACTTACAAAAGAATTTGACTTACGAACGTGCTCTTGGAACGGAACTTGTCTGTATGTAAGGGACTTACTGTACTTCACAAGGGCAGGCAGTGAGCAGTCTCCTCCCCACTTTGCAAAGGCTCCCTGGTCACCTCCCCAAGAGCATCAATCCTCAGTGGAGATGATATTGTCCCCAAAGGAGTGAAAATTGGTTTAGGGGTGTGTGCAAAAAAACCTGTTTATGTATAAAGCACAGGTATACACAGACTATATATGTATAGATATAGTATAGATACATAGTACCTCTGTTGTGTTAAACTTTTGTATGGGACAATTAAGAAAAAAAAAGTCTAAAAATGATTGTTCCTTGAAGCGTAATAATGAAATAAAACTGGAAAAAATCTGGTCTAGCAGCAGCCACCAGTCAGATTTCTTGTGAGATCATCTAGAGATATTCTAGGCATTTCCAAGCAAATATCTACATATCCCTTTAATCCTTTTTTTTTTTTTTTTTTTACATAAATGGTAACATACCATTCTGGGCCTTCTTTTTTTTCACTTAAAATATATGTTGGCTTGCAGTCCATGTCAGTGAACAGAGCTTGCTACACAGAGCTGTGTAGTATTACTCTATGTTTGAACGACATTTATGTAACCAGTTTCCATGGATGGTCACATAACGTTGGCAACACATAATGTTTTTTCCTATGTTTTGCCACAATAAAGTGCTGCACCGTACAGTGGATAACTGCACTGATGTCATTTCACATACGAGTGAGTGTATCTGAAGGAGAAATTCCTGGAAGTGTGATAGCTGGCTTGGAAGGTGTGTGTATTTGTCATTTAGGTAGATATTACCATTTGTTCTGCGTAAGGGTTTGTACCAGTTTCCTTCTGCATCATCAGAATAAGAGAGTACCAGTTTCCCCAGAGCCTCACCAACCTGGGGAGTTATCAAACCTTTTGATCTCTGCCAATCTGATGGATTAAACATGGTCTTGCAGTGTAGTTTTAAAGTTCATTTCCCTTATGAGATTGAGAATCTTCTCTTGTGACTAAGAACCATTTGTGTTTCTTTCTCTGTGAGCTCAAATTTAATATCCTTTTTTAACTTTTCCATGGACTGTTGTAATATTTTTCTTATTGATTGTTTCCAAGAGCTCTTTATATATTATGGACACTGTCCCTTTGTGTTATGAACTGTAGTTTACTCCATTTGTCATTTAAAAATTACTTATAATTTATTTAATTTATTTTTTGAATTGTCATTTGTCTTAACATTGTTCAGGGTGAGGAGATAAAGTAATTGAGTTACGTTTACCCTTCTCTTTGATACCCTAATTTAAATACTAGGATGTAAAGTGAACAATATTTAAATACTATGCTATAAAGTCAATACATCTTATGTTACATGATATGGAGATAAAAGAGGGAAGAAAACAAAGATATTTGGTTTATATATATATATATATATACATATACATACATATGTGTATGTATATGTAATATACACACATATTCATAAAAAACAAGAGAGAAGTACTCATGACAGTTATAGTCCTCATTTCTGTAATTGGCCACATGGTTGTAGCTGGCATTATAACTACCTTCCGAACCACACTTGGTAAAATCTCTCTTAGTCTACTGGGGTTGCCATAACAAAATAGATTACAGACTAGATGGCTTATACAACAGACATTTGTTTTCTCACAATTACGGAGGCTAGAAATGCAAGGTCAAGGTATTGGCAGGGCTGGTTTCTTCTGAGGCCTCTCTCCTCGGCTTGTAGACGGCTGTCTTCTTGTTGTGTCCTCACATGGCCTTCCCTCTGTGTGTGTTGTCATAATTTCCCCTTTTTATAAGGACACTTGTCATATTGGATTAGGGCCCAATCTCCAGCATAGGAATTCTGGGGGGGACACATGCAGCCCGTAACAGTATGTTTGAGGAACAGAAAGGCAACTGGTGTGTTGGGGGTGAAGGTGGTGGGAGGGAAAGTCAAGGAGAAGTCTGGAGAGGTTGGCAGAGGATTCAGAGCTATCATAAGAACTTGGGTTTTGTTTTCCACCAGAGGGTTCTAAGTTACGCTTTGCAGAAATCCTCTGCAAGGGCCTTCCAGAGGGCGAGAGAGGTGACCAGGGCACCAGGGCGGAGGCTCCCACAATCCTCCAGGTGAGCAATGAAGAGGCCTGGGCTGGGGTGGGAAGGAAGTGTGTGCTTTTGAGGCCATAAGAAGGAAAGGACTTGTGGGTCAGTGTGTGGAACAGATATCAGGCAGTTGGAAGTTGATGGAAGAAGTGACCTGGTCAGACCTTCCGAGGAGGGTCTGGGAGGCTGAGACCCCATTTCTTGTTGACTGTGGTTTCCTGAGACCCCATTTCTTGATCACTGTGGTTTCCTTAGATTTGAGCACGGTGCTGGGCATGTAGTGGGTGGCCAATGAATGTTTGTGGAATGGATGCGTGAGTGACTTAAAGCCAGAAATGGAAAAACTTGAGGATGTTGGGTTTGGGAGAGAGTAGAGTCCAGGGGTGCATGTGGGCCTGAGTGGGGGGCTCAGGGTCTCTGGTGTTCTCAGTGCTCTGGATGGGGGGTGGCAAGCAGACTGCAGAGGTTTACCTAAGACTCCTGGGATGACTTGAGATTTTTTTTTAATTAATTAATTTATTTATTTTGGGCTGTGTTGGGTCTTCGTTGTTGTGCACAGGCTTTCTCTAGTTGCAGTGAGCGGGGGCTACTCTTCATTGCGGTGCACGGGCTTCTTATTGCAGTGGCTTCTTTTGTTGCGGAACATGGGCTCTAGGTGCGCGGGCTCAGTAGTGTGGCGCACGGGCTTAGTTGCTCCATGGCATGTGGGATCTTCCTGGACCAGGGCTCAAACCCGTGTCCCCTGCATTGGCAGGCAGATTCTTAACCACTTCGTCCCCAGGGAAGTCCATGAGTTGAGATTTCTAACACAGACTTGAAGTAGTGAGCTCCCCATCCCTGGGAGTGTGCAAATGGGGGGGCACATTTCCAGAGGGTTGCAGAGGAAATCTCTATCCCAGGGAAGGTTTGGAGCTGGGGGAAACTTAGTCTGGTCTAAGTGAGTGTCCTTTGGGTTTCCCAGCAGCCCAAGGGTGGCAGGGGTTTCTGCATCCTCCTCACTTCCTGTGACTTCTGAGACTCAGCCTGTCCCACATCCCTTCTCTGTGTGTGTGTGGCTGGCAGTGCCCTGACATCATGGTTTGGGGTAGGTCTGGGATGCCAAGTTTGCTGCAGCCATCGTGGTTCTAAATTCGGCTCTGCCCTTAAGGCCTTGTGCTTGGAGGTGCTGCCCCCTGGTGGGAAGAATGAGCAGTTCCCCTCACCACTTCATAACCTCCTGGGAGATCTTGCTGATTCTACAGGTTGAGGCTGCCAGCAGGAGGGAAGGCAAGGGAGGGGGTCCAACCTTGCATGCTTGTGATATGGGGATCGGAGCCTGTCTGTGAGGCTGTCCTCTCAGCTGAGGACCACCCACTGGCCTGTGAGGGGGCTGGAGCCACTGCCCAGGACACAGTGGTACAGGGTGGGTGGGGATGACCAGGGCCTTCACTCCCTCCCATTGCCTGATGGCAGATGGGGGAGTGGGGTGGGCTCACACGCTCCATGAATATAGGAGTTTCCACGCTGGAAAATTCCTGCATAAGAACTAGTGCTGGCAGGTGAGTCAGAGAGAAAAACACATCAAGTGAACAAATAAAAACCAAAACCAAAGAGACACACAGAAAGACTCAGGGAGAGACAAAGCCTGTGAATGAAGTTCAGTAAGCATTGACTGTTTGAATGAATGAATGAATGAATGATCCCTTGGACCCAGCATGAACGTGGATAAGTTCTGACAGCTCAGGCTTATTTTGTTGCTACATTGGGAGGATGTGTCCAGGCTGCTGGCCAGGGATCCTGACATTAACTGGGCTGAGCTAGACGGCATAAAGGCAAAGGGTCCTGCCTCCAGCAGGGGCCTCGGTGGCTGAGGATAAGGGCAGAGCAGGGAGAGGGGACTGAGGATACCCTGTGGGGAGAATGTCCAGCCCCTCCACCCTGCAGGTGGGGTAGTAGAGGCTTCATAGGACATCCTCAGGGCAGGTCCCAGAGAAAGCCCCTGGGGTGGCATAGTAGGAATATGCCGAGAGAGGTCTGGGGAGATGGGGTGAACTTGGAATGAAACACTAGTGGAATGGAAGGTGGTGGGGATGGACAGCCCAGGACAACTAGCACTGGAGACTTGTGTGGGGTTGGCAGGAGAGAGCCAGTGTCCAGGGGGACCCCCCAGATACCCCTGAGGGGTATCTGCCTCAGGGTCACATTGTGCTGGGCAGTCCTTGTAAATGTCACTGGCTGTTGGTGTCTCAACTAATGAGATGGGACCTTGTGGCTGGTCCTGGGGGTGAGTTCCGGGAGCCTGAGAATACCAGGATGGGGTGTCCTGGGGTTCACCAGAGGGCAACCCTGGGAAAATGTCTTTGGGGAGGGAGTTGGGGGATTCAGAACACAGGTGCATTAGTGGGGTCATCACATGATGGTCCTGGGGGCCGTAGTCTTCCTGGGAGGATATTCCAGGAGCTGAGGAATGGGGTCAGGAGATGCACTGAGAAATCACGTGGGAGTATTTCTGGGGGAGTTACAGAGCGGGGGTGGGGTGGGCTGAGAGCAGAGGGGGCCATCCTGGGGGCTTTGGGGGTCTCAGAACTTGGTGTTCTTTGGGGGTAAAGATGGGGGATGGGTTGTGGGAGCATCTGGATGGAAGGAGTTTGGGGAAACGAATCATGTGGGGAGGTCAGAGCTTTGGAGGAGGGTGGAACTTGGGGGATGGACTTTGAACACTGGGGGATCCTTTAGTGTGCTATTGTAGGGGAGACCCTTGAGGGTCAGATTCTGGATCTTTGTGGTAGTGTGGGGATGCAGCACTTGTGGGGGGATGTTCAGAACATCAGGGTGTCAGAGAACTTTGGATAATCAGACCCGGGAAACCAAAGAGTGGGTGGATTTGGGGTGCTGAGAACCAGGGATAGTTTTGGAGTGGGCTTGGGAAGGAGATCCCAACCCGAGTGTGGTGGGAGACTAGGATTGTGGGAGATGGGTTTGACAGGGTTAGCACATGGTGGTGTGTGTGTGTGTGTGTGTGTGTGTGTAGGGGGGTTGATCGTGGGGGACAGAGGGTCAGGGAGTCAGAACTGGGGTGTCTCAGGGGATGGCTCCTGGGAGGTGAGTCAAAGCAGGGCAGAACCAGGGATGTCTTGGGAGGTAGCCCACCAGGGCGGGTGTGTCTGTGGGGTCACAGCCAGGCGCATCTGGGTGGGTCCAGCAGTGGACTGGGCCCGGCCTTGGGGGAAGGCAGGACGGAGCCGTCTGGGTAGCAGAAACTTTACTGCCCATAACTCGCCCCAACCCCGCACCGCGCACACCCACCCCTGGCCGTGTCAGCAGCATTTGCGGTACACGACGTGGGGCCCCTGCTCTTCGTACTGCTCCCGCAAGACCCAGCAGAACTTGAAGGCGCTCAGCGAGGCGAGGATGGAGCCGCCGATCCACACGGAGAAATTCCTGGTGGGCTGGGCCGCCACTACCACGTGGGCCTCTGGGGGCAGACCGCGCTGCAGCTCAGCGCGGAAGCGATCCTCAAACCCGGTGAAGAGTGAAGAGCCCCCGCAGAGCAGCACGTTCTGGGCCATATCGGTCCGCAACTCCAGCGGCACCTTCTGAAGACTCTGTTTCGCCATGGTGGGGACGCCCACGGGCGACAGCCCTGGGATCTCGGGGGGGCTGAACAGCAGTTCAGGGCACCGGAACAGCTCTTTGCCCAGCGTGACCATCCGCCCGTCAGGCAGCTTCAAGGTCTGGCGGCATTCCTCCTCGGGCCGGGCCTGTGCCTTCAGGAAGTCGGAGGCCACATAGCAGTAGCGGCGCTTGATGTTCTCCACCGTGTCCAGGTCCTGCCGCCCCAGCGGCAAGCCAGAGCCGAGCAGCATCTCCGCCAGGAAGGCGGTCAGGTGGGTGCCCGCCAGGTCCAGGCGCTCTGTGGCGTGAGGCAGGTTGTAGCCCTGGAAGACGGGCACCGTGTAGGTGACCCCGTGGCCCGTGTCCACCACCAGCCCGCTGACCCGCCCGTGCGCGTAGGCGGACAGCACTGACTGGGAAGCCACATACATGGCGGGGGAGCTCAGTGACTCGAAAGCCACCTCCACCAGCTTCTCGCGGTTGGTGGTGGGGCTGAAGGGCGGATCGGAGAACAGCAGCGGGTGGTCCCGGGGGTTCACGAGGAGGTCGTGTTCCAGCATGTGACGCCAAATCAGCTCGGCTGCGTCCCAGTCCACCACGATGCCGTTCCGCACGGTCTGCACCAGCATCAGCTCAGGGCGAGCGCGGGCTGCTTCGCCGATGAACGCCTCCAGCACCGGCGGCCCGGTGGTGGTCGACTTCTTGGGCTGGCAGCCGACGACGGTGGCCACGGTGTAGGTGGGCCGGGCCTGCCCCGCGAAGCCCACCTTACAGGTGCCTGTGCCCATGTCGATGACCACCGCCCGGGTCTTTGGGGGCAACCTGTCGCCCACCATGCTGGGGGGTTCTTGCGGCATGGTATTGTTCGCCAGGATTGAGCAGGGGTTCGGGCTAGGCTTGGGGGCCTCTGGGGAGGTCTGGGGCCCCGGGGGGTTGCCCCGATTTGGATCCATGGCTGTAAGTGGTCGCGTGGGTTTCTTGGCAAGGCAGCCCACTTTCCTCTGGGGTGAGGGGGGTGTGGAGAGAAAAGGCTGAGGCCAGGCCTGGGGCAAGCACAGGCGGAGAGAGGGAGAGGGGGCGGGGCCGCTGCTCTATGACGTCATTTTGCTGCTCACAATGCAGGAGTGGGGTGGTGGGATGTAAGGGTGAGCCCTTCCTTGCTCCAGAAAGCTCCCAGAGTATTTAATCTGGGTTCCCCTCTCCGCTCTCTTTTTTAAAAAATTAATTAATTTTTGGCTGCGTTGGATCTTCGTTGCTGCATGTGGGCTTTCTCTAGTTGCGGCTAGCGGGGGCTATTCTTTTGTTGTGGTGTGCGGGCTTCTCATTGCCGTGGCTTCTCTTGTTGTGGAGCATGGACTCTAGGCGCATGGGCTTCAGTACTTGCGGCACGTGGGCTCAGTAGTTGTGGCGCACGGGCTTAGTTGCTCCGTGGCATGTGGGATCTTCCTGGACCAGGGCTCGAACCCATGTCCCCTGCATTGGCAGGTGGATTCTTAACCACTGAGCCACCGGCGAAGTCCCTGTTATCGCTTTTCGATGCTAGTCATTCTAACAGGTATGAGGTGATGTCTTGTGGCTTTGATCTGCATTTCTCTGATAATTAGTAATGTCGAGCACATTTTCACATACCTGTTGGCCACTTGTATATCTTCTTTGGAAAAATGTCTATTCAATTCCTCTGCTCCCATTTTTTTTTTTTCGGTACGCTTGCCTCTCACCGTTGTGGCCTCTCCCATTGTGGAGCACAGGCTCCGGACGCACAGGCTCAGTGGCCATGGCTCACGGGCCTAGTCGCTCCGCGGCATGTGGGATCTTCCCGGACCGGGGCATGAACCCGTGTCCCCTGCATCGGCAGGTGGACTCTCAACCACTGCGCCACCAGGGAAGCCCGGTTTAATGTATTTTTAAAGCATCTTTCTTTGACAGTGATTAATTAGTTCTCATTTTCTACTATTTACTTAGTTGTTCAACACTAGTATACACACAAAGTAGTTTCAGAAGTGCTAATGCGTGTCATCTGAAAAAAAATTTTTTAAAAACTAGAGTACAGAATTTCTGGACAGTTCTTTATGTATTCAACCTTACAGTATCCAGTCAAAACAGTCTTCTAAAGTAAATCTGGTTTCCTTTTTGCCCCGTTCGTTGTGGTTATGTTATTCATTTGTCATACAGTTAGGTTCATTTGTTATAGTTTGCATTCCCTCCCCTATCTGGGGGATTACTTTTTCTTTTTAAACCCACAGTAATATTCACTCTCTGTGGTGGTTGGCACAGTTCTGTAGGTTTTGGCAAATGCTAGAGTTATGGATCAATCAACACAGTCACGACTGAACATGATACACACATGAACATCAACACATTTGTGACAGAACAATTTCATCACTCTCAAATCCCTTTGCTCTGCCCCTTTGTGGTCACCCCCCTCTTACTCCTTGCCCCTAGAAACCACTGATTTGTCCTTCCCTAAAGTTTTGCCTTTTCCAGAATGTCATACAATGGAATTATACAATAAATGTCTTTTTGTCTCTGGCTCCTTTCACTTGGCACAAATCTGATTTAAATTTAGGTATGTTACGTACAGTACAATGTAGAGACCTTAAGTGTACAGTTCAGTGTGTTTTGACAAATGCATATACCTATGCTGCTACTAAGATACAGAACACTCTCCTCACCCCATAAAGTCCCTTCATGTCTCTTCAGTCAATCCCTGCCCCTCCCTCACAACCTGAGCTTAAATGCAACCACTGTTCTGATTATTTTCCTATCACAGATTTTTTGCTTGTCCTTGAAATTCATACAAATATAACTGTACAATATTTACTCTTGAGTGTGGCTTATTTTGCTCAGTATAATCCCACAGTGAATTTTAATTAATTCATAATAAAAGATGAAATAAATCTACAATGTTTCCTATACACCAGGAAGTCTCTTAAGTGTTTTACATGTATTGATTGAATCCTTAGTATATGTCTAAAGAAGTAGGCACTCTTATTGTTTCTATTTTACAGATGAAAAAACTTTGGCATGAAAAGTTTGTCACTTGCCTAAGGTAACTATCTCTAGAGAACCAGGATTGAGCAGAATAAGAGATTGAACTGTGATAACTTAAGAATGAAGACTACCCTTGATCCCATGGGGAGTTCCCGAGCTGAGGCTGACCCTTCAGGGGTGTCTCAAATTGAGGCAAAGTAATTGTACCTTTGTACCCCGCAAATGAACCAGTCATTGGAAGTGGACTGGCCCCTGGACAGTTGCCATAATCTTAGGTGTGGCACTTTTCTTTGGCCCAAGGGAATTCCCAGAGAGGCTGTCAGCATGAGCCATTAGCAGCCAACACTTCCAGCAGCTGGGGAAGTGACTTAGTCCTAAAAGAAGAAACTGGGAAATATACTGGTCTCCCTTATGGTCCTCCAATTATGCCACTCAGATGTACTTGCTTCTTACAGTGAATGCACATAGGATTCTGGTTGCTATTGTTGCCTGGAGACATTTCCAAGAGAAAGATAAATGGGACGAACTACAGACAACTGTCCACAGCAGCTATTCTCAGCTGTTCTAAGCATCAGCTGCAACTGACACTTATCACTTTCCTCTACTACCCTACCCTACCCTACGTTCCTTTCACCCTTGACTAGCATCTCCACTGGTCTAGGTGGCTTACCTGGCGGGATGATCCAGATCATCGAGGAGTCTGAACACCTGGTCACCATACCTTTCTCAGGATAGAGCTGCTACACTTGTTCATCAACAAAATCGGGAAAAGAATATCAAGAGACATCTCATTGGATTACCTGAATTCCGAATGTTTTCTTCTTTGCCCTCACTGTGTAATAGAAAACCCACATCTTCTGGGTGACAGGACTAATTACCCATGCCAAAAGCCATGGTGACGTCTTTCCTTGTGTGCTGGCCTCATAGCAGCCATAAAGTTCAATGGGGTTCTTACTTTGCCTCCCAGTGGGAGTGTTTGCCTTCTGGGAACCAGGACGTTTAGGTTATTTTTTGCACTTTCCTCCCAAGAACCCCATATCCATCTTGAAGAACACTTGTGGAGGAGACTAGTTTAGACCACAGATGTGAGTATATCAGCACTTTGACAGCACCCAGGATGCTAGAGTAGTTGATGGAATTCCTGGGTAGGGACATGAAGTTTCCACCCAGGTGACTGTTAAGAGTAGATTCTAAGAAGCAAAAGGGGTGAGCAGTTCTGGTTTTCTTCCCCCGCAGAGAACCCACTTACTCTACCTTGCTGCACCTTAGAAGGTTAGTCAGTATGAACTGTACCAATGGGCTTTCTTGCCTTATGGCTTCTGGTTGGGTTTAGTCAATGGGGAGCCTGGGCATGAAACAGGAGGATGAAATTGACTGAAGTCTGGCACTGGCTATTTCTTGCAGAACCTGGGTCTGGACACCACCCCTGTCATCCTCTCAGCTCCTCGAATGTGATTCTTTCCTCTCTTATCTCTGGATTTCAATAAGCACTCCCTCCCCTTGCCCCTTCAGGCTTACGGGTGTTAGAGCACTGCCTTTACCAGCTACTGGATACCAACCGCCTTTTGTGGTCTTTCTATTGATACATCCTTCCTACACTACTCTGTAAGTAGCCCTTTTATGAAAACTCTACTTGAACTGCCCTAGTCTGAACGTCTCAGCTGTTTCCTGTTGGGGCTCTAAGAGGCCAACTCATTGAAAGTATAAGGGAAAGTCCTAACAATAACCCATAAAACCCAACAAGAGCAGGATCCACCAAGTCTTTTCTGCCAGTCCATCTTCTCCCACCCCCTCACCATCCCCAGCTTGTTCACACTGGCCTCCGTGGTGCGGGCCTCGGCGTACGCTAAGACCACTCTTGCCACACGAATTCATGTGACTCACTGTTCCAACTCATTAAGGTCTCTGTGCAAGTGCACCTTAACTAAGAGACTTTTCCTTCCGATTCTACATAAAATAGCAGGATCCCAATCCCCTTTAACTATCTTACACTGCTTTCGTTTTCTACATCACACTTATAACAACATACTTTCTTGATTTTTCTGTAGGGAAAACCATTAGGATGTATTTTAATGGCAAAACTTGAGTTTCATTCATTGCTATAGACACCAGCGTCTCAAACAGTGCTTGGCATATAGAATACACTCAATAAATAGGCTAGTGGTTAAGAGCACAGACTGTCTGGATTCAAATATGGGCTCTACCATTTACTAGCCAGTGAACTTGGGCAAGTAATGTAAGTGTACCATGACAGTTTTCTCATCTGCAAAATGGGATATTAATAGTCCACCTTTCTTAAGCTTATACTGAGTACTAAGTTAATATCCATAAGGCATTTAGAAGAGTGCATGGTCTTTGGGAAGAGCTATATAAATGTTCAACCATTTATTATTATTATATTTATTATTATTTTTTGCGGTATGCAGGCCTCTCACTGTTGTGGCCTCTCCCGTTGCGGAGCATGGGCTCCAGACGTGCAGGCTCAGTGGTCATGGCTCATGGGCCCAGCCGCTCCACGGCATGTGGGATCCTCCCGGACCGGGGCACGAACCTGTGTCCCCTGCATTGGCAGGTGGACTCTTAACCACTGTGCCACCAGGGAAGCCCCAAACCGTTTATTATTGTGTTGAAATACGTTGCTATGAAAAAATACAGCCCCTACATAAAAAAGAACAATTCACAAAACAATACCTAACCATTTATGTACCTATTTACATCAAAATACGTAAAGAAAAAATGACAATTACCAAGAAGAATTTGTCAATCCGTAACAACGGTGGAAGACTTTAATTCACATCTATCACTAAATAAGCTTGAAAGAAAAATAAAAACCAACCTGAATGTACATACAATATCTGAACATCATAAAGTCCACTTACTTGATAAAAATGTCATTAAATTAGAAAAAGGTATGTAGCAAATATAGTCTAATTTCTACTAGGATAAACTAAATCACTCAGGAGATAATCAGAAATACCTTTATAAATATGCGATGTGTTAATATTTTTAGAGTAAATGATGATAAACATATTACATATAAAACTATGGAACATAATTTAAGGTTTATCTTAGGGTATAGCTATAGACATAAATGTTTATACTTAAGCAAAGACTGAAAATTGAAGAGCTAGTTGCCCCACCCTAAGGATGAGACACTGATAAAGGTAATCCCATGCTCATAATATTTACACTTTTCATTCCCAGTTTAAAGTATTCTGTGGCCACTCAGAGAAGAGCTGAGGCAATCTCACGTTGAGTATCTTCTAGGGTTCCCCACCTGTGTGACTTCTCAGAAGTCAACAGACAGGACTCACCGAAAGATTTCCCAAAATTAATCTACAGGTTTTGCATCCAGGAATTTCATAGCTTTCCTAACATAAGAGGTATCATTAAAGGCATTCCCTCATTCTTTATACTCACAAATTTCTCTGCAACGACTTTTCAGTTTAAGGAATGTGGGAAAATGGAAGGCTTTCCAGTACTGATGCCATTCAATGGGACATTCTCTCCAGAATAAATCATCGTATCTCTTAAAAGTTGAGAGAACACTGAAGGCTTTCCCATAGTACTTGCACTCGGAATCTCTTCATCTTCTGTTCAGTAATGTAAACTCTTGTGCTATAGGGTTTTCCACATTCCTTACATGAGTGAGTGTTCCTCTGTAGTGATTCCTCATGTGTGTTCTAAGGGATGAGTGTCCCTGAAGACTTCTACATTCTGATGATATTCATAGGACTCTCCCCTTAGTGTGAATTGTCACATGACTCCCTAGATATCACCACTGTATTCCTCAGATTTATCCACAATACTTAATCTTTTGTGTACATTAGGGTGAATTTGAGCTGAAAGCTTATCACAAAGACTGGACTCATGAGGTTTCTTTCACGGGTGAATTAACATGAGTTATTAAATATTACTTCATACTGAACAGACTGAAAGAATGAGGGTCTCCTGAAGGTCTTACATCAGTGATTTCATGGAAAACTGCTCAGATGGTTCCCAACAATCTGTTTCCTGGTATTCATACTGAGTATGGTCTCTTCCCACACTGTATCAGGATTGGTCTGTGTGACCATTAAAATACGGAAGAAGTGATGATATGTCCTTCTGAGACTAGGTCGTAGAAGACACTGTGGTTTCTGCATTAGCTCTTCTTTAAATCAAATGCTTTGGGAGGAACCTGCTTTTGTCATAAAGACACATAGCCCTGTGGAGAGTCCTACATGGTGAGAAAATGAAGGTTCCCTGCCAACAACCAGCACTAACTTGCCAGGCAAGTGACTGAGCTATTCTCGAAGTGGACTCCTCAGCCAGCAGTAAAGTAGATGACAGTAGCTCCTGCTGACATCTTGACTACAACCTCATGAGAGCTCCTGAGCTAGAACTACACAGCTAAGCTGGTTCTGAAATCCTGACCTATAGATAATAAATGTTTGCTGTTTAAAGCTACTATGTTTTGAAGGGAAGTTTGTTATGCAGCAACAGATAACTCATACATCTAAGCGTGAGTTATCACAAGTTGTCTGAGAGATAAGAAATCAGTGAATGCTTTCCCAGTTATTGTAGTCATATCCACCTATTATGGATTCTCTTGTGCACAGAAAGGTAAGAGTTAGTGGTGAAAGATTTCCCACAATGATTACATTCATAGGGTTTTTCTCCAGTGTGAGTTCTTACATGTTTCTTAACAGCTGAGAGATTATTAAAGGCTTTCCCACAGTTACTGCATTCATAGGGTTTCTCACCGGTATGAATTCTCTTGTGCACAGTAAGAGAAAAGCTACTGCTAAAGGATTTTCCACACTGATTACACTCATAGGGTTTTTCTCCAGTATGAGTTCTCATATGCTGTGTGAGATATGAGCTCTTCCTAAAGGTTTTCCCACAATCACTGCACTCGTAAGGTTTCTCTCCTGTATGAATACTGTTGTGCCCAGTAAGGGAGGACCTCGTGCTGAAGGCCTTGCCACACTGATTACATTCATGGTGATTCTCCCTTGTATGAATTCTCTTGTGGCTTTTGAGGTTACAACTAGTGCGGAAGACATGAAAACACTGGTTACATTCGTAGGGTTTTTCTCCAGTGTGGATTCTCACATGCAGTCTGAGGGAGGAAGGATCATTGAAGGCTTTTCCACAGTCATTGCATCCATAGGGCTTCTCCCCATTATGTATTCTCTTATGAATAGTGAGGTAGGATCTACTGCTGAAGGATTTGCCACACTGATTACAGTCATAGGGTTTTTCTCCAGTATGAATTCTTTTGTGCTGAGTAAGGTTAGATTTTGTGCTGAAGACTTTAAAACACTGATTACATTCATTGAGTTTCACTCCCAGATGACTTCTCTCCTGTTAAGAGATGAATGAAAACTATAATTTATAATATTTTTTAATATTCAATGCTGTTATACAAATTCTCTCTCCCAGGAATTCTGTTACATTATTATAATTGATGTTTTGGTTACCTATTTTAAATGCCTGTCAAACTGGGCTTCTGCCCAGTTTGAGCTCTTAGAAGTTAAAAGAAGAGAGACAGACACATTGCCACAAGTCCTTATCATATTCACAGAGCATTTTCTGATAAATTTAAGACCACTTTATAGTTCGACAGTCAATATTTTAATCACATTTAAGGAAATATTTACTTGTGGAAACTCTCAGTAAAGAAACAAGTCTGGAGTTAATTTATAGTTTTCTCCAAATTCACAACTGATTTACAGTATCTCTTCTGGGACACCATTATCTCATATATAAATGACATTTCCCTTTAATGACTCTCCTGTTTATTCTGTGGCTTTTCTAACTTATGGAATTCTCCTACTGTGAAAAAACAGCAATCAACCATGTTAGTCTTACCACTTTTACACCATTAGAATGTTCTTTTCTAAAAACATGCTTCTTAGGAGTTAACCATTTTGCTTTAAGTACCGTCTCCAAATCTGAAACAAATTGAAAAGAAATTTAAGCTGATGGAGAAAAGAAACACAAAAGTACACACGAGTATAGACAGACTGAGGGATTAGTGTTTTTGAGCAAGTTTGCAATGAAAGGGATATGAGTATTCAAATTACAGGTATTAAAAAAGGATTCTAAAAGGATTAGGACTGATCAGAGATTTACAAAGGGAGGAATTATCAGGAAGGTAAAGTAGGAAGGAGTTGGACAAAGAGCTCATATGAGACTTAAATTTAAAAAGGAAAAGAGACGCCTTTATTTTTTCCCCCTGAGTCCAAAGTAAAGTATGAGATGTTGAACAGAAAGTTAAAGAGGAAAGAAAGAAGGTGCATGAGGAAGCTCATAACAAATGTTCATGGCCATCTCTGTCAGAAAAAAAGGACATTTTACAAAGTTCCCTGATTGCCATTTCCAAATGTAATACTCCCATGCCCTGAATCATCGGCTAGAGCTATTCCTCAAAAAGACTATTTCTCGTATCTTCCTAGTGCTCACCTGGACAGGTGCCTGGAAGAATTCCTTTTTCCTCTGTCATCACCTTGTCTTCTTGCTCCAACTGGGAGATCAGACTGGGTTTATCAACATGATACCCTATTTGCGGAAAAAAGCCGTGTTATAGGGGGGCTGTGCAAGTGACAAGCAACTGCATGAAACTGAAGCCAAGAATTCTGAAGACGGGCAAGTGTGGCTTTGGGAGCAATGAAATAATTACATCTAAATTCTAATGAATATAGTAACTCTCAGGAAACAAAAATACGAGCAACTCATTCAATATCCAGGTGACAGGGCACACATAGGCCCAAAGTCCATGCCCAAGTTTTTTAAAAAAATTATTTATTTATTTATTTTGGAGCAGAGAAAGGTTTATTGCAAGGCCATGCAAGGAGACGAGGTGGCTCATGCCCTAAAAAGCCTCGAGCTCCCCGAAGGGTTTTGGCAAATCATTTTTAAAAGTCAGGTGGCGGGGGGGCAGGGGAGTTGCAAGATACATGATCAGATCGTGCACAATTCTGATTGGCTGATGATGAGGGAACAGGGTGGTGCCACAAGGGTTAACTTTATCAGTCCTTAGGCTCCAGGAGGCCTGGGGCTATGTGCTCATGGTCATCAAGTAGTTAATATCTTCCATTTGGTGGTGGTGGTATGTGTGGGGGAATCATGCCCAAGTTTAAATACACACTTCAAAAGCTATAAAGCTTTTACATATGGAGAATATAAAGTCAGGGTAAGGAAATATTCAGTTCATAGGGAAGGAATTAAACAGAAAGTTCTATGAGCATGGGGACCATGTCTGTCTCCATCACTGTACTCCTACACCCCAGTAACAGACCCAGAAACAGACACATGCTTGACGTCTTGTGAGAAATGATGACAATGAAAATCATGGAATATGGAACTTCAGAAGTCCCCCTCTCTATGAAAACAGTGAATAAACTGGCAAAAACTGTCAGAATAACTTTATCACAACTCTGAAAACTTATCAAAAGTCTACAGCAACCAGGAAAATGCTTAATCAAAGACAAAAAACAGCTGACATTTTAACTGACCCTTGCCTCATCCTCTACTCCTTGCTTTGGCTGTGACAGTGAAGACAACTCCTAGTACTAGAGGGAGTAGGATGGACCTTATTCTCAACAAGCTATGGTTGTTTGTTTTGACCTTTCTGGTGGCTCCCTGAAGGACTGGCTCAAAGGGCTTGCCTTTACTTATCTAACCCCAAACTCTCCGAAGGCTGAGCTGGTTACCCAGTGGGCATGTGCTGAAGACATTAAAAAGCAATATATTAGCCACTACTGCCTGAGGCAAGTGGAAACAGCAAAGGAAAGCAAAAGGCAAACCAAGAAGCCTGGAGGAAAAGTATAGAATAAAATGTTTGGGGGAATTTTTGAAAAGCTTTCTGAAAAGCTCCCTCATATTTCTTTGAATCTAGGAAGCCATGTGCATACCCAGGCTTGGGCACATGCTCAGAAAAGACATGAGAGGGCACTAAGTCCTCACCTTTGGCAGACCTTCAGGCTCTGCATAAACAGGAAGTGAAAACTAAGGCAGAGTTATAAACTGCTTGATTTTGAAGGTATGCCCCTGTATAGAGAGACTAGGAGTTTTTTATTTTTTGTTCCAAGTGTTCAAGGAAATCTGATAAATCACTAGCTAACCATTAAGATAACAGAACAGAGTCTTCAGTGGCCACATACAACAAATACTGACATTACAAAAATGAGTTCAGAAATATCACTAAACATACATACCACAGCAACAACAACAAACTCTAGGGATGGGGAGAAATGTGATTCCAGAATTACTGTGTTGTAATATTCCAAATGTCTAGTTTTCAACAACAAAAAATTATAAGGCAGGCCAATGCACAAAAGTATGGCCCATTACAGGAAAAAAAACCCCAAATTTAGTAGAAACTATCCTTCAGGAAGTCCAAACATTGGACTTGCTAGACCAAGAATTTAAATCAACTGTTTTAAATATGCTTAAGGATCTAAAGGAAACCATAAGAACAAATTCTGACCAAACAGAAAACATCTTAAAGAGACAGAAATTATAAAAAGAAACCAAACAGAAATTATGGAATTGAAAAGTACAATAACTATAATGAAAAATTCAGAAGAGTGGTTCAACAACAGATTTGAGCAAGAAGAAAGAATCAGTAGCCATGAAGATAGGACAACTTATATTACTCAGTTTGAAAAACAGAAAGAAAAAAAGAATAAACAAAATATGACCAGCACCTAAAAGACCCACGGGATACCATTAAACATACCAACATACACATAATAGGAGTCCCTTAAATGAAGAACAGGCAGAAAGAATATTTAAAGGAATAATGGCTAAAAACTTCCCCAAATTTGATGAAAGGCATAAATGTACACAACCAAGAAGCTTAACAAACCCAAAACAGGATAAATTCAAAGAGTCAGAATCCATCCTGAAACACATAATCAAACTCTGGAAAGACAAAGACAGAGTATCCCAAAAGCAGCAAGAGAGAGGAGATTCATCATGTGCACAGGATCATCAGTGAGAGTAACAGATAATTTTGAATCAGAAACCACAGAGGCAACAGGCATTGGGATAATATACTCAAGCTGCTTAAAAAAAAAAAAAAAAAAAAAGTGAACCAAAAATTCTGTCCTTTGAAAATAAAGAAATGAAGACATTCCTATAAACAAAATCTGAGTGTTTGTCACTAACATATCTATCCTACAAGAAATGCTAATAGGAGACTTCCAAGCTGAAATGAATGGGCAATGAATACTGACTCAAATCCACACAAAGATATAAAGAACACCAATAAAGGAAAATAAATAGGTAAATATAAAAGTCAAAAACAATTGTTTATTTTTGGTTTGTAACTCATGTATGTTTGGCTATGACTCCTCTTTTTTTCTAATATGATTTAAAAGAGAAATGTCTGAACTAAAAATTATAAATCCATGTTAATGAAACAATGTATAAAGTTATAATTTGTAAAAAACAAACAAAAAACAGCATAAGGAGGGGCACAGCTATACAGGAGCTAATTTTTTGTATACTGTTGAAATAAGCTGATATGAAATCAAAATAGATTGCTTAAAATTAAAATGATAATTGCAATCCCTCAGGCAACCACTAAGAAAATAACTAAAAAATATAAACAGAAATGAGAAGGGAATCAAAATGGTCCACTAGAAAATACCTAACACAAAAGTAAACAATAATGGAGAAACTGAGGAATAAAAATGATATAAAGCATGTAGAAAACAAACAGCAAAATGACACAACTAAGTCCTTCTTTATAAGTAATTCCATTAAATGTAAACAGACTAATCTGTCCAATTAAAAGGCAGATTTTGGCAGAATGGATAGAAAATAATCAATTATACGCTATCTATAAGAGACTCACTTTCTATCTAAAGACACTAACAGGTTGAAAGTCAACAAGTGGAAAAAGATATTCCATATAGACCACAGCTAAAAAAGAGAGAATGTGACTATACTAATATCAGGCAAAACAGACTTTAAGACAAAAATTCTTACAAGACACAACAAAATATATGATGATTAAAAGATCAATTAATCAAGAAGATATAATAATTACATATACGTACCTAACAACAAAGGCTTAAAATATACAAATTCAAAACTGACAGAATTGAAGGGAGAAATAGAGTTCTACGATAATAGTTGCAGACTTCAATGCCCACTTTTAATAATGGGTAGAACAACTAGTTAAAAGACCAACAAGGAAACAGAGGACTTAAACAATCCTATAAACTTACTAAACCTAACAGACATAAAACACTTCACCCAACAACAGAACACACATTCATCTCAAGTGCATGGAAAACATGCTCCACAATAGAGCACATGTTAGTCCACAAAACAAGTCTAAATAAATTTAAAAACAATAAAATCATACAAAGTATCTACTCTGACCACAACAGAAGCAAATTAAAAATAAGCAACAGAGGATATGTATTGAAAAATTTAATACTGTTATGACAATAATAACCAAAATCATCCACAGATTCAATGAAATCGCTATCAAATTTCTAACAGCTTTTTTTACATAAATGGAAAGGTGACCCTAAAATTCATATGGAATTGCAAGGCATCCTGAATAAACAAAGCAGTCCTGAGAAAGAACCAAATAGGAGGAATCACACTTACTGACATCAAAGCAATGGTAATGTGGTACTGGCACAATGCTAAACACAGATTAATGGAAAATAATTGAGAGTACATAAACTCGCATTTTATGGTCAAATAATTTTTGACAACTGTGCCAAAACAATTCAATGGGGGCAAGAATAGTCTTTGCTACAAAGATGCTGGGACAACTGGATTAATACATGCAAAAGAATGAAGCTGACAATTTCTCCTAAGCCATATAAAAATTAACTCAAAATAGATAAAAGATTTCATTGAAAAGGTAAAACTATAAAATTTTTGGAGGAAAACATAGAGCTAAATTTTCAGGACCATGGTGGCAATAACTAGGTATGATACCAAATGCACAAGAAATAAAAGGAAAAAGTACATAAATTGGACTTCGTCAAAATTAAAACTTGTGTATCAAAGGATACTATCAAGAAAATGAAAAGATACCATACAATGGAAGAAATCATTTGCAAATAGGATCTAGTATTCAGAATATAATAAACCTCTAAAACCCAGAAACAAAAAAGATAACCCAATTAAAAAATTGGCAAAGAACTTGAATAGACATTTCTCGAAAAACGATATACAAACAGCCAACAATTACATGAAAAAAATGTTCAGTGTCATTAGTAATTAGGGAAATGCAAATCAAAACAACAGTGAGATACCACTTCATACCCAGGAGGATGGCTATATTCAAAAAAGTGAATGTTGGGGAAGATATGGAGAAACTGGAACGCTCATATATTGGTGCAGCTGCTGTAAAAAACAGGTTGGCAGTTCCTCAAAAAGCTAAACATAGTAATCTATAATCCAGAATTCCACTCCTAGATACGTAGTGGAGAGAATTGAAAATAGGCGTTTGAACAAAGACTTGTACACAAATATTCAAAGCAGCATTATTTACAATAGGCAGTAAGTGGAAACCACCCAAATGGTTATCAACCAAATGAACGGATAAACAAAATGTGGTATATCCATAAAAGAGCATGTTATTCAGTCATAAAAAGGAATAAAGAAACTATACATGCTACAACATAGCTAAACCTTTAAACATTAAGTTGCTTGAAAGAAATGAGACATAAGGATCACACATTTTATGATTCCATTGATATGAACTGCTCTGAATAGGCAAATCCACAGAGATAGAAAGCAAATTAGTGGTTGCCAGTAGTGGGGAATGGGGAAGGTAACAGGTACTGGCCACTTAATGGGTACAGGTTTTAGGGGTGATGCACAACACTGTGAATTTATCAAAAGCCACTGTACAACTGATTCACTATGTTATAAAGCAGAAACTAACACACCATTGTAAAGCAATTATACTCCAATAAAGATTTAAAAAAAAGCCACTGAACTGCATACTTTAAAATGATTAAAATGGTGAACTTTATGTTATGTGAATGATACCTCAATTTTAAAAAAGTCTTGTTACCTGAGTCATTAAATAAATGCAGGAATGATGTCAGGCTTACCAAGTGAAGCCAGGTTCCTGCAGTTCTCCAGCATCACATCTCTGTACAGTGTTCGCTGAGAAGGGTCCAGCAGTGCCCACTCTTCCTGGGTGAACTCCACAGTCACATCCTCAAAAGTCACCAAGTCCTAAACCACCACAAACATCATGGCTTAGCCAAGGACCAATCCCACCAATGTGGACAGGAAAAGAGCCAAGGATGAGAGAGGAGTAGGAACAGGGAATCCAAAGCAGAAGCTGTATGGGCAAGGTTCTGATCTCTGCTCTCAACTGCTCCTAGGGTCAGCCCTGAACTCTCTTCTCCTGTCTATTCGTGCCCACCCCCAATGTTAAATGTACCTCTAACACACAGGTGATTTTCTTTCCCAGTGAGACTGTGACATCCTGCAATCGAATTCCCCTCAATCTCAAAGGATAAGCATAGGCCTAGGACATTGCAGAAATCAGAGAAGTACTTGGTAAATGGATGAATGATGCCCTAATGGCCATCACCAATTGCCTGAGTTTAGGACACAGTCTTTCCTTAGCTTCCCCTTAAAACTCTCAGCAAAGGGGGAGGAGAGTAGGGAGGGAAGGATTGGGAGTTTGGGATTAGCAGAGGTAAACTATTATATATAGGATGGATAAACAGCAAGGTCCTACTGTATAGTACAGGGAACTATATTCAATATCCTGTGATAAACCATAATGGAAAAGTATATGAAAAAGAATACACACACACACACACACACACATATATTCTGTCACTTTGCTACACAGAAGAAATTAACATGACATTGAAAATCAACTATACTTCAATAAAATTAAAAAAACAACAACAAAAAACAAAAAAACACCTCTCAGCAGAACATGGTGTAGACAGTGACCCTGGAGGAGGCTCTACATTGCAGTAAATGCTGACATATGCTAACACTGTTTGGGTTGCCCCAAACCCTCCATCAGATGCCCAAAGACCTGATTTGGCTCTGATGCTGCAGGTCACTGAAGGATAACAAGTCCAACTTCTGGTCAAAGGAATAATGATTTGGAAACAGGAATATCTGACTCACCTGTAACCAGTCTGTCAGGAAGCCATTAGCCAACCCTTCCTCCTCTGTGCATCCTTTCTGGTGAGAGGCTGGGTACGGGGAAGACTGAGCTGGAGAAGAAGAAATGTCCCAAGAATCCAGGATTGCCCCCTGTTCTCACACTCACAAATCTGGAGGCTCCCCCACCTACTTGTGATTGACTGTATCCCCAACAGACACAAATGACTATTCCCACACACAGCACATACCGACACCCAAACACCCACACCCAGCTTCCACAGGAAAACGGAACAGAGCACTGTCTCACCCAGGGCCAGAAAATAGGGCCAAGCGCCCTCCCATGCTGGAGGAAAAGACTACTATTTCCATTTTGCAGATGAAGAAACTGAAGTCCCAAAGGACAGCACTGTTATTTTTTTTTTAATTTATAGAAAGAATTAGAAGTATAATTCAAAAGCTCCCACACATTCGCCACACAGGCGACATCTCCAGAGACACTCAAACCAGCTAAGTCCCAAATCCCAAGAACCACAGAGTCAGGCACCAATGACCTCCAGGTTCCTGGGGTAACACCCCCACCTCAACTTCTCAGTCCCTTCCCTCTACCTGCTCTGTGGTGCAGGGGCCTTTAACACCTGGGCTCTGAGGGCTGACCCTCAAACTCACCAAAAGTGGGGGACAGAACCATGGTCGCCATCCTGTGATTCAGACAGTAAGTTTTCCTGAACAACAGGGAGCAGAAGAACGAGGATGCTCCTCCTCGTATCCCCACAGTGCACTCAGGACAGGGCTCTGGAATAAACGGGAAAGCACAAAGTGTTCACAACCAACTTCCCTCTCCAGGGTACTGAGGACAAATCTTTAGCCTGTCCACCATTTCCTCCTTCAAAATGCATCTGCCTCTGCCCACAATGGTGGCTACTTCTCCATCCATCTTAAAACCTCAGCTTCACTGAGTCTCAGGGCACATTCTTCCCATCCACGTGGTTGTCACAAACACATTTCCAGCTACAATCCCTCATTCACTGGAGACTCTGGCCCCTGACTCCCAATATTCTTTCAACCTCCCATCCTACCGCACTCGAATGACATCAGAGCCCAGGAAGGTGGCCCTCACAGTACTATGAATCTGTCCTCATTCCACCTTGGCCACGCACTTCCCCAGGCACCACCCTAGACTTTGTTATCACCGGACATGATTCTACACCTACAACAATAGTTCAGAAATTTCTCTCTCTGAAGCCAATCTCCCAAACTTCGACCTTGCTCATTCATGTTTTTCTTTCACTACATGTGTTCTTCTCCCACGCAAAGGGCTCAGTCCACACACTCTCCCACCCTCCTGCTAGAGCCACCTCCTCTCCTCATTTTTTACTTTCCCAGCTTGGGTCTCACCGTCCTTCATTTCAACAAATTTCCTCACCCCTACCTCCTACCTTCACTCTGGCCCAGCAGAACTCCAACCAGGCATGGTTCCAATCATCTGCCTGCTCATGGCAACATCTGGGCAGACCAACCTGCACAAGAGTGGTCATGTTGCCACCTCTAGAAAAGCACGGTCAGCAACGTGAAAAGAGCCCTCAACACTGCAGGGCAATTCTATAAGTCAGTGTAACTTCCTACTCGTGAACCCTTCTCTTATCTCTTTAAATCTCACACAGCCTCACCTTTTCCCTCTATGGTTATCAGCTTCCTGAATAGCTTGAATGATCCAAGCTTCCTGGTATTCACAGCCACACTGAATCAGGGCTGACCTGTGTGACCAACAGAAAATTGTGGAGATGACTTCTGAGGGTAGATCCCTACAAGGCACTGTAGCTTCTGCTTAGTCTTCTGAACTGCTTGCTCTAAGGGAAGGCAACTGCCATATTCAAAGACACTCAAGCAGCCCTGTGGAGAGACCTACTTGGAAAGGAACTGTCCCCTCCAACAGTCAGCACTGATGTGCCAGAATGTGAGGGAACCTCCTTGGAAGTGAACCCTTCGGCACCAGCCAAGCCTTCAGATGACTGCAGTCCCAGCTGATAACCTCCTGCAGCCTCATGAAAGTTCCAAGCCAGAACCTTCCAGCTAAGCTGCTCCTGAATTCCGAACGACAAAAACTGTGAGAGATGGCAAATGATTATTGTTTTAGTCACTAAGGTTAGGGATGCTCTGTCATGCAGCAATACATAACAAATACACCCTCACTTTCAGCAGATGGTCCTGCACCTTACTTCTCAAAGTCATCTCCATGAGAAGGAATCTACCCTTCGTATCTTGCCACCAAAACTATATTCTGCACCATGGTTTCCTCCCTCTCTCGTTATAAACCAGGACCTGCCTTCTCTATAACACTGGGCTCTGCAGTTCTGTTCTGTGTTCCACTCCATCTGCCTTTTTAGGAGCTGGACACCATCGATTCTCTCTCCTTTACCCTTCCCTTCAAGCTCTCCCACTCTACTGGACTCCCTCACACCATTTAAACTCAATAAAGTGTTTTTGGTAGTGAGACACATTTATCCTAAGGGCATAGTTTTCTTTCTAGTTACCACCCAGTCTGTCTCCCTCATCTTTTTTTTTACTCTCTGTCTCATTTCCTCATGTCCCACCCACTCTGAGACACAGTTTAATTTGGTTCCCACCACTACCAATTCAATCAGTAGAATCATTATTGATCTTATTCACAGGATGAAGATGCAGATTGCAACTACACTGATACCATTTCTTATCTGTCAGATCAACAAAGACACAGGGGACCAACCACATCTTTCATTGGCAAGGCTGTAGAAAAAAGCACTCTCATACACTGTTGGGATAGAACTCCTGTGGAAGGAAATTTGTTATCCTCAAGCAAAATGCAAAAACATTTATCATTTCCCTGTCAATCACACTACAAGGAATCTATTTGAAAGATACACAAATACTAAAAGACAAGAGCGAGGTTACTCACTGTAGCATTATTTATAATATCAAAGGATTGGAAACAACACAAATTGCTATATATAGGAAATTGGTTCAGTAAACTACAGAATATCCTCATAATGAAAAAGCATGAAGCCAAAAAAAGAAAGACACGATCTCTAGGTATTGATGGAGAGTTTTATCTCCAATAAATTTAAATGAAAAACAAAAACAACAACAACAAAATCAAGGTACAAAGCAACAGAAATGGTATGTTTCCTTTCTATAAGGGAATGCCTCCTCTCCCTGGAGTTACAGAATACAAGGTAACACCATAAAACCAGCTTCTCAAGGTCTCTATCTGTGTCCTTCCTGCATCCAAAAGATAAAAGCAATAAAGTGAGTGTGTGCAGGGAGGGGAACACTGGACACTATGGTTGAGTGTCCAGGTGAAAAACTGTTGCAGAGAGTCTTTGACTCCTGGGCCTGTGGGGTAGACAGATTAATGCCTCTGCCCCAAAGATGTCCATGCTCTACTCCTCAGAATCTGTGAATATGTGACCTTACATGGCAAAAGGGACTTTGCAGATGTTAGTAAGGTTAGGATCTGGAGATGGAAAAAATTATTCTGGAATATACATATTGACCCAATGAAATCACAAGGGTTCTTCTTTATAAGAGGGAGGCAGGAAGGTCAGGGTCAGAGGAGATGTGAGGATGGAAGCAGAGGTCAGAGAAAAAGAGAGAGAGATTTAAAGATGTTCTCACTGGCTTTAAAGATGGAGGAAGGAGCCACAAGCCAGGGAATACAGGTGGTCTCTACAAGATGGAAAAGGAATGCAGCCCTGCCAACCCATTTAGGATTTCTGACCTCCAGAGCAAGAAAATAAATGTGTGTTACTGTAAGTCACTAAGTTTATGGTAGTTTGTTACAGCAGCCATAGGAAACTTGAACAGCTTCTCATACCAAATCTTCCCTGAGATCTTAGTGTGAGTACAGCAGACCCAGATAATTGCTGAAGATCTTCTCCACTCTCTGCAGGTAGAAGAAGTCTACATTCTTCCCACCAGGAACCAAATTTGCCTTTAGGAATAGTTACAGTCATGAGCTGAGGAGTGACAGGAGGGGTGGGATCCAGACACCCCCAAAGCCCCAAGAGGAAAGCAGGCTGGGAAGGTGCCCAGGACACTCCCAGGTCCTGAGTACCCTCTCCAGGTCTTTTGGCAGCTGAAGTCTCCTATTAGGGGAGGAGGGGGTCTCTGTTCAGTTTACAGATTCGGTGACTCCTGCACCTGGAGTCAGTGTTGAGAGAGGGTCAGAGAATGGGCCACTCTATACCAGTGTTGCTCAACAGAACTTTCAGGTATGATGGAAATGTTCTATACTTCTGCTCTGTCCAACATGGCAGTTCATATTTTCTACTTCTCTGATGAAACAGAAAATCTAAACAGACTGATCACTAGCAAGGAGACTGAATCAGTATTCAAAAACCTCCCAACAAACGAAAGTCCAGGACCAAGCAGCTTCACAGATAAATTTTACCAAACATTCCAAGAAGAACTAATACCAATCCTTCTCAAACTCTTGCCAAAAACAGAAGAGGGGGTAGTTCTTCCAAACACAGTTTACAAGGAAAGTATTACCCTGATACTGAAAACCAGACAAGGATGCCACAAAACAAGAAAATTACAGGTCAACATCCCTGATGAATACAGATGCAAAAACCCTCAACAAAATATTAACAAACCAAATTCAACAATAAATTAAATCATACACCATGGTGTAATCATACACCATGACCAAGTGGGATTTATTCCAGGGATACAAGGATGGTTTAAATCAAATGTGATACACCACATAAACAAAAAATAAAGAAAAAATATGATCATCTCAATAGATGCAGAAAAAGTATTTGACAAAATTCAACATCCATTTATGATAAAAATTCTCCACAAAGCAGGTATAGAGGAAACACACCTGAACATAATAAAGGCCATATATGATAAGCCCACAGTTAACAACATACTCAATGCTGAAAAGCTGAAAGCTTTTCCTCTAAGATCAGGAACAAGACAAGGATGTCCACACTCTTGCCACTTTTATTCAACATAGTATTGGAAGTCTTCACCAGAGCAATTAGGCAAGAAAAAGAAATGAAAAGCATCTAAATTGGAAAGAAAAAAGTAAAACTTTTTCACTATTTGCAGATGGCATGATTTTACATATGGAAAACCCTAAAGGTTTCATTAAAAAACTGTTAGAACTAATAAACGAATTCAGTAAAGTTGGAGGGTACAAAATCAATACACAAAAATCTGTTGTTTCTTTGCACTAATAATGATCTATCAGAAAAATATATTAAGAAAACAATTCATTCACAATTGCATCAAAAAGAATAAAATACCTAGGAATTTAACCAAGGGTGTGAAAGACCTATATATTGAAAACTACAAGACATGAATGAAAGAAACTGAAGAAGATACAAATAAATGGAAAGATATTCTGTGCTCATGGATTGAGAATGAATGTTGTTAAAAATGTCCATTCTACCGAAAGCAGTATGTAATCCCTATCAAAATTCCAATGGTATTTCTCACAAAAATAGAGAAATTTTGTATGTAACCACAAAAACAATCCTGAGGAAGAAAAAAGCTAGAGGCATCACATGCCCTGATTTATACTATACAACAAAGCTATAGTAATTAAAACAGTATGGTATTAGCACATAGCTCAATGGAACAGAATAGAGAACCCAGAAATAAACCCACTCATATATGGCCAATTAATTTATGACAAAAGAGCCAAGAATATACAATGAGAAAAGGGCAGTCTCTTCAAAGAATGCTGTTGGGAAAATTGGAGAGCCAAATGCAAATGAGTGAACCTGGACCACTATCTCACACCATAAACAAAAATTAACTCAAAATGGATTAAAGACTTGAACATAAAAACTGAAACCATAAAACTCCTAGAGGAAAACATAAGTGGTAAGCTCCTTGACACAGGTCTTGGTGATGATTTTTTGAATCTGACACCAAAAGCAATAAAAGCAAAAATAAGCAAGTGAGACTACATAAAACTAAAAAACTTCTGCACAGCAACATCAACAACATCAACAAAATGAAAAGACAACCTACTGAATGGGAGAAAACAATTGCAAATCACATATCTGATAAGGGGTTAATGACCAAAATATACAAAGAACTCATATAACTCAATAGCAAAACAACAATCAGATTTAAAAAATGGGCAAAAGACATTTTTCCACAGATGACATACAGATGACCAACAGGTACATGAAAAGATGCTCAACATCATTAATCATCAGGGAAATGCAAATCAAAACTGCAATGAGATATCACCTCACTCCTGTTAGAATGACTACTACGAAAAAGACAAGAAATAAGTGTTGGTGAGGATGTGGTGAAAAGAGGACCATTGTGCACTATGAGAAACATAAACCAGTGCAAACACTCAGGAAAACAGTATGGAGGTTTCTCAAAATTTTTAAAAAAACCTACTATATGATCCAGCAATTCTACTTCCAGGTATTTATCAGAAGAAAACAAAAATACTATTCAAAAAGATCTCTCTCTCTCTCTCTCAGTCCTGAATAAAAGCGCATGGTTGGTCACCATAAATTGTGCACCTGAAGAATATCTATTGCATGACAAGCAAACATTCCCCTTAAGAATGTCACAGGTAAGACAGAATGAAAAAGGCGTACGCACACACACTATTGATAAAACCCAACAGTATAAAATTACTCAAAATGGTTCTCTGCAATATGAATCACCAGACTGTTATTTCATAAAAGCTTAGAGAAACAAAGTTAATTCTTATAGAAGCCAAGTTGTAGAGTACAATCTTTGGAAACTATTGCCCTACCCTTCAATCTGCAAGTTGTTGCTTAGTACTCCTCCAAGTGATTTTAAATATCATGAAGAAAAAATAAAACAAACAAAAAACAAAACAAGAAACAAAACCAAACAGAAAACACTCGCAAGCAGAAAATACATCTGGTTGCTGGTCAATTCAATTTTAAATTTCTGTTGCCAATATAAAGAAGTTCAAATTATTTTTCCCCCATGTACCCCTGTATTTTGAATCTTTGTGGAAGATGTGTAGGGTTTTAGAAGTCAAACTGAACTGGGCCTGAGGAATGTTGTTGAGTAATCCTGATATACACATAAAAAATTTATATATTTATACTTATATATAAAATCCTAAAATTTTTAGTATTATGGAATGCAAGTAAATCTATATTTGTTACTTATTTACAGTTATTTACATGCTTGCTTAATGTGTATTTATTTGCACATAACTGTATTTACTTATTTATACTCACATCACCACACACCTTACTATCTTTCCCTTGAATATAATCCGTCAAAAATAAATCATTTTTTTTAAGATGCCCTCACTCTTAGTGACTCCTTGTGTTTACACCTGAGCACAGGGAAGGCCTAGTAGCAGTTTTGCCAGCTGAGGCTGCTGGCACTATTGTTACAAGTTCCACACGGTACTCACCTGGTCACGCAGAAATCCACGGGTCAGTGAGGACAGGTGAAACTTGAGGCTGGTTTCAACTTAAACTTGAACTCCAGAGATAACTTGTATGTAGGAAAAAAAAGAAGGGTACAAAGATTTCTTTTGAGGCCTTTTATAGGGCATAATACAGCTGCTGGATGCAAAGGCCACACCACTCACTTTTCTTTTTTGTATTTACTGTACTGATTGAACGTATAATTGTTGGCTATGACTGGATTTTCCTGATTCCTATCCAGCCATCTGCTCTCCAAGTGGGAGAAGGCGGCTTCATGCGGTGTGCATTCATTCGCCTTGCTGAACTCTTCTGGCTGGATAGTGATTTGTGACTCCAGACGCTTTTAATACGGCTTGTCACTCGGGGCGCTAAAAGTGACTCAGCTAACCTTTAAGTTCATTCAGGGCTTTGAAGATTGTAAGACCCTAGAGCAGGGTTTCCAAACCTCGGCACTACTGATAATGCTTTGTCACGGGTGCTGTTCAGTGCGTTGTAGGATGTCCAGCAGCACCCGTGGCCTCCACACACTAGATGCCAGTAGCAGCCCCTCCCATTTGTAACAACCAAAACAATGCCTCCACACGTGACTAGAAGTCCCCTAGGGGGCAAAGTCACACCGAGGAAAGGTGATGGGGAGAGGGGGAACTCTGAGGAGGGGACGGCGGCGCCCAGAGCTAGGAGGAAACGGAGGCTTTGGGCCAACCAGAGGGATGAGCCTCAGGGATCGAAACGCGGCTCGCGGGAAAGGGGGAGGAACGCCGGAGCCTGTGACGGGGGTGCCCCAGACCCATGCCCCTCCCTAGACTCCTACAGGAGTCCCGGGACTGCCCGCCGCTCACAGAGTCCTGACCCTCGCACTAAGGCCGAACGTACCACGTGAACCCAGTCCCCCGCGGAGAAAACTTTACACACAGCACAGTGAGCCGCCCGCGTCTCCTTCCTCAGCACCGCCCGGCGCTTCCGCTTCCGGTCTCGGGCAGTAGCCCGGGGCTTCAGTTTCCGGTACCTAGCAGACGCGGATAGCGGGGCATTACGGGGCTCTGGGTTAAGGCGGCGGGCCGGGCGGCGGCCTCGCACCCAAGCCTCCGACGAGGTGTTCTCGTTTGCTTAGTGAGTGCAAGGCTGGGCCGTGGGCTGGGTCAGCGCCAGCGACTGAGACCCACTCTAGGGGCGGGGCTGTGGGATGGTACCAGCTTGTGGGCAGAACCAAACTCAGAGGGCAGGGTTGTGGGCGGACACCCGTTTCTTGACGGGACTGAGGGCGGGGTTGTGGCTGGGTACCGGATCTGGAGGGCGGTGCTAGAGTCTCAGCCTGAAGGTGGGCAGAGACTAGGCCCAGGGGCGGGGATAAGGCGGGGGTGGGTCTTGGGTAGGCGGGCAGGAGAGTGGGAGAAAATCACCTCCAGGGACGTGGATGAAGACGGGGCTTTCCGTGGACTCTCCAGGCTGTACAGGTAGACGGATGCTAAACAAACAACTTTTCTTCAAGCCTTTCCCCATGTTCAGTGCGGAGCCTCACACAGCCCAATTAAACGATATGCTCATGCTCAGGATTTTTTTTTCTTGTTTTTACTGATGTTCTTAAATTTTTTTTAAAAATTGGATCATATATTCACCTTTCTCTTTAACTTGCTGTCACAAGCCAGTAGATAGGGATCTAACGCTATTTTTTAAAATTTTTTTTGTGGGGGAGGGGGCTAGGTCATAGATACACATATAGGAAATCTTCAAACAGTGGTAGTCAGTAAAATATTCTCACTCCCATACCGTCTCCCGGTACTTTCTCCCAAAGATAAACATCATTTTCTCCTCTGTCCTTCCAGATACAGTGTGTATATGTATGTATGTGTGTATGTACGTACAGGCCCAAGAGGGATGCCCCCCAGCAGGAAATGAAGCTGGTAAATTGTCTCATTCATTTGGATCTACTGAAAAGAGATTTAAATTTATGCCGGAGAGGATGAACCAGTGATGAATTGATAGAAATAAAACAAAGAAACAAGGAATTTTACCATTTAAAAAATCCAAAGAAAAAAGTGAGAAAGAGAATGTATTTATAAAATCTGGATCAAAAATAAAATAAAATAAAATCTGGATCAAACTCATATGTCATAAAATGGTAAACATCTATGTAATCAAACAATAGACACTGACTTTCGATTTATCCTAATTTATTATATAATTATATTGGGGGAGGGGAATTATGTTTTAAAATAGCAAGAGAACTACATGCTAATTTTTTCAGAGAAGAAGGTAATTAAAAAAAATCAAAAGCTGAAAAATGAAAAAGCTGTATAAGGAGCTAATTTAGAAATACAGAATTACAACCAGAAAAACAAATAAGTTGTTTGTGGGAGTCAGAATAGAGACTGGGGGATGTAGCTTTTCATAAGGCTTAAAATATTATTTGAGACATATGTGTATAGACATACATACACACACACACACAGAAACCTGAAGTTTTATTCCAAAGGGATCATCAAACTCTAGGAAGAATTTATTTTAAAAAAAAGGTTCACTTTGCAAAAATAGATTTTAAGAACCGCAGACTTCAAGCATTAAAAAAAAAAAAAAAAGCTATAATCACCCTGGTGGAAAAAGGAATAGGCATTACATTCCACAATACATGACAAGCATTTTATGTACATTACTCCTGAGTATTTTCATGGAAACCCATAAGGAAATGCTATTATCTATCTCCATTTTACAGATGAAGAAATCAATGGAAGCGTATTGCTAAAATGTTCATATTTCATTGAAATTTTCGACAGATATCATTTTATTTCAAAATCATTTATTGAATTTTATTTTCATTAATAAAATATCTCATTCTAGCAAATAATCAAACAGTAAGTAGAAAACAGTTTAATAAAACTACAGTTTTCTTTTGATATAGTTAAATATATCAATGTACAGGACATGATGTATGAAAAAACACAGAGATTGATGTGTATGTAGTAAAACTAGTGATTACCTTTTCCCAATTCCTCCTACATTCTGTGAAGGAAACAGGAATCTTTTCACATTCACTTTTTGACATGTAATTGAGAAATTTCTATCCTCACTTTTTTATCCCTTTATTATTTGTAGAACTTTTCAAACCTCACCCTTTATTCTATGAATCTTAATCGTGCAGTGACTATTAGAGAAACAGATTCCACTGAGGGTCCTGATAATAAACACAAGGAAACCATACTTTTTTTTCTCTTTCAGGCATTCCTGGAGGTGTCTATAGAAGGTGAGGGTTCCAGGGAAGAAGAGAGGTACTGGATGAATAAATGTTAAATTGTCTTCACGTTTTCTCATAATGTAGTGAATAATTTATTCAGTGTTACACAAACTAGAGCTGTGCCTAATCTCCACCTACACTGTGCTACCTTCTACTATATAGAAAAATGATATTTATCAGTCCATGACCTCAACCTGGTCAAGGTCTCATTGCATAAAAATAAAAATGTAATGGTCAGTCAGGCATCCAGGATAAAGTACTAATGGTATTCAATTAATTTGAAATATACCAACCTCATAATAGATGCTAGAAAGGATATCAACCTTAATTAATATCTTACCATGTGCATATATTATCTGCTTATTCCTAGAGTGCTTTAAGTTCTATGATTAAAAATGATTAAGAATTATACTGCATTGAGATTAAAAAAATACTGTCCCACAAGGTTAAAAATTTAGAAAGGTGATAGAGAAAATCAAATTTTCTGTCTGAAAAGTGCATTAGTTTAAACACTGCACTGGCCTATTAACGTGGTGAATATGATAGTGTACACTTATTGATCCATTACTATGTCATAAACACTATTCTAATAAGTACTTTGGTTACCTCCTCTCAACCACCCTCTCAGTTAAGAATTTTTTTTAACACTATTCTACAGACGAGGAAGTTAAACAGAAAGATGATTTGTATTATACCCAAGATCACAGTTTGTAATGTCAGGTAACTTATGAATTCTGGAATGCTCACTTAAAATTAACTTCATTATCAGGAAGAGATCAAGATGGTGGAGTAGGAGGACCCTTAGTGCACCTCCCCCCATGAACACAGCAAAAATACATCTGTATGTGGAGAGATTCTCACCAAAAACAAACTGGAAACTGTCAGAAACACTCTTCTGCAAACAACAACAACAAAACTGTAGAGAAGGACCCACACGGAGTTGGGTAGGAGGAAAGGAGAAGCGATCAGGTCAGGACCCGTGCCCCTAGGAGGGGACACAGAAAAGGAGGGGAATATAGTACAGGCTGGGATAATCTCCCTAGGGCGTGAGGGGTTTAAACCTCATATTAGACACCTCAGTGTGGGATCTGACACCGTGAAAACAATTCTCCCACCTTACACCTGTTAGACTGGCTATTACCCAAAAGCCAAAGAAAACAAATGCTGGCAACGATGTGTAGAAAAGGGGAATCCAGAGGCACTGTTGATGGGAATGTATAGCCACTGTGGACAACCATATGGAAATTCCTCAAAAATTTTAAATAGAACTGACATATGATACAGCAATTGCACTTCTGGGTATGTATGTTGAAAGGCAATGACAAAACTATCTTGAAGAGATAACTGCATTGCATGTTCATTACAGCATCTTCCACAACAGAAAAAAGATGGAAACAACCTAGTGGCCATTGATGAATGAAGGGATAAAGAAATGTGATATACTAATAGTACATACAATGCAATATTATTTAGCCAGGGGAAAGAAGGAAAACCTGCCATTTGCTACAATATGGATGAAACTTGAAGGCATTATACTAAGTGAAATAAGTCAGAAAAACAACTGTGTTATCTCTCTTACATGAGGAATCTAAAAATATTGAACTCATCAAAGCAGAGTAGATGGTCGTTGCCTGGGGCTGAGGGGTGATGGGAATGGGGAGATGTTGGTTAGAGTTATAAGATGAAACAGATTCCAGCAATGTAATGTACATCATGGTGGCAATAGGTAACACTGTGGTGTTTTGTACTTGAAACTTATTATGGGAGTGAAGTTAATGTTCAAACCCTAACAACAACAAAAACAAAATGCTAGTTATGTGAGGTGAAGGATGGGTAACTAACCTTCTTTTGGTAAACATGTCACAATAGATACATGTATCAAAACAGCATATTGTACACCTTAAACTTACACAATGTTATATGTCAATTATGTCTCAATAACGCTGGGAAAAAACACAAAAAACGCTGCTCTATTTTTGTTGGGAAACAGGTGCATCTACCTCTAGAATAACGTCTGTAGTTATGTTCACCACTGTTCCAGAAGAATTAATGGAATGGGATAACAGCCAGAAAAGAGGACATGAAATGGTTTGTTCGGAAAAAGCTGTCCTGAATGACAAGGTGAAATGTAAGTCTAAATTATCCCATTTTCTAGTCATTAGGCAACATTTTAAAACTAAATCAATTTCATATTGTTTTTTAATCATTTAAATTCACCCAATCTTGTCCTGCAAGTGCATTTATTACCATTTTACCAATAGTGAACATTATGGAAAGGCATTTCATGAATTCGTAGAAAATCTAAGATTAATACTCAAGTGTGTATATTCTATTATAATATTTTCAGATTTTAAAATCCCTATGTTCATTTATCTTTGAAATTTATTTTTAATTTTATTTTTTTTAGCTTCTGCACAAATCTTTCTTTTTTTGTAACATATTTATTGAAGTATAATTGCTTTACATTGTTGTGTTAGTTTCTGCTGTATAACAAAGTGAATCAGCTATACATATACATATATCCCCATATCCCCTCTCTCTTGCATCTCCCTCCCACCCTCCCTATCTCACCCCCCTAGGTGGTCACAAAGCACTGAGCTGATCTCCCTGTGCTATGCGGCTGCTTCCCACTAGCTATCTATTTTACATTTGGTAGTGTATATATGTCCATGCCGCTCTCTCACTTCGTCCCAGCTTACCCTTCCCCCTCCCTGTGTCCTCAAAAATAGAACTACCGTATGACCCAGCAATGCCACTACTGGGCATATACCCTGAGAAAGCCATAATTCAAAAAGAGTCATGTACCACAATGTTCATTGCAGCACTATCTACAATAGCCAGGACATGGAAGCAATCTTTGAAAATTTTAAGAAGGTGCTATGTGAAAATAAGAGCTAGTAAATTTAGCGGAACATACTGGAAATTAAACCATGCACACACAAAAAAGCAACATTCCTTTGGTGCTTTCCAAGGTTTCTTGGCTATCTTTTAAGCTGGCATAAATAGATATAAAATATAATATTTTAAGATATATATTTATATAATATTTTAGAAATATTAATAATTTTAATGAGCAATATTTTTTCCCACTAAATAATTGTAATTCTCTTCTGTCACATGCATTCCCTTAATATCTAAGTTTGCCATCAATGCAGTAGTTGTTTATCCTCAGTTAGAAAATGCAAAGCAATAAAACTAGTTATGGAAAGCTTTCAGAAAGCCAAGATAACTACCACAAAAATGATGTGTGACATCTCTAAGGAATATTGGAAAACCATCTTGTAGGAAACAAAAGGAACCCAAAGACTGAGTTACCCTGACTGAAGACAGTGAAGCATGGTGAAGTGCTAATAACCAGGCTGATACTAGTTAAAGGAGAGACCTCCCCATTCTGACAACATGATCCTTTGCAATCCTATAGTAATGTAAAAGAAGATAAATTTATTGTGATGACTTGGGTGATTTAATGGTCCTCAGGCATCATTAGAGCCAGTGCAATAGGAAAAATAATACCAATGCCTATTTTCCAGTTGCATACCCATGCCTAAGACGTATTATTGACAACCACCCATCTTACCTGTGCACATTTTGTAATCATGCAATTGCACACACCTCACAACACACTTCTATAACTTGTGCTACAATGTCAGTCAAGGTTCAGTCAAAAAACAAAAAAGAAGCCAATTAGTTCTTTTAATGAAGAACATTTAATATAGAGAGTTAGTTAAAGCATTATTGAGAGACTGAAAGGCAAGAAAGAACAAAGTGGTAACATAGTAATCATAACTGAAGGAAGAAGCTACTCCACCAAGGGCTTGAGGGGTATAAAGGGATCAGTTGAGCATTTGGGGCACTAAGGCTTTTACAGACCACTGTTGAAAATATGTACGATGAGCACAAGATGGAACATAGAGCAGTGATTTCAAGCACCCCACCCCAAAGCAAGGCCCATGCGTATGATGTTGAGAAGCTATGTGAAGAAAATAATCAGAAAGAATGGGGAAGGCCTTCCCTGGTGGCGCAGTGGTTGAGAGTCCGCCTGCCGATGCAGGGGACATGGGTTCGTGCCCCGGTCCAGGAAATCCCACATGCCGCAGAGCGGCTGGGCCCGTGAGCCATGGCCGCTGAGCCTGCGCGTCCAGAGCCTGTGCTCCGCAACGGGAGAGGCCACAACAGTGACAGGCCTGCGTACCGCAAAAAAAAAAAAAAAAAGAAAGAACGGGGAAAACACATTGCCTTTACTACAGTAGGCTCTTCATATCTTCCCCCTTTGACCTCTGATCTCTTTCAGATCTTGGGCATTCGTCCATGAGCAGTTAGGACACAAGGCATACAGGTCACCTTTGAGTGAAAGATCTGACTGGGATCAGTAGTTCTCAACCTTGGCCACACACTAGAACCACCTGATATTCCTTTGTTAATATATACACACCACAGTTTCTTTCAAGAAAATGAAGAGTTCCCTTAAACTCCACAACCTCATCAACATTTGTTATGGTTTTTTTTTCAATAATAGCTATCCTAACAGATGTGAGGTGATATTTGATTTAGGTTTTGACTTGTGTTTCCTGATACTAACTGATGTTGAGCACTTTTTCATATACCTGGTGGTCTTGTTCTCATCATAAACCCTCCTATTTATGGAGGGTTTAGGAGTTCAGCACCAGGGAAGGTCCCACAGCTGGGTCTGAACCCAGTCTTCTGATGTAGATGCAGCAGATTTTCATGTCAATTCTTCCTGATACAGGGATTGCAATTCCTTGTCTTCTCCTACCTGAAGGTAACTCAGTTTAATTATTTTGGCATGTCACACTATGATTTAATCTAGAGTTATTCAAAATAAGTACTGTAAACACAGTTGGGCAGTTTCCTTATCTATGAAATTATGATAATAATTGAACCTACCTAGTAGGAGTATTGGAAGATTTTTTTAAATTATTAATATTGCTTAGACCAATGGTTTTCATCTCCAGTTGATTGGTAATTTACGTGTGCTTATTTTAAAGTTCACAGGTACCCTGGTCTCAGCCTAGGACCTATTTCAGAATCTCTGCATGTGCGTTTCTTGGTCACCCTAATGTCAAGCTGGACTTGATAAATACCACTTAGAATATTGCCTAACACTTATAAAAATTTCCATTAATATTACCTATTATTAGTCTCATCAATAACAAACACCTATTTTTAAATATAAACATTTAATAATATTTCCTTCAGATCTCAGCTTTTATAGAGATTTGAACATTTACTCATAAAAAGGGACTTTCTTGGTATCTAGCTCAATCCCATTCCTCTATATAACTGGCCCCCAAAAGCAACCATTGTCATGAAGTTGATGGGTATATTTCCCTGTCAGTGCTTCTGTAATGTCAATATTCATTTATGTATCTAAACTGCATTCTTAAAATCTTCCCTAAACAGAATACTACACATATTTCCTCTGAAATGTGCTTGTTTACCACAGCTTTGTGGTTAAGTCTCTTTGTGAAGTACATACAATTACTCCAAACATCTACCCAATGCACATTATTACATAAGGGAAAACATCCTTTACTTTATAAATTTATATTTATACATATAAATATAACAAATTTATATTTCACATATATTTAAAATGTAACAATATAATATAATGTATTTTCACTATTAAATAAATATTTAATTTACATTACATATTTTATAGTATACTATTATTTATATCATTTTCTTCTTACAACAATCCTATGAAAATTCTGTACCTCGCTCATATGGTATCATACAAATGAGAATTTGTATATAATATGAGACTGGTGGCTAGTTGTGCAGTTTCTAAGAATTGATGCATGTTCAGTTTTACTAATGTTGTCTGTATTTGTTTCAATGCAAATATCATTTTCTATCAACCACATCATCATTTGTTAAGATATCATTTGAAAATATTCCTGAGGTCTATCTTGTGACAATGTCATGATATCTGCACATGACATTTTCATATTATACAGGAAATTGTTTCAACCTTAGATTTCAAAACTGGACTGCACAACATCACTATTTATAGAAAATCCTATAATCCATCATGTTAGTGCCATTCTGGCCCCTGTGAACTACTGGTGCTTTCCTGTAATTCACAGATAGACTCACTGAACCAAAGAGGATGAATCAATTCTTCTGCCTTCATTTCACATTCTGAGCCAAAAAACTAGGTTAGAAAAGAAACGCTATTTAGCTACAGTGGAGATGACTGAGAACTGGTGCAGGAATAAGCAAATCAAGCATTGAGTCCTGGATTTTTCACCCCATGTATGTGGAGTGTGTATAAACTTCTCCTCCTCTCTATGCTTCTGTACCTTCCTGGAAAAAAAGTCTAATACCCAGCACTACACCATGTGTGGCACTTAAGGGATGTTTGTAACTTATAAATATTGGGTCATTTTTATAAAGAATGTCAATCATTATTCAGATAGTATGTTTATTAATTAAATATAATCCCCCAAATTTAATAATGTTTTATATGGCAGAAAAGATCGAAGCCTTTCCTGGCGCAGGATACTGGAGCATGGAATGATATGAAATCCTAAAATGTGTCTCAGCCCATGCATTAAGATGTATCATCCCCTCCATTTCTGACTCTTTTTTCCCCATACTTACGAAAATTTCTGCAATGGCTTTTCAATGATTGAATCCTGCATATGCTGTTAAATGAAAAGAAAATATGTCCCTTAGAAAGTCCATGACATAGACAGAAACAAGCACTATTTTATCTTGTCTCTATTCCTATGTGACATTCTGAAAAAGATGAAAACACCAGCATGAATGGTCCACCGTGTGGAAGCTATATTGCCCACATGGTTTATTCAACACTTAACTGTTTTCTTTTTTTTTAATCCTTGGTGCCTCTTCTGTGCCAACAAGGTATAGGCTCTGGGGAATCAGAAATAAATGAGCCTCAGTCATTTCTTTTCATCTATGAAGAATGTACTTGTATAAAATAAAATAAAATGTCCTGTCAGGGATGTAGGGAAACCATAACATCAGATCAACAGATATTTAAGTCTAATGACACGAGCATTAGCTTTATCATTATTAGTAACAAAATATCAAAAATGTATTTTGCCCTTTCTTTATGCATCCATCACATAGCTATTGCATAGAGGGCGACCATTATTTTTTTAGTCCTGATTCAGTGGGTTTGAATCAATGAGGAATCGACTCATTTGACAATACTAAGTCTCATGGATTCTAAGAAATTGTCCCATAACACACAAAGAATTAGTGGAGCATACACGATTCAAAATTAAGTTTTGTTTTTTTAAACATCTTTATTGGACTATAATTGCTTTACAATGGTGTGTTTAGTTTCTGCCAGAGCCCCCGAATCAGCTGCTCAAAAATTAAGTTTTTATGCTCCTAAGTTCCATGCCCTAAATGTCATTGTTTTCAGACTTTCTGAAAGTTTTAAGCAGAGGTACAGCAGTCTAACCACAGACGCATCTTGGGTAGATTTTTAAAACTGTTTTCATTTTCCTGCATAAGAATGAACCTTAAGACTCTGATTTTATGTCTCCTTTCATGATTGAGTCAGATGATTATAAGTACAGAGGAGAAGGTGGACAGGTGACGTGAAATCCAGGAACAGGGTCAACAGAGAGACCTACCCTGAAATGTCAGGTGCCGATTATTTCTATGACCTCACCTGTGTTCTTAGACATCCTTCCTATAGTTGATGCAGCAAGTGCTACCTACTACCCTCCCCTGTGTCCTCCAGAAAACTCCAAATAGGAAGGGCAAAGTGAGCAGGGAATCTCTACCAGGACTGACAGGAAAGTAACATGACTGTTCGGGGTGGCAGGGCGAAAACTGCCCAGATACCCTGTGTCTGGACTCAGTCTGCCCAGAATGACTGGCTTCAACACTTTCTAACTCATGACCTGGTACCTGTTACATAAAATGCTGTGCTTCTTTCCTCTTACTATAATAATACTTAGGTGTGCACTTATAATTTGGGAGAAATTATGCAGGTGTAATCAAACAAGAAACATAAAAGTCATACCTCAGAGCCTGACACTTAGGAAGCCTTCAATAACATAACATAACATAACATAACATAACATAACATAACATAACATAACATAACATAACATAACATAACATCATAACTGATGTTATGGTTCATGTCATCCTCCTCATCCTTATTGCCACTTTCATAACTATTTGAAGTGCTTAGGGGGAAGGTTCCAGAGACCCATTTGCTGCTACAGTGGGGGAGATGCCAGCCAGAGCCAGAACCAGTGAGGGTGGAAGCAGATCTCTGAATGAGAGTTCTCACACCCCAACCAGAACAAAGAACGTTAAGCTTCAAAAGCCTTTATTCCAAAACTGTTTGTATTCGTGCCCTCTCATCTTTCTATACCAAATATCACATTTGTCCTCTTGAGGAGGAAATCCCAACCAGAACCAAGACCATAAATGTCATAGGGCTCTAATCTGAAATTTGTATACTGGTGTCCCCCCAACTGTCTGTCCCAACTGCCATGTTTGTCTTGTTGAGGAAAAAATCATGCTCCCAACACTCCCTTCATCCATCACTTTCTCCCTCAGCACTTACTGGGCTGGGCTGCATCTCTGCTGGAGCAAGACCAAGGAGCACAGATTCACTGCCCCTCTCCTGCCTGCTGTGTGTTGAAGTCTCAGGGTGTGCCCTCAGGACTGGCAGGAAGACAGGCTCAGGCTGGGACCTTCTGATACTGCTTCCTACAAAGGATGGAGACACAGGTGGGGAGCCACAATGTTAGAACTGGCCAATTAATGAGCTGAAGACACTGGCCAATTATTTACAATGGTATGACCTTAGGGCTCAATGTCCAAAGCCAGTTGGTCCACATTGTCCCAATCTCTGGAGACTTGCTAATATTCACGGAACAGAAAAAGGATAAAAGTGAATGTCCTGGGAAGGATCTAGGTCCCTCTTCTCCTCAAGAGGAAATTCACCTGTACTCTTGCTTCTTACTTCTAACTTGCAGAATTCTAACATAAAACTCAGACTTTTTTTCCTCAGTTTAACCACTCAATGTGTGGTTTTGTTATCTACAAATCCATTGTATCAATCATGAAATCTATGCAGCACTAGGTCTATACCAAGGATGTGATACTTTCCATTTTCACAGTTAATATGTGTCTCTAAGGATAACTTCTTATTTTCATTTCTTTATCCTTGCTCAGCTGGCATTAGATATGGTAGAGATTACTGGGTTGGACTTTTTTCTTTCCTTTTTTTTTTTGTGTGTGTGCTAATTTGAATGAATCTTCATTTCTAAGTTTTTTCTCTAAATGAATTACATTGGCATATTAGAAAACTATTGACTTTTATTCTTTAATACCTGATACTTTAATTAAATATTTCAGTGGGCCTCCCAGAAGGTTGCAGTCAAGATCAGCCAGGGCTGCAGGCATCTCAGAACTGGATCAGCAGATGTCCACTTTCAAGCACACTCACGAGGCTGTTGGTAGGATTCACCTGTTCACAGAATATTGTCCAGAGAATTCTTTCAGTTCCTTGACACATGGCCTCCGGGTTGGGCAGTTGTTTTTTTTATCAATATGAGCCGTCAAGAATGCAAGAGAGAGGCAGCAAGAAGAAAGCCAGATTTTTTTTTACTCTATTCTCAGCAGGGACTTCCCAACCTTTCTTCCACATTCTCATTGTTGGAAGTGGGTCTCTATGTACATCTCACCCTCAATGGCAGTAAGATACACAAAGCAATGAAAACTAGGAGTTGGGATCAGTGAGAGTATCTCAGATACTGCCCACCACACAGGGCTCATCCTCTGTAAAGACTATGTTCTCCAAGCAATTCAAGACTCAGGCCCTGTCCATCTAATTTTCAGCATATCCCCAAATTAGTCACACCACCATGATCTCAACAAAAATTCCCTGGACACAAACTAGCATATGGGTAGAACTTTCTCTCCATTGGGTACTGCATTTTGTACGACAGATCCCACTCTACTGCTTTAGGTCATGCAGTCTCAAGTAGACCCCCTTGTTTCTGATGCACTAGGAGAACCCCTCTATCAACACCAGGCCAATCTACAGCTATTCCATGGCCAAATGTAACAAATGTTCCCAGTGAACATGATTTCTTCTAAGTAGAGATGAATCAACTCACTCCAGAATATATATTTTCATTAGATTTCATTGTGGTCTTAGATCTTGAAGACTTTAATAAGTAAAATGTGCTTGGGCTCACCTGTTTTTTTCTACTGTATAAAGTGGGATGTAGGTGGAAAGTGGAGTGATGTAACCTTCTAAATCTTGTCCATGCAGCCTTCCTGACTCAGAGACCTCTTTCTGAGGAAGGCAGAGATTGGTTTGTCATTGATATGAAGAAAACTTTATACCAAAATCAAATTGGATATGGAGAGAAGGATGTTATTTACCTTGTGGGGATAAGTGACAGGGTATTTTTAGGGTAGAGCACATGGTGGATAGGTACAGGTGGATATGAGAGGGAGAGACTATGTGTTGACATATTTAAAATAATTCATCCATGGCAAAAATGTATTACTAAAATGCAGTTATTTCATAGAGAGTAAAATGAATAACTTACTAGAGTCAATGACAAAGTTGAATTTATAGGAATTGGTATATTAAAACCAAAGGTAGTTATGTCTGTGCCCTATAATGTGACATATGCTTTGTTCTTTTCCCAATTCCCAGTGCCCTCCCCCGCCCCCACCTCCATGGTGAGTATCCTTGGCCAAATACCAAGTGAACAAAGGTGGATTGGAGAGACTGGAGGTAAATGCTGCGGTCCTTTAATGTGTTTGGACCTCAGCAAAAATAATGTTAAAATGAAGTTATAGCATTGTGAGTAGAAAAGATCAGATATTAGGGTCACTGCCAAAGATGAGCATACAAGAAGTGGTACATGAAAAACAGATATTGATGTTTATGCAGTACAACTAGTTATTTTTCTTTTTGTTTTTCTCAATTCCTCCACACATGATGAGTATCCTTGAAAGAACACAAACCTACTCACATTAATTTTTTGATGTGTAATTGGGAAATTTCTAAACTCACTTTTTTATCCTTTTATTATTTTTAGAACTTTTAAAACCCCATCCTTTAGTCTGTGAGTCTTAACCTCACAATAACGGGACATTTCTGCTTATCATAACTCAGTGCTGGCATCTAGTGGGTAGAGGTAAGGGGTGCTTTTAAATATCATACAATATACAGGACAGTCCCCTATGAAAAAGAATAAAGACCAAAAATATCAATATTGTTGAGGTTGAGAAACCCTGGTCTAGACTGTTGAATGATATTAAAATTTTAATCTAAAAAATTCCAATCTCTATTATTTTATAATGACATTGAAAACATTATCTGAAATAAATCTCAATCTTTCTCCATTATTTTGCACTACTTAATGTTTTTTATTGTGGTCAAATTTACATAACATGAATGTAAAAGAATGAAATTAGAACATTCTCTAACACCATGTACAAAAATAAACTCAAAATGGATTAAAGACTTAAATGTAAGACCGGGTACTAAAAATCTTTTAGAGGAAAATATATGCAGAACCCTCTTTGACATAAATCACAGCAATATTTTTTGGATCCATCTCCATCTTAAGCATTTTTAAATGTATAATTGTGTACACTTGACATTAAACACATTCACATTGTCAGGCAACCATCACCACCATCCATCTCCAGAACTTTTTCATCTTCCCAAACTGAATCTCTGTACCCATTAAATGCTAATGCTATTTCCTCCCTTCCTCCAGCCCCTGGATGCCACCATTCTATTTTCTGTCTCTTGCTACCTCATGTGAGTGGAACCATATAATATATATCCATTTGAAATATCTCAATTTTGACATTTCAAACTTGAATCTCTAATGTCCCCTTTCCTTCCCAAATTTGCTCCACCCACAGCCCTCCCTGTCTCAATAGATGCAATTCCATTTTTTCAGTTGTTCAGGCCCCAACCCTGGAGACATTCTTGTCTCCTCTCTTTCTCTCACACATGTATCCTGCCTGGAATCAAATCCTTTTGGCTCTGCCTTCAAAATATAGCTCAACAGACCGATTCTCAACCCTTACACTGCTATCTCCACCTTGGTCCTACCCACCTATATCTCACCTAGCTTGCCTACAGGTAAACTCCAAGCAGGCTTCCTCACATCCTACAATCCACACTCAACCCAGCATCCAGAATAATCTTTTAAAATTCCTAATCATGTCATGTGTCTGCTGTAAACCCTACAATTATTCCTCACATCACTCAGAGAAAATGAAAGCAAAAGTCCTTCAGTGGCAGAGAAAGCCTCACACGATCAGCCCATGATACCTGTTCTCCTCTTCTTCTATGCTCACTCGCTCTGCTCCAGCTACATTCCCCCCAGGCAACCTCCTACCTCAGGGTCTTTGTATTAACCTTACCCTCTGCCTGGGGCACTCTTTCCCCAGAAACCACTCACCTAAGTCATTCACCATCTTCACCAATGTAACTTTCTCAATGAGTTTACTAGGACCACCCTTTTTTACTAGGACAACCTGTCCTCCCCATGCTCCTGATTCTCTTTATCCTGTGGTAGTTGAGCCTAAAATAATGATCGACTCATAGTAAATACTCATTAAAAGTAGGTTTGATAAATTGAATAAGTGAATGTGGCTCTGAAGGGGCTGCCAGTCACACTGTCTCTTGACCACAGTTGATTTGTCCAGCGTGGAAAGAGGACATGATTGTACCAATCAGAATTCTTTTCTGATAGATATAGATAGATATAGATATATAGATATAGATATAGATATATGTTTTTAGTCCTGAGCAGCTAAGTTGAGTCCAGTTCCTCTTTAGTAGTGAAGCTACCAGGTATGAGTGGTGAGAGCTGCTGAAGCTGAATCTGACCTCTGTACACCGAAAACCGAATTAAAACTTGGAGACAGAGTTTTGGGTGAAGTAGAAAAGAATAGCTTTATTGCTTTGCCAGACAAAGGGGGCCACAGCAGGCTAATGCCCTCAAAACTGTGTGTCCCAACCTGGAGTGGGTAGTGAGGAGTTTTACAATATGGTTCAAAGAGGGCATGATCAGCTCCTGGACATTCTTCTGATTGGTTGACGGTGAAGTGAGAGTCACTGTCATCAACCTTCTGGTTCCAATCGATCTGGGGTCTACGTGCCTGTGGGCAGCACACAGTTAAGTTCTTCCACCTGGTGGGGTTTTCAGTATCTGCAAAACAACTCAAAGATATTGTTATGTATATTCCTGCTCAAAGGCTGCACTACTGTTTCTTTTTTATTTTAAATCATCTATATTTAAAAAAATAATACTTGAGACACAAACGTATCTGTTTTACCTATTAAGTATTTTTACAGGAAAATATGATGATAGATTATCTTTAATTTAAATCTCCTCTGTTTTAAAAACAGTTTTTTAACATCTTTGTTGGAGTATAATTGCTTTACAATGGTGTGATACTTTCTGCTCTATAACAAAGTGAATCAGCTATATGTACACATATATCCCCATATCTCCTCCCTCTTGCTTCTCCCTCCCTGCCTCCCTATCCACCCCTCTAGGTGGTCACAAAGCACCAAGCTAATCTTTCTGTGCTATGCACCTGCTTCCCACTAGCTATCTATTTTATATTTGGTAGTGTATATATGTCAGTGCCACTCTCTAACTTCGTCCCAGCTTACCCTTTCCCCTCCCCATGTCCTCAAGTCCATTCTCTACATCTGCGTCTTTATTCCTGTCCTGCCCCTAGGTTCTTCAGAACAATTTTTTTTTTAGATTCCATATATATGTGTTAGCATACTGTATTTGTTTCTCTCTTTCTGATTTACTTCACTCTGTAGGACAGATTCTAGATCCATCCACTTCAGGACAAATAACTCAATTTCATTTCTTTTTATGGCTGAGTAATATTCCATTGTATACATATGCCACATCTTCTTTATCCATTCATCTATAGATGGACACTTAGGTTGTTTCCATGTCCTGGCTATTGTAAATAGAGCTGCAGTGAACTTTGTGGTACATGACTCTTTTTGAATTATGGTTTTCTCAGGGTATATACCCAGTAGTGAGATTGCTGGGTCGTATGGTAGTTCTATTTGTAGTTTTTTAAGGAACCTCCATACTGTTCTCCATAGTGGCTGTATCAGTTTACATACCCACCAACAGTGCAAGAGGGTTCCCTTTTCTCCACACCCTCTCCAGAACTTATTGTTTGTAGATTTTTTGATGATGGCCATTCTGACCGGTGTGAGGTGAACCTCATTGCAGTTTTGATTTGCATTTCTCTAATGATTACTGATGTTGAGCATGCTTTCATGTGTTTGTTGGCAATCTGTATATCTTCTTTGGAGAAATGTCTATTGAGGTCTTCTGCCCATTTTTGGATTGGGTTGTTTGTTTTTTGATATTGAGCTATATGAGCTGCTTGTATGTTTTGGAGGTTAATCCTTTGTCAGTTACTTCGTTTGCAAATATTTTCTCCCTTTCCGAGCGTTGTCTTTTCATCTTGATTATCATTTCCCATGCTGTGCAAAAGCTTTTAAGTTTCATTAGGTCCCATTTGTTTTTGATTTTGTTTTTATTTCCATTTCTCTAGGAGATGGGTCAAAAAGGATCTTGCTGTGATTTATGTCATAGTGTGTTCTGCCTGTTTTCCTCTAAGAGTTTTTAGTGTCTGGCCTTACATTTAGGTCTCTAATCCATTTTGAGTTTATTTTTGTGTATGGTGTTAGGCAGTTTTCTAATTTCATTCTTCTACAAGTAGCTGTCCAGCTTTCCCAGCACCACTTATTGAAGAGGCTGTCTTTTCTCCACTGTATATTCTTGCCTCCTTTATCAAAGATAAGGTGACCATATGTGCATGGATTTATCTTTGGGTTTCTATCCTGTTCCATTGATCTATATTTCTGTTTTTGTGCCAGTACCATACTGTCTTGATGACTGTAGCTTTGTAGTATCATCTTAAGTCAGGGAGCCTGATTCCTCCAGGTCCGTTTTTCTTTCTCAAAATTGCTTTGGCTATTCGGGGTCTTTTGTGTTTCCACACAAATTGTGAAATTTTTTGTTCTAGTTCTGTGAAAAATGCCAGTGGTAGTTTGATAGGGATTGCATTGAATCTGTAGATTGCTTTGGGTAGTACAGTCATTATCACAATGTTGATTCTTCCAATCCAAGAACATGGTATATCTCTCCATCTATTTGTGTCATCTTTAATTTCTTTCATGAGTGTCTTATAGTTTTCTGCATACAGGTCTTTTGTCTCCTTAGATAGGTTTATTCCTTGGTATTTTATTATTTTTGTTGCAGTGGTAGATAGGAGTGTTTCCTTAATTTCTCTTTCAGATTTTTCATCATTAGTGTATAGGAATGTAAGAGATTTCTGTGCATTAATTTTATATCCTGCTACCTTACAAAATTCATTGATTAGCTATAGTAGTTTTCTGGTAGCATCTTCAGGATTCTCTATGTGGAGTATCATGTCACCTGCAAACAGTGACAGCTTTACTTCTTCATTTTGGATTTGGTTTCCTTTTGTTTCTTTTTCTAGTCTGCCTGCTGTGGCTAAAGCTTCCAATACTATGTTGAATAACAGTTGTGAGAGTGGACAACCTTGTATTTTTCCTGATATAGAGGAAATGATTTTAGTTTTTCACCATTGCGAACGATGTTGGTTGTGGGTTTGTCATATATGGCCTTATAATTATGTTGAGGTAAGTTCCCTCTATGCCTACTTTCTGGAAGGTTTTTAACATAATTGGGTGTTGAATTTGTCAAAAGCTTTTTCTGCATCTGTTGAGATGATCACATGGTTTTTCTCCTTCAATTTGTTAATATGGTGTATCACATTGATTGATTTGCATATATTGAAGAATCCTTGCATTTCTGGGATAAACCCCACTAGATCATGGTATATGATCCTTTTAATTTGCTGTTGGATTCTGTTTGCTTGCATTTTGTTGAGGATTTTTGCATCTATGTTCATCAGTGATATTGGCCTGTAGTTTTCTTTCTTTGTGACATCTTTGTCTGGTTTTGGTATCAGGGTGATGGTGGCTTCATAGAATGAGTTTAGGAATGTTCCTCCCTCTGCTATATTTTGGAAGAGTTTGAAAAGGATAGGTATTAGCTCTTCTCTAAATGTTTCATAGAATTTGCCTGTGAAGCCATCTGGTCCTGGGGTTTTGTTTGTTTGAAGATTTTTAATCACAGTCTCAATTTCGGTGCTGGTGATTGGTCTGTTTATATTTTCTACTTCTTCCGGGCTCAGTCTCAGAAGGTTGTGCATTTCTAAGAATTTGTCCATTTCTTCCAGGCTGTCCATTTTATTGGCGTATAATTGCTTGTAGTAATCTCTCATGGTTCTTTGTATTTCTGCAGTGTCAGTTGTTCCTTCTCCTTTTTCATTTCTAATTCTATTGATTTGAGTCTTCTCCCTTTTTTTCTTGATGAGTCTGGCTAATGGTTTATCAATTTTGTTTATCTTCTCAAAGAACCAGCTTTAATTTTATTGATCTTTGCTATTGTTTCCTTCATTTCTTTTTCATTTATTTCTGATCTGATATTTATGATTTCTTTCCTTCTGCTAACTTTGGGGGTTTTTTTGTTCTTCTTTCTCTAATTGCTTTAGGTGCAAGGTTAGGTTGTTTATTTGAGATGTTTCTTGTTTCTTAAGGTAGTATTGTATTGCTATAAACTTCCCTCTTAGAACTGCTTTTGCTGCATCCCATAGGTTTTGTGTCATTGTGTTTTCACTGTCATTTGTTTTTAGATATTTTTTGGTTTCCTCTTTGAGTTCTTCAGTGATTTCTTGGTTATTAAGTAGTGTATTGTTTAGCCTCCATGTGTTTGTAGTTTTTACAGATATTTTCCTGTAATTGATATCTAGTCTCATAGCGTTTTGGTCGGAAAAGATACTTGATACGATTTCAATTTTCTTAAATTTACCAAGGCTTGATTTGTGACCCAAGATATGATCTATCCTGGAGAATGTTCCATGAGCACGAGAAGAATGTGTATTCTGTTGTTTTTGGATGGAATGTCCTATAAATATCAATTAAGTCTATCTTGTTTAATGTATCATTTAAAGCTTGTGTTTCCTTATTTATTTTCATTTTGGATGATCTGTCCATTGGTGAAAGTGGGGTGTTAAAGTCCCCTACCATGATTGTGTTGCTGTCGATTTCCCCTTTTATGGCTGTTAGTATTTGCCTTATATATTGAGTTGCTCCTATGTTGGGTGCATAAATATTTACAATTGTTATATCTTCTTCTTGGATTGATCCCTTGAACATTATGTAGTGTCCTTCTTTGTCACTTGTAATAGCCTTTGTTTTAAAGTCTATTTTGTCTGATATGAGAATTGCTACTCCACCTTTTTTTTTTTTTTTTTTTTGCGGTACGCGGGCCTCTCAGTGTTGTGGCCTCTCCCATCGCGGAGCACAGGCTCCGGACGCACAGGCTCAGCAGGCCCATGGGCCCAGCTGCTCCGCGGCATGCGGGACCCTCCCAGACCAGGGCACGAACCCGTATCCCCTGCATCGGCAGGTGGACTCCCAACCACTGCGCCACCAGGGAAGCCCACTCCACCTTTTATTAAATTTCCATTTGCATGGCATATCTTTTTCTATCCCCTCACTTTCAGTCTGTATGTGTCCCTAGGTCTGAGGTGGGTTTCTTGTAGACAGCATGTATCCAGGTGTTGTTTTTGTATGTTTATGTCTTTTGGTTGGAAAATTTAATCCATTTACATTTAAGGTAATTATTGATATGTATGTTCCTATTACCAGTTTCTTAATTGTTTTGGGTTTGTTATTGTAGGTCTTTTCCCTCTCTTGTGTTTCCTGCCTAGAGAAGTTCCTTTAGCATTTGTTGGAAAACTGGTTTGGTGGTGCTGAATTCCCTTAATTTTTGCTTGTCTGTAAAGGTTTTAATTTCTCCATCAAATCTGAATGAGATCCTTGCTGGGTAGAGTAATCTTGGTTGTAGGTTTTTCTCCTTCATCACTTTAAATATGTCCTGCCACTCCTTTATGGCTTGCAGAGTTTTTGCTGAAAGATCAGCTGTTAACCTTATGGGGATTCCCTTGTGTGTTATTTGTTGTTTTTCCCTTGCTGCTTTTAATATTTTTTCTTTGTATTTAATTTTTGATAGTTTTATTAATAGGTGTCTCAGCACGTTTCTCCTTGGATTTATCCTGTATGGGACTCTCTGTGCTTCCTGGACTTGATTAACTATTTCCTTTTCTGTATTAGGGAAGTTTTAAACTATAATCTCTTCAAATATTTTTTCAGTCCCTTTCTTTTTCTCTTCTTCTTCTGGGACCCCTATAATTCGAATGTTGGTGCATTTAATGTTGTCCCAGCGGTCTCTGAGACTGTCCTCAATTCTTTTCATTCTTTTTCCGTTATTCTGCTCTGCAGTAGTTATTTCCACTATTTTATCTTCCAGGTCACTTGTCCGTTCGTCTGCCTCAGTTATTCTGCTATTGATCCCTTCTAGAGAATTTTAAATTTCATTTACTTTGTTATTCATCACTGTTTGTTTGCTCTTTCATTCTTCTAGTTCTTTGTTAAATGTTTCTTGTATTTTCTCCATTCTATTTCCAAGATTTTGGATCATCTTTACTATCATTATTCTGAATTCTTTTTCAGTTAGACTGCCTATTTCCTCTTCCTTTGTTAAGTCTGGTGGGTTTTTGCCTTGCTCCTTCATCTGCTGTGTGTTTCTCTGTCTTCTCATTTTGCTTAACTTACTGTGTTTGGGGTCTCCTTTTCGCAGGCTGCAGTTTCGTAGTTCCCATTGTTTTTGGTGTCTGTTCCCAGTGGCTAAGGTTGGTTCAGTGGGTTGTGTAGGCTTCCTGGTGAGGGGACTAGTGCCTGTCTTCTGGTAGATGAGGCTGGATCTTGTCTTTCTGGTGGGCAGGTCCACATATGGTGGTGTGTTTCAGGCTCTCTGTGGTCTTATTATGATTTTAGGCAGCCTCTCTGCTAATGGAAGGTGCTGTGTTCCTGTCTTGCTAGTTGTTTGTCATAGGGTGTCCAGCACTGTAGCTTGCTGGTCATTGAGTGGAGCTGGATCTTGGCGTTGAGATGGAGATCTCTGGGAGATGTTCGCTGTTTGATATCACATGGAACTGGAAGGGCTCTTGTGGACCAGTGTCCTGAACTTGGCTCTCCCACTTCAGAGGCACAGCCCTGACACCTGGCTGGAGCACCTAGAGCCTGTCATCCACACAACTTAGAATAAAAGGGAGAGAAAAAAGAAGGAAAGAAAGAAAGAAAGAAAGAAAGAAAGAAAGAAAGAAAGAAAGAAAGAAAGAAAGAAAGAAAAAAAGAAAGAAAGAAGATAAAATAAAATAATGTAAAATAAAAGTTATTAAAATAAAAAATAACTATTAAAAATTTTGTTAAAGTAATAAGAAAATTTAAAAAAAAAATAAAATATTTAAAAAAAGAAAGAAAGAAGAGAGCAACCAAACCAGAAAACAAATCCACCAATGATAACAAGTGCTAAAAACTATACTAAAAATAAAAATAAAAACGGACAGACAGAACCCTAAGACAAATGGTAAAAGCGAAGCTATACAGACTGCAAGCATACACATACATACCCCCAAAAAGAGAAAAAGGGGAAAAATATATATATTGTTGCTCCCAAAGCCCACCTCCTCAGTTTGGGATGATTCGTTGTCTATTCAGGTATTCCACAGATGCAGGGGACATCAAGTTGATTGTGGAGATTTAATCCGCTACTCCTGAGGCTGCTGGGAGAAATTTCCCTTTCTCTTCCTTGTTCGCACAGCTCCTGGGGTTCAGCTTTGGATTTGGACCCGCCTCTGCGTGTAGGTCACCTGAGGGCATCAGTTCTTCACTCAGACTGGACGTGGTTAAAGTAGCAGCTGATTCGGGGGCTGTGGCTCACTCAGGCCGGGGAGCGGGAGGAGCAAGGATGCGGGGCGAGCCTGCGGCGGCAGAGGACGGAGTAACGTTGCACCAGCCTGAGGTGCCGTGTGTTCTCCTGGGGAAGTTGTCCCTGGATCCCGGGACCCTGGCAGTGGAGGGCTGCACAGGCTCCCAGGAGGGGAGGTGTGGATAGTGACCTGTGCTCGCACACAGGCTTCTTGGTGGCTGCAGCAGCAACCTTAGCTTCTCATGCCCGTCTCTGGGGTCCGCCCTGTTAGCCGCGGCTCGCGCCCGTCTCTGGAGTTCCTTTAAGCATTGCTCTGAATGCCCTCTCCTCTCGCACCAGGAAACAAAGAGGCAAGAAAAAGTCTCTTGCCTCTTCGGCAGGTCCAGACTTTTCCCGGAATCCCTCCCGGCCAGCCATGGCGCACTAACCCCCTGCAGGCTGTGTTCACACCACCAACCCCAGTCCTCTCCCTGCGCTCCGACCGAAGCCCAGCCCGAGCCTCAGCTCCCAGCCCTGCCCACCCCGGCGGGTGAATAGACAAGCCTCTCGGGCTGGTGAGTGCCGGTCGGCACCGATACTCTGTGCGGGAATCTGTCTGCTTTGCCCTCCGCACCCCTGTTGCTCTGTTCTCCTCCGCGGCTCCAAAGCTTCCCCCCTCCGCCACCTGCAGTCTCCGCCCGCGAAGGGGCTTCTTAGTGTGTGGAAACCTTTCTTCCTTCACAGCTCCCTCCCACTGGTGCAGGTCCCGTCCCTATTCTATTGTCTCTGTTTTTTCTTTATTCTTTTGCCCTACCCAGGTACGTGGGGAGTTTCTTGCCTTTTGGAAGGTCTGAGGTCTTCTGCCAGCATTCAGTAGGTGTTCTGTAGGAGTTGTTACACATGTAGATGTATTTCTGATGTATTTGTGGGGAGTAAGGTGATCTCCATGTCTTACTCTTCTGCCATCTTGAAGCTCCTCCTGATTCCATTTATTTAAAATTCTAGAAAATGTAAAAAAAAATCTATAGTGACAGAAATCCAATCAGTGGTTGCCTGGTGGGAAAGGCAGAGGGATGGCAAGGAGGAATTGTGTTGGACAAAGAGGAAACTTCTGGGGCTGATGAATACGTTTATTATCTTGAGTAAGGTGGTGGGTTTTTGTTTTGTTTTGTTTTGTTTTGTTTTTTTTGCGGTACGCAGGCCTCCCACTGTTGTGGCCTCTCCCATTGTGGAGCACAGGCGCCGGACGCACAGGCTCAGCGGCCGTGGCTCACGTGCCCAGCCGCTCCATGGCATGTGGGATCCTCCTGGACTGGGGCACGAACCCGTGTCCCCTGCATTGGCAGGCGGACTCCCAACCACTGCACCACCAGGGAAGCCCAAGGTGGTGGTTTTATAAGTATGTACACATGTGAAAACTTATTAAATCATGTGGCTTACTGTATATCAATTATACCTCAACAAAGCTCTTAAAAATGTACTTATGGTTGGGTGAGAACTCTTAGGATGTACTCTTTTAACAGCTTTCATATATAATGTATAGTAGTGTCAATTAGCTTTGTCATGTTGTGCATTACATCCTTAGTACTTATTTATTTTATAGCATAATGTCTATGCCTTTGACAACCTTCATCCAATTCTCCCTCCCCCACTCCCCATTTCTGGTGGCCACAAATTAGATCTCTTTTTCAATGAGTTTGTTTGTTTTCTGAAGTATAATTGACCTACAACACTATGTTAGTTGCTGGTACACAATATAGTGATTTGATATTTCTATACATTTTGAAACGATCACCATGACAAGTTGTCATCTGTCACCATACAAAGATATTACATAGTTATTGACTATATTTTCCACAGTGTACATTTCATATCTATGACTTATTTATTTTGTAACTGAAAGTTTGTATCTCTTAATTTCCCTCTCCTATTTCTATCTCCCCTCACCCAGCTCCCTGACAACCACCTGTTTGTCCTCTGTATCTATGCCTGTTTTGTTTAGTTATGTTTGTTTATTTGTTTTGATTTTTAGATTCCACATACAAGTGAAATCATACAGTATTTGTTTTTCTCTGTCTGACTTATCTTACTTAGCATAATACCCTCTAGGTCCATCCATGTTGTTACAAATGGCAAGATTTAATCCTTTTTTTATAATATTCCATTGTATATATATATACATACTTATGTGTGTGTGTATATATATATATATATATATATATATATATATATATATATATATAGCAATCTTCTTTATCCATTCATCTGTTGATGGGCTCTTAGGTGGCTTCCATATCATGGCTATTGTAAATAATGTAATGAACATAAGGGTGCATGTATCCTTTTGAATTAGTGTTTTTATTTTCTTTGAGTACATACCCAGAAGTGGAACTGCTGGTACTTCTATTTTTAATTTTTTGAGGAATCTCCATACTGTTTTCCATGGTGGCTGCATCAATTTACATTCTCAACAAAAGTACAGGAGGGCTCCCTTTTCTTCACATCCTCATCACCATTTATTTCTCTTGTCTTTTTGATAATAGCCATTCTGACAAGAGGTTTTGATTTGCTTCTCCCTGATGATTAGTGATGTTGAGCATCTTTCCATGTGTCTGTTGGCCATCTGCATATTGCCTTTAAAAAAAAGTCTATTCAGGTTTTCTGCCCATTTTAAAATTTTTTTGGATGTCGCCATTCTATCACCATTTTATTGTGTTACAAGGAGAGGTAGCCTATGCAAAAGGGAAAAACCACAATGATGAATAGTTTCAGATAATATACTTCTACTCAAGAAAAACAACTAGAGGCACTCTTAGAATAAAGAGTTCTAGACAATGCAAATATACAATTTAATTATTTTCTACTATGCCAAAATAAACCAATTAGGAATAAATAAAACCAAGGGGCTTCCCTGGTGGCGCAGTGGTTGGGAGTCCGCCTGCCGATGCAGGGGACACAGGTTCGTGCCCCAGTCCGGGAAGATCCCACATGCCGCGGAGCGGCTGGGTCCGTGAGCCATGGCCGCTGAGCCTGCGCGTCCGGAGCCTGTGCTCCACAACAGGAGAGGCCACAACAGTGAGGGGCCCACGTACCGCAAAAAAAAAAAACAAAAACAAAAACAAGGATATAATTTAAATTAGCAACAAAAAATTAATACGGACTAAACTCTACACGGAATGAGAAGGACTTATATTGAGAAAACTGTGAAGGTTTTCTTGCTCATATAAAAGTGTTCAAACATGGAAATATTTTCGGATTCTAGCATGGTAAATGTTAACAATAAAGACGCCAATATTCCTGATATTATTTCATCATGAATGCAATTTCAGTCATCAATATTGCAATTGAATTTTAAGGTGAGGAAATGATAAACCTGATCTTTACAGGAAGGGCCCTTTGGATATGTGCCGAGAGGAGGCCAAGTGAACTTTCCCCTGGGAAGACGTGGGGCTCAGAAGTAATTGAGCTGAACCATGGACACTGACTTTTCTCTTCTTGTGGTTCTCCCAAAGTTGTGAAGTCTTCAGAAAATGGAAGGCATTGGACTAATCTAGCTAATTAGGAGCTCTGTGCATCAAGCATTCAAGGCCCCGCAACTGTAAATAGTCAGCTTGTGTCTCCAGCCCTTCAGGTTGCCGGTCCATGTCTAGCAGGCTTCACACCTGTGCCTCCTCCTCCCAGACTAGTCATCCCCATCAGGAGGCTCTGGCTGGAGTCTGTCTTTCTGCCAATCCTGAGGATAGAGCTTCAGCCATCATTGCTCACCAGGCAATGAGGGGCAGCAGACTGGTCCCCCTTGGGCATGCACCAGCAGGGTCTCAGCACAGCCCAGTGAGTGCTATGGGAGACAGTGGATGGAGGAGGGTTTGTGGGAGTGGTGTTTCCTCATGGTCAGAACAAGCAAAACAGTTGGGATAGACAGAGGATAGGGCACCTACCATCTGTTCTGGTGGGGTCCAAGAGCTCTCATTCAGAGTTCTGCTTTCCTCCCACATTAGTTCTAGTTCCCATGGGCATTACCCCCACGATAGCAGGAAGCAGTTCTCTCTAAACTGTCCCCTAAGTACTCCAAAATCATGAAGTGAGGACGTGGATGAGGATAAGACAGTAAACATGGTATCATGATTCTTCATTGAGGATTTCCTAGGTTCCAGGCTCTAAGTGTTCCATGTAGCTTGTTTCATTTCAACTGCGTAATCACCACCAGGAAAGAGGAATGAACAGTATTGTCACTTCACAGATGAATAAGGGAGCACAGCATTTAAATATAACTTGTATTAGGTCATGGGGTAAAATAGGAGTGAATTCACGTTTGAATCCAGGCATCCAGCCTCCAGACACAGGGCACTTAGCCAGAATTCTCTCCTGTCATTTTATTTGCCTGGTCACTTCAGGCAGAGACCCCATGTTCACTGCCCTCTGTCCTTTTAGGGGTTCCCGGTAGACCTCAGTGGAGGGTAAGGGGTACCCTTGCTGCATTGACTCTAGGAAGGAGAGCTGAGATCAAGGGAGGACTCATAGAGGATTAGCAGATTGTAATGTAGCACAGATGTCTCTCTTGCTCCTGCCCCTAGATTTTGCTTCAGCTGTCCATGTCCTCCTTTATTCTTGTGCTTTAGTCCTTCTCAATCTCTAAAGGAGACATAAAGGCAGAGTGTTGGGTTCCATTCTTAGTTAGGAAATGGAAATCAGTTAAAAGATATTCCTTAGCTGTGCTTTTAGTTAAGACCACCGTACTTCTGAAGTACTTCTGTTGTACTTTATGAAGTGCATGGAAACAAAGTGAAGATATTTAGTGTATGGGCATCAGAGACTGATAATTTAATTTTGTCTCCTCTATTTATTATCTTGAGTGATGTGGGGCAAGCTCTTTGTATCTCTGAACCTCAGTGTTGTCATCTGAGTCAATCCCTAGTTGATACAACTGCTTTGTTGTAAGAATTAAACAGTATAGTGGAAACTACATATTTAATTACATATGTAATGAATGTACACAGGGGACAATAAATTTCAGATACTATTAACAGGCTAGCTTCATACTATTTGATTAAAATAAATTGTCATCTAAAGTATGAATATCTCTGGATCTGAGGAGGTATTTTATTTTGTCCTTATCCAAGTAGATACTGAGTGTTTGGAGGGAAATAGACTGAGTCTCATTCATTTCTGATTCCTCAGAGCCTATACTTCTTTGGCACAGAGTAGGCAACAAAAACAAACAAAACTCTGTTAAAAAAAATTAAATAGACCCTTAGTTCACATAAATGCAGAGTAGACAATACTCTTTCCACCCACTGGGTACTTTTATTTTATTTATTTATTTGTTTGTTTATTTTTGGTTGCACTGGGTCTTCATTGCTGGGCGCGGGCTTTCTCTAGTTGCAGCAAGCGGGGGTGGCTACTCTTTGTTGCGGTGCACAGCCTTCTCATTGTGGTGGCTTCTCTTGCTGTGTAGCACAGGCTCTAGGCACGCAGGCTTCAGCAGTTGTGGCACATGGGCTCAGAAGTTGTGGCTCGTGGGCTCTAGAGCACAGGCTCAGTAGTTGTGGTGCACGGGCTTAGTTGCTCCGCAGGATGTGGGATCTTCCCGGACCAGGGCTCGAACCCGTGTACCCTGAATTGGCAGGAGGATTCTTAACCACTGTGCCACCAGGGAAGCCCCGACTGGGTACTTTTCTGCCTGTACTTTCATCCTTCCAACAATATCCCATCAGACTAGAGACAAGATACAGTGGGGCTTGGGTGTTTTTATGTCATGGGCTTTCTATGAACATATTATTTTCCTTTTATAAGACACACGTCATTCAATTATCAAAAGTTGTGGAGATTTGGATGAAGTCATGTCATTTGAAACAACAAGGATGGACCTTGAGGGTATTATGCTAAGGGAAATAAGCCAGAAACAGAAAAACAAATACTGTACGATCTCATATGTGGAATCTAAAAAACAAATGAACAAACAAAACAGAAACAGACTTTTAGATACAGAGAGCAAACTGGTGGTTGCCAGAGGGGAGGGTGGTGGGGAAAAGAGCAAAAAATGTGAAGAGGATTAAGAGGTACAAATTTTCAGGTACAAAATAAGTCAAAGGGATGTAATATATAGCATAAGGAATATAGTCAATAACACTAATAATTTTTGTGGTTACAGATGATTACTAGACTTATCATGGTGATCATTTCATAATGGGTTTGATTGTCTAATCACTATGTTGCACACCTGAAAGTAACCTAATATCGTATGTCAACTAACTTCAATTTTTAAAAAATAAATTTATTTATTTATTTATTTATGGCTGTGTTCGGTCTTCATTGCTGGGCGCGGGCTTTCTCTAGTTGCAGTGAGCAGGGGCTTCTTTTTGTTGCGGAGCACGGGCTCTAGGAGCGCAGGCTTCAGTAGTTGTGGCATGCGGGCTCAGTAGCTGTGGCTCGCGGACTCTAGAGCGCAGGCTCAGTAGTTGTGGTGCACAGGCTTAGTTGCTCTGCAGCCTGTGGGATCTTCCTGGACCAGGGCTCAAACCCGTGTCCCCTGCATTGATAGGATTCTTAACCACTGCGCCACCAGGAAAGTGCCCAATATATTTTTTTAGTGTATTAAGTGAAAACAAGACAGAACAAAAATACAAGGATTACTGCAGGCAGACGTTCATCTTCAAATCAGAAGCATAATCAATACATAAAATTAAATCTTGCAATTCATTTCTTAAATAATAAAAAGATGATTCATGAGTGTGTGGCACATGGTAAATGTTTAACAAATGTTAAGTATATGAAGTTATTACTATTTGGAAGTGTACTTTGAATTAGAAAATGGACCTAGACTGTCAGTGTTTGTTGCTGTGCAACAGAAAAAATACTATTCCCACAAATTCCTCTTTTGAGTACAGTTGACCCTTGAACATGGGTTTGAACTGTGCAGGTCCACTTATACACAGACTATAGTACTATGTGATTGGTTGGTTGAATCTGCGAATACAGAATCACTTACATGAAGGGTCAACTGTAGTAATACATGGATTTTCTACTGCTCCATGTTGGTGCCCCTAACTGCAGCATTGTTCAAGGGTCAACTGTAGTAACACATGGTGGTTACACGTGTGAATTCTGAGGCCAGGCGGATTTTAGCTGCCAGTTGTGTGACCTTGGGCAAACTCCTTAGTTTCTCTGCCTCAATTTCCCCATCTGTGAAATGTGGATAATGACAGAATCTATCTCAAAGTGTTTTGTGTGTGTGAAGAGAAAATGCATTAGAGCTGTAAAGTCCTTCAAACAGTGCCTGACACAGAGCTCAATAAACCTTAACTAGTTCAGTTGAATCAAACTAATAATATTTATGTAATGCTAACAACAAGCCATATGTTTTCACGCAAAGATAAAGCAATGTTGGTCTCATACTTTATTGACTGGATTCTTTCCTTCCCTTGTAATCACACTCCTTCCATAATATAAGGAGCCCATATGCTGTGGATGGTTGAAAAGATATCTGGTGCTTGCCCAGAAGATGCTAAGTGAAGGTTATATGAAAATGCTCTCAGCCACAGCTTACCCTAATAGTTCCCTGTCCAACCACACACAAGCCTGATTGTCCTAACTGGTTCTTCAGAATTCTTTGATCTCTGGAGGCAGTATAGTATAGTAATACAAACCATGGTTTCTGGATTCAGGCATAGTTCCCCTATGTACTAAATATACAACGCTGGCCAATTATTTGAGCTCATTTCTGCTATTTCACTATGGTGTGTTAGGTGGATAATAAGTATCTGCCTCATAAGGCTTTTGTGATGATCAAATACGTTAATATATAGAAATATCTTAAATATTAAGATAGTGAATGATACAGAGTGAAACTCATGAAATGTTAAATATTATTTTCTCTTACTTTTATGATATCATAAAACCAAATAAGTCCCTTCTCTTCAAAGCCCTCTCTAAATCTGTCTTCTAAACTCCTCCATGGTCTAAAAACTTGGGACAGAAAAGGAAGTGTTTCTGATCCCACAGAAAGGATGTGGTCCCACCGCAGCCACTGCAGTAGCACTTCCTATGTGCACCTTTGATGCTACTGAATGGCTTTGATTAATTTATGGCTAGTGTTGATAATATATCTGTCCTAGACTAAACACAAAAACTGTTTCTTGTCCCTTGTCTATTTTTTAACACCTTCCAGATTTTTAAAAAATATATTAGCCTTAAAATATATTTTATGATTGAGAAAGGTAACAGAAAAGCAGGTAATTTAGAGCTTCTCTGGATAATCTGGCCTCACAGAGGGAGGTGCTGGGTTTAGAATTTTTTTTTTTTTTTAACATCTTTATTGGGGTATAATTGCTTTACAATGGTGTGTTAGTTTCTGCCCTACAACAAAGTGAATCAGTTATACATACACATATGCTCCCACATCTCTTCCCTCTTGCGTCTCCCTCCCTCCCACCCTCCCCATCCTACCCCTCCAGGCTGTCACAAAGCACCGAGCCAATATCCCTGTGCCATGCGGCTGCTTCCCACTAGCCACCCACCTTACTATGTTTGTTAGTGTGTACATGTCCATGACTCCCCCTCGCCCCGTCACTGCTCACCCTTCCCCCTCCCCATAACCCCAAGTCCGTTCTCTAGGAGGTCTGTGTCTCCATTCCTGCCTTACCCCTAGGTTCTTCATGACATCCCTTTTTTCTTAAATTCCATATATATGTGTTAGCATACGGTATTTGTCTTTTTCTTTATGACTTACTTCACTGTGTATGACAGACTCTAGGTCTATCCACCTCATTACAAATAGCTCAATTTCGTTTCTTTTTATGGCTGAGTAATATTCCATTGTATATATGTGCCACATCTTATCATATTTCATAAAACAATGTGTATGATGAATTGCAGGATAGATCTGATCAGAACACTGTGTCCTATATACCTTATTAGCAGAAAGCACAGGTAAATGTATTTATTCAACAAATGTTTGAGTCATTATGAAGTGTCAGTCACTTTAAAAGAAGGAATCCAGGACTAGTCATAAATTTTACTTTAACTACTGAGGAGCTATGGATGTCATTTATAAGGGTAAAACAGGTTAGTTGTTCCATTAATCTACACAAGTGCTAAAACTGCAAACACACACACACACACACACACACACACACACACATTTAAAATTGGTGAAATCTGAATAAGTTCTGTGGATTTCCACTGGAGGAAACTGGGTGATGAATACATGGGACTTCCATATACATTTTTTTTTACAAAAATATGAACTTGTAATTATTACATAATAAAGACTTTAACACACACACACACACACACACACACACACACACACAAAGGACCAGAAAGCTTAAATGACTTTTTTCAAAGGTCACAGAGGTAAAGTTGAGAAGTGAAGACTAGAAATCAGGTGCCTTGATTCCAGTCCAGTTTTCTTTCCATTCCAACAAGGAAACCATACGGCCTTATGATAACAGGCACATAAAGGTGATCCTCTGCATATATCTCAAATGCATTTCAACTGATAATGCTAATAGTAGAATATTCTGATTGGATGGTTATATAAGCAAATTGGACACAGTAGAAGGCAGGCACTGATACAAGTGACTATCACAAATAGCTAGGGAAATAAGAGAAAATTAAACCCAAATTCAGTAGAAGGAATAAGACCAAAAATTAAAGAATTAGAAGCATAATAAACTGAGAGTTGGTTCTTCAAAAATAATTAACATATCAAAATCCCTACCAAGATGAAGAAAAAGAAAGGGACCACATAAACTACCAAGATCAGGAATGAAAAAGGGGATATAATTACAGCTTTCAGACATTAAAAAGAAATTATAGGATATTATGAATAACTTTATGCCAACAAATTTGGAAAGTTATGGAATGGACAGATACAATTTAGCAAAACTAACACAAAAACAAATAAAAAAATTAAATAACCTTTTGTCTATTTATGTTTGGTGTAATTCATGAGTGAAACTATCTTACAAAAGCTTCCTATGAAGAAAACCCAAAACTAGATTCCCAGGTGAATTTTTCCAAACACATAAAAAATAGTAGATAGTTTAAATTTCATATAAAGTTTTTCAAAACAATTTCCAACTTCTTTTATGAAGCAGTGTAAACCTGATACAAAGCATACAAGTATATTAACATAAATTACAAGACAAGCCTCATTAACACAGACACAGAAATAATTTTTTTAAAATAGCATTTTGAATCTAGCAAAATGAAAAGGCTAATAAGCTAATATATATACCATTTCCAAGTATAGTTTATTCCAGGAATACATCTTGTTTTACCATTTGAAAATCAAGGAATGTAGTAATTCACCACATTGAGACCAAAGGAGTTTTTAAAGACTCTGACATAGACAGAAAAGGCACTAGATAAAATTCAATATCATTGATGATTAAAAAAACTCTTTTGATAATCGAGGAATAGAATTCCTTTCATTTAAAAAAGTTATCTATGAAAAACTTACAACTATTATTATACTTAATGGTAAAATATAGAATACTTTCCCCTAACATCAGGAACAGGGCAAAGATGTTCATTTTTACCATTTCTATTTATCACTATAAAGCAATGAGGCAAGAAAAATAAAAGGTAAAGTTTAGAAATCAAGCAAGACTTTCTTTTATTGGCACTGACAGGATTGTATACACAGAAAATCCAAAATAATTCATAAACTATTTGAATAAATAATTGAATTTATAAATATCATGGATAAAAGATCAATGTACAAAAAGAAATTGCAATCCTATGTGCTAGCCCCCAAAATCGAAAAATAAATAAAAATATTTACAAAGGAAAACATATCTCATACCTAGAAATAAATTAAAGTTACTTCAAGACCTCTACAATTAAAACTACAAAACACTGTTAAGAGGAATTAAAGACGACCTAGATAAATGGATAATTATACTATGTTCATCAATTAGAAGACTCAGTATTGTAAAGATGTCAATTTTATTCAGGTTATTCTCTAAAGTCAATGCAATCCCAAGCAAAGTCCCAGAAGATTTGTGAAAATTGGTAAGATCTAAAATTAATATAGAATCAAATCAGGAACAGAGAAGGAAGACAATCCTGATGAATAAAAAAGTTGGAAGGCTCTTGCTACCGGATATCCAAAAATACTGAAAAGCCAAGTAAAGATTGAGAAACCACTTAGCAATCTAAAGAGATGGTAACAGATGGAATCAAACCTTTCTGAAAGGATTTCTAGAACTACTTAGCCTTGGCTGAGAGTTCCCAGACTTCATAGTTCCCTACCATTGCTAAGACCAGAATGAGCATATTGTGCTAGCTGATGTTATTATTGCCTCTATTTCTACACCCTACCTGCCCCTGCTGCCTCCTTCCCTTCGCCATATACATCACAATTGCCAGGACCCTATGATTCAGTTAGGACTGACTCCACTCTCTTTTTCTGGATGAGTATGGGAGCCAGTCCTAAACAAACCAGAGAATTATATTCCTCTGGCCACAGTGATTTGATCACAGTTGGCAAGTGAGCCAATCAGATTTAACTGTAATAATCATATTGGAATTGTTCAGAAAGACAATCACTCTCTTCTCCCTGAGACTTCAACCCAGAAAGAAAGCAGCCTGGATCTTCTGAGGGCCACTGTGAAGAAAAAGAGCCCACAAGGAAGAATAGCTAATGCAGAATGATGCACAGACAAGACATGGAAACAGAACTCATCCAGATAACATCTTTTTAGCTCCAGGACCCAGCCACCTCTGAAGTTACTTATACCCAAGGATTTTTCAGTAATCAAACCAATAAATTCCCTTTATAGTTTACAAAAATGAAAAGCATGAAGACATGTCAGAGACTGGGAAAAGTTATCTGCAATACACACACACACACACACATATATAAAATACACATAATTTACGTGTATTATAACATATTTTACTTATATGTATGTAACTAGATATAGACAGAGATACACATACATTAAAAAAGGACAAGTAGGGCTTCCCTGGTGGTGCAGTGGTTGAGAGTCCGCCTGCCGATGCAGGGGACATGGGTTCGTGCCCCGGTCCAGGAAGATCCCACATGTCGCGCAGTGGCTGGGCCTGTGAGCCATGGCTGCTGGGCCTGCGTGTCCAGAGCCTGTGCTCTGCAACGGGAGAGGCCACAACAGTGAGAGGCCCGCATACTGCCAAAAAAAAAAAAAAAAAGGGGGGGGTGGGGGAATATTGGGTAGGCAATTTCCAGTTTCTGCCATACTAGATCAAAATGAAATTACCATTTACAAAAGAAATTACAAATACCAAAGTGTTGATAACCACAATGACTGCATACTTAGAGAACAATGAGAGTAAATTAGAAACTAATAATAATAATAAAAAAAGACCACTCATGCCTGCATACAAAAAAATACACTTCAACTCCCCGATGGGTCCAAAAAACTCTGTAATGGAAATAACATTTACATCCAAACCAAAACAAAAGCACCTCATAAAACATATGCAGCTACAGCTGAATGGTATTAGGGGAAATTTATCACCTTAAACATTCATCAGAAAATTAAAACTGGAAATCAACAAGCCAGCAGTAGTACACTTTAAGGATGAGGCACCAATCTTTGCTTCTAGTATGAATTTTCTTAGAACACAGTAAGTGACGTTCATGAAGGTGTTACCACATGATTTACATACACAGGGTTCCTCTTAGTTGTGAGTTCTCAAGTCTTCAAAATGATGAGCGACAATTTCTTACATTCACAGGGTGTCTCCACAGTGTGAGACCTTGCGTGCTAAGATCTGAAAAAGCCTTGCAGACATTTCCTTATTCCTTACTTTATATGTTTCCTCTAGTGTGAGTTTTCAAATGTCTTCGAAAGTAAGCGGGACAAACAAAGGCTTTCCCACACTCCTTACATTCATAGGGCTTCTCACCAGTGTGGCTTCTTACGTGTCTTCGAAAGGATGAAGGACAACTGAATGCTTTCCCACATTCCAGACATTCAAAGGGTTTCTCTCCAGTGTGCATCCTTGTGTGGACAGTAAGGTATGAAGAATGGCGAAAGGCTTTCCCACACTCCTTACATTCATAGGGTTTCTCCCCAGTGTGCGTTCTCATGTGGATCCTAAGGGCTGAGGGGTAAATGAAGGCTTTTCCACATTTCTTACATTCATAAGGTTTCTCTCCAGTGTGAGTTCTTGTATGTACCGTAAGGTGGGAGGAACTAATAAAGGCTTTCCCACATTCCTTACATTCATAAGGCTTCTCTCCACTGTGAGTTCTTAAGTGTTCAGTGAGGGATGAAGAACGACTAAAGGCCTTCCCACATTCCTTACATTCGTACTGCACCTTTCCAGTGTGATCTCTCACATGTGCTCTAAAGGACGAGGGACAACTGAAGGCTTTTCCACATTCCTTACATTCGTAGGGTTTCTCTCTACTTTGATTTTTCACATGTGTATTCAGGGAAGTGGGAAGATAGAAGGCTTTTCCACATTCCAGACATTCATAGGGTTTCTCCCCAGTGTGTTTTCTCATATGGATACTTAAGGAGGATGGACAATTGTAGGCTTTCCCGCATTCCTTACATTTATAGGGTTTCTCTCCCGTATGTGTTCTGACATGTACGGTGAGCTTTGAGGACTCACTGAAGGCTTTCCCACACTCTTTACATTCATAAGGCTTCTCTCCAGTATGGATTCTTATATGTATTATAAGGTGAGAAGAGGAACTGAAGGCCTTCCCACACTCCTTACACTCATATGGCTTATCTCCACTGTGAATTCTTTTGTGTTTGGAGAGTGAGGAGGAACAACTAAAGGCTTTCCCACACTCCTTACATTCATAAGGCTTATCTCCACTGTGAATTCTTTTGTGCTCTGTAAGGGATGAAGAACAGCTAAAGGTTTTCCCACATTCCTTGCATTCATAGTTTGTCTTTCCTGTGTGAATCTTCATATGCGCCCTAAAGAATGAAGAACAACTGAAGGCTTTGGTACATTCCTTACATTCATAGGGTTTCTCTTCAGTGGGAGTTTTCATATGCTTCTTAAAACAAGCAAAAAAATGGAAAGCTTTCCCACATTCCTTACACTGATAGGGTTTGCTTCCAGTGTGAGACCTTATGTGATTCTTAAGGGATAAATGATCTGTGAAGGCCTTTTTACACGCTTGGCATTCAAAGGCTTTTACTTCAGTAGTTCTCTTGAGTATATTAAGATTTGAGATATGGCTGAAAGTTTGTCTACACTGATTTTCTTCGTTATGTTCATAGATGTTCTCCACCATGTGACTTCTTTTAAAAAATAAAAATCACATTATTAGCAGCAAGTAAATTTTTACCATTTTCAGTGACTACATCTGTTTCCTTCCCTGTCCAATGATAAGCTGAAAGTTCTCACAGAGGGCTCTACGATAGCCAATATTATCACTGAGTTTTTGGCTTATGGGTTTTTCTGATGGTTGCTTACAAATGAATTATGTGTCAAACATGGAAGAGCTCAGTCTCATTTGTGGAAAAAATATCTTATGAAAATTCCATATGAAATCACAATTTTTGACCAAGTTTTATATACATGTTTTTTTAATTTCGTGACATTTTAAGATTCTCTCCTGAGACACTACTCTTTCTTATATGAATAGCACTCACCTCAAATGTCTCTCATGGTTTTTGTTCTGATAATCAAAACCATGGTATTCCCAGCTTTTGTGTAAAATGGACAACGAGGAAGCACTCCTTTTGAATCTTACTACATTCTGTTCACTGGATATTTTTTCTCCATAAGTATCTTGTGCGGCGACTAATTCATTAGTTTTAAGTTGAGTCTCAAAACCTGAAACAAAAAAGTAAAGGCATCATGAAAGAAGGACTTTTGGCAGTGTGGCTGGTTCAGGACTTTCCCAATAAGCACAGGGTCAAAATGGCAAAGCAATTAAGAAATAATCCCACAAAGATTGAGACTGATGGTAACATAAATAGGGTATTCCTAGGGGAGCAAAACAAAAAGGAACTGGGTAAAATGCACATGACCGAATACTACATTACAAAGAGGAAATATGGGCTTTCCCAAGAACAAGGACTGATGAAAAGTCAAAATAGTAATCGAAGGTATCTGTGGAAGATCAGCTTCCTCAGACATGGCAAAGTTTCACTTTGCTTTTATTTGATTTTTCCAAATGTAATATCCCCCAACCAAGTCAGTTTCTCCCAAGGATTCTTGCCTTCCTGATGCTCCCCCTGGGTGGGTCCTCTCTCTGCTATCTCCAGGTCCTCCTCTTGTTTCCACTGGGAGATCAGATAGGGTGTGTGTAGTGGATACCCTGTTCATGTGGAAAGGTATATCATGAGGCAAAACAATGAGGAACCATAAACATTTCCATGAGACAGGGCAAAAACTTTGCTCTTCTGTTACTCTAAAGCAAGTAGGAGCTTAATTGCAACAAAATGTTGAATTTATTTTTTTAAGGTGGGAGGGGGTGGTGTGATGTCTAGAACTGATCTGACATTCACACCTAAACCTCAGTATTATTAGAAACTGGTCCAATATTCACAGGCAGGACATACTGTTCTCCTGTTGAAGATAAATAATCTCAGAATACCAATCTCAGACAAGGTTACTCTGAGACCATGATAAGATGAAACAAAATAAGGCTACTTCATAATTTAGCCTAGGGACAGACAAAAAAATGTCACTGTGCCATCCACAAAATACTAACAGAATTTCCCCTGCATCCAGATTTCTGTCAGCATCCAATCTAAAGTGAACACCTAGGGACTGGGTTGAATGGTGTCCCTAAAAAATTCATGTCCATATATATACATTACTATGTATAAAATAGACAACTAATGAGAACCTACTGTACAGCACAGGGAACTCTACTCAATGATCTGTGGTGACCTAAATAGGAAGGAAATCTAAAAAAGAGTGGAAATATGTATACGTATAACTGACTCACTTTGCTGTACAGCAGAAACTAACACAACATTGTAAAGCAACTCTACTCCAATAAAAATAAATAAATAAATGACAGCATAATATAAAAAAAATTCATGTCCAAACAGATCAATGGAACAGAACACAGTCCATAAATAAGTCAATATAAATATAGTCATAAATATAGTCAACTTATCTTTGACAAAGGTGCAAAGGCAATACAATGGAGAAAAATATAGTCTTTCCAACAAACAGTGCTAAAATAACTACTAGACATCAACATACATTAAAAAAAAAAAAGAATCTTGACCTTACACTCTTGCAAAAATTAACTCAAAATACAGGGGGAGGCATACAAAGCTTCAGGAAAAGTTGGGGCCCCATCAATAGGGAGTAAAAACTTAGTTCAAAATAGATCACAGATCTAAATGTAAAACATAAAACTATAGAACTCTTAGAAGATAACATAGGAAAAAATGTAGGTGACCTAAGATTTGGCGATGACTTGTTAGATAGGTGAAAATTAATCAGGGGAAACTTCACTAAAATGGAGTTGAGAGGCTGGAAGGAGAAGCTTTCATGCAGTTCCACAGGACATCAATTATAGGAAGAGGGCTTCCCTGGTGGCGCAGTGGTTAAGAATCCGCCTGCCAATGCAGGGGTCACCAGTTCGAGCCCTGGTCCAGGAAGATCCCACTTGCCATGGAGCAACTAAGTCCGTGTGCCACAACTACTAAGCCTGTGCTCTAGAGCCCACAAACCACAACTACTGAGCCCACGTGCCACAACTACTGAAGTCCATGTGCCTAGAGCCCATGCTCCACAACAAGAAGCCACCAAAATGAGAAGCCCGTGCACTGCAACGAAGAGTAGTCCCCACTCACTGCAACTAGAGAAAGCCCACGTGCAGCAAGAAAGACTCAATGCAGCCAAAAATAAATAAATTTATAAAAAAACAAATTACAGGAAGAATTGTCGATTACAGACTCCAACAAAAGAATCATCAGGGCTTCCCTGGTGGCGCAGTGGTTGAGAGTCCACCTGCCAATGCAGGGGACACGGGTTCGTGCCCCGGTCTGGGAAGATCCCACATGCTGTGGAGCGGCTATGCCCGTGAGCCATGGCTGCTGAGCCTGCGCGTCCGGAGCCTGTGCTCCGCAACAGGAGAGGCCACAACAGTGAGAGGCCCGTGTACCACAAAAAAAAAAAAAAAAAAAAGAATCATCAAGAATCACCAGTTATAATCCTGACAGGAAAAGATGTACATTGCATCCCCTATAAGAAATCAACTACCCCAGCAACTAAGCCAATATGAAACCATCATCACCCTGAATTCTCATTTTTCTCCAATAGACTTTCATCCAAAACAACCTCTCCCAAATTCCTCCTTTTTCTCTATAAAATTATGTTCTTCTCCCTTGTTTTTTGGACTTGCCTATGGCTTTTGTTATAGCTTTCTTGTCCTAAATTGCAATTCCTCTGCTATGCCCAAATAAACCATTTTTGTTGGTAAAATAACTATCTTATTTTTAAGGTCAACAGATAATGACCTGAAAGACACAATTCATGAGAGAAAGAATTGACAAGTTGGACTTCATTAAAATTAAAAACTTTTGCTCTGAGAAAAAACTGCCAAGAGAATAAAAAGCCACAGACTGGAAGAAATTATCTGAAAAAGACATATCTGATAAAGAAGTGTTATCCAAAATATACACAGAATTCTTAAAACTCAAAAATAAAGAAAATAAACAACCCGATTTAAAAAATGGGCCAAAAACCTTAACAGACACCTCATCAAGGAAGATACACAGATGGCAAATAAGCATATGAAAAGATGTTCCACATCATATGTCATCAGGAAGATGCAAATCAAAACAATGTGATACCACTATACACCTATAAGAATGGCCAAAATCCAGAACACTGACAACAAAGAATTTTGAGAATGTGGAGCTGGTGGGAATGCAAAATGGTACAGTCACTTTGGAATACAGTTTGGCAGTTTCTTACAAAACCAAACATACTCTTAACCATACAGACAGGCAATTGCACTCCCTAGAATTTACCCAAAGGAGTTAACAACATGTCTACACAAAAACCTGCATGTGGATGTTTAGAGCAGCTTTATTCATAATTGCCAAAACTTGGAAGCAATCAAAATGTTCTTCAGTGGGTGAATGGATAAACAGGCTGTGGTACATCCAGACAATAAAATATTAATCAGCACTAAAAAGAAATGAGCTATCCAGCCATGAAAAGAGGTGGAAAAACCTTAAATGCATATTACTAAGTGAAAGAAGCCAGTCTGAAGAGGTTATATATATATATACTGTGTGATTCCAACTACTTGACATTCTGGAAAAGGCAAAACTATGGAGACAGTAAAAAGATCAGTTGTTGCCAGGAGTTGTGGGGAAGGAGAGATAAATTGGGGTGAAGGGGATACAGAATTTTTAAGGGTAGTAAAGCTACTTTATGATAATATAATGGTGGATATGTCATTATATATTTGTCCAAACCTTAAAATGTACAACACCAAAAGTGAACACTAATATAAACTCTGGACTTAAGGTGATAATGATGTGTCAGTGTAGGTTCATCAACTGTTACAAATATACCACTCTGGTAGGAAGGCTGTGAGTGTATGGGGACAGGGGGTATATGGGGAATATCTATCTGTACCTGTTACTCAATTTTGCTGTGAACCTATAAACTGCTCTAAGAAAAATAAAGTGTACTGAGAAAAAAATCCCTGTCCTCCCAGAATTTCAGAATGTTACTTTATTTGGAAATAGGGTCTTTGCAGATATAATCAAGTTAAGGTAAGTTATACTGGATTAGGGTAGGCCCTAAATGCAATGACTGGCGTCCTTACAAGGACAGAAAGACTTAGAGACAGAGGACGAAGGCCATGTGAAGATGGAGGCAGAGATCAGAGTGATGCAGCTGCAAGCCAAGGATTGCTGGCAACCACCAACAGCTAGGAAGGGGACAAGGAGAGATTTTTCCTGAGCCTTCGGAAGGGTCATGACACTCTCATTTCAGACTTCCAACCTCCAGAAATTTAAAAGAATAAGGTTCTGTTGTTCTTGGCCACCCAGTTTGTGGTGCTTTGTTATGGAAGGCCTAGGAAACCAATACAGCCTGCTTCCACAGACCTACCCCCAAGTCATTCAACCTAAGTACACAAATCCTATAATATTTACTTTCTAACACCTTCTTTCTGAGACATGCCATGGCTCCCCATGGCATGTGTTCTCCCTCACTGCTCAAAGTAACAAACCCAACTTGCTTAACTGGTGGTCTCTGGGTACAGAGCACTAACGCTGTAAAATTCTCAAAAGGTCCCAAACCACCAATTTTCTCCCTGTGCCCCAAAGTGACCCCCGAAGTCTGTGCCCACAATTTCTACACTTAATAAGCCTTGAGGCTTCCAACCACAAGAAAAAGAGAAAGTCAGTTCAATACATGTTTATTTTCTTTCTTTTTTAATCTTAATTTCATATTTATCTTCTTGCCCATTACACCTAAGCATTTTGAATACAGTCACATCTTGTTTTTTATAGTATACATTCAAAAGGGTTTGATATAGAGTTCACCTTCAAAAAAAATGCTTAATGAATGAAAGAATGACTGAATGAAGAAAAATAAGACCAACAGCATCTTTATAACACTGGATGAAATGAAAAGTCTGCATTCAGTGCCAGTGTCAGAATGGATAAGGAGATTTCCACTGATTCTTTTTTGTTGCTGTTTTATACTGGTAGAATATTTCAACAATATGCATTGTTATTGTTTATTTTCATGGTGAACCCACTAGACTGTAAGTTCCTTGGGGTCAGTGACCATGTCTGTCTTATTTACCAATTTATTCCAATTCCTCAACCCAAATCCTAGAACAAAGTCAATTAGTAAGATAAAACTGTTTTCTAAACGACTAAATGAAGGAATGTTGCCACCCTTACCTAATGAGGCCAGGTTCCGGAAGTTTTCCAGCATCACATCTCTGTAGAGGTTTCTCTGAGCGAGATCTAGCAAAGCCCACTCCTCCTGGGTAAAGTCCACAGCCACATCCTCAAAGACCACTGGTTCCTAAAACATTCCACATATTTTGTTCAGAAAAGTGCCAACTCCCCCAATGTGTGCAGGAGGATGAATGAGGCTGGAAATACTGAGGAACTGAGAATCAATTCATAGGAAGTTCAGAAGATTCTATTCTCCCAACATCTACCCTAGGATTCAGTCATCAGATCTTCTTCGTTCTACATAAGCATCCTGACTGATCAAATTTTCTCACAGATTTAACAACACTTTTGAAACAATAAATTTATCTTTCCACAGTTTGATGGTGACCAATTCCAGTCTTACAATAATCCAGAACATCCAGAGGATTTAGCAGAAATGAAATGCTCTAGAAATGAAATAATAATTTCTACATTGAAACCAGCAAAAATTCCTTGTTACAGAAACAATTTCACTGCTTCCTTATATCCCACCACAGCAACCAGCACAACACGAAACACTGGGTCAAATCTGGATGAGGTTTTAATGAATAAAAACACACTGAGGGACAGAGAGCTTTCCTTTTTTTTTTTCATTCCCCACAAACCTTGGGCCCAGGAGTCTGCAAGAAGCACAAGATTCAACCCAGGCCCACAGCCGGCCACATTTTCTTGCACTCAAGGCCAGGGGCTGTAAATTATACAACATGAGCTAAATTCAGCCTATCATTTATTTATGTAAGTAAAGTTTTATTGGAACACAATAAAACATTTGTTTATCCACTGTATATGGCTGCTTTCACACTAAAATGGCAGAACTGAGTAAAACAGAAACTCTATGGCCTTCAAAGCCTAAAATGCTTACTATGTGGCCCAATGCAGGAACAGGTTGCTGACCCCTGCTCTAAACAATTAGGAGATCGATGGCCCGGTGGAACTGAAATATTCTTTTGGAGAATTATTAGCTCTTACTCACCTGTGTCATATTTTTCTGTAACTCAGCAGCTGTTCTTTCTTCCTCCATGTTCCCTTCATGAAGAAAGACAGAGTATTGAGAAGTTAGAGCTGAGGCAGGAGAAAGAAGACACGAGAATCTGGGTCTCCCCACAATTTCCATAATCAAGACTGTGGATTTTGCAGCATATCTGTTAGGAGTGATCACTCCCCTCAAAACACACACACACACACAGACATGCATAGCCCCAAGACACCCAAGCAAACACACATCAATCTTGTAAGAAAATAGAGGGAGGGGGGAAGAAGTTAGAGCAATCTTATCTCCTCTAGAGCTATAAAACAGTCCTCTGGTTCTTGTAGATCATAAAAAAAAACAGGTTAAGAGTCCCATTTTGTAAGCAAGTTAACTGTAGTCTAAAAAAATTTAACTGTCAATTTGACCATAATAATGAAAACATAAAAAAAAAATCAGAGAATGCCTTCAATAGTAAGAATATACACACCATCTCAAATCCAGGAAAGTGTGACCTGTATGCCAGACTTCCGGGGGTTCCACTTCCAATATTTATTTCTGTACTGCTTGGCAGGCTAACATGTATTACTCCTCAGTCCCTGACTACTAGATCCTCTCCCACAAGGGCTGCAGGGTCCCCAAAACCTGGTTTTTGAGAAAGAGCATCAACTGACTGAATTCCACATGCAGGTGGCAAGAGAAGACTTCTCCTACTCAATTCTGCAGGAATTGTACAGGAGGTACAGCAGCAGCAGAACAAGAACACTCGGAGTGAAGTTAGCAGTGTGTGTCATCTCTCACAGTGATATCTGTAGCACTACTGCACAAATTTCAAATAACGAAAATGCAACAGTTTCTTCCACTGCCGTGGATGAAGTATGTATTTTAAAGCCAATACAAACTGTAACATTCTTTACTAACATGCTCCATTTAAGCAACCAAGATATGAGAATGACTTGGCAAAGAGATGCCTATACCTCTGCAAAAAGATTATTCATAGAAACTCTGCAAATCAGATCCTATCAAAACCAGTTTATAGTTGAAGAATCTTGGAAAGAGTCACTTAACTATGTGCTCAATGCTACTCAATTAGAAAGCTGCTGAGGAGCTGTGTGTATGCAGCTGTATTTACCTTCAAAGCCTAAATGCCCAATGAGTGTATTTCTGAACATATACCCTACAATTTAGTTGTCAGTGAGGCCCTTATGCCCTAACATTACCAGGGTCTGGCCTAGAACCCTGTTGGGCACACTATGGAGAGTAGACAAATGAAGTATTCTATTCAAGTGTTTTATCTTTGAGCTCCTTCTCTTGACTAAGCCCTATGTCTTCAGCAGGGATGCTTCCCTTAAGGCCCTGACCTCCTGCTCCTTCATCTCATATTTATTTCGGTAATATTCACCCTGTCCTACTATGTGCAGTCACAGGAGACACAGCACTGAACAAAACAGAAAAATACTAAAGTGCCTGGGTCTTATAATCGTTTGAAGGAGGACCACTAAATTAACAAAATATTATCAGGTGGTGGTATATGCTATATAAAAATGCATCACATTATAGGGATAAGGAGATACACACATATTTATCTTTAGCAAATCAGGACTACTTATGTGACAGGGTAGAAGCAGGAAATTAAAATAACTGTTTCAGATAACACTAGAAATCCATGGCTGGTGTGGTACATATATTTATATACAACTGACCCTTGAACAATTGCAGGGGTTGGGGCACCAACCCTCCAGCAGTAGCAAATATGAGTATAACTCATAGTCAGCCCCCAGTACCCAAGGACTCAACCAACACTGATCCTGTAGTATTGTAGTATTTAGTACTGAAAATAATCTGCATATAAGTGGACGCGTGCATTTCAAACCCATGTTGCTCAAGGGTTAATTGTATTTACAAATATCATCCATTCCTGTAGAAGAAAAATCAGTATCAATGGGGTAACCATTGACTTATAAGGGCAGAAAAAGAACAGCATAAAGGTTTAGGGAAAAAAATGAGTATGTGACAAAATTAACAATATTTTAAAAAACTTAAACAGAATCAGATAAAGCTAAATGGCAATACTACCCAAAGCAATCTACAGATTTAATGCCATCCCTATCAAATTACCCATGACATTACAGAACTAGAATAATCCTAAAATTTATATGGAACGATAAAAGACCCAGAATTGCCAAAGCAATCCTGAGGAAAAAGAACAAAGTGAAAGGCATAACCCTCCTAGGCTTCAGACAATACTACAAAGCTACAGTAATCAAAACAGTGTGGTACTGGCACAAAAACAGACATACAGATCAATGGAACAGAACAGAGAGCCCAGAAATAAACCCACACGCCTACGGTCAATTAATCTTCAACAAAGGACGCAAGAATACACAATGGGAAAAAGACCGTCTCTTCAGCAAGTGTAGCTGGGAAAGTTGGACAGCTGCATGTAAATCAATGAAATTAGAACACAACCTCGCCGGTGGAGAAAAGGGAAACCTCCTACACTGTTGGTGGGAATGTAAATTGGTACAGCCACTATGGAGAACAGTATGGAGGTTCCTTAAAAGACTAAATATAGAACTACCATATGATCCAGCAATCCCACTCCTGGGCATATATTTGGAGAAAACCATAATTCAAAAAGATACATGTACCCCAAAGTTCACTGCAGCACTATTTACAATAGCCAAGACATGGAAGCAACCTAAATGTCCGTCAACAGAGGAGTGGATAAAGAACATATATATATACAGTAGAATATCTATATATACAGTAGAATATTAGTATATCTATATTAGAATATCTATATACAGTAGAATATTAGTCAGCCATAAAAAAGAATGAAATAATGCCATTTGCAGCAACATGGATGGACCTAGAGACTGTCATACTGAGTGAAGTAAGTCAGACGAGAAAGACAAATATCATATGATATTGCTTATACGTGGAATCTAAAAAAAGGTACAAATGAACTTATTTACAAAATAGAAAGAGTCATAGATGTATAAAACAAACTTATGGTTACCAAGGGGGCAAGGAGGGAGAGGGATAAAGTGAGAGACTGGGACTGACATATACACACTACTATATATAAAATAGATAACTAATAAGGGCCTACTGTATAGCACAGGAACTCTACTCAGTACTCTGTAATGACCTATATGGGAAAAGACTCTAAAAAAGAGTATATATATATATATATACACACATATATATGCTATATATATATACTATACTATATATACTATATGTATAGTATATATATACTATATATATATAACATATATAGTATATAGTATATATATACTATATATATATAACATATTTATAGTATATATATACTATATATATAGTATATATACTATATATATAACTCTATATATATACTATATATATATATACTATATATACTATACATATATATAAAACTGACTCACTTTGCTGTACACCTGAAACTAATACAAAATTGTAAATCAGCTATACTCCAATAAAAATTAAAAAAAAAGAACACACCCTCTCACCATACACAAAAACAAACTGAAAATGGCTTAAAGACTTAAACATAAGGTGTGACACCATAAAACTCCTAGGAGAGATCATAGGCAAAGCATTTTCCAACATAAATTGTACCAATGTTTTCTTAGGTCAGTCTCCCAAGGCAACAGAAATAAAAACAAAAGTAAATGGGACCTAATCAAACTTACAAGCTTTTGCACAGCAAAGGAAACCATAAACAAAACGAAAAGACAGCCTATGGAATGGGAGAAAATATTTACAAATAATGCAACCAGCAAGGCTTAATTTCAAAAATACACAAACAGCTCATACAACTCAACAACAACAAAAAAACAACCCGATCAATAAATGGGCAGAAGGACTTCCCTGGCAGTCCAGTGGTTAAGACTCCACACTTCCAATGCAGGAGGCACGGATTTGATCCCTGGTCGGAGAACTAAGATACCACATGCCACACAGCCAAAAAAAAAAAATGGCAAATAGGCACATGGAAAGATGCTCAACAATGCTAATTGTTAGAGAAATGCAAATCAAAACTATAATGGGGTACCCCACCTCACACTGGTCAGAATGGCCATCATTAAAAAGTCTACAGATAACAAGCACTGGAGAGGGTGTGGAGAAAAGGGAACCCTCCTACACTGTTAGTGGGAATGTAAGTTGGTGCAGCCACTATGGAAAACAGTATAGAGTTCCTCAAAAAACTAAAAATAGAATTAACATATGACCCAGCAATCCCACTCCTGGACATATACCCAGAGAAAACTATAACTCAAAAAGATACATGCACCCCTATGTTCAAAGCAGCACTATTCACAATAGCCAAGACATGGAAACAATCTAAATGTCCATGAACAGATGAATGGATAAAGAAGATGTGGTACATATACACAATGGAATACTACTCAGCCATAAAAAAGAGAAGGGAATAATGCTATCTGCAGCAACATGGATACAACTAGAAATTATCATACTAAGTAAAGTAAGTCAGAAAAAGAAAGACAAATACCATATGATATCACTTATATGTGGATCTAAAATATGGCACAAATGAAACTACAAAACAGGAACAGACTCACAGATATAGAGAACAGATTTGTGTTTACCAAGGGGGAGAAAGGGTGGGAGAGGGATAGACTAGGCGTTTGGGGTTAGCAGATGCAAACTATTACATATAGAATGGATAAACAACAAGATCCTACTGTATAGCACAGGGAACTATATTCAATATCCTGGGATAAACCATAATGGAAAAGAGTATTAAAAAAGAATGTATATATGTGTATAACTGAGTCACTTTGCTGTACAGTAGAAATTAACACAACATTGTAAATCAACTATACTTCAATTAAAAAAATAATAAAGTGAAAAAAATGTTTAAAAAATTAAAAAATATAGGGACTTCCCTGGCAGTCCAGTGGTTAAGACTCTGCGCTTCCAACGCAGGGGGCACGGGTTCGATCCCTGGTCAGGGAGCTAAGATCCCGCATGCTGCAGGACCAAAAAATAAAATAAAATAAATAAATGAATATAAACACAAAACCTGTTTACATCCAGTCATTAAAGAAAAAAATTAGCAGTTTAGAACATACCTACAAAGGAAACAGAAGTTGCAGATTGTTTTACAGACAGGTTCACCAAGTAAGTAAAGGATTCATAATTCCATTTTTTGGGGGGGTGGGGGGTGCTGTTTTCCTGTGTATTTCCAAGACCAGAAAAGTACTCAAAACTCAAATATATGTGTATACACACACACACACGTACATAAATATATGAAAGATCTCATTCATATATACAAGGGCAAAATATTAAAGTATTAGTACAGTCCAGAAATGAATAATGAAGATAATAATCACAAAATAAGTTCATTTCCTCCTAGGAATGAAGTGTGGTTAAAATGATTAACATAATTAAAATGATTAATATAATTCACATTAATAGAAAAAGATCACATGACTCATCCCCTTCGATACAAAATAGTGACTGATCTCTATCAATATGCATTGATGATAATAATTTAACCCACTAGGACTAGAGGGAAATAGGCTTTAATTAGAAAAAATATATATTATTTACAAACACCTACAGCAAACATTCTATTTAATGGTGAAATGGCAGAATAATTCCCTCTGGGATCAGGAACAAGACAAGGATGCAACTTAAATGCTATTCTACATTGAACTGAAAGTCCTGGCAAACGCACTAAATAAATAAAAAGAATATGAGGTACACAAAATTAGAAAGAAAACGCAGAAACTGACATATGATCACACTTTTGGTGTGAAATTCAAAAAAAATCTACAGATAAATGACTAACATTTAGAGCTGCAACTGGCAAGGGCGGTTAAAAAGATACTAAGTAATCAGTTCACTTTTATGCAGCTGAATATAATGTAGCAAACTGATGCCCACAGGAAGAGAAAAAAAAAATCACAGGTTAAAAATAATATCTCTCGCATCAGGAAGGGAGAGGTGGGGACGGAGTTAGGCAAATGTCACCCCATTCTCACAGAACAAGCCGAAATCCACAGACCTGCGCAGAGACGAGGTTGAGACTCTCGTCCCCGTAACCCGAATGGCAGGGATGCTTTTCCTTTCTGGAAAGAGAGCAGAGGATGATTTTGGAGGCCGATTAAATACGAGGATGGCTCTCCAACTCTCGCCTGCAGCAGACTCACCCCGACTGCTGGACTCTCACAGAGTTCCTGATTCAGTGAGTTTGGTACCAGCCGCGGCTGCTGGAGGCCCCGGGCGCGGGTGTCCCAGCGTGGAGCGGTGGGCACAGCCCAAGCGGCCGCCTTTTGGCCTCTGACCCCAAGGCCAAGCTCTCCACCTCCCGCGCACCAGACTTGGGGCGGGCTGGGCTGAACCAGGTAGGACGCGGACCGAGGCTAAAATTTACATCAGATTTAGACGGGGTTGCAAGGGGACATGGCCGCCGGCTTGCGCACGCGCAGAAGTGCACGGCTGCTTCCGGTTTCTGCGCCAAGCACAGCGTTAGGGGCCGGGCCTCGGGAGCTGGGAAATTTGGGTTGGGAGGGGCGGTGGCAGCTTCCAGCCGCAAGTGGAGGAGAAGTACTAGTTTCCTTCCACGGAGAGACGCGACTGGGTCTTGGGGCTGTGTCAACCTAGGACTTGGGGTTGGAGAGGGCCTGGAGCGGGACCAGGCTATGGGCGGGGCTTGGTTTACTAGGCCTGTGGGGCGGAGATGGGGCGCGACCAGGCCTAGGGGCGTGGCTTAGTTGAATATTCCAAAGAGCTGAGTTTAGGGTGGGATCAGGTCGAGGGGTGGGACTGTAGCAAGAGGAGGTCCCACAGTCAGGCTGGTGATTTGGGGCACTTTGAGACAAGACGATGTCCTCATCCCTGGGGACCACTATAGCAGGTTAACTAGCCAATAAGGCAGAAATGGCAAGCCAAGGCCGGTCTCCGAAGCACAGTTAGGGGAGGCATCTTTGTCCACAGCCAGCACGCCTCTGCTGTGACCCAATCAGATCTGCTGTGAAGGACAGCATCATTCTCACTGCTCCCCAGAGGGATATTGAGACCCCATCCCCAACCCTTGGGTTGGCCCAACTAAAACACTGCTTAAAGTAACCAAAGTCAAGAAAGTTTATATCCCTGCCTCCCTAGGAGCCCAAAGGAGATGGCTTACCCTACTAAAAGAATGCTCCAAACCACGAGATGGGCGTTGGGCCCTGCTTAGGGGAGCTTCTCACCAGGAGGACACCTAGAGAGGAGGTAGGAGCCCAAACTCTTGGGGAGATGAGAAGTGATGGAGTGGAGGATCCTGGAAAAAAAGGTCTGGTGCCCTCTACTGGAGAAAAAAAATGCAGCACGGTGTCCCACAATAGGAATACTGTGTAGAAATTGAGATACTTTATCCTCTGCTTTGCCAGTGACCATCCAAAAAGTAACAAAAGACCAAAAGGGCAAAAGGAGAAGGCCAAAAACAGAGGCGCTGATTCTCTCTTGAAGGAGGAAATACACATCATCTCTCTCCTTAAGGACCTCCCCCCAAGAAGCACTCCCCCTTCACCCCAGGAAGTGAATGAATTGGGAGGAGAATGAGTTAAAAGGGCAATTACCTGCTTAACTATTAAAATCAGCCCACTTTTGCTAAGAGATGCTTCTGTCCTGGTTGTTCCTCCCAGACTCTCCCTTTTCCCATTATTGGAATGGACCGCCTTGGTCAACCTCATGAAATAAGCCTAAAGCTTTTGCTATGGTGGGTGTCACCTGGTGGGAACCAGTTAACTTTCTCCTACCCATGTGGGTGACCAATACGCCACAGTACTGGCTAAGGACAGGCGCTGAAGGATTACGGTCTGTCATAGCTGACTTACTGAAAGAAGGTACTGATTCCTACCATGTCACCTTTCAGTTCCCTGGTGTGTCCTGAGCCAGTATGAATATATGGAGGCTGCCTACAGACTATAGAGGGTTAAACAAGACTACTCCCTTCTTATAACATCGCTACCAAATATCATCACCTTAATGGATGACATTCAAAATAACATGGGTAAATGGTTTGGAGTTATAGATTTAGCTAAATGCATTCTATTCAGTAAAAGTTTCACAGGAGAGAGAGACACCCTCACCTACTGCCCATGTACTTTATCCTTTGCTCCACTGAAGGCAAAGTGGAACAAACTCGAATCTGCTCTGGAGACCCAGGAAGTGGAACTAAAAACCTTGGACTTGGGAATTTCCTGGCGATCCAGTGGTTAGGACTCCACGCTCTCACTGCTGAGGGCCAGGATTCAGTCCCTGGTCCGGGAACTAAAATCTTACAGGCCGTGTGGCACAACCAAAACAAACAAACAAACAAAAAAACCAAAACCTTATTTTTTTTTGCTGTTCAATATCTATATTTAGTTTTTTTATATAAACTGATGTTTTTTAAACTTTTACTTTATATTGGAGTATAGCCGATAACAATATTGTGGTAGTTTCAGGTGCACAGCAAAGCGACTCAACCATACATATACATGTATCCATTCTCCCCCAGACTCCCCTCCCATCCAGACTGCCACATAACATTGAGCAGAGTTCCCTGTGCTATACAGTAGGTCCTTGTTGGTTATCCTTTTTAAATAACAATGTGTACATGTCAATCCCTAACTCCCTAATTATCCCTTACCTCCACCCTTCCCCGCCCCCTGAAAAAACCTTGTATTAGACCACACCATTTGAGCAATACTCTGGGGAAAATCAGATCCTCTACTTCTGGCTCCAAATGACCACCAACTTTAACCCCTAATCTGTGACTGGGCCTCTTCCCTGTAGTCGAAGAGCCAAATCTAGACACAGCTAAGCAGTTTTATATTCTGAAGGTGGCAGAGAAGAAAGCCTCTTACAGCATCAGAACCCAGGAGGCAATGAGAAACTCTCATGACAGGCCTCCCATCCTCTCATGTTCTGGGAGGATCACAGGGCCAACTCCCAGACTCACCACAGGTCAAGTCTTTGCCTGCATAGTCTATGTGGATAGAGGCAAAGTCTCAAGGGCACCATTTCTCCACACCTCTAGCCCCCAATCTTTCATGTATCTAGCTAAGAATTCTTTTTAGGTACTTTTTGTGGTAGGCAGAATAGTGCCCCTTGCCAAAATTACCCATGTCTTAATCTGCAGAACCTCTGAATGTTACTTTATATGGCAAAAGGGACTTTGCAGTTATGACTAAATTAAGGCTTTTGAGATGGGGAGATTACCATGGGTTACCTAGGTGGGCCCAATGTAGTCACAGGGATCCTTGTAAGTGAAAGAGGGAGGCAGGAGTCAGAGAAGGAGATGTGAGGATGGAAGCAGAGGTCAGAGCGATGTGGAGCCATGACCCAAGGAATGGAGGCAATCTCTAGAAGCTGGAAAGACAAGGAAATGAATTCTTCCCTCCAGCCTCTGGAAGAAATACAGCCCTGTGGACCCCCTGATTTTAGCCCAGTGAGACCCAGTCCAGATGCCTGACCTCTACAGCTGTAAGATAAAATACTTGTGTTGTCTTAAGATACTAAGTTTCTGGTAACCTGTGATAAAAAGAGAGGTTCACATATTGAGGTATGGGGAAGTCATTCTGGCCTATACATGAGTTAACTTGCATTTTATGCTAAGAAAAATAGCCTGTTTGTGGCCTATCAAACATGCACTGCAGTCTGCTTTAATTATTAAAGAAAAGTGTCCATTGACCAGAAGTAAAGAATGTCCATGTTAAAAATAAAGATAAAAAAATAAATAAAAAAAAATAAAAAAATAAAAAAAATAAAAAATAAAGATTAAAATAAATAAATAAATTTAAAAAAAAAATAAAGATTAAATGCCTCCCTTCCTGGGACGCCAATGCTGGTACTCCTTCCATACTAAGACTCCCTTTCCAGGTGCCAAGACCACACTGACTAGCTGTGCACGTGCTGATCTGTTTTTTTTAAACCTTGAAGGAATGTATCCCTGACCTTCTTGATGTTCTTTGTTCTCACAAGACATAAAGCTGTACTGAAAACAAGGCTTCTCTAGAGCAGTTTCTCAAAGTAATCTGGGAAGCTGGCTTCCAAGCTATAGTCCTCAGTTTGGCTCAAATAAAACTCTTTTCTTTTCCTATTGTAGATTGCTTATTGATTACTTTTGTCGACACCTATCATAGCAGCAATAGGGGACTAACACAGATACCCTAACAAACTGTCCTGATAGAGCTTGGACCAAAATGGTTCTGTTCCTTTTAGGGAACATCTGACAAGAGTGACTGGGACCATGACTCCCAGTAGGGTGATTCGAGGTAAATGGAGGATATACCACAGCCAGGCTCCCCATCCAGAACCAAGCCAGTTAAATATTAAACTAGGTACAGCAAGAGATGCTGGCAGCCAAACACACCCTGCTTTGACTGGCCAGCAAGAAGTCCAGGGTAATATGATTGTTCATTACCACTCACAGGGCATGCGGGATCCTAGTTCCCCGACTAGGGATCGAACCCACACCCCCTGCAGTGAAAGCTCAGAGTCTTAACCACTGGACCACCAGGAAAGTCCCATATAACAGAGTGTTTAGAACAATGTCATCATCTGTGGAAAATATACAAAATAGGCACCAAAAATAATAGGATGAGGCTAAAGGGAATAATAGTGTCCAGAAAGTGAATTTTGTCCTGTCATTTCAAGTTCAATCTCAAGGGAGGCTGCTCCTTCCGGGAGGCTCTTTGAAGTGTCTACATGTGGGCATCCACTTCAGAGGTCACCGTGGGGCGTAGAGAGTTTGTGGAATGAGACCTCGTTAGAGTTTTACTGTGTTGATTACAAATTCAACATCCTCATTTTACTGCAAGTAAACTGATACTTTCTCATCTCCAGAGACCCTGGAGACCAAAATATTGAACCAATCTCATAAAAGTGTTTGTTACCCTACAGAGCTTCTGTTTGGGATGATGGAAAAGTTTTGGAGATGGATAGTGGGGGTAGCTGCACAATATTGCGAATGTACTTAATGCCACTGAGTCGTACACTTAAAAATGGTTAAATTTTATATTATGTATATTTTACCACAATTTAAAAATATGTTTGTTGTCCTTTGCTGTCTTACCTCATTGTTTGCTTTTTTCCCTGAGCAGCATGTCAGCTATACACACTCTTTCTGATCTCCCAGGAGGAGCAAGGGAAGAAGCTGGAGAAAAGTAGGCAAAGGACTTACCCTGGGCCACTGTGCAGGGAAGCCCCAGATATTGGGAACCAGAGGCCCTATCCTTCCTGATGATTACATTTCAGAGGAAAGGCTCTCCAATCCTTAGAAACATTTCAGAGTTATAAGAGATACGTATTCACAATGGTAAACGTTTTCAGGAAATGCTCTAGGAACAAGAGATCAGCGGCCTACTTTCTCCAGTATTCCTTTACATCCTGACTCCTAATACCGTTTCAGTTTCATGAGACAATACAATACACCTGGACCGTGATGCCACAAGTCTTCACTAAAAGCCCCTAATACTTCTTCCAGTTTCTCAGCCATAAATCTCCAAGACTTTCGACCTCCCTATCCTTCTACTTTGATTCTAGGTCTACTCACCTGATCTAACCTCCTCTCAAGAGGAATCTCTTCATCCCTGTAAAACGTTGCTATCTAAAGCCATAAAGTTTCTGGGAATTCCCTGGCAGTCCAATGGTTAGGGTTCCACGCTTTCACTGCCAGGGCCAGGGTCCTATCCCTGGTGGGGGAACTAAGACTCCCAAGCTGCAGTGGCCAAAAATAAATAAATAAATAATGAAGATGTAAACTTTCTGAGGATAAATTACAATTCAGTCAGATTTAGTAGGTTCATTATATAGCTCATGACCATAACGCTGGGAAACAAGTCCCTCACACCAGAGTGAATAACAGCCATTAAAAATTCCCTTTCCTTTTACTGAAAGATGACTTATAAGATTCCTAAAACTTATTTAGACTGTGCATAGCCACCTTAACTATTTGCCTCCTTCTATGACATGATTATTAACACCCGTGAATCTCTGCCGTGGGAGGTCACTGCACCGTTAGCCTTTGACTGACTCCAGGCTAATACTGAGAACTCCACATTTCTTGGTCTCCCAAATTACAATAAGCTGTTTTCTTTATCTGTCGGTAGCTAAAATGGATCGTCAAGCTCAAAAACATAATGGAAACCAGAGTCCAACTGGGTATCACAGTCACTCTCGCAACTCATTGGCTGAAGAATCTCCCCATTGCTTCAGGACAGCAGCCTCAGCCACATAGTTAGCAGAAGCCATCTTAAACTTAGGGTCACCTCTTCACCTCCAGTGTCAGAGGCCCCAGACTGAGATGCAGAAGCGTTTGCTCCCTCTCGCCCTAACTGCGGTTTGAAGCTCCCTTCCCAGGTAGGGGGAATCACAGAGAGGAAGCTAAACTATAATGAAAAAATGAATGGTGCACAGGGAATTTATGTTGCCATGTGGAAAGGTCAAGTACATCTAGGCGGTAACTGTATACATATCTCCGTGGGGAAAGTGCAGCAAGAGTTGTGCAATGACACTATGCATCAAAATTTGAAAGCAATTGTTATTCATGTAAGACATGTAAGATGCATGGGCTATGGAGTAAAACAAACCACTACACAGGTCCTGGACCACAGCCCTGCCTTCCGGGGCCTGACCCAGCACCCCAGCACCAATCCGCGGGAGGAAAAAGATACCTCTCTTCCGCTCCGAGATGAAAGAAGAGCAGCCTCCGGCGTCTGCCCAACCTCCGAGGCCCTGCCCCTTACGCTGTGCGAGGAGCCTGGAAATGCGCGTGCGCGTGCGCGTTTGGATCTGCGCGTGCGCAAGGCGGCGGCTGTCTTTGCTGTGCGGTCCGGCGCGGGTCTGAGGTAAGATTTTCGCCTCTTGGTGTGTCCCGCCTCTGTGCGGTCAAGCAAGAGGAGAAGACACCAAATAAGAGGGTCAGAGGACGTGGCCTTGCGCGCTGACCTGGCCGCCCCGGCCTCCGGCCGGCGCTCCCGGGCGGCGGCCCTTCCCGCGAGAGTCCGGGCCCGCTCGGCCAGCGGAGGTCCGGGCGGCAGCTCTGGGTGGAGGCGGGTCGGCCAGGCCTTGTCTTCATCCGCGATGCTCCCGATTTCAAAAGGCTCCAGAGCAACCTTTGGGTCCTTTCTCCACAAGGGAAAGGAATAGCATCTCTGTCGTTCTTGTCCCGGCACTCCGGCCCCAATGGCCCCCTGTCCCCGGGTCCCGGTGAGCACTCGGTGGCTTTGTTCCGGCCGTGGGTGTCGGTTATTGAAGTTTGGTAAGTTATATTCCGTTGGAAAGAGAAACCTTTGCAGGTTATTAGGCAGCACGTGTGTGTGATCTAAATAAATGCAGGAGTGAAAGAATTCATATAAATACTAAATTTACCACGTCAGAGCCCTGTAAAGCCCCAAAGCTTCAAAAGTATAGGAGTCTCAGGGAAGGAAGACGACGTAGGCTGGTTTCTGTTAGTAGCAGAAGTTGGAATTGAATTTACCGTAAGTAAGATGAGTTTTGACGGGTGGATTTTTCTTCCAGGTATTCATCTTGAAACTATTATTATTATTATTATTATTGTCCGCGCTGCGCAGCTTAGGAGATCTTAGTTCCCCAACCAGGAATTGAACCCCGGGCCCCTGCAGTGAGAGCGTGGAGTCCTAACCACTGGACCACCAGGGAAGTCCCTCATCTTGAAATTCTTATCTAGAGAAAATCTGTGACGTCAATAAAACGAACATCCATGAACCCTTCATCTAGATTCACTAATTAAGATTTTATCTCTCGTTATATATATTATGATGAACCATTTAATGGGAAATTGCAGACATTCACTTCCCCCTTTAATCTTCAGCGTTCATTTCTTAAGAATGAGGACAGTCTCCTACTAAGAACAAAACTGCATTGTCCACCAAGAAAATCAAAAATTTTCCACTTTTCCAAGAGTATATTTTATAGTTGTCCGGTTTTTTGGAGAGCTAGGATCCAAATTAGATTTGCACGTTGCATTTTGGTTTTAGATTTCTTTTACCTAAAACATTTGCCTGTATTTTTGGTTCCTGCCTATTTCAGGATTTTTGTATTGTAAAATGTTGGCATTCTGATATGATGTTTTCCTGTGATTTCATTTAATTAACTTGTCTATCTCATACAGTGGACATTGTGTCTAGAGCAGTAGTGTCTAATACAAATATAATATGAAGTACAGATGTAATTTTTAAAATTTTAGTAGCCAAGTTAGGAAAAAATGAAGTTATTTTTAATAATATATCTTATCTAACCCAGTTTATCCAGTTATTAATATATAGTTATTGGTGAGATTAATGACTAATGTAGCTAATATAAAATTATTAATGAAAAATTTTACATTTCTTTTGTACTAACTGTTGGAATCTGGTATGTATTTTATACTTAAGCACATCTCAGTGTGGCTGCTAAATTTTTGTTGGAAATTCTTGATCTGTATTTAGCTTTCATAAAATTTACTGTTGAAAAAGTAGACTTGGAAACCCAGATTGCTCCAAACGTGCTGAAAAGTTTTTTAGTAACTGAGCAATTTTATTTCTAAACTTAATTAAAAGTAAGTAAAATTAAGAATTCAGTTCCTCAGTCACACTAGCCACATTTCATGTTCACAGTAGCCAAATAGAGCGAGCCAATGGCTACTAAGTTAAACTGCAGGTTTAGAGACGTGAAAATTTCCTAGGTGATGTTGTGTACTTCATATTGTATCCCATCAATATGGGATCAGGAGGCACATAAATGCAAGTTGTCCCACTGTGTATTAGGAATGCAAAGCATTTAGTCAAGGTGCCCATCTCTCTCGTGTAGTCACATTTTTCTTTTTAGTAATCTGTGGGTGATACTTGGCAATAGGGGAATAATCTCTTCCCCACCCCTTTCGATCAGTAGTTTTAACATCACTTGTTGATCTTCGCTTCAACCTGTTTTTACATTGGGAGCTTATGAAATGGTATTTTTTTTTTTCTAATTCTGTCATTCCTTCTCTATTCTTTAGCTGTCAGTCTTCTGTAAACAAGAGCTTTCCCTCCCCACTTCCCCTGCCCTCTATATTTTTTTCCCTTTCGGAGTGTCACAACATATCCGTGGATTTTTCTTTCATTCATCATATTATAAACAGTTGCTGTCATTTGATGCTCAAGCTGTCCCAAACTTGGCCAGGAGGAGTCCTTTTAATTTGACTCATGTGTCCCTTCAACACATACCTATTAGTCTTTGAGTGTAAATCCCCAGTTCACTTTGTACTTTCCAGTTACAGACCTGTAATAAATGATTTCTCCTCTTTCCTTATAGACACCAAGGTCTCTGTGATGGGCTCAGTGCTACTGGGATATAACTGTATCTAGGCCTTTCAGTGGTTATCTAAAAAATATATATATATATATTTTTTTGAGACAAAATTGAATTCAAATTGTATTTATAATTTTATATCCTCCTTTTCATATAAATTATTATCGTGAACATACTCTCATATTGTTATTCTTCAAAAACCCAATTAAAAATATATTTTCTTACATTGTAAGTTCATACTCATTCCTAGTAAAAATTTAATATGTGCTTTTTTCTTTATTTTATACTTGTATCTCTTTTCTCTTATTATAAAAACCATGGTTTGTAATACCATTAGTATATTGTTTTATCCAACAGTATGGGTACAGTAGTTTCAAAAATTATAATACCAATATTACTAATGGTAGACTTGCTCAATAAAGTATTAAGTTTCTTTGCATTTTTTTGTCCTTAATTGTTTATATTAAGTATATGCAGTTCATAGTACTGTGCTCAAATATTTGTGTGAACTCTAAGTCTTTTCTCTCATCGTTTTGTTATCAGTTTGATACACTATTATGTACATTTCTGTTTACATTTAGTTTTAAGGTTTGCTTCCTTTCTGAATTAACTTATTTTTTTAATTTATAAAACTTTTTCACGATTCAAAGGTAAAACTGTATAAAAAGGTATATTCAGAAGTCTTACATCACATTACCACCAGTAGCTAACCATTTCCATTTTATTAGTTTCTGATGTAAACTTTCTCAAAATTCATATATATATATATATATATATATATATATATATATTCCTTCTTTCCTTCCTTCCTTTTTACCTTCACATGAATGTACTTCTTTCCCCAATTAAACTAAATACTGGAAATCAATCTATATCAGTTCGTAGTGATTTTCCTTATCCTTTTTTGTGGCTGCTGAGCCCTTTATTAGTGCATGTATGGTAGTTTAGTCAACTAGCGTCCTATGGATAGAATTTGTGTTGCTTCCAATTATCCTAACCAAAGCAGCCTAATAACAGTAGGAGCAAACCTGTAGTGCAAAAAAACCCAGATTTTTTGACTCATTGCAGTGAGGGAGACTGCATAGCAGAGGAACTGTGGATGTCTCAACCAAACAAAGCAAAATGTATACTTATGGATTCTGAGAATTGTGACATTTTAGGTGAAATTTAAAGGAAGCAGTAATTTGATAGTCTCAAAGCAAAGCAGGACTGTGTTAAGGGGTTAACATCAGGTCTGTACTACAAACAACCCAGGCTCTTGTTTCCTTGGAAACAATAAAATTAAGATAGATGTGGAATATTGTGTCCAGAAACCCTTTATTTGAAGCTCAGTTCCAGGTTTTTAAATCAAGACTGCTTCTTGATGTCAAATATCAAAATAATGATGTATATCCTCCAGGCAAAATTGGGATGTTTCAGTCTTACTGATACAATTTCAAACAGTGAATCTCTGATTGTCTCTGATTTTACAGAACAAAGTTTCTCAGTGAATAAGAAAGCAATAGTAACTCTGTTACATATTCTTTCATGAGATGGTCAGTCAAGTGCTGCCACAAGGGGAGACTGGAGGCCCAGGAAAAAACAAAGTTTATTATACTCTTTTAAGTCCTAGAGGCAAGGCAACATGTAACCATGCAGGTTGATGTGGGAAAACACCAAGATGGTCAAGAGGCAGAAGGCACAGGAGAGAGGGGAAGGTTTAGGTCACTGCCTTTATTGGGGTTTCTATGGGAAAGGCAAGGCAGGGCAGAGGAAACAGCCAGGATTGACTGCTTTGAATAATTTTGTCAGGCTTCGGGTATATGGGTGGTCTCTAGTTGCCTGCTACCTGGCCCTGGGATGTTTAAGGCAGAGAAATATTGCCTCCTACAGTGGATGGGTCTGCTGGAGGTAAGTATGGTTCTCGATTGGTTAGTTTGCATATCAAAGTCATGCTTCGGTTTGAGTCCTTTGTATTTCTCAGAGTTGGCTAGCCCCAAGAAGCAGTCTCTCCCCAGCCAGAAAGGATTTTTTCAGATGTCAAAAGTCATATAATATACAGAAAAAGTGTGTGTGTGTGTGTGCGCGCGCGCATGAGTGTCCAATACAGTCGGTACTCATGTTTTGATGAGAGTAAGGAAACCAGGGCAATGATAGTAGAGACTTTTAGTGTGGCATAAGTGCCCCTAACCAACACAGAAAACATTTTACTGTGATAATGGAAAGGAGAAACACAGGTAAAGTACGAGGAGTCCTTGTAGGCCAGCCTATAATTTAAGTTTCCCATTTATATTGCATTAGTCAAGAAAATAAATCTGAAATTTTTTGCAGTCCCTAACAATATCTTAGTGGAGTTGTAGAGTAGATTAGAAATACTCTCATATCAGGTTGACACATCTGGCGGTGGTGTTGGAGGGGATGAGCTGATAAGTTAGTAAAGTACATGTAAAAGTTGGTGGTTGTGTGTGGAACCAAGGAGAAGGAGTGCTGGTGGCTGCAACGCAGAAGGTCTTAGTGGAAAGCTGGAGGCGGTTAGTGGAAGAAAGCATCAGGGAGTGGGTGGCCCTCTTCCCAGAGGGTCCAGGGGTTGGCCAATATGAGGCACGTGCCTCCTGGGGAAAGCAGTAATCTCCACTAATTCCTTTTCCTTTTTAAAATTAAAACTTTGTTTTTAGAGCAGTTTCAGGTTCACAGCAAAATGGAGGGGAAGGTACAGAGAGTTCCCATCTGTCCCCTGCTCTCCCCCCAGCCTCCCCCATTATCAGCATCCCCTACCAGAGCAGTACATTTGTTACAGTTGATGAACCAACATGGGCACCTCATAATCACCCGAAGTCCGCAGACCACATTACAGTTCACTCTTGGTGTTGTAGATTCTGTGGCCTTGGACAAACACGTAATGACATGTTTCCCTCGTTACGGTATTATGCAGAGTATTTTCACAGCCCTAAAAACCCTGTGTCTTGCCTATTCTCCCTGACCCCCACAATCGTTGGCAACCTCTGGTCTTACTACTACATACTTTTGCCTTTTCTAAAATGTCATATAGTTGGAATCACACAGTCCATTAATTTTTGGAATGATATCGATACTAGTGACCTCTACCAGATTTCCTTGTAGGCATGGAGTGTAGGGGTGTATGTTTTGGCAGAGAGCAAGGAGTATACCTGGATCGTGGGCTAAGCAGACAAGGAACTCAGAATCATAATAGAATTCCTAATATCAAAGGAAGAAAAGCACAAAGTGTCCTATGTCCAATCTGTGCGTTAGAAGAAACAGTCCCTGGGGTTTAGCGTCAGGGTCAAGTTAGCCCAGGGGGCAAAGTTATCTCCAATGGCGAGATCTCAGACTGGGGTGATGTCTCCTGGAGTGACGTCATCTCTGGCGGTGAGCTCCTGGGCCAGTGTGATGTTGCTGAGTGTGAGACTGGAGTATCCTTTTCAAGTGGGTACCTACTCCAGTTGATGTGGATCTCAGCATTTGCCATGTTTGGTTGAAACACTGTCTTATTTGGAGGGTTTGGGCCTCTGGATTGTAAACCAATGAAAGCACCCAGACCAATAATAAGTCCACAGTTACCTAAACTGTGGTGTGTAGCTAAACTCGACAGGGTTTTTAGTTTTTGAATGAAGTTTAGGCTCCCATATCAGTAGAACAGCTGCCTGGTCTTTGGGATAATCTATGGTTAATAGATCCCAGTGGAGTACACCCCCTCAATCTGGCCTCCAGCCCTTATGGGATAGGGCAAGATTAAAAAAAATTATAAATATAGGTTAAGGTTTGAGGCAAAATAGAGACCTTTTCAGTTGGACTGGAATTTAATGAATAGGAATTGTTCAGGAGACTATTAAGCATCTCAGTTAAACCAGTTATTGGGGTCATGAAAGTTCTATGAATACCTTTTCCGAGAGCCCAACATTGTGTATTCTAAGCAGTGAAATGCGTGTCTTTGTTACTAGCAGTAATGCCTATAACTCCAAAGGGAATAACGAGCATCCTGGCAAGGCCTTGTTCTGTAGTCTTAGTTATATGTAAAGACATGTGATTTTGATTTATATTTTCGGTGCCTGTGAGGCAAGAGATTGCCAGAGTTCTGTACCATGAAATAGGACAAATTTTAGATAATAGCCCAACAATTTATAATAAATGTGATGATGGGACCATTTGTTGGCTAGGGCATCCAGTGCTGAGATGACTGCCTGAAGTTAGACCAAGTGTGTTGTTTCTTGGGTCCCATCCTTTATTTAGGGACATCATAGCTAAGGGATGGAAAGCAGCAACATTCCATCAGGCTCCATTACATATGATGGTTAACAGTGTCATTTGTATAGTCCTCCAATTCTCATTCTATTTACTCAGTTAATCCCAGGGGGCTTCCTAGGTAGTCAAGGGTCTGGGGGAGGGGTGACATCCTCCAGCACCATGGCATCTGGCAAGAGACGGGGAGGCCACCCCTCCTGAAGGTGGAATATATGAAAGGGCCCAGCTTTGGTTCCCTCCTCTCATAAGGAGGCCTCAGCAGTTATGCTGTGTTCATGGGGTATTGTTTCCATGACCCAAAGTATAATGGACAAGTGGTTATGGAGGGTCGCAGGCTCAAGGTCTGTGAGAATGTCTGTTTCCAAGAAAGTGTGTTGACAGCAATTACTGTTTATAATGTACAGGCATATCTTGTTTTATTGTGCTTTCCTTTATTGTGCTTAACAGATAATTGCATTTTTTTTAATTGAAGATAAATTCTCATATTGGAGAATAACGGTAACCTCAGGAGTTCAGGCTTTTGAGACGGAGTAACCTGCATTCAGACTCTGGCTCACGACTTCTTAATTGGTGATCTTGGGCCAATTACTACTCCTGTTTGAACATAAGTTGCCTCAACTATTGAATGACAGTAATAATAACTGTTGATAATCATGAGAGCTTCCACTGTATGTGTGTTCTGGCACATAATGAGTGCTCAGTAAACGGCAATTATTATTTATATTTATGTGGTCTACAGTTTCTAATGACTTTCACATAATATAACTTCCATCTTCTGCAGAGAGATGGCTAATGAATGATGCTTGATGACAGATGAGAAATGCCTCCTGCATAAAGATTGATGGTATGAGGTAAGACTCCTACTTAATCAAGAGGAATTGAGATTAACTTATCCATTAAATTCAGAAACTGTCTTGAAGAGACTTTGGGAATAAGACATGTTAAGGCAGATTTCATTAACAGATTCACAGGATGCCAGCCATTGACCTTTTCCCTTGTGGTAAGTCCTTGTTGATGCTTCTTTCAGAGACCGTGCTTTAACTGGCCTGTGAGCAGCCTGTCTTGTGGTCTGGGGCTATGCAGTCCTGCTTCTGGGCTGTCTAGGAGGGGGCTTAAGTATATAACAATATCCTGTTGTCTAAATCCTGGGGCTTGGGAAAGAGGGGTAAGTATGCCTATTTTTGTGGGAGAGGTTCTGCTTAATCACATGAGTTATTATTGTTAGCCAAAAAATTCCCCAACAGTTTTACTTCTCTGGACTTCAATTTCTTTATCTGTAAAATGAGATTAGATTATTAAACTCTTCTTCTTGTTTATCAAAGCCCCAAATCCCATTTCTGACTTCAGATGAGGCGGGCTATAGGGCATTTTATGGCAGCAGTGTGTGTGTGTGTGTGTGTGTGTGTGTGTGTGTGTGTGTGTGTGTGTGTGTGTATGTTCACTTAGAATTAGTGTGGAGTGGCTGCCAGGCTTGTGAGTATGGAAACTGTGGGCAGCCTGGATTCTCAGGTTTTGTTTCTTCTCCTCAAGGTTGTCTTTCTCAAGACTTTTTCTCTTTTCATGAGAAGTCAGAAGGGGAAAGGATTGTGACTGGGTGTCTGACAAATTATTTTCAGGTCAGTAGGAAATTTATTCTTTTATAAAAGCACATGCTTCTTCCTACGAGGTGGATATGTTTCCTACTAGTGAAACAGAGCTTCTGTTTCAAATAGGGCCTGCTTAGGGACTGAGTCCCCAGTTAAATTTCCTCAGGTCTTACTTAGGGCCTTTCATTTACACAGGAGAATGATACTATCACTCCAGTATTTACTAATTCATTCCAGTATTTACTAATTCAGTCCAATTCGTCCATGCTGATTGTGTGCTCTCATTTTGCTATGATAGACAGGGAGCCAACATGTGCCTCTGAGAATTTCTACTGTCACTGGAGGAATAATTCATTTACCAGCATTTACTGTGTCTGTAATGTTCTCAGGACTATGGCTAACCTGTCAACAGAGAAAAATAAGACCAGAAGAGGTCACAATCTAGTTGTGGTGAGATACGTTCAGTTAGGTGAGAGAGGTGCTCTTAAAGCTACGTAATTGGATGAAGTCACCATGAATACGTCCAGGTAGAGAGGAGAAGGGGCTTGAGGACCATCAAGCCCTGGGGTTGATTATGGAAGAACATAAAACCTGTCTAGGCTTTGAGTCTCCCTTCTTTTCCTCCAGGGAACATAGATGGAGATGGCAATTGCCTGATGCCAGGATGTTCCTCTTGAAAATGAAGATCTGTTCATTGTATTGGCTTTAATTTTTCTAGGATAAAAGGCTTAGGACTTCAAAATTATATATATAAGCTTGAGCTTGGGTTTTAGGCAAAAGACTGGCAACCCTTTTGGTGCACAGTGGGAGAGAGAGAGAGAGTGTGTGTGTGTGTGTTTGCATTTTAGTTTTATTTGCATTTTAGTTTTATTTGAAAATTTACTGGTTTGATAAAGTGGACATGAACAATTTTGTTGCTTCTCAAGTTATACCTGACAGTATTTGGTATCCCTGAAGAGCAGAGTCTTGACCCCTTATTTATGGAAGTATTTGTCATCCCTTGCATGTTCTTCTTACATCTGGCATCTTTCTCTGAGAGCAGGGCACCAGCTATGCAGACCTGGTCTGATCTTTCAGGTGGAACAAAGAGGAAAGCTGAAGAAAATGGAAGAGTTTTCCAAGTGAGGGAAAAGGCACATGTGATTCTTTATGAGAAAGAGCTGTAATCCATGAGAGCTGCAGTCCATTTGGAAATGTTAAACAGGAGGCTTTTGAAGAATTTTTTTCCTAAGGATGCTGAGGTCATTTGGGTTCTGAGGTTCCTTGGGTACCTCAAACTTCCCTTTCTCTTCAGCTTTTCATTCGCCTTCTTAAACTTCCTTTTGGCTTGACAGTAGGATCTGTCCCATTTTTTTCTTTAAATTTTGCATTTGCATTAAGCTCTTTATCCATTTCCTTTCAACGTTGTTTTCCTGGTTACGCTGCTTTCTGTTCATTGTCAGTCTCAACATTTATAGAATCATTTCTTAGTAAATCACCTACCAATTTGACCACAGCACCTTATCATGCCAAACTCTTAGTCCAGCCAAACTTCTTAATCTTTTCTTTTTTTTTTTTAATAAATTTATTTATTTATTTTTGGCTCCGTTGGGTCTTCGTTGCTGTGCACGGGCTTTCTCTAGTCGCGACAAGTGGTGGCTACTATTCGTTGTGGTGCACAGGCTTCTCTTTGTGATGGTTTCTCTTGTTGCGGAGCACGGTCTCTAGGTGTGCAGGCTTCAGTCAGTAGCTGTGGCTCGAAGGCTCTAGAGCGCAGGCTCAATAGTTGTGGCGCATGGGCGTAGTTGTGGTGCACAGGCTTAGTTGCTTTGCGGCATGTGGGATCTTCCCAGACCAGGGCTCAAACCCGTGTCTCCTGCATTGGCAGGCAGATTCTTAACCACTGCGCCACCAGGGAAGCCCCTTTCTTTTTGTTTTAAAATGTATCTTAAGTCAATGTTTGAAAGTAAATACACATTGGCCTTCATTTTTAACATCTTCCTTCCATTTATTTCTCCAAGAACATAATTTTTTTTAATCTTATTTCAGATTGGGAGATTTGTCTTAATGCCAAATGGTCAGCACCTCAGTGGAATATTTTGGATGGGAAAAAATCCAGTGTGGTGGAAATGGTAAGATTCACAAGATATAATTCCTTGCCTTCCACACTAGTGGAAAATTAGCAGTTCCATAAGATAGGAAACCTGCACGATAACCATGACAGTTATTTGAGACTAGTGTCATTCACCTGTTTTTCATAGTCTCTGGGCATTGTGAATTTGACAAAAACTTAAAACACCCCTCACGATATATTTCTTCACACAGAGTTCACTCAGCTGAATATTCCCATATATGTCATTCAGATGAAGTTTTTTGCTTTTTTTTTTTTTTGTGGTACGTGGGCCTCTCACTGTTGTGGCCTCTCCTGTTGCAGAGCACAGTCTCCGGACACGCAGGCCCAGCAGCCGTGGCTCACAGGCCTAGCCGCTCTGTGGCATGTGGGATCTTCCCGGACCAGGGCACGAACCCATGTCCCCTGCATCGGCAGGCGGACTCTCAACCACTGTGCCACCAGGGAAGCCCCAGATGAAGTTTTTGATAAATAATTTCATCTTGATCAATTATCAGCTAAACTCTATAAAAATCCCTTTGAAAGTAAAGAATACAACAAAACTTTCTAGCAGAATGATCACTTCATTCTGCTTGAAAGCACTGAGGGTCTGGAACCATGCATTGCAGTGAAAATGGAAGAAAAACAAAAACAAATAAAAAACTTCAGCCATACTAATTTGTTTCTTGTATAGAAAAACAATTCAAGGCAGAGGGGAAAATCTCTGAATATAACAAGATTGGAAAACTTTTTAAGTCATCATTAATCTCTTCATCAACAGGAGAGAAACTACATTGGAGAGAAATCAATTTTAACCATTGTGAAGAAGCCTTGAGTGAACACTCATGCCTTAAGGCTCAAAGGAAAACTTACATTAGAAAGAAAACTTGTGAGTGTTACCAGTGTGAAAATGCCTTCATAAAGAACTGTGCCCTTGATCTATACAAGCAAACCCATTCTGGAGAGAATGCTCCTGAGTATAATCGGTGTGAAACAGCCTTCAAACAAAATTTACACCTGGTTCACAAGAAAACTTACACTCAAGAGAACCCTATAAATGCGCTGACTGTAAGAAAGGCTTACCTTCTTCCTCGTACCTTAGGGAACGTTTTTTTTTCATGGTGGAGAGAGGACGTATGCTTTTAAAGAACGTAGGAAAGCTCTTTCACATTCTACAAACCTTTTTGTACATATGCGAACTCACTAGAGAAATATCCTATGAGTGTAAAGGATGTGGGAAGACTTTCACTCAATCTTCATGTTATTCAGCATTTAAGAATTCACAGAGGACTGATGCCTGTGAAATGTAAGAAACTTGAAAAAGGCTTGTCTTATTCCCCAGATCTTGCTAAGCATATAAGATTTTATACTAGAAACACTGTGTTTGTAAGGAGTGCAGCCCAGAGTTTACTTTTCTCAAAACAGTAGTCACCTGCGAATTTAAACTGGAGAATGTGGAAAAGCCTTTGTTAGTTCCTCGTACCTTACTGTACATACAAAGAATTCACACTGGTGAGATGCCTATCATTGTAAGGAATGTGGGAAAATGTTTAGTATTTCATCTTGCTTTAAAAGTCACCTGGAAACTCACCCTGGGGTAAAACCTTATAATTATAAGCACTGTGGGAAAGCCTTTATTTGATTCTCATTTCTTATTTGACATTTAAGAATGCACGGTGTAGGGACTTCCCTGGTGGTCCAGTGGTTAAGACTACGCTTCCAATGCAGGGGGCACGGGTTCTATTCCAGGTTGGGGAACTAAGATCCCACATATGCTGGTGTAGCCAAAAATAATTAAATTTTTAAAAATTAAAAAATAAAGAGTGCACAGAAAGACCTTTTGAATGTAAGGAATGTGGTAAAGCATTTAGATAATCCTCGTACTTTAGTCAACATAAAAGAAACACATACTGGAGAGAAGTGTATAAATGTAAAAAATGTGGGAAAGCCTTCACTATTTCATCAGGCCTTACAGTACACATGAGAACTCACACTGGTGAACAACCTTTTGAATGTAAGGGATGTGGGAAATCCTTTACTCGATCCACATGTCTTATTAAACATTTAAGAACTCACAGTGGGGAGAAGCCATATATATGAGGAATGTGGGAAAACCTTTAGTACTTCATGCCTTTCTGAATGTATACACAGTCACATTTGAGAGAGAACTGAACACTTGTAAAGAGTGTGGGAAAGCCTTTGATACTTTCACACTTACTGAACATGTACTAATTCATAGTGGAGGTAACCTTATTGTAAGGAATGTGGGAAGCCTTTTGCTCTGCCTTATACTTTAATTTTCAGCTCTGAGTTCACGGGTGTGAAAATATTACGAATGTAAAAAGTATAGGATTTTTTTTAGTTTTTATTCTCTGCTTTGGGAAAGTATGAAAGCACACATAATGAGAAATCCCCTGAATGAAAGGGATATAGGAAAGCCTTTGATTGTTCTTTGTCATTAGGAAACATGATTCATACTGGAGAAGAACCATAAATTATAAATATAGGGAGTGTGGAAAAGGCTATGTTAATTTATTGTAAAAGTCACACTGGAGAGATTATGTATGAATGTAAAAACAATTAGAATGCTTTCAATGAATATTTTTTATATATTTTTTATAAATAAAAATCCTAAAAAGTTTTTTTTTTTTTTTTTTAATGAAAAACCTTTGTTACAAAGAGGTTTTTAAATAACACCTTGGGAAAGTTTTGGAGTACATGTTTTCACTTACTGCATACAAGAAAATTGATACTGGGAAAGAAAACCAAGTAAATTTTTATTTAAATGAGTTGCCTTTCTTTGTGTGTTTTTTTTCAAGGTAGACCCATACTTTTAAAGACTAATGATGTTGAGCATAAATATGGTCAACTGATCTTTGATAGAGGAGCAAAGGAAATGGAATGTAGTAAATATAATTCTTTTCAACAGATGGCGCTGGAACAACCAGACACCCACATGCAAAAGAATAAATCTAGACACAGACCTTGCACTCATCACAAAAATTAATTCAAAATGCATTGCAGCCCTAAGTGTTAAACACACAACTATAAACTTCCTTGAAGATAACATAGAAGAAAACCTAGAAGACCTTGGATGTGGCAATACTTTTAAAAATATGACATGGAAGACATGATCCATAAAAGAAATAATTGATAAACTGGACTTTATTAAAATTAAAAACTTCTGCTCTAAAAAAGGCATTGTTGAGAGAATGAGAAGACAAGCACAAATTGAGAGAAAATATTTGCAAAAGACACAACTGATAAAGGACTCTTAAGACTCAGCAATAAGAAAATAAACAGCTGATTAAAAATGGACTAAGACCTTAATAGACACCTCACCAAGGAAGATATGCAGATAGCAAATAAGCATTTGAAAAGATGGCCCACATGAAAAAAAGAGACCACTACAAATCTATGAATCTGTGAGAATGGCCAAAATCTGGAACACTGATAATGATAAATGTTGGTGAAGATATAGAGCAACAGGAAATTTCATTTCATTGCTGGTGGGAATACAAAATTGTACAGCCACTTTGGGATACAATTTGGTGGTTTCTTACAAAACTAAACATAGTCCTACCAAGTGATACAGTATTCACACTCCTTGACATTTACCCAAGTAAGTTGAAAACTTAAGTCCACACAAAAACCAGTACATGCATGCTTTGGGGTTTTTTTGTTTCTTTGCACATGAATGTTTATAGTAGTTTTATTCATAATTGCCAAAACTTGGAAGCAGTCAAGATGTCCTTCAGAAGGTGAATGGATAAACTGGCACATCCAAACAACAAAATATTATCCAGTGCTTAAAATGAATGGACTATCAGGCCATGAAAAGACATGGAAGAACCTTAATGCATATACTAGGTAATGCATATTACTAAGTGAAAGAAGCCAATCTGGAAAGATTACATACTGTATGATTCCAACTATATGACATTCTGGAAAAGGCAAAACTGTGGAGATCAGTGGTTGCCAGGGATTGGTGAGAGTGATGGGTGGAATGTATAAGCAAAGCACAGAGGATTTTTAGGGCAGTGAAAAATACCCTGTATGATACTCTAATGGATATGCGTCATTACAGTTGACCCTTGAACAACAAGATTTTGAACTTCATATGTAGATCCATTCATATGTAGATTTTTTTCAATGAATATGTACTACAGCATTACACCATTCATAGGTGGTTGTATTTGCAGGTACAGAACCCAGAGGGCCAACTGTTAAGTTGTACTGGTGTTTTCAACTTTGAAGAGGGTTGGGGACACTAACCCCCATGTGTTTACAGTGGAGCTGAGAAAGGCTAGTGGGCACTTCTGCCTCAAAACATCCTGCTTTTTTTCCTTGAGCAAAGCCTGGAGTCCACAGTTCACATGATACTGCCTTGTCAGGCTGTGCTCATTATGTGGTGAAAGAACCTAGCCTCCTTAAAATATTTTTGGAATGGAATGTAGATTAATATTTTTCCGGTTTAAACACATGCTTCTAGTCTTTAATATTAGTAATTAAGTGCCTAAGATTCCTGGGCCCCTCTTTACATGGGCAGATATTTTATAGAACCGATCTGCCTGAGAGGCATGGTCAGCTGGGAGGGGTTGAGCTTTTAAATACAGATCTCCAGATATGGGTGATTCCATTAAATAATAAGGATCCTCCTAATGATAAAGTTTTTTTATGTCTAGGCAGATGTTTTATTCATGGGGGGTCTAGAAAAGGCACAGAGAGGAAGCTATTGAAATTTTTAAAATCCTTATTTCGGGCTGTCTAACTGTAGTAACAACAACCCCAAAGCACCTTAAAATCTGTCTTTACTACCAGATTTCCATTTTAAATCATGGTTCCGGTTATGCATATTTAAGAATCAGCCCTCTTTTGGCCCTGATAAAATCCATTTCTTGGCGGGTAGCTTAAAGTGCTGATCGAGACTGTTTTTTGTTTTTAATACCAGGATAATCATTGTTTAAATTGGAGTCCAGACAAAAAAGTTCTCTGACTTCTGGGGGACTTGCTTTGGTTAGGAAGGGGAGGGGCAGTGACCCCGCAAGAGAATCCATAACGGCTGAGTAGTGAAGTTTGGACTCCTTTTCCCTTCTGACTGCTCAGTCTCCTTTTCAAAACCTTGGGGACCTCTACTTTTTCCATCGAGGAGACCATATGGAGTGAAAAACCCGGGCTCAAGTGCCTGCACACCATTTTACTTAAATGGGCAATCAAGAGTAAGTTACTCTACTTGAGAAGCCTCCTTCGCTTAAAATAAACTTGCCTGCACTTCGCCTCAATTCTGTGCCCAGGCTCCCTGACCAGGCCTCAGCCACTCTCTCCGGGCCCGCCTCCCAGCCCCGCTCCCCGATCGGAGTTCCGGGGGGGTACTGAACTACTGGAGGCGGGAGCCTCAGGCCCGGGACCCGAAGCGGAGGTGCGCGTCCGCTGGCGGCTTGGTCCTCAATAGCTGCTTCGCGCATCTTACCCGTTTCCATATCCGTTGGCGTTTGATCCGGCTGGGCCCAAGTCCAGGTTCCGACCACGAGTCTGGAAGGGCCGGTCGATAGTGGGGAGGGGTCATGGGTAAGGTTTACGGCGCCAGCTGCTCCTGGGCCGCGGGGCCTCCTGCCGGGCTTCACGCGCGACTTCCCGCCCGGGTCCTCAAGACGCCCCGCTTGTCCTCCAAGCCCCGACCCGTTACATTCGCGCCTGCTGGGGCCGCGGCTTCTTCCCGTCTCCCGGACGACTGCTTGGGTGGTCTGTCCCCGGGAGGAGGCGGGTCTGGAAATAAGGGCAGGGCGCGTCCGCAGGGTCTTTTCTCCGTCGCCTGTCCTCCCCTCTTTAAAAGGCCTCCCCCAAGTCTGACTACTTTTCCTTAAGAAGATGCCCTTTCTTGTACCTCATTTTCTTCCGTTATGACATTCTTTGAAGTACTCATCAGTTCACGGAGATCTGCCCTTTTTTTTTTCTTTGATCTGTCTTACAGTTCTCTAGTGTGTGGAAGCAGCCTAGTCCCCTATTGGTGGACGATTGAGTTGTTCCCATCTGAATGGGCTTGTGCATGTTTCTTCATATTTCTGTACTTAGGACTTTAAGGTCGATTTTTAGAACTAAAGTTGTTGGGTCATGTGTAATATTCCTAGATATTGCCAACTGCCCCCGTTCTATTTTGAGCGCTCAGAACGTGTATTTTGCATCCAGCAAGTTGCACACCTCTCTTAGTTTTCAAATAATCTTAACCTATAGATGCTTTTGGATGTTTACATATCATCCATGAATGACAGGTTTATTCTTCTTTCACAGTCCTCCAAACTATCATGTCTCCCCATTCTTTTCCGCTCTCCCCAACTTACTGCACTGTCTGTATCATGATTAGTAGAAGGAGCCACTTCTTTTTCTGTGTCTCAAAGGCCTTCAGCTTGTATCTAGTAAATTGAAATGCTTGCTCTATGTTTTCGATACATTTTCAGGTTTAAAGACATTTCCTTCTATTCCTCTTTTCCTCGTTTACTATAATTAACATGTAACTAAAGTGTACAATTCAGTGAATTTTAGTATATTCCCAGAGTTGTGCAACCATCATCACAATATAATTTTAGAAAATTTTCATCATCCCAGAAAGAAATCCACAATATAATTTTAGAAAATTTTCATCATCCCAGAAAGAAATCCCATACTCATTAGCACTCACTCCCACTTCCCTACCCCCCAGGCCACCACTCACTAATCTATTTCTTGTCTTTATAGACTTGTCCATTCTGGACATTTCATATAAATGGAATCATACAATATTTTGTCTTTTGTGAATGACTTTTTTCACTATAATGTTTTCAAGGTTCATCCACATTGTAGCAAGTGTCAGTACTGATTCCTATTAATGGCCAAAAATATTCTTTTGTATAGATACATCACATTTTATTTATCCACTCATAATTTGATGGTCATTTGGGTTATTTCCACATTTGGGCTATTGTAAATAATGCTGTTATGAACATTCTTGTTAAAGTTTTTGCGTAGACTTACATTTTCATTTCTCTTGGGTTTATACCTAGGAGTGGAATGCTGATTCATATGATAATCGTATATTTAACATTTTGGTGGACTACCAAACTGTTTTCTAAAGTGACTGCACCATTATTCTTTACCACCAGCAAATGAGTTCTGATTTCTCCACATACTCACCAATTGTTATTTGTCTTTCTGATTATAACTATCAAAATGAGTGTCAAGTGGTATCTTGTGGCTTTCATTTGCATGTCCCTGGTGGCTAATAATAAGCATATTTTCATATGCTTAATGGCCATTGTATTTTCTTTAGAAAAATAGATATTTTGCCCATTTTAAAAATTGAGTTTTTTTAAATAGAGTTGGCCAAAATTATTTTTAAATCATGCAATGTTGGGTATTATCAAACACTTTTACTGTATTATTGAGATGATCATACTGTTTTCTACTTTGATCTATTCATGAAACAAATGACATTAATTGATTTTCTAGTAAGCCTCTCTTACATTCCTGGGATAAACTCGACTTGGTTCTGATGTATTCTCTTTCTCATTTTTTGATGTATTTGATTTGGACTTATTTTCTATAGACTCTTTGTATCTATGTTTATTAATGAGACCTCAGTATCATTTTGTTTTCTTATAATGGCTGTCATGTTTGATATCAGTATTATACCAATCTCAAGGAACATTCCTCTTCCTTTATCTACTTAATCAAGGTAATCCCTTTGATAAGGCAAACTGTTTTGTGACATCATCTTAAAAGTGGCCTGTCCATCCCCTCCCCTTCTTTCCCCGCATGGTAATTATGTAAGGTACTGTCATAGATTAATCAAAGTGCACACATGACGTTTTGGATCGTGCACATTTCTGGAGTTTTGCATAAGTGTGTCTAATCCCTGAAAGATTTGAGTCAGATTAGAATTTTCTCTTCTTTGAATGGCAGAACTGATATATAAAACCTCTGAGCCTGGTGTTTTCTTCATGGGAGAAATTTATATGCCTAGTTCTTTATTTTGTTTTTGTTTTTTTGGTTGTTGTTTTGTTTTTTAAAGAATCTATCTAGGCAGTGAATTATTTGGGCTGGAGAGACCTGGAGTCTCTCTGAGGGGGTCAGCAACAACCCAGATTATTCCACTTTTATACATTTTTTTAAATTGTGGTAAAATATATACAATATAAAATTTGCCATTATAAACATTTTAAAGCATACAATTCAGTGGCATTAGTCACAGTCACAGGGTTGTGCAACTATCACTGTCCAGGTCATTTTTGATAATTATTTTAGGACTATTCAGTTTGTTATTTCTAGTCTTATTTCTCTAGGAATTGAGCTATTTCCTGTGACTTCTGAGCTTGATTAGCATACAGTTATTCACAGTATCTTACATGTTTATTCTCTGCAGCATCTATAATTGTGTTCTTTTTTGCTTTTCAATTTTCTTTGCACCTTCTCCCTCTTTTTTTCTTGAATAATCTTGCATGATTTTTCCTATTAATTTTCAAAGAATCAATTGTTTTTGTTTGATCTTTTCTGGATTTTTGTTTTCTAGTTCATCATATTATTCTTTCTTTCCTTCAATTTTTAAAAATTTATTTTGAGATTTTTTTCCTCTAAATTTTTTTTGGCCACGCCACGTGGCATGCAGGATCTTAGTTCTCTGACCAAGGATCGAACCCAGGCCCTTCGTAGTGAGAGTGCTGAGTCCTAACCACTGGACTGCCAGGGAATTCCCTAAATTCTTAAATTGGAAACTTAGACTAATTTTTAACTTTTTTTCTAATATAAGTACATAAAGCCTACTTTTTTTTTTCCTAAGGCCCACTTTAGCTGCAACCTACAAGTTTTGGTACTTAGCACTGATCAATACCATAGTATTAATGTACTTTTCAATTTCTAATTTAATTCATTAATTATATCTTTTACCCATGAGTTCTTCGTAAGTGTAGTAATGTTCTCTAAACTCCAGATGTCAATGGCTTTTTTCTATTAGATTGAACTATGGTGAAACTGCTAACATTCAACCTTTTTTTTAACCTATAAAAATGGCAGTTTCATATGTTTCAACATAATTTACTTTTGTAATTAATATATAACTTAATTTCATTTTGGTCAGAGAACATATCTGTATACCTCTTCTCTGAAAGGCTTAAGACTAACTTTATAGTATAGCAGTGGGGTCAGTTTTGTAAACATTCCACTTATGCTTGAGAAAGATATGTATTCTCTATTGAGAGTAGTGTCTATAAGTGTTTTAGATGAAGGATGTTCATTTTACTATTCAGACCTTCAAATCCTCTTTTTTTCCTCTGATTATCCATTACTCAGAATAGTGTGTTAAAGTCTCTTACACTGATGGAGATTTGTCAGTTTCTACTTTAATTCTGTTAGCTTCTGTGTATAAATTTTATGAGACTATGTTACTTGTGTATACAACTTCAGAATCTTTATACTTTCTCATTAATTGAATCTTATATCCTAATATAGTTACCTGTTGTAGTGCCTTTTGTCTTAAAAATGTGTGAAATTAAGTTAGCCAAACAAACTTTATTTTGGTTAATATTTGCCTGGTATATCATTTCCATTTTTGAGATTTAGTCTTTCTGTGTTGTTTTGTTTTTAGTGCATCTCGTGAAACAGCATAGAGCTGAAATTTACCTTAATCTAACATGGCAGTCTTTGTTTTTAAACTATAGAGTTCAGTCTATTTATTTGTACATTTATTGTGATTATTGATTAAGACATTTTCTGCCATCTTACAACATGCTGTTTATTTTACTTGCTTTTGTTGTTTTTTTCCCCTGCTTATTTTTGTTGCCTTTGTAATAATTGAAGTTTTTTCCTCATTCCATTGTTTCTTCTAGCCTGTGAGTTAAGCCCACTGTGTTCTTCAGTAGTTGCCCTAGCTATTTTATCATGCACACTTAAAGTCTAAAGCTAATCAATACCTTTATTCTCTAACGGAAGAATACCAGGAGCATAAGACTAGTCACATCCCTCCCAGTTTATATATTTTTATTATTCAGTAGCATTCCAGCTTGCTTTTCCATCTCACAAATTAGATATTGCTATTATTATTTTATATAATCAAAGTTCACTTAATATTTCAGACATAAAAATTCCTATTTCCTGGAATACTGAGAATTTACTTTAGTGATGATCTTTAGATGGGTAAGCTCTCTTGGGTCTTTACTTTAAAATGTCTTTATTTTACTCCCCTTTTAAAACTTTAAGCTTTTCATATGGAAATTTTCAAGCACACACAAAAGTAGAGAAAATAAAATAGCGAATCATATCTTCAACACTCAGTTTTCACAATTATCAGTATTTTACCATTCTTGGATCCCGTAGGCCTGAGCTGTCTAATACACTAGCCATATGTGGCTATTCAAATTTAAGTTAAAATTTAAATTACTTAAATAACACTAGCCTCATTTCAGGTGCTCAATAGCCATATGTAAATGGTGGCTATTGTATTAGATAGTGTACATAAGAGTTGGACAGTGCTGGTAGCCTAGTCACCTGCTTTTTCTTTTTTCTGGAGTGTTTTTACAGCAGATTCTGGACGTCATGTCCTTTCATCGGTACTTAAGCATGCGTCTCTGGCTGGTACATAACCATCACCGCGTTTTCCCACCTGGCAAACTCCAAAGTTCCCCAGTTGTCTCCAGAATATCTTTTTACAGTTTGTTCAAATCAGGATCTTAACAGGGTACCCACCTTGTTTTTTTGAATATGTATCTCTTAAGTTTGTTTTATCCCCTCCTCCTCCTTTTTCCTTTTTTTTTTTTTTAATCCACTGACTTATTGGAGATATCAAGGCGTTTGTCCTACATTATGGATTTAGCTGTTTGCTGCTGCTTTGTGTTATTTAACTTGTTTATCTCTGTATTTCCTATTAAAATTAGTTAGTCCAGAAGCTTGATTAGATTCACGGTTTGATTTCATAAATTCACCCTTGAACCTAAGGAAGATATTTTAACTGGATTTAGAATTCTAAGTTGTTATTTTTCTCTCAGCACACTGAGGGTGTCATCCTTTCTTCTGACATACTTTGTTGCTCTTGAGACGTAAGACATCAGTTTGTCTGTCCTTTTTAGGTGACCTGAGTTTTTTCCCTGGCTACTTTTAAGATTGTGGGGGGAAAAAAAATCAAACACCAAAGAAGAAAATAAATGTAGGTGTGGATTTCTTTTTATTCTTTCAGCCTGGGATTTATTGTGCTTCCTGGATCCAAAGGTTAGTGTCTTTTACTAATTCTAGGAAATTCCTAGCTAGTTTCTCATCAAATGGTGTAACAAAGTTCTAATCTGGTAGTTAATCGTTGCATTGAATTTCTAACTTCAACGAATCAGTTTCCTTTCTAAAAGTTATGTTTGTTTCTTAAAACTGTTTCATCATTTCTAGTGTATCTTATTCCATATTCATCCATATTTCTCTTAATTTCTTTAAGCCTGTTAAATATAGAGAGTTTTTTACATAATGTCTAAAAAGTCTAATACCTGCAGTATTGTGCTTTCTTCTTCCTGCTGCCTGTGTTTTGACTGCTTCTCACTCATGGTACATTATGTATTTTATATATTTGTGTTTCATAATTTTTTAAACTGTGACTTCCTCAGTTTACTTAGAATTTTATCTGTGGGAATTCTTTGAGGCCTGGCTTGAAGTTGAGTTTTCCAGAGATAGGTCCATTTGCTCACACTAATTGCCTGGGGGACCCTCTTTAATGAAACCTAGAACCTTCTTTAAATAAAATTATTCTCTTAAGGGAATAATTTTGGATTACACAAGTAATGTGAATTTGGACCAAAACGTAAGATTTTCTTTTTCTACTATATCGGATGCCAAGGTCCAGACCAGTACATTTTCTCTCTGTCCCCTTCTGTATGGAAAGTTATATTTCTTTTCTTTAGAACTTTTAATTATGGATTTTCAAACATACTCAGGAGTGTGTATGATGAAACCTCCCTGTAACCATTATCCAGCTTCAATGATTACCATGATTTTGCACTCTTAATTCTTCCCCTTACTTACTATAATAACTGAGTTTTGTTTTCCTGGAGCATGTTAAAACAAATATCAAACATCATGTCATTTCACCCAGAATTTGAGTTGTATCTCTAAAAGAAAAGGATATCATAAGGATACAACCAGCCTAACCCAGTCTGGGGGCAAAAGAAGAAGGAGAACTGTTACAGAGCAAGAGACTTACGAGACAATTCTTTTTTTTTTTTTTTTAAACATCTTTATTGGAGTATAATTGCTTTAAAATGGTGTGTTAGTTTCTGCTTTATAACAAAGTGAATCAGCTATACATATACATATATCCCCATATCCCCTCCCTCTTGTGTCTCCCTCCCACCCTCCATATCCCACCCCTCTAGGTGGTCACAAAGCACCGAGCTGATCTCCCTGTGCTATGTGGCTGCTTCCCACTAGCTATCTATTTTATGTTTGGTAGTATATATAAGTCCATGCCACTGTCTCACTTCTTCCCAGCTTACCCTTCGCCCTCCCCGTGTCTTCAAGTCCATTCTATACGTCTGTGTCTTTATTCCTGTCCTGCCCCTAGGTTCTTCAGAACCTTTTTTTTTTTTTTTTTAGATTTCATATATATGTGTTAGCATACGGTATTTGTTTTTCTCTTTCTGACTTACTTCACTCTGTATGACAGTCTCTAGGTCCATCCACCTCACTACAAATAACTCAATTTCGTTTCTTTTTATGGCTGAGTAATATTCCATTGTATATATGTGCATCATCTTCTTTATCCATTTATCTGTCGATGGACACTTAAGTTGCTTCCGTGTCCTGGCTATTGTAAATAGAGCTGCAGTGAACATTGTGGTACATGACTCTTTTTGAATTATGGTTTTCTCAGGGCATATGCCCAGTAGTGGGATTGTTTAGTCATATAGTAGTTCTATTTTTAGTTTTTTAAGGAACCTCCATACTGTTCTCCATAGTGGCTGTATCAATTTACATTTCCCACCAACAGTGCAAGAGGTTTCCCTTTTCTCCACACCCTCTCCAGCATTTATTGTTTGTAGATTTTTTGATGATGGCCATTTTGACTGGTGTGAGGTGATACATCATTGTAGTTTTGATCTACATTTCTCTAATGATTAATGATGTTGAGCATTCTTTCATGTGTTTGTTGGCAACCTGTATATCTTCTTTGGAGAAATGTCTATTTAGGTCTTCTGCCCATTTTTGGATTAGGTTGTTTGTTTTTTTGATATTGAGGTGCATGAGCTGCTTGTAAATTTTGGAGATTAATCCTTTGTCAGTTGCTTCATTTGCAAATGTTTTCTCCCATTCTGAGGGTTGACAAGACAATTATTTAATAAAAATAAACTTTTAATTCCTAATTTAAATAAATTAGGAGTTTGGGATTAACAGATGCACAAAACTATATATAAAATAGATAAAAATTAAGGACCTACTGTATAGCACAGGGAACTATATTCAATATTTTGTAATAACCTATTATGGAAAATAATCTGAAAAAGAATATATATATGTGTGTGTGTATATATATATATCTGTATACACACACATACATAGCTGAATGACTTTGCTGTACACCTGAAACTAACACAACATTGTAAATCAACTGTACTTCAATTTAAAAATTTTTTTAAATAAACTTTTTTTTTTTTTTTTTTTTTTGCGGTATGCGGGCCTCTCACTGTTGTGGCCTCTCCCGTTGCGGAGCACAGGCCCCGGATGCGCAGGCTTAGCGGCCATGGCTCACGGGCCCAGCTGCTCCACGGCATGTGGGATCTTCCCAAACCTGGGCACGAACCCGTGTCCCCTGCATCGGCAGGTGGACTCTCAACCACTGCGCCACCAGGGAAGCCCTTACATAAACTTTTAACAGACATTTTTAGCATTATCACAACACCATTATCACACCCCCCAAATTAACAGTATTTCTTGATGTTATCAGTGGTCTTTAGCTGAAGACCACCAGGGGCACACAGAGTTAAACAAGTTGGATTTATTACTTACTGCAGCAAGACAGAATGCACACAATGGTGAACTGTGGAATATCTCAGTAAGAGAGTGTTAGAAAAGACTTATTAAGGACTTTGGTTTTGAACACATGAAACTTATATTTTATAAATCATTGTTATCTCAATTAAAATAAATTTTAAAATTACTTTTAAAAAAGAAAGGAGAGGGACTTCCCTGGTGGTCCAGTGGCTAAGACTCCCAATGCAGGGGGTCTGGGTTTGATCCCTAGTCAGGGAACTAGATCTCACATGCTGCAACGAAGATTGAAGATCCCACGTGCCACAACTAAGACCCAGTGCAGCCAAATAAATAAATAAATATTGAAAAGAAAAAGGGGGGAACATTGCTCTTGATATACATACTAGCAAATTGGCTAGTATAATAAAAAGTCATACATCATTTTAACATTGAAAAGGTTTCTTTAAAGGGCATTCAGGGTAAAACTACTGACTCAGAAGCATACTGCGTATCGGAATTATAAGATGTCATTTCAAGGATCAAGAGTGTGAGTTGTAAGTGAATGTGATTTTTCAAGCTATAGTGGTATTTCCCGAGGGATGGTGATATTTAAAATAAAATTGTAGTTTAATCCAACAACAATACCTTTTGTCCACTTTGGTAGAAATAGCTATTTTTGAAGGCAGATTTTCTAGTTTTCAAACTAATTTCTTTGTCAATGTTGGGCATTTTTTAGACTTTGTCATTGTCTGGTTGACCTTTGTCAATTGAGAACCTAAAATCATAACTTAAAGGGATATATTTTTAAGATGCCAGCTGAAACCAGGAACTTAGTAAATGCAACTACAAAGCCTTAATATAAAAAAACAAACAAAAAACTCACACATTTTTCTAACCTATAAAAAAAAGAATTGGGGCTCGTATTAGGTGCTTTTGGGGTGAGTTCTGGATTGGATGTTGTAGGGTGCAAGGGTATTATTCTGTGTTGGGCATCTTAATAAATGTTACCTACAAAGGGGAAAAACTATACAGAGGCTAAAATTATAATTGATAAACATGGAGCAGTCACTCATATTAGCCAGAAAAGGGGGATGTTTGGTCATTTCTGAGGTGTAAATAATGTTTATATTTTGTCCATGTTCAAACACAGTTACAGAGTGTTCTTGCTTTTGTCTCAATATATCATGGTCACAGAGTGACCTTGTCTTGTTGCTGTTTTGGGTGTTGAACAAGAGAACACCCAGACTTTACTGTGAGTTTCAGGCCAGCTCATCACAACAGCAAGGCCTAGCTGAGAGTACCAGGTCAGCTCCTGCATTTTAGGAACTGCTTTCTCTCTCTCTCTCTCTCTCTTTTTTTTTTTGGTTCCGAAACCCAGGATGCTTTTCTCTTTACCAATATCGTCTAATATCCTGTCTGTGTTCTGTTAACACCACGTGTCTCAAATGTGTTTTTATAGTCGTTCGAATCAAGATCTAAGGGCCACACTTTACAATGGATTGTTACACCTCTTAAGTCTCTTAATCAGGAAGAGTTCTCCCTTCCTCTTTCTCCTCCAAACTGGATTTGTCTGGTTATGTCCTGTATATAATATCATTTAACATGTCCTCTGTCTCCTCTTACCCTTCTTCTATAAACTGCTAATTAAAGGATTTGTTAGGATTTTTTTTGGCAAAAATATTTTATAATTGGTGTTGTTTTTTGTTACATCATATCAGAACTAATGATGTCCAGTTGTCTCTTTTGATATGTTAAGATTTATCAGTTGGTCCCAGTGTCAGCTTGATCTTACTTTATAAAGTTCCCCAGCACATGTACTTAGTCTTAAATTATCTCCTTCAGGTTTCTTGTTAATTACAAAAGAAAAAAAGTGTAACTTAATGGGGAAACATGCATACCACCTTAACCAAGTGATCAAAGTTAATATCAATAATGAGACAAGACTGGCATCATAAGCCTCCTGAAGTGATGCAGAGAAGGACAAGCATCAATCACATAATACATCATCCAAAAATGAACTTTGTGAATCTAATCATGAGAAAACAACAGACAAACCAAAACTGAGGCTGTCTGTAAAACATCTGGCCTGGACTTTTCAAACCTGGGAAGATGAAGAAAGGCTGAGGGACTGGTCCAGATTAAAGAAGATTAAAGAAACATACTTTGAGGGCGTGATCCTGGATGGGAAGTTTAAAAAGTGACTGCTATAAAGGACATTATTGGGCCAGTTGGTAAAATTCTGCATATGGATTGTATGATAGATAGTAATATTAAATCCTGCTTTCAATCATTGTGTTTGTGTTAGAGAATGTTCTAAGTTCTAAGTTCCTATGATACTCTGAAGAATGTAGGAGAAAAGAGTCATGACATCTGCAATTTCCTCTCAAGTAGATTCGTCTCAATATCATTCTTGATGAAACACACACACACACCCCTACAGAGAGAGAAAGAAAGCAAATGTGATAGAACTTTAACAACTGATAAAGAGTATAGGGAAGTTCATCATATTTACACTATTCTCACAACTTTTGAGTTTGAAATTTTTTCAAAATAATTTCAAAATTAAAAGTTGAAAATAAACATCCCCATTCACTTTTCATCTAATATTTTAATAGCCATTTCTTGTCATTGCCTAGGTCCATTAATTTACTAGTGGTTGCAGAATGGTGACTTTCTGATTCTAGCATTTTCTTCATAATAAATGAAGCTCCTAATAAAGTTTCTATGATTATTCTATAAAGAGCTTTCCCTTATCGCAACTATTTGGTAATCATAAAATATTGTTCATAAAGGAGGGAGCGTGGTGATACATTTGAGTCTTTAATTACATTCTTTAAATAAATTTATTTTATTTATTTTTGGCTGTGTTGGGTCTTCATTGCTGTGTGCGGGCTATCTCTAGTTGTGGCAAGCAGGGGGTTACTCTACTTTGCGGTGCGTGGGCTTCTCATTGTGGTGGCTTCTCTTGTTGTGGAGCATGGGCTTTAGGCACGCAGGCTTCAGCAGTTGTGGCACGTGGGCTCAGTAGTTGTGACACACGGGCTTAGTTGCTTCGTGGCATGTGGGATCTTCCCAGACCAGGACTCGAACATGCGTCCCCTGCATTGGCAGGTGGATTCTTAACCACTGAGCCACCAGGGAAGCCTTGATTCTTTTCACGAATTTTCAGAATAACAAAATTATATCCTAGCCACCTCCGATAGTGACCATTGAGGGTTGTTTTAGTAACACTATATACTCATGGCTTTGTTTTACATTTGGTATATTTCAACTGATTGTAGTCATTATTCTTTATTAAATTGTTCCATCTTAAGCCAGTGGGAATCTTTTTAAGTTTTCTCCTGTGTGGTAGGCTCCTTGCTTTCTGGTATAAGCTGTTCCAGGCTCATCTTGCACATTTCTTGTTCCATATTGGACTCAGCTATTTGCCAAAGGAGTCCTGGTTTCTTATACAGACAGATGGCATTTTGAGGAATTTTAACACTAGAGCGCTCATTGCTCCTGAGTTGTGAGTGACTCTAGGCATTTTTGGTAGTTCAGTCTAGGGAAAAGTTAAAAAAATAAGTACATACAGGGCTTCCCTGGTGGCTCAGTGGTTGAGAGTCTGCCTGCCGATGCAGGAGACACAGGTTCGTGCCCTGGTCCAGGAAGATCCCACATGCCATGGAGCGGCTGGGCCCATGAGCCACGGCCACTGAGCCTGCACATCTGGAGCCTGTGCTCCGCAACAGGTGAGGCTACGACAGTGAGAGGCCTGCGTACCACAAAATAATAATAATAACAATAAGTACATACAGTATTCCCATTCCTAACTGTTCTTGGATAGGGAGATAAAATCTGTACTGTATGGTTTGTATGTATATGTGCATATGTGTGCATTTGTGTGTGCGTTGTTAAAGCTAGTGTGAGGAAGCTTCCAGGCCTGTAAGTGTTGAATATCTGTCAGGTCAAGACTCTCATGGCTTCTTTCTTCTTCTCTAGGTCTGCATGCTCCAGTCCAGGAGCCTGGCCAGGAGGGAGACACAAGAGGAAGAATGGCTGCAGGATTGCTGACAACCTGGTCACAGGTATGTGGGAAGTTATTGTTTCCAAAAAAGCATTGCTGTTGCTAAAGGATACATCTCTTGCCCATGACCCACAGCTTCACAGCCCAGGCAGGCTGGCCTTAGGCTTCCCCAGTTCTCTGGGCTTCTCAGAATAGGAGATAGAGGATGTCTTAGGAAAGGCCTCAACATTTGTTAATTTTTTTTCAGATAATCCTCCAGGGTGAGTATTAGTTCCATATTCTGCTGGGTGCCATGAAGGAAAATAAAGACTTTTTTCACTAATTATTTTTCTCATTCTGCAGTATGCTCAGTCTTGATCTTCAATAAGACTGGCAGATTCCTCACAACCTAGTTGTGGAAATATAAGTTCCACTGTGTTAGAAAAGCTGCTAAGCTGCTGGATGATATGGTCCAGGGAGTGAGGACAAAAGTGGAAAGTTCCAAGAATTGAGCCTTGGGTCAAATAATGAGACCTCTGAAGCATGTCTGAGCTTCCTACACATTGGGTCTCCTTCCCAAGTCCTGTCAGCCTCACTCGCCATCTTTCTGGTTCAGAGTTAGAGATGGTCCTTGGCTGAACCTGTGTACATGTGATGTTTTAGGACTCGGTGACCTTCGAGGAAGTGGCAGTGGACTTTTCACAGGAGGAGTGGGCACTGCTGGACCCTGCTCAGAAAATCCTGTACAGAGACGTGATGCTGGAGAACTTTAGGAACCTAGCCTCAGTGGGTAAAGTTGACCTCATTCCTTCGTATTCATTTGTTCCTACACGTAATAGTTCTTCATCACATATCTGTTCCAGCAACTGTGAAAAGAATGGCAGTACATGGTAAACACAGAATGGATGGTTCCTGCCCTTGTGGAGCAGTCTTGTGGCTTCCCATGAAAATGCACTGATTGTATTTTCTCGATCCTTAAAAAATTTAGGTAATTTGCAGATCTTGGGCTTGGAATTCAAGGGTCAGGTCATGTGGGACAAGGAGTATGCGTGTCTGTTTTGGGGCCCTGTGAAATAGTTATATAATCTGATTGTTTTGCTTCTCCTAAAGCTGCACTTGCCTATCTTCAGAATCCTTTAAAACCAAAGTATTGGAATCAATTTTGTGGAAAGATTTCTTGTTTCCTTCACAGTCTCCCCACATCATGTGTCTTTCCCCATGAGCAGGGTATCATCTCTGCAAACACAGTCTGTTCACTGAGGTGGAGCAGGAAGAGCTGAGACCAGAGCAGAGACGAATTCTCCAAGGTGCTTATAGAGGTGAGCCCCAGGCAGAAAGGGGTCATTGTATGGAATAGCCACAGCCTGCAAGGGTTGATACTGTTGGGAATGTCAGTCATTGTGGGAAAGAAGGCAGAGGCCATTACATGAGCTTTCCTTCTTTCACCATCTCTCCATTCATTCATACTTCCATTTGGTCTCAAAGGAAAAACTATTTTAATTACTCTTTCAATTTCACATTTCCTTGAATACTTTTTGTTCAGTTCTCCCCACTTGCTTTCCAGATAATACCTTCTTTTATTGTCTCAAGCCTCCAGAATCCTTAGTAAAATACCTCTCATTTCCATTGCTTGTCCCTATCATTGGCATCTTTTTCCAGAGCCAAGTTCCTAAATTAATTTCTCTGGTCACTGGTTGCATCTTCTCTTTCACATTTTCCTCCTATATTTAGTGTTATTATTTGAAAACAAATCCATAGGGTGCCTGACTCCTTTTTTCTTTCATCCCTACTTTTTCTCCCAATAATTATAAAAAATTTCCCCATTCACTTTCAGACCAGGATACTCAACTTAAATCAAAAGACGCAATTCTTACACAGAATGTTCCTGGGGAAAAAACTTCCAATGGCATAAAAACGGTGAGATTCACTAGAAATGGTTCCTGGTTTTTTAGAATGGGAGAACTCTGTGAATTTCAAGGAATTAAAACAGCAGCAGCACCCAAACAAGGGGAGACACTTGAGGCAAGTGGAATTCACTCATCAGAAAGCTGCTTCAGGAAAGCCTTTATGAATCCCATAAAATTGGAGAAATTTCCAAACCTACCTCAACACTTGCTGCCTTGCAGAGAATATCAAAAAGTAAACATTTACTTAAATGTGATTCAATTATTAAGTATTTAATAAATAATTCATTCATTCTTCACACATGACTAGAAAAACTATATTTAGGATGCCCTCTGATGGGAATGAATACCATGGGGTCTTGGGAAGAGTATTCAGCTATTTCAACTTGAAAGAATAGCGCAAAATGTATACACACACCCTGAAAATGGTAAAAATGTTAGTTATAATAATATGCTTCATATATATGGCAGAATCCACATGGGAGTGAGTTCCTCTGTGATGAAAGTGAGAAAGCCTTTAGTCACCACTGATTCCTTATTCTGTAGGCAGCAACTCACCCTGGTGAGAAACCAATGGAATTTAATCATTGTGGAAAATTCTTTAGAAAGAACTGTCACCTTATTTGTCCAAGATATTGCAAGAGAGAGAAATGCAACAAATATAAAGAATATGGGCAAGACTCTGGCCATCCCTCAACTCTTAGGAGTCATGTGAGTACTCACACTGGAGAGAAAATTATTGAATTTAACGGTTGTGGAAAATTTTTCAATCAAGAGTCATCCCTTAGGAAACACTTAACTCTCACAGGAGAGAAATCTTCTGAGTGTAATCAACATCTTATGTCCTTCAACTTACACTCTTCCTTTTCAGTACATGAACAAATACCTACTGGAGAGAAACTCTGTGAATGCAGTGACTATGGAAAAAGATCTTCCCTTAGTTTCCACAAAAAAATGTGTACTGTGGAGGAAAGCTCAAAATGTAATGAACATGAGAAAGTTTTCACTGGCCCCTTGTCCCTTCAGATATGTGTGAGACCTCACACTGGAGAGAAACGTTATGAATGTAGCAATTGTGGGAAAGCCTTTGTTTTTCAGTCCTCCCTTAAGAAACATGTGAGATCACACACTGGAGAGAAACCTTACGAGTGTAATCATTGTGGAAAATCCTTCAGCCAGAGCTCTCATCTTAATGTGCACAAAAGAACTCACACTGGAGAGAAACCCTATGACTGTAAGGAATGTGGCAAGGCTTTCACTGTTCCTTCATCCCTTCAGAAACATATGAGAACACACACTGGAGAGAAACCCTATGAATGCAGTGACTGTGGGAAATCCTTTATTGATCAGTCATCCCTTAAGAAACATACACGATCTCACACTGGAGAGAAACCTTATGAGTGTAATCAATGTGGAAAATCCTTCAGTACAGGCTCTTATCTTATTGTGCACAAGAGAACTCACACTGGAGAGAAAACCTATGAGTGTAAAGAATGTGGGAAGGCCTTTAGGAATTCCTCTTGCCTAAGGGTACATATGAGAACTCACACAGGAGAGAAGCCCTATAAATGTATTCAGTGTGGAAAAGCATTCAGCACCAGCACTAACCTTATAATGCACAAACGAATACATCCTGGACAGAAACTATATGAATGAAATGACTACAGGCTAGCCTTAGGTCCTTCACATCTCACTCATTTTAGAACTCACTCTGGAGAGAAACCCTATTGTGACCAATTTAGAAAGCCTTCAGGCACAACTCTTAAGTCACGTTATACTGGGACCAACCTTATAAATGTTATGGTTCTGTGATTGTATTTATCAGTGAGTGTTTAATCTTTAAAGTGTGACAACTCATTAATTGATGAGTATTAAAGATTATACAGCACTCTAAATTCCCCTTGATCTACATCACAAAAGTTTTGATACATAATGTTTTTATTGTAATTAAGTACTAAATATTGTCCATTTCTCATCAAGATGTCTTGGACCAAACTACAGGTTATTTAGAAATATATATTTTAATGTGCAGACTCTGTGCATATTTTAGTTATCTTTTAGTTATAGATTTCTAAATTAATTACATTATGCACAGAATGCATGGTCTTCGTGACACAGATTCTATAAGACATAGATTCAAACAGAAAATTATTAGAGACTTGCTACATGGCCTAATGTGTGAGACAAAAGAAGTTGCTGTCCCAATATCCATTCCTCCCCTCCTTCTTTCAAGTAACAATACAACTGTGTTCAAATTAGCAGTGTGGACAGTTCTTAAGGATTCATCTCCCAGCTTTCCTTGTAGCTGTGAGTGCCCATGAGCCCACAGTCCTGGCCAATGAGAAAGGAGGCAGAGGTCACTGCTTGTGGGTTCTAAAGAATTCCATGGAAATGGGAGCATCGCATCTGGCGTTTTCACTTTACCATTTGCCCTTTGTCTTATCTCTTCTTTTTTCCTAGAGAATAGACCAATAGGATGACAGTTATACACTACTGATTATATAATAAGGACATATTATTTAGCTATGTATAAGCAACTATGGGTTGCTTATTTCTGGACTTCTTGTAACATGAAAAAAATAAACTAACTGGTTTAACACTCTTGTGGGAAGAGTCTGTTTCAGTGGATTTCAGTCTCAACTGATACATCTCATATGGTCAAGTTTTAAGAATCCTTCAAGTATAGTTGAAAACAATGTGTATTCTATAATTTGTTGGGTGTAACAGATTTTCAGTATATCTGATGGATAAATTTTATTGTGTTTTTAAAATCTGTATCATTAAAAACCTTATCTCATGATCTCCCCTTTACTGAGAGAGGTATGTTAAAATGCCCCAGTATGACTGTGGGTAGTCAGATTGTTTTTTAAATTCTATCTTGTATTTTGAGGCAGTATAACTGGATGCATAAAAATGTAGTCATTTTATATGTTTCTGGTAAACTGTCCTTTCATTCTTATATAGTGTTTATCCTTTTCCCCCTAATAATGAATGTTCATTAATTCACTTGATATAAATGTGAGCTATTGACCTAGTGGATAACATTTAATGCCTACAGATTTTTAAGGACAACCAGAAACAACTTACCTTTCTTCATCACCATATTAGTTATGATGTTCCTTGCAACACCAAGAGAGATCTCCTCCATGACATCCCTTGTGGCAGACAAAGAGATCAGTAGTTCCCCAGTGGCTGTCCCCACCAAAGACACCAGCAGCCCTCACCTATCTCTCTGTTGTGCCTTGCTTTGCTTCTGTAGTGATTTCCAACCTAGTGGGATATGAGGGATCTCATCCATAGAGACTGGTGGCTCAATGTTTAATGAAAAAGGAAAAGGGGAAGGAACATTTTGTTCTTGCTCCCAAGAAACCTCAGAAGGTTTCTCAACTCAAATCAGTTTATAAATCTCCTGGTCAGTGTGCTTGGGCTCTCTTGAGTACCGCTGCCTATCAACATGTAAGAGCATCCTCCTGAAAACCAAATTGTTACAAAATAAGGATTCCCCCACCTTGGATATAGACTCTAGTCCCCCTGAGGTTGATAGGGACAGTCTAGAAAGGGAGGCCACTGCTCACAGCAGGGGTCACTCGGGACCACCAGGAGCTTAGCAGGTAAATATCTAAAGAAAAAAGAAATAAAGAAAACCAGGGAAACACAAGAGACCAAAAGAAAAAAATTAAGTATAAAGGCTGGGACTTTACGAAGCTACAAGCAATCCCCCCACCCCCTACTAAAAGAAAGGGGAAACTTTAAATCTTACGTGCCAAGTAGTTTTGAGGTCTAGCAAACGTAATGCTGTCTTCGATTGCTTACTGATTTAACAACAATGAAAAACCCCCCTGATGCAGGGGACAGCATTTGAGTTTAGCACTGTGTCCTGCCTTGTGGAATTGACCGGAGGAGACAGACTACTTCATGGATCGGCAGGATTATCGATATGGGAAAATCACTGTTATGGCTCTAGGAACGAGGCGAGAGGCACGTAGACCTTTTGATGTGCTTGCTTGGGGTGGGTCCCTGCCCGCAGCCACGCCCTTCAGGCGCCAGTATTCAGCGATCTAAATACGCACAAAACGTATCCCACCTCCAACCCCGCCTCAGAAACAGACTGCGTCCCCCACCAGCAGCCCCATCTAAGGACTGGTTCCAGCCTCAACCTTGTCTTTGGGGCTCATTCGGTCCCCAGCCCCCGCACCTAGCCCACCCGGAACCCATCTGTACCCACGCCAGAGAAAACTAGAATTTCTCCACCTGAAGGGATCGAACGTGGCCGGCGGTGCCAACGCGGAAACCCCGCCTCTTCCGACCCCTCCCGAGCCGGAAGCGGAAGTAGCGAACTTCGTTCGCCGCAGTCTCTTCCGCTGCTGGCTGGGTGTTTCTTGAGCAGTTTCCGGTTGGTCGTGGTTCGGCCCAATCTGGCGTCCGGTAGGCCGGCGCGTAGGAGAGGGAAGCAAATGGAAGGTGGAATTAGAACGAGTTTGTCCCGGGCCGCCCTGGGGTCAGCTTAGAGACGCCTACGCCGCTCACTTCCGCTGCGGCCTCCGGGCCTCCCGGAACGGCCAGGTCCAGAGGCCGCCCCGGCGAAATATCCTAAGGGCGCTTCCGCGGGGTCGTTTAGGTTTCATCCTGTGCTCCCCTCTTCAAAAGCCTCCAAAGCAGCCTTCGTGATTTTTCTTCGAGAGGTAAAGAATTTCCGCCTTTAGGGTCCGTTGACTCCAGCCCCGTGTCCTCGAGTCCTTCACGCACCCGGCGATTCCGGCACATGCCGGTGAGCAGTGGGGGAAAGGGCCTCCGTTTCCTTTTCTATGCAAAAAAAGAAGTTTCGTCTGAGAATTTGGCATTATCTTTGCGCCTTCTTTGTTTTTGGCGCATTACATTCGGGTAGAAATGTACTCTCATGGATGCCTATGGAGTGCGTTTTTTTGTATAGAAATATAAGTTTATATAGGCCACAACTCTTTCTACAAAAGAGAAGCAAGGATGCTCCCTTATCTCTTCATCTGAACTTCCTAAACCTGTACCTCCCTACAAAACTTCAAAACATGGGATTCCAAGAAAAACGGATGGAGGCTTTTTTGCCCTATATCTAGGATAATTGAACTTCTGATTAACAGGATGTTTGGTCTAAGTATTGTTTCCCCACATTTTTCGTTTGAAAAGTCGTAAACCTAAATAAAATGTGAAGCTTCGGTACAATTAATGTCCGTTGAAGTAGAATCACCCATTTTGGGCATTTTGCATGTTTGCGCTCTTTCTCTAGATAAATACATTTTTTGGTGAGTTATTCGAGGGAGTAAGCTGAAAATAAATTGCAACCATATATTAATATTTGACCTTTAAATACTTGGTAATGCATCTCCTAAAGATAAGGACATTGTGCTAATTAAACCACAGAACTATTATTTACCCCAAGAAAATTTAAAGTAATAATGTCACCTTCTATCTACTCTGTGAAAACTAAAATCCTCCACATTGCTCTGAAATACACTTCTGAGTGTCTTTGGATCTGAGATGCAATCAGGGTTTATATACGGCAATTTTTTTGTGTCTTTTAGTCTCCTTTAACCTAGAGTGTTGGCCGTTATTTCTCCATTATATTGATTTTTTGAAAAGTAACACGTTTTTAAAAGTCACACATTTTGAAGTTTTTTTAAGTTGAGATATAATTGACATATATTAGTTGCAAGTGTACAACATAATGATTCAGTGTTTGTATATCTATTCCGAATTAAGTCTAGTTAACATCCATCGCCATCCATAGTTACAGATTTGTGTGTGTGTGATGAGAACTTTGAAGATGTACTCTCTAAGCAACTTTCAAATATACAATACAGTATCATTACCCATAGTCACCATATTGTATATTGCATGTACTCAGGGCTTATTTATTTTATAACTAGAAGTTAGTACCTTTTGACCACCTTTACCCATTTATCCCATCCCACTCTCCCCTCCTCTGGCAACCATAGATCTGTCTATCCATGCATTCTAGTTTGTTTTTTTAAGGTTCTACATATAAGTGAGGTCATATGATCACATGGTATTTGTCTTTCTCTGTCTGACTTCATTTAGCATAGTGACCTCAAGGTCCATCCATGTTGTTGCAAACAGCAAGATTTCCTTCTTTTTTTATCCCATTGTGTGTGTGTGTTGGGTATGTATATGTGTGTGTGTTCATGCAAACACACTATGTTTTCTTTCTTTATTCGTAGATTGACACTTAGGTTGCTTCCGTGTCTTGGCTATTGTAAATAACATTGCAGTGAACATGGAGGTACACATATCTTTTGAGTTAGTGTCTTTGTTTTCTTCACATAAATACCCAGAAGTGAAATTGCTGTATCATATCATAGTTCTATTTTTAATTTTTTGAGGAACCTCCATACTGTTTTCCCTAGTGGCAGCCCCAATTTACATTCCCACCAGCAGTGCACAAGGGTTCCCTTTTCTCCACATCCTCACGAACACTTGTTATTTGTTGTCTTTTTGATAATAACCATTCTGAGAGATGTGCTATTTCGTTGCATTGATTTGCATTTCCCTTAATAGTAACGTTGAGCACCTTTTCACATACCTTTTGGCCATTTATATCTCTTCTTTGAAAAAACATCTATTCAGATCCTCTGCCCATTTTTAAATTGCATTATTTGTCTTTTCCTGTTGAATTGTATGAGTTCATATATTTTGGATATTAACCCCTTAGCAGATACATGATTTGCAAAAATTTTCTCCCATTCTGTAGATTGTCTTTTCATTTTGTTGATGGTTTCCTTTGCCACGCAGGAAGTTTTTTACTTTCACATAGTTCCACTTGTTTATTTTTGCTTTTGGTGCCTTTGTTTTTGCTTTTGTTGTCAAATACAAAAAATCATCTCCAAGACCAATGCCAAGAGTCTTACTGCTTATGTTCTGTTCTAGGAGTTTTATGGTTTTAGGTCTTACATTCAAGTTTTTAATCCATTTTGAGTTAATTTTTGTGTATGGTGTAAGAGAGTAGTCCAGTTTCATTCCTTTGCATGTGGCTGTCCAGTTTTCCCAACATTACATGTTGAAGAGACCGTCCCTTTTCCATCATATATTCTTGGCTTTTTTGTCATAAATTAATTGTATTTGTGTGGTTTTGAATTTCTGGACTCTGTATTCTGTTCCATTGATCTCTGTGTTTGTTTCTGTTCCAGTACCATACTGTTTTGATTACTATAGCATTATAATACAGTTTAAATTGGGCAGCAGGATGCCTTAGCTTTGTTCTTTTTTCTCAAGATCACTTTGGCTATTCAGAGCCTTTTGTGGTTCCATACACATTTTAGGATTGTGTGTTCTATTTCTGTGAAAAACGCCATTGGAATTTTGGTAAGAATGTCATTGAATTTTATATTGCTTTGGTACAGGGGACATTTTAACAATAATTCTTCCAATCCATGAGCCACGGAATATCTTTCCTTTTATTTCTGTCTTCTTCATTTCTTTCATCTATATCTCATAACTTTCAGTGTACAGGTCTTTCATGTCCTTGGTTAAATTTATTCCTAGGTATTTTACTCTTTCTGATGCAATTGTAAATGGGATTGTTTTCTTAATTTCTCTTTCTAGTAGTTTGTTATTAGTGTATAGAAACCCAATTGATATTTTTTATAAGTTCTTACTTCCTTTATTAGCATAATTTCTTGTTTTTTCAATTTAATTTAGTTTTTATTTTATATTGGAGTCTAGTTGACTTACAATGTTGTGTTAGTTTTAGGTGTATAGCAAAGTGAATCAGTTATACATATACATATATCCCCTCTTCTTTTAGATTATTTTCTCACATAGGTTATTACATATTGAGTAGAGTTCCCTGTGGTCTACAGTAGGTCCTTGTTGATTATCTATTTTATATGTAGTACTGTGTATATGTTAATCCCAAACTCCTAATTTATCCCCCTGCCATGCAGTTGATTTTTGTATATTGTTTTCGCATACTACAACTTTACTGAGTTCATTTATTAGTTCTAACAGTGTTTTGGTGGAGCCTTTTGGGTTTTCTGTATATAATATCATGTTGTCTGCAAAGAGTGACACTTTTACTTCTTCCTTTCTAATTTAGATGCCTTTTCTTTCTTTTTCTTGCCTAATGCTCTGGCTGGACTTCCAATGCAATATTGAATAAAAGTGGTGAGAATGGGTATCCCTGTCTTTTTCCTGACTTTAGAGAGGCTTTCAGCTTTTCACTGTTGAATATGATGTTAGCTGTGGACTTGTGATATATGTCCTTATTATGGAGCAGCATTCTCTCTGTACCTGCTTTGTTGAGTTTTTAATCATGAATGGATATTAAATTTTGTCAAATGCTTTTTTTCTGCCTCTGTTGAGATTATGATATGATTTTTGTCCCTTTTTAAACTTTATTTTTAACTTTTTAATGTTTTTTTTTTGTTGTTGTACCGGGTCTTTGTTGCAGCAGACAGGCTCCTTAGTTGCAGCACATGTGCTCCTTAGTTGCTGCACGTGTGCTTCTTAGTTGCGGTTCACTGGTTCCTTAGTTGTGGCATGTGTGCTCCTTAGTTGCGGCCGGCAGGCTCCTTAGTTGTGGCATGCAAACTCTTAGTTGCAGCACGCATGTGGGATCTAGTTCCCCAACCAGGGATCAAACCCATGTCCCCTGCATTGGAAGGCGGATTCTTAACTACTGCGCCACCAGGGAAGTCCCCAATTTTTGTCCTTCATTCTGTTAATGTGTATCATATTGATTGATTTGCAGATATGGAACCATCCTGCATCTCTGGATATATCCCACTTCATCGTGGTGTATGATCCTCTTAATGTATTATTGATTTGGGTTTGCTAATATTTTGTTGAGGATTTTTGAATCTGTGTTCTTCAGGGATAGTGGCCTGTAATTTTCTTTACTTGTAGTGTTCTTGTCTGGTTATAGTATAAGGATACCACTGGTCTTATAAAATGAGTTTGGAAGTACTCCCTCCTTCCTGGTTTTTTTGGAAGATTTTGAGAAGGATTGATATTCATTCCTCTTTAAATGTTTGGTGGAATTCACCAGTGAAGCCTTATGATCTTGGACTTTGGTTTGTTGGGAGGTTTTTTACTACTGGTTAATCTCCTTACATGTAATCAGTCTGTTCAGATTTTCTGTCTCTTCATGATTCACTCTTAGTAGGTTGTATGTTTCTAGGAATTTATCCATTTCTTAGGTTGTCCAGTTTTTTGGTGTACAGTTGTTCATAGGAATCTCTTATGATCATTTGTATTTCTGTGGTATCAGTTGTAGTATCTTTTTCATATTTAATTTTGAGCCCTCTTTCTTTTTCTTGGTGAGTTAGCTAAAGGTTTGTCTTATTTTGTTTATCTTTTCAAACCTCTCAGTTTTATTGGTGTTTTCTATTTTACTTTTATTCTCTATTTCTTTGAGTTCCATTCTGATCTTTATTATTTCTTTCCTTCTACTACCTTTGGGCTTTGTTTGTCCTTCCTTTTCTAGTTTCTTGATGTGTAAAGTTAGCTTGTTTATTTGAGCATATTGATATTTCTGATTTTATTTTCATGGTGTGTTTAAATGTTTATTCTGTTTCTTGTATTTCTATCAACTGGTAAGTGGATCCAGAACAACAGGTAGCACACACTGTCTGAAAAGGGACAGGGGACTTTCCCAGTGGTCCAGTGGTTAAGATTCTGCACTTCCAATGCAGGGGGTGCAGGTTCGATCCCTGGTAGGGGAACTAAGATCCCACATGCTGCAGGGCGTGGCCAAAAAACAAAAAAAGAAAAGAAAAGGGACAGATAGGAAGTACTTTATGCTTTCCAGGCCACAAGGTCTCGAATTAGTCCATTCTACTTTTGTCGTGGGGAAGTAGCCATAGATCTCAGTAAACAAGTGTATATGGCTGTTTTTCCATAAAACTTTATTCACAAAAAAAGGCCTGTGAGTCATAGTTTGTCACTTACATTTTGGTCTGCAGGCTTCAAAAGATCATTTACAAAATACATCATAGATAATGTTGTATTTCATCAGGAAGACCTAGATTTATAACATTCTTCTGTTAGTGATGCTACATTTGATTACTTAAGGTAATGATCACCAGAGACCTGTATTTTAAAGGTAAACTCCTTTCTTCTTGAATAAGAAAGTAATATGTGGGGTAATATTTTGACACTCAGAATATCTTGTTTTCTAACAACCTTTATCAATTATTCTGGCATCTGTGATTTAGCACTACTAACAGTGATCCTCTGTGTATGTTGTTTCACGTTTGTAGAGGTGCATCTTCAGGACTAGATTTTAAAGTTGGGTTTCTAGGTCAAAGGGCCAAAACATGGTTAATTTTTCTGGGTATATAAATCCCTTCCATAAATCTTGTGCCATTTGGTAGTTTCCAAATCAACATTAAAATAGGATTAAAATTATTCTGGAGAAACATAAGGAACACATTTTAGTTTTGACTTCAAGGCACTTGTTTTCAAAAATGATATCCAGGGAATTCCCTGGTGGTCCAACAGTTAGGACTCCGTGCTTCCACTGCTGGGGGCCTGGGTTCAGTCCCTGGTCAAGGAAACCAAGATCCCACAAGCTGCGAGATGAGGGGAAAAAAAAAGTTGATATGCAGTCCACTTTCTTCCTAAGAGTACTCAAATACGTTTTCAGAAGTACAGTGTTTTGATTTGTATTGTGCACAGACATTTTATATGATTCCTATTTCATTTTGTGTTGTAGTTTTTTTGTTTGTTTTATTTCAATTTGTGCATATCTATGCTGTAACATTTGTGTGGGGATTGGCAATTCTGACAGTCCACCTAATGAGCTAGGCTGTCTTTGAGAAATAGGGAAACAATGGAGATCGAAATAAGGATAGTATTGCTTCTATGGGGTTTACAGTTTATTTAGGAAGACATTTTAAGTGATTGTTGGCAAGTTTGTTATCTGGACATAATAATGGCTTAATATGAGGGGAGAAGATATATTGGGAGGTGTTGATATTTGAGTTGAGAATGAAAGCATGGATATGACTTAGCTAATCAGGTTGTTGAGCTAAGGTGAGGAGGTGTAGAATGAATGAGAACATTTCAGATGAAGGGAACTTCATGAGCAAAATTCCAGAGAAGTTGCGAATTCAGTGTATTTCCTAAGGTGAGGAAAGAGTTGTCTGAAGCAGAGCAGAACCAGAGAGTGTTGGGAGGTATATTGGAGAGTGGGGGATAGGGCCAAGGGAATTACTTACTCTGAATTATATTCTAAGGCCATGGGAAACTTAGGAAATATTTTAATCAAAGGAGTAATTTGAATCTACTTACAACTCCTAGTTTGAGAATGGTCTTCAGAAAGTATAAGAGTGAATGCATGGAGTCAACCTAGAAGCTTATGATAAATAAGCTTTAAAACACAATGGTGGTAAATTACAATTGGATTATTATTATGGAAAAGGAAATAAATGAAATGATTTGAGAGTTTTATAGAAGGTAAAGTTGAGAGAATTTTAATTACTTGATGAAGTTATTCCTTCATCTGTTGATTTACTAGAGGATATATTATAGTCAGTGCTTGAATGATTAAGACATAGTGAAGAAAACTGAATTCCTCACATTTGTTCACAGACTTGCAGATATAGTTTCCTAAAGACTAAATGGTAATGTTAACCATTAACACCTTATGTATAAAATTAAAATGGGGAGGAGATAGAAATGAATCGTTCGTTTATATAAATAAACATATGCATTAAATAAATGCATACATATAATAAGCAAAGAGAAAACGTGCAGAACTACTACCATTCTTGTTTCTCTAATTGGTCTTGAGGTTGTGGTTGACATCCATGGGTTACTTCTTCAACAATCAGTTTCGCATTTCCCTTGCCCTCAATGAGACCCTCACCTGGTCTGGGTTATGTACCTGGTGGAGTGGCCCAAATGTTCATTCCCAGGCACACAACAGTAGTGTTAACTGGGTCATCCATGGAGAAGGGAAGTCCATATTGTTGAGCCCACAGATAGGCTTTATCCCCTTTAGCATGGCCATTTGGTTCATGGACCCATTGAGGAAACACTGTTTTGGCTAGGAAAAGTAATTAACATCTATGGACTGCATCATTTTGTCCACCTGATTATTAATAGTCTTATTTATAGTGGATTGCTCTTGGTGGACATTCATATAGGACACAAATAACTTTACAGTTTATGTGCATTCAGAGACATCCTTTCATATACTTTTCCCAGACTACTTTTCTTGTCATCAACCTTCCAATCTTGTTCCATTCACGTCTTTGACTCTCTAGTCAAATGATTGACAACTGTTTGTGAAGCAATGTGTATCCATACATGTGGCTGTTTTTCACTCCAGACCTAGCGACAGCCAAATATACTGCTTGAATTTCTGCCACTGGGAAGATTTTTAATTACTGCTGCATTTCAGGGTCATCCCTTCAGTAAGGATATAGAGCTTCACGTCTAAACTTCCAGGTGTAACTAGCTTACTATGCAGACCCATCTATAAACCAGGTTTTGTCTCAGCCAGCTGGGTGTAAGGAATACCACAGGAAGCCATAGACATAGACTGAGGAAGAGGAGGTAGTGCAACTGTACTTAGGTGTTGAAAGAGCCTTGGCAGCCTATCATACAATTTACTTGCACTCACTGGAATTGCCTGAGCTTAATCCCTTAAGAACTCCTAGGAGTTTACATGTTCACCAAACTCTTTTGATACACATTTGCAGAGTTGGGCTTATTTTGTATGTAAGCTGTTTTCTCCTACCTTATGTTGCATACTCTCCTGTCCCCTTGGATTTTGCACTAGTTGTGTGTCCAGACGCAACGGCAGGTAATTGTGGCAGGTCTCGAGAATGAGCATTCCTTCCAAGGCATCTGCTCCAGTGAGATTATCACACATTTGTCAAGCAGAGGAAGGCTAGTATCTTCAGAAACCTAAGAGCAAGCTACTTCCCTGATAAGGGAGGCTCAGAGTGTCTTGGGGGTTCAATATTGTGAGTGTCATCAGGGTCCCCATAGATATCCCTATTTTAAGTTTCCTGTCTCATTCTTCCCTGATCAGTGCCTCATTTTCACATGAAAAAGTATGTGAGACTGACTTTAAGTATGGTTGAATACTTGAACTCTGCATTTGATTTTTGCAATATCTTCCCCATGTGACCACATGAAATGAGTTTTTAACCTGTCATGGAATCTCTCTGGTTTCAGACTTTGACTTGAGATAGTAGATCTGAGCTTTTCATTGTCTGGGCAACTACACTCAAAAGAATCCGTCTCTCACCACAACCATTATAATCACCATTATTGTTGTACCGTTAAGTGTAGCATTCACCTGGTCTCCCAAGGCAAGAGCTGTACCATAATCATCATAGGTGATTGCTTGACAGTTGTAATTCTGTGAAAGTCTTTCCCATTGGCAAGGCTTTTAGCTCTATGCTTGAGTCCAAAGGTTTGACCAAACATATCCCAAAATGTCATCTTTACTACTTTGTCTCCAGGGATCACCTATCTTCACTATTGTGTATAAGTCTGCATGAAATGAAGAGACAGAAATCGTACTTTGATTTAAACAGGAGAAGTAAAGTATAAAATTGTAAAGAGAATTCTGTCATATATCCTAGAGTTCATGGAGAATACCTAAGGAAGGCCAAACTTATAGTGGGGGCCTCTCCCCAAGATTGATTTCAGACCTTGTTAGAGAAGGTATCATGGCAACCCATTGAATGTGAGGAAATTTGCTAGGTTGCCAGGGCCAGAACTAGTTAACAGTCACTGGGCAAGGATGAAGCTCCCCTCTGGTATGCAGGCAAGCCATTACCAGTATGTAGATGTAGAGAGGGAATTGGGGTGCCACTGCCAGTGCAGGACCTAGAGCACTAAGTGTCCATATAAGGAGGCTTTGGGAAACAAGTGACAGGTGTGCAGATAAGCCGACGCTGGTGTGAGTGCTTGAAAGAAGATGGTGTTCCTCCCACCCTTACATTCTTAGAGTAATCAAGTACATTTATGAAAATAGATATATGTTATATTATGAACAGTTATTTAGGTATAACCTAGGTGTACTTGAAGAGTGATGTGAAGGAGCTCCACTCTGTCAGTCACCAGTTAGTGGGTGCCTTTGGTGTGCCAGACACCGTGCCACTCTTTGTACTGGCAGACACTGACATCCAAAACAGATACAGTGCTACCAATGATATGCCAAAAAAAGAAACTCTCCCCCAAAAAGCTGATCCTTATGTCAGACAACGTTGTCAAGAAGCATTACTACAGATACAGAGGTCATGATAAACAAATCTGTTTCTCCAAAAATATAAAAAATCAAATGCGTATCCACTCAATAATATTGTTGCAAATATATAAAGAATTACTTGAAAGAAGTGGAAGAAGAAATAAACAATTTCAAAATTCTAGTGGGAGATTTTAATGTATTTTGCCCATAGTTTCACTAAACAGTACACGAAAAATCAGTTAAGACCCACATTTGAAAATGCTGTATTAATTGCCTAATATACATATATAGCATAATGTATCTAGTAACAGTGAAATCAGAAAGTGCTTGTCTGAGCGCAAGAAGTAAGGAATGGATGGAAAGGGACAAGAAAGCTTTCCAGGGAAATAAATATGTTCTGTTTCTTGTTTAGGCTGGTGATTATACAAGTATATGCAATTATCAAAATTCATCCACTAAATACTTGAGATCTGTGTATTTCATTAGACATTAATTATATCCAACTACAAAATAAACAGAAAAATAAAACATTTTATCAGGTACCGCCTCACTAAACTTACTCAGCCTAAGGACTCCTGGTTTGAGACCCCTAGTAGTAAGTACAGTTATAAGGGAGTCTAGACACATGATTTTTTTTTGACCTCATGTATGTATGGGTTTTAGTCTTCTCTACTGAAGAATAAGGACTGTGGGGACAGTGAGGATGAATATGGTCCATAGGTTCATAGGTAATGAACTGTGGAACTTTCATTGTCATCATTCGTATCCAGTTTTGTAGACCAGCATTTGGCCTGGTGGTCTGTGTTTGATATATTAAAGGTTATTGATATATAACAAAAAGAAGTTAACTTTTAAATACAGAATGTTAAAAGACAAGAAGCACGAAGAAAGTCTGTGGAAGAAGTAAGTAAACATAAAAGCAAATTTTTCAGTTCCATGAAAAAGGAACTGAAAAATAATATGAAAATGTGATTGTCTGAAAAGATTCATTAAAATAGACAAATGTTGGGCTAAGTATGACAGGGCCTTGCTCCTTGTCCAAGGCAAGGAGAGAGTACAGACCTGTTTGATTTGAGTGTTTCCAAAACGGAGACCCATGGAGGCTTCCCAGTACTTTCATGTATTCTGAATTCTTTTGTAAAAAGTTTGATAAATTTTTTTCTAATCTTTTTGGACCAAGTGTAGAAGACCTAATGATTTCCCCTTTCTTTCTTTATCTGGCCCGGGAACTAACAATATATATGTGTGTGTGTATATGTGTGTGTGTGTGTGTGTGTAGGATACCCTTTATTTTTTTTTACCTGCTTGATTGTTTTCCCATGTTACTAATGAATTGATATATCAATTATTAGTTTATTGTCTATCTTCCCTAATAAGAATGGTGGATATTTAATGCCTAGAATATTTTCTGTATATGTTACTGCTCTCAACTGATTGCCTAGCACAAAGTCATTGAAAGAAAGGAATAATCCAGTGATAAGAACTAAAGGAGGCCTAGAGCTTCAAACTTCTCCAACATCCATCAAGAGAAGCTCAAGGATGTTGACCGAATAGAATGTATTTTTTTCCCTTCATAAGCCCAGCAGCAGCCTACACCAGTGCTTTTCCAATGTAAATATAATGTATAGACCACGTATATAATGAAAATATTTTCAGTACCCAAAATAAACAAAAATGAAGATTATTTATATGAATATATTTTATTTTATCTCATATATATTAAAATATTACTTAGTCAATTTAAAAATTTAGATATTTTACGTTTTTTTCATTTGAAGGGTTTTAAATTTACTGGACACTAAATTTTTATCATATATACTTAATTTCTGCTTAGAGCTACATAATTTACAGTTGAAAGAGTAGATTCCAGTATTCAAGTTGTTCCAAACATATAGATAAGCTGTAAGCTCCTAATGAGATATCTGGTACATAATGTACTCAATGAATAATAATTGATGTTACTGATATTCTTGTTGTAGAGCATACTCTTTTAGTAACTATGTTATCTACATAGAAAGAGCTAATTTATGATGTTGTGTGTGAGATAACTAATATTTGTTGATTAATGATTGATATGAAGCAGGACTCCAGATAACCCGATCTCCTGGGGCATGGAGATGTCCCTGTCCACTTGTATTCATAAGCTGCCTGACATGATCTTGACATCAAAGAAAGGAATTTTCAGGCAAATTTCACCATCATTGCAACATGACAGGTATATGTCCCATGTGAAATCCCTGTTAATGTCCTTTTTCAGAGACTCTACTTTAGGATCTGCCAGTCTTTTGGTCTGGGCCTGAGCAGTCATGCTTCTGGTTCATCTAGGAATTGCTGAAGGGAGCCAGATAATGCTGTTCTCTAACTCGGCTTTCTGGTATGCGCATTTAGGTAGAGTTGCTGCATAATCTTTTTTTGTTTGTTTGTTTTTTGGTTTTGTTTTTTTGTTGTTGTTGTTTTTGCGGTACACGGGCCCCTCACCACTGCAGCCTCTCCCGCTGCGGAGCACAGGCTCCGGATGCGCAGGCCCAGCGTCCATGGCCCACAGGCCCAGCCGCCCCGTGGCATGTGGGATCCTCCTGGACTGGGGCATGAACCCGCATCCCCCACATCGGCAGGCGGACTCTCAACTACTGCGCCACCAGGGAAGCCCTGCTGCATAATCTTATTCAAGTATTTTATTGCCTTGACAAATGAAGAGTCACATTACTCAGGTCTTAAGGTTGCTTCCCTGTAAAATGAACCCATTACTCTTTTCCTGATGGGCAGCATGGCTCACCATCCCCTTTTCTGGCTCCAGGTGAGACAGGACTACTCTGGCACTTCACAGCAGTGGTGTGTATATATGTGAGATTTCTTGAGTGTGCAAAGGATAATTGGGAATTTCAAGCTAGAGTTGAATGACTTTCAGGCAGTGACTGTGGGAATTATGATCATCTCTGGGTACTCATGCCTTCTTTCTTTTCTCCTAGGTGTTCTAAGGACACTTTCGCCTTCCTGAGGAAAAGATAGAGGCAGAAAGGATAATGGCTGAGTGTTTGAGAAGTTGTTCTCGGGTAAGAAGCAAGTCTATCCTAAAAATGAGCTACTGTATCCACCAGATGGACACATTCTGTTTTGGTAGGCCTGTGTCCAGAGCTTCTTAAAGAAATAAAGCCACTGCAGGACTCAGTCCCTGATGAATTCCCTCCCTAAGTGGAAGCTCATACTGGTGACACATTACCCTGAATAATCTCAGTATTTCAGTAATGACCTCCTAATCTTGCCTCTCATGATGGTGACTGCATATTTTTTGTTTTGCTTGGTGCTCTTACACAGTAAGGAAGATGACTGTGCATTTCTCAAAGAATGTATTCATTCATCAGCGTTTACAAGTGCTTCCAGTTGGCTTAGGACTATGCTACAGGAGAGAAACAAAACACTTTAAGGCTCATTCTATTGAGATAAGTTCATGTATTTCATGTTCCATTAGAGCTGTAGCTGAAGGATATCAATCATGAGTGAGTGTAGATAGAAGAGAACCTAGGACCATTGTGTCCTGGGGGAGATGATGAGAGACATTGAATCATGGGTCACCCGTCTCCAGTCCCTACCATTGGTGGAGGGCTTACTTTACTGAAGCTAGTATGTGTGTGATGGCTTAGGACTCAGTGACCTTCGCTGATGTAGCTGTGGACTTCACCCAGGAAGAATGGACTTTACTGGACCCCATTCAGAGAAAGCTATACAGAGGTGTGATGCTGGAGAACTACAAGAACCTGACCACAGCAGGTAAGGCTGCCATCATTCCTATAGTGTCTTAGAGAACAGATATATGTGATGCACTTACTGTGTTGCAGCATGGGTGATGTTACATATGAATATAATGGAAACTAACAGACACTGTTCTTCACATGAATGGGTTTTAATTCGGTTGCCATCTGAAAATGTGCTTCTAGGACTAGCATTATCACCATCGCTCTTAGAAATGTGCATTCTCAGACTCCACCTTTCACCTACTGAGTGAAATTGTGGCATTGGGACCCAGTCATCTGTGTTGTGACAGACACTGGACTTGGTTCTCATGGACACCAACGTTTGACACTCATTGGTTTCTCCATGTGAATGAACATCTTTTTTTTTTTGCACTTACTTTGTTTCCCGTATCAAAAAAAGTCTTAAGCTTTGTAATTGTTTATATCAATCTGAATGTGGGCTTCAGGGGCCAGAGAGAAACAGTCTTTGTGGAGAACAGAAGGAGGTGAATTTCCTGTTTTATCCCTTCTGAAATAGTTTTACCACAGTTTTAGATATATAGGAGCTGATTCATTGGACAGTTTCTTCTATTTTTCTGGAGCTTCTTTCATTAATTTATCTTTCCTCATAAACAGGGTATCAATCATTGAAACCCACTCTGATCTCTTGGTTGGAACAAGAGACGATTTGAGGACAGCAGAAAGAAAAGGAGTCCTCCAAGGTGAGTGATTCCTGATCAGTGAAAATTTCAGTGTCTTTGGAATAATAATGAGGAAACTTGTAAAGATGTGCTTTCTCACAGAAGGCTGAGGTCACTGGTCTCTGATGTTTCAGGATATATTCAAGTTGTCATATGTACGTACTTCACATTTACTCACAATTTCTTATGAGCTCACAAAATGGTTTGTTCTTTCTTTATTTTAATATAATTTTATTGAAGTACAGTTGATTTACAATGTTATGTTAGTTTCAGGTGTACAGCAACTGATTCAGTTATATATATATATATATATATATATATATTCATTCTTTTTCAGATTCTTTTCTCATATAGGTTATTACAGAATACTTAGTAGAGTTCCCTGTGCTATATGTTCGGTCGTTGTTATCTATCTTATGTATAGTAGTGTGTGTATGTTAATCCCAAGCTCCTTATTTATCCCACCCTCCCACATTTCCCCTTTGGTAACCATAAGTTTGTTTTTGATATCTTTAAGTCTGTTTCTGTTTTGTAAATGAGTTCATTTGTATCATTTTTTTAAATCAGATTCCACATATGAGTGATATCATATGATATTTGTCTTTCTCTGTCTGACTTACTTCACTTAATATGATAATCTCTGGGTCCATCCATGTAACTGCAAATGACATTATTTCATTCTTTTTTACAGCTGAGTAATATGCTATTGTACATATGTACCACATCTTTATCCGAAATGGCTTGTTCTGTTTCTTTTTTTAACTTTATCATTTTGATGTAGGCTATTTTTCCTAACATTCCTCTTTTCCTTCACTGATAATATTCAGGTTTTTTTCCCCATCATATTTAATTTTCATAGAATTCTTTTTAATCAGGTACTGAATTTTGACTGCGTTCCTATCATTGTTAAATATTTGGCATAGCCAAACTCCTCAAATCTAGTATGTATGTATTGATATTTTTAGCATCTTTAATTTGGAAGCCAATACAAACGAGTATTATTATTTTTAACTCCTTCAGCCTCCTGTTTCTTTCTACAAACTCTTACATTTATTATTTTTTTATGGGAAATGCAACTTAAAACCAAAGGCTCAGCAATTCAGCAGGATAATCTTGGGGGAGAAACATCTGTTGGGATGGAAACAGTAACATTGGTAAGTTTAAAACATCATATTTCTCTTTTTCCACATTCAGAAAAGAAAGGGAATTTCATTTATAGCATGAGCACAAGTGATAGATGTTTGCAATAGGTGGCAGTCACCAGGGGAGAGCAATGTCTATGGTGAGATACTCTGAATAGGTTGAATTTGGGGATATCCTAAACCTAGCTTGATACTTATTGCTTCAGAGTTCCCATAAGTCCTCATTTCCACATATGTAACAGGACATTTGAGATTTTACAACAATCCATGAAGCTGTACAGGATTATTTGAAGGTTGGAGTAGATGGAACATCATTCTGGCTGAAGGATTCCATCCGTCAACTTGAAAGAAATCAACAGGGCAGAGGTGTATGAATGTAGTAGAAATGGTAAAAGTCATCTTCATCGTTGTAATGATGTTTCAAGTTTGAGATGAGTAGGATCAATTAATGAGTCTGAGCAATCTTTGCATCATCATTCATCTATCCATCCACAGGCAAGAATGCATAATGGATGGAAACTCTGTAACTGTGAGCAATATAGGAAAGACTTCAATGAACACTTGAGCCTTAGGACAGGCAGGAGAACTCAAAATGGAGGCAACACTTACGAGCATAATGAGTATGGAAAAAGCTTCCTTACTCTGCAGAAGAAAACCTCTACGGTTGTGAAGCATTTTGTGTTTAATCACTGTGGAAAAGCCATCATCCTGACTCCAAATATTGTGGACAGGAAAACCTGCATGGGAGAGAAAGCCTTCGAATGCAGTGATGGTGAGGAAGCTTGTGTGAATCAGCCTTCTCTTCAGGCACAAGTAGTAACTCAGAATGGGGAAAAACACTGTGAACAGAAGGAACATGGGAGAGCTTCTGTTCACTCCACAAGGCATGGTATACATATACGAAATCACACCACAAAAAAAAGTTATGAATGTAAGGAGCGTGGGAAAGTCTAAAATATCATATATCCATTAAAATTCACATGGGAACCCACAATGGAGAGAAACCCTATAAATGTAAGGAATGTGGGAAAGCTTTCATTATAGCTTATGAACTTAAGAGGCATATAAAAAATCTCATACTGGAGAAAAGCCCTTTATATGTAAGGAATGTGGGAAAGCCTTCATTAGAGCTGATCACCTTAGGAGCCATATAAAATCTCATACTGGAGAGAGGCCCTTTATATATAAGGAAAGTGGAAAATCCTATTTTTATCCCTTATTCTTTAATGATCACATGCAAAATCATAGTGAAATAAAAGTGCATAAATGTAGGGAGTGTGGGAAAGCCTTCCTTACTTCCTATAGACTTCAAGAACATATAAAATCTCATAGTGAAGAGAGGCCTTTTCCATGTGAAAAATGTGGAAAATTCTTTAAAAGTTTTTCATATCTTAAGATTCACAATCGAATTCACACTGGAACAAAACCATATAAATGTACGGAATGTGGTAAAGCCTTCATCAGGCCTTTTGTACTTACTGAACACATGGAAACTCATGCTAGAAAGTTTTTATGTGAAGATTGTGGAAAACTTTTTGTCAAATCTCAGTTTAGGGACCATAGAACATCTCACATTGGAGATAAGCCCTTTCTATGTGATCAGTGTGGAAAATCCTTTAAACATTCCTTATACCTTCATCGTCACAAGACAATTCACTCTGGAATAAAACCTTACAAATGTGAGAAACGTGGGAGAGCCTTCACTTGGAAATCAGACCTTTCTAAACATGTCCAAACTCATGGTGGAGAGAAAGAAACCTGAGGATGTAAACAATGTGAGAAATCCATCAGTTATTCCAACTCCTCAGGAAAAACTCACCCTCTAGCAAAATCCTATAAATGAAGAATATGTGAGAAGGCCTTCAGTTCTCTTTGTTCATTTGTCTTGTAAGAAATCGCTTTGTCTAACTGATGTCAGGTATGTGGGAAAGCCCTCAGTTGCCCTGATACACTTGACGTGAAAAGAGCACACTGGAGAGATGGTCTTCAAGCATAAGGAATGTGGGAAAGCCATCCATCTCACAACACAGCCTGTTAGGGCTCACAGTGAAGCCATACTATTAAGAAACATGGAAAGCACTTTACTGTTTGCTCAGGGAAATATGAAAGATCTTTCAATGCAGAGGAACTCTACTGATATAAGATTTCTGGAAAACTGTACATCTCTTGAGTACTTTGATGTTCACTTGTGATCTCACTGTGGAGAAGAACATTAGGAATGTGAGAAATATTGTAGAGTCATCATTTTTTTCCACTAGATTGTTGCTCATGCTGAATAAACATGGGGTGATTCACAGGCAAGAGAAACAGTGTAGTAAATATGGGAAATGCTACCCTGAGTCTGAAATCTTAGGGTTTCTGAGAAAGGATACTGTTCCAGGTGGTCCCAAAGATCTATTTTGAACATTTTTCATTTGGCCGTGACCTTTCCTGGGCAGTGATATGTCTTTCCCTCATCATCAGGCCAGGCCAGTCTAGTTGCTACGTTTTCCAGGTCACAACCTGGCCAAAAGTGGGCCTACAGGATTCACACTTAGGGCCCCTGTTTTTTCCTGTTGGATGGACCTGGTCTTATATTGTGAAGACAGGAACTGCTTGACTATGTATGAGGCTCACCAAGTCCATCTACATCAAGTCCCAATGGCCAAAGTGGAGGATATAGTACATCTCTGTAAATCTTGTAAAGATGGCTTTGTCCTCTCTCACACCTGATCCTTTCAGGGTCAGGGTCAAGCATGGGATGAGTGGAGAGGAAGTGAGATTTCATCTACTAATGTGAGACACCCTGATTTCCTGACCTTTGCGGGAGAACAACACCCCGACACCTGTGCAGGACATTCAACCTCAGGCCTTGCAGGAAGAGGGTGAGATTGTTCCTTTTCACCCCTATATTTAGCTCCACACCCATGCAAAACAATCATATCATGTGTCTGGATCAAGCATTGTCTGCTGTAGGTGACATGTCCTCCCTCTGGGTTTGTCCTCCAATCCAAGTGCTTGAAAAGTGAAAAACTCATGTGACTGGCTGCTCCTGATAATGTGCGCTGCTTGATGCCATGACTGGCAGTTCCTGAAGGTGGGCTTTGGGTTCAGACACAGACAAATGACTAGTACACCTATTATTCCTCTTAAAGATGGCTTTACGGAGGTTCGTCTCTCCTCAGTTACTCCCCAATCTTTGTCACCGCTGGGAATTACAGAAATTGAACAGGATCTGTCGGGATTTTTTTTTTTTTTTTGCAGTACGCGGGCCTCTCACTGTTGTGGCCTCTCCCATTGTGGAGCACAGGCTCCGGATACACAGGTTCAGAGGCCATGGCTCACGGTCCCAGCCGCTCCGCGGCATGTGGGATCTTCCCGGACCAGGGCATGAACCCGTGTCCCCTGCATCGTCAGGCGGATTTTCAACCACTGAGCCACCAGGAAGCCCCCTGGATTTTTTATTGGCTCAATTCTACCAGCTGTCAGTAATGTCCTCAGTACAGGTGTACCAACTGCACCATTATTGCCACCAGAACTAGCCAGTCCCTCATTTATGTGCCACCAATGAAGCCAGCTACTGCATTACCAGGTCTGATGCATTTACCAGCAGGTATGCCTAACCTCTGTGCCCTCCCCAGTCTTAAGCTTTCTGCACCCCACATCATGCCAGGTGTCAGTTAGCCAGAACCCAGGTTCTGCCTTCCTAGGACTTTATCTAATAGTAAAAACCTCATTTCAGCCTCTGATGAAAGGTTACACAGTTCTCATGCTCGAGCAGCCTTGGGTTACATCGTGTATAGCCAATCAGGGTACAGCTTATTTTTCTTTTTTTTAATATTTATTTATTTGGTTCTGCTGGGTCTCAGTTGTGGCAGGTGGGCTCCTTACTTGTGGTGGGTGGGCTCCTTAGTTGTGGCATGCAAACTCTTAGTTGTGGCATGCATGTGGGATCTAGTTCCCTGAACAGAGATTGAACCTGGGCCCCCTGCATTGTGGGCGTGGAGTCTTAACCACTGCACCACCAGGGAAGTCCCCAGGGTGCAGCTTCTTGATGACACTTTCTTGAGGCTAATCAAACCATTGTAATGATAATCCAAATCAAGCTTAAAACAAAGCCTGGACTGGAATTAACCTCTGAACCTTCATTTATACATATTAATATATGGAGTAACGTGTCATGTTTGGTTCCTTTTTGTGTATGCATATTGCTATTTGGCCTATCTGTTGACCTCTTTAATTATTGGCAGTGACACTAATTATCAGCAGATTAGTCTTAACTCCCTTGAATGCAGAGTAATGGATTATATACTAGCCCTGGATGACATTCTGATTTTCTGGAATAAGACCTATATTTCCAGTAGAATTTGTTGCAGTTGCCTGAGTCTGAGACCTCATGGGTCATGTTAGAGGTTTATATGCAGGTTGGCCTCATTCTGCTGCTTCGACTCCTAGTGATAGTGTCATCAACAAGTGCTCACTGAGATCCATGAAGCAGATTTCATCCGAGCTTTTGTTCTTCAGTGGCTGACCAGATGTCATTTGCATGTGAAAATTCTCCATAAACCAAGTTGACGTGTCAACCAGGAGTAGCTTATTGAAGACCCTCCTCTGTGCATCGCTCTTGCCCCTGCTCATCATGTTGTACATGTGAATACAAGGCTATGATCCCTTTTTTTCTCAGAATTGAGAAACGCAGTGAGGAGCTTGGAAAGACGACATCATCTCTCCCATTGAGACAACAAGCAGGCTTGGTTCCTGCTTCAAAGAAACAAATAAATTCCACAACCTCAGCATTGCTCTCCTGTAAGACAACCCAATGTAGTGCAGACTCGACATGGGCCCTCTGTGTCACCCCTGAGAGACTCAGGGACAAAGAGACAAAGGGAACCAATACAAACAGGCTAACTTTCCTTGGAGGAAGGGAATAATCAAGTCACTGGTCCAAAAGTATTGGTGATGGAGACGTGGCTTCCTGGAAGAGGCAGAACAGTAGTGGCCAGGCTGGGTGGAAAGACAGAAACACATCTGGAATCCAGTAATGAAAGCTCTTCCCCAGACATTTGCCCATGTTTGGGGCAAGAAGAGGGAACAAGGATCCTGCTGTCCTACTTCTTAATGAGGCTCAACAGTAAGTGTATCAGTAGTTATATCAGTTTGCGTTTCCTTAATTTCTCAATCTTATAATACCCTTAATTTTTTTTTAGTTTATAATTTATTTTTTGGCTGCATTGGGTCTTCGTTGCTGCGCTCAGACTTTCTCTAGTTGCAGCAAGTGGGGGCTACTCTTCGTTGCTGTGTGCGGGCTTTTCATTGCAGTGGCTTCTCTTGTTGCGGAGCATGGGCCCTAGGCCCATGGACTTCAGTAGTTGCAGCACACCACCTTGGTAGTTGCAGCACCCAGGCCCTAGACTGCACAGGCTTCAGTAGTTGTGGCACATGGGCTCAGTAGTTGTGGCTCGATGGGTTAGTTGCTCCAGGGCATGTGGGATCTTCCCAGACCAGGGATCAAACCCATGTCCCCTGCATTGGTAGGCGGATTCTTAACCACTGCACCACCAGGGAAGTCCTATGCTTAATTTTTTTTTTTTTAAAGAAGATGCTGGGGGTAGGAGTTTATTAATTAATTAATTTATTTTTGCTGTGTTGGGTCTTTGTTTCTGTGCGAGGGCTTTCTCTAGTTGTGGCAAGCGGGGGCCACTCTTCATCATGGTGCGCGGGCCTCTCACTATCGTGGCCTCTATTGTTGCAGAGCACAGGCTCCAGATGCGCAGGCTCAGTAGTTGTGGCTCACGGGCCTAGTTGCTCCGCGGCATGTGGGATCCTCCCAGACCAGGGCTCGAACCCGTATCCCCTGCATTAGCAGGCAGATTCTCAACCACTGCTCCACCAGGGAAGCCCTATGCTTAATTTTTTAATGTCACTTTATACACAGACATTATGTGAACTTTAAAAATACCTACGTTTTTGCTATCCAATCTTAAAATCCTTTTCTTTTACTTGGAGCATTTACTGTATAATATAATAAATTACTAATCAATTTGGGTTTGTGTCTATCTTATTTTTTCCATATTTATCTCATTTTCCATCTTTCTCTACATTGTTAGTGTATTTTCATGCAGATGATTTAACTGTCGATTATTGAAATTTATATGCTCCACTACTTTTCCTTTAGTTGCTACCCTGAAACCTTTTAAATTAACGTCTTTCATTGAACTCTTTTTCTTTCTTAATTCATTGAAGTCTTTTTTTTTTTTTTTGTGGTTCATGGGCCTCTCACTGTTGTGGCCTCTCCCGTTGCGGAGCACAGGCTCCGGACGCACAGGCTCCGGATGTGCAGTCTCAGCGGCCACGGCTCACGGGCCCAGCCACTCCGTGGCATGTGGGATCTTCCCAGAATGGGGCACAAACCTGTGTCCCCTGCTTCAGCAGGTGGACTCTCAACCACTGCGCCACCAGGGAAGCCCTCATTGAAGTCTTAATACCGTTTCCCTTGTACAAAGTGTACTGGGACTTGTGAATACTGCAATGCCCATTGTCAACTCCTCAGCAACACACTGACCCAGAGACCCAGAAATCAGTCTGTAGTCAGAAGAGCCACAAAACAGGCCCAGGTGACAAAAAGGACCAAGTTCCCCCAGAGAAGTGGCAGAGCCGCCCCGTCTTATGAGTGGTTATGTTTGACAGGGAATGGATACCCCAGTGGGGAAGTGCTCAGTATCATCAGAAACAGTGAAATTAGTGCACTATTATGAGGTAAACTGACCACCACCATAAGGGGACACAACTGTGGAGACTGACTGCATGATTGCCCCACTGTGGCCAAACAGTAATGATGATGGGAATGGCTGTGGCTGTTCCCCAGCTTTCCTGGGTACTTCATGTTGGCCTTTTCTATCCCAGACGACTTTGGAGCTGGCTGTCTGCCTCAGCCCCCAGTGGTGCATCCGTTGGGTTTCCCATTGGCTTTGTCCCCTGGCCTTTCTGGGACCCTGCAGTCAGTGCAGATCTGGCCCTTTCTTCACTCTTTACCCAGACCTGCCGCTGTCACAGGCAGCTGTCTTCCTGCCTCCTTCTCTCCCTCTGACTGCCCTGTCACTTGTCACATAACGGGTGGCCTGTGGGTCCCTGGTGATGGGGACATTATATAAGACGTTATTGCCCCTGAGCAGTATGTCTTTCCACATAACAGCAGAAAGTCATCTCTTTAGTACAGGAGCTTTGAGGCGAGGAGTGGGGAAGATTATTCATTAGAGTGAAGGGCGGAACAGGGTCAGCTTTTGTTTGTGCTCCATGATGGGAGGAGAGATCTGCACCCTGAGCTTCTGAACCAGTTCACTTGTGACCCATTGGAACACAGCGCCTTTCACCATTATGAATCACTTTCGTCAGTGGAATCAATTTCATCATTCTTATCTCAATGTTCATGGAAAAGTTAAGGGACAGGTTGGGGATATCCTTCCGCCTGAATCTATCACGTCTTGTCTCTAGAGCAAAGCCCAGAGTTCTTGGTCACGGAACATGTTTAGACAGGTACACCGTTCAGCCCATGGTGACTCTGGGGGCACCAGGCCCCTGCGCTGGCCTGGAAGGCCATGTGATGCCTCAGCAGCCAGGCAGATTGGAGCCCAAATATCTACAAGGGCAGCTCCAGGAGCTACTGGGCTCCCCTCAGCTGGGAATACAGAACACTGTATTGTGTGGGCTTCTTCCTTGAAGCACTTCTTGGTGGCTGATTGGTGTCAAAGCCCACCTTCCCTCCCCAACCACCGGCTCTCAGTGATGTGTGTCCGATGCTCTCCCTGCATGACCCACTGCATTTGGCCTGCCCTCTGGTGCCTGCCTGGGAACAGGGTGTTTCTGTTTCTGAATGGCTGAGGCAGCTGTGCTTGTGAGGCTACTGACCTCCCTGTGCTGGCCACCTACAGGACTGACCCTGCACGTGGGCATTTAAAAATACTGTTTTGGGGTTTCCCTGGTGGCACAGTGGTTGAGAGTCCGTCTGCCGATGCAGGGGACACGGGTTCGTGCCCTGGTCCGGGAAGATCCCACATGCCGTGGAGTGGCTGGGCCCGTGAGCCATGGCCACTGAGCCTGCGCGTCCAGAGCCTGTGCTCCACAGCGGGAGAGGCCACAACAGTGAGAGGCCCGCGTACCGCAAAAAAAAAAAATAATAATAATAAATAAAAATACTGTTTTGTGTTAGGTGTTTTGTTCAGTGTTTTAGTCTTTGAAATGCCAGCTAAACAGTTTGTTTTTTTATATTCACTTTTTTTACACTCTACATTTCTCCATTTGGGGTCTGAGTTTAGTAGTTTAAAAAAAAAAAACTAGCCTTTTTAAAAAATCTGACTTTTGGGGCTTCCCTGGTGGCGCAGTGGTTGAGAGTCCGCCTGCTGATGCAGGGGACACAGGTTCGTGCCCGGGTCCAGGAAGATCCCACATGCCGCCGAGCGGCTAGGCCCGTGAGCCATGGCCGCTGAGCCTGCGTGTCTGGAGCCTGCGCATCTGGAGCCTGTGCTCCACAACAGGAGAGGCCACAACAGTGAGAGGCCCGTGTACCGCAAAAAAAAAAAAAAGAAAAAAAAGAAAAAAAGAACCAGTGAGTAGGAGATAAAAATATTTTTTCTGCTATATTTTAAAACAGCTAAATAAATATATTTAAAATGGAAATGGTCTACCATTTGGCTGAGTGAATCACTGTCATTGGAAGGACTAATAGAGGGTGAAGGATATCGACCTCAAAGTGGAATCATAAGTGATGACTAGCTGAGGTGCCATTTGGCTGTTCATTGAATGTTGCTTTTGCCTCCTTCCCCAGCAGACGCACCAGCGACATGGGAGCAGGAAACCATACAGGAGTATCACAGTTCCTCCTCCTGGGCCTCTCAGACGATCCTGACCTGCAGCCCCTCCTCTTTGGAGTGTTCCTGTCCATTTACCTGGTCGCTGTGCTGGGGAACCTGCTCATCATCCTGGCCATCAGCTCAGACCCCCACCTCCACACCCCCATGTACTTCTTCCTCGCCAACCTGTCCTTTGTTGACATCTGTTTCATCTCCACCACTGTCCCAAGGATGCTAGTGAACATCCAGACACAGAGCAAAGGCATCTCCTACATAGGGTGACTCACTCAGGTGTATTTTTTTTTTATTTTTACTGTAATGGATAGTTTTCTCCTGACTGTGATGGCCTATGACTGGTTTGTGGCCATCTGCCATCCCCTGCACTACATGGTCATCATGAACCCCCGCTTCTGTGTCCTCCTGGTTCTGATGTGTTGGCTCGTCATTTTCTGGGTTCCCCTGATTCATATTCTACTGTTGAGGCGGCTGAACGTCTGTACTGGCACTGAAATTCCACATTTCTTCTGTGAACTGGCTCAGATTCTCAAGGTGGCCTGCTCTGACATCCTCATCAATAACATCTTCTTGTTTGTGGCCACTGCCCTGCTGGGTGTGTTTCCCCGCATTGGAATCCTCTTCTCTTACTCTCGAATTGTCTCCTCTTTAATGAAAATCTCCTCTGCAGCGGGCAAATATAAAGCATTATCCACCTGTGTGTCTCACCTCTCTGTGGTTTCCTTGTTCTATGGGACAGGCGTGGGGATCTATCTCACTTCTGCTGTGACCCATTCTCCCCAGAGAAGCTCCATCGCCTCAGTGATGTACACCGTGCTCACCCCCAGGCGGAAACCCTTCATCTACAGCCTGAGGAACAAGGATGTGAAGGGGGCCCTGGGAAGGCTCCTTGGTTTAGGCACCACTTGTCTGTGAGGGGCCACTGGCCTCAGAACTAAGTGGACACTGTGGGCTGCAAAAACAAATTTTGTGAATTTATATGTCCTGATTTTCTTTTCCCTTAAAAGACATGCTTCATTTCTTCCATTCTCAAAGCAATTATGACTTTGCTTTTATTTGTGTTTGTATTAGTTTCTGCTCAACACCCTCCTCAGTAATTCCTTTTGACTTTTGCTTCCTATTTGCAGCCCATACATTTCCATCTTGGGCTGGGTTTCTTACAGCCATTCTGGCGATTTCCAACATTAGATTTGAAGCACTTATACCACGTATGGCATGGTTTCCCCCCAAATTATCCTCTCAAATGTTCATGTTCTTCATGTTAATTTTTCTGTGTGTTTGCTTTTCTCTGGAAGAAATGGAATGAAAATCACACAACAGTCATAACCAAAGTGCTTCACATACCAAGGCTGTTCTTGTTCTGTGTACGTTTTATGTTATCTTGACAAAATTTCAAAAGGTGTTTTCTCTCATTTATCTCATTTTTCAAACAGATTGGGAATGGAATAGAGTCTACCCTGAAAACCTAACACTATGCCCACATTCCTAACTTTGCTATCCAACATTTTCCTGAAGACTGTGAGATTTTCAGCTTCAAGAGTGGGAATCTAGTTTTGAGTTAGTTTTTTCACATGATTCATAGAAGTATATAGCATAGAATAATTATGAGATATTGCTTCATTCTTTGCCTTCTTTCTTCCTCCCTCCCTCCCCCTCCCTCCCTTCCTCTCCTCTTTCTTTTGTTTTGCTGGACCTTTATTTGCTATCATTGCTGTTTTAAGATATACCCCAATATCCTAAAACATCTAATAATGAATGCAATAGAATAAAACTTGTTTTCTCTTGTGGCTTATTTGGGGGGAGGGCACTCTTTAGAGGTGCCAGCAGGAGTGGTAATCACACACCTGTGGAGTGTTTTCAGAACTTAGTCCACTTTTTGAGAAGAATATTGATAGAATTGAGTCTGCAGCAAAGGGTGGAGTGGTAGAAGCTGTCAGCATTTCTCCTACATTCCCTGGGATCCCTTCACCATCCCCACTGCACAGCAGCCTGACTGTCACTGTCAGCACCAGGTAGAACCTAGTTTTCCCAATGTGTGACGGCAGACCTGACAGAGAATTATGCCCCACGAGGGACAGTTCTTGATGGACAGGTGTGGGGTATACTGTCTTCTTCACCCCTTAGCTGGGATCATTCTGAAGTTTGGATTTTGTGCCATTTTCCAGAATTTCCCTACAGGATGAAAACTCTGCTCACTCGTGTGCAAGCTAACTTAAGATGAGCTTTATTGGATGTGTTTTCTGCCCTGTACCACTTCCCTTTTCTCTAACCTATGTTCCACGGTCCTTGCTCCTTCCAATAATGTGCTTCGACATAAATCCTTGATTCGGCACCTGCTTCCGAGGAACCAAAGCTGAGACACGTGATGAAGACTATTAAGAATATCCAAACAATACCATGAATGGAACAAAGGACTCTGGGGGCAAAAACGACAAAAACAAACACAAAACAAATACTGGGTATATAGTAAGATCTTCAAATTACTGGAAAATCGTAATTTATTAGTAAGGAAAAACATATTCAGTGGGGCTTTAATTGAATTTGATTCCACTAAGTTTAATCCATAGTGGGTTTTTTTAATTTATTTTTTTCTGCAGCAGGTTCTCATTAGTTATCTATTTTATGCATATTAGTGTATATATGTCAATCCCAATCTCCCAATTCATCCCACCACCACCCCCCGCTTTCCCCCCTTGGGAAAGAGATATTCAGTGTGGCTTTAATTCAATTTGATTCCACTAAGTTTAATCCATAGTGTTTTTATTGCCTACTTCATATGAACAAAACTGGGGACCAAAGAGGTAAACATGTTGCAATTCAGAGTGGTAACCGTAATAATATTGGTGTGTAATAATGCATGCTGAAAACAAAGGTAGAACTTTTCAATTCACCTTGAGTGAGTCCAGAATAAAACTTTAAAAATTTATTTAATAGCTTTATTGAGGGATAATTTATATATCATGAAATTCAGCCATTTAAAGCATAAGGGCAATAGTTTTGATAAATTTTTACTTATGCAATCATCACCACAATCCAGTTTTAGAACATTTCTGTCACCCTAGAAAGTTCTCCTGTGCCCATTTGCAGGTAACATCAACTGCCACCTCAGTCCTAGGCAGCCACTTATTTGCTTCTGTCTCTATAAACTGGCCTTTTCTAGCTATTTTATATAAATGGAATCATACAATAGATGATCTTTTGTATCTGGCTTCTTTCACTTAGCAGAATGATTTTTCATAGTTATCCATGTGAAAAACACACATCAGTATTTTGTTCCTTATAATTGTAGAATAGTATTCAAATGTATGGCTGTGCCACATTTTGCTTATCCACGGATATTTGGATATTTCCAGTTGGTCAGTAAACCTGTTCAGACACACACACCCTTCACTGATGTGCTGTATTCATCCTGTGGTGACTCTTGGCACTCTGGGTCAGAGGGAAGGTCTGGAGGCCATGTGATCTACTCAGGACACCGGAGTCCGAGGCTAAATCTGCACCCAGGGCTCCGGAGCGCCTGGCCTCACACCTGTATGCAGACAATTATTGCAAATATTTTGGGTATTGGAAGCTATCCTTTCAACTGTAATTTTTTGAGATCTAAACACAAATCAGTTACATCTGATGAATATATAATATCCAGTGAATTTTGAATACTTCATATGAAGGATTTAAATAGCTCCACTACCACTTACTATGTTGAAATGTTTTGGATATCTTGGGTTAAATAAAATTTATTAAAAATGACCTCAGGGGCTTCCCTGTCGGCGTAGTGGTTAAGAATCCACCTGCCAATGTAGGGGACACAGGTTCGAGCCCTGGTCCGGGAAGCTCCCACATGCCACAGAGCAACTAAGCCCATGCGCCACAACTACTGAGCCTACACTCTAGAGCCCGCAAGCCACAACTACTGAGCCCACATGCCACAACTACTGAAGCCCGCGCACCTAGAGCCCGTGATCCGCAACAAGAGAAGCCACCACAATGAGAAGCCCGCACACTACAACGAAGAGGAGCCCCCGCTCACCACAACTAGGGAAAGCCTGCGCGCAGCAACAAAGACTCATCACAGCCAAAAAAAAAGAAAAAAGAAAAGAAAAAGATCTCAGTTATTTCTTTTTGGTTTCTTGTGGTTATATAAAAAATTTAAAGTCTATATATGGCTTACACAGTAAAAACTGCTGCTAGGCATTATGAAGAGAAAAAGAGTGAAATATTTTATTCAGTTGACCCAGTTGATGTTCCCATGAAGGAGCTTGGAGAAGCCTGGAGGCCTGTATCTCCTTTTAAGTTCTTCCCTCTGGCATTCTCCTTTAATCTATCAGCAAATAATTAAGTTATGTCCCTGTGCTAGGAACTGAGAAGACATGAGCAAGGTATACAAAAAATGTATGAGGCCTAGACGATCCCATATAATGTAGGAGGTAGATAATAAAGTAATGATTAATATATCAGTTCAAAAGTGATATGAGGGAAATGAAGGAGGCAAGAAAATAAGGAAGGTCCTACATACACACCCACAGTGGCATAAATATTCTGGGGCAGATAAAGGCAGGACAGGAAAGTAAATATGGACTATTACACCTTTAACCAAAAAAGATTAGAAATACAATGTCAAGATTTCCCTGCAAAAACCACTCTGAATAAATCTTAACTACTGTGAAACATGAAGAAAATCTTAGTTGGGAAAATCCAATTGAAACAGGTCTGCTCTCTCCCTCTCATCTTTGCAGAGGGCAAATGCCAAGTCAGATGTTCTCCAATATCTGTGTATTTAATGGGTCTCCTCAATGTGAATCTGCTCAGAGAACTACCTTTGGGTATTATTTATTAGTTCTTTTGTTTTACTTTTATTTTTTGTTCATTTATCCCTCAGATTTCCTTATTTGATATCTTTTAACATTCTGTGGTTTAAAGGTCAACTCTAAATGTTTAAAATAATTACAGAAACACAATGAAAAAATGGGCAGATCTAACTAGACATTTCCCTAAAGAAGATATACAGATGGCCAAAAAGCAAATGTAAAGATGCTTAACATCACTAATTTTTAGAGAAATGCATATCAAAACTACAATGAGGTATCACCTCACACAGGTCAGAATGGCCATCATCAAAAAAATCTACAAACAAGATTGCAGATGACTTGATACTATACATAGAGAATCCTAAAGATGCCACCAGTAAACTACTAGAGCTAATCAATGAATTTGGTAAAGTTGGCAGGATACAAAATTAATGCACAGAAATCTCTTGCATTCCTATACACTAACAACAAAAGATCAGAAAGAGAAATTAAGGAAACAATCCCATTCACCATTGCAGCAAAAAGAATAAAATACCTAGGAATAAACCTACCTAAGGAGTTAAAAGACCTGTACTCAGAAAACTATAAGACACTGATGAAAGAAATCAAAGATGACACAAACAGATGGAGAGATACACCATGTTCTTGGATTGGAAGAATCAATATTGTGAAAATGACTATACTACCCAAAGTAATCTACAGATTCAATGCAATCCCTATCAAATTACCAGTGGCATTTTTTACAGAACTAGAACAAAAAGTCTTAAAATTTGTATGGAGACACAAAAGACCCCAAATAGCCAAAGCAGTCTTGAGGGGAAAAAATGGAGCAGAAGGAATCAGACTCCTTGACTTCAGACTATACTACAAAGCTACAGTAATCAAGACAATAGGGTACTGGCACAAAAACAGAAATACAGGTCAATGGAACAGGATAGAAAGCCCAGAGATAAACCCATGCACCTATGGTCACCTTATCTTTGCTAAAGGAGGCAAGAATATAAAATGGAGAAAAGACAGCCTCTTCAATAAGTGCTGCTGGGAAAACTGGACAGCTACATGTAAAAGAATGAAATTAGAACACTCCCTAACACCATACACAAAAATAAACTCAAAATGGATTAGAAACCTAAATGTAAGACCAGACACTATAAAACTCTTAGATGAAAACATAGGAAGAACACTCTGATGTAAATCACAGCAAGATCTTTTTTGATCCACCTCCTAGAGTAATGGAAATAAAAACAAAAATAAACAAATGGGACCTAATGAAACTTAAAAAAGCTTTTGCAAACCAAAGGAAACTACAAACAAGACAAAAAGACAACCCTCAGAATGGGAGAAAATAGTTGCAAATGAATCAACCGACAAAGGATTAATCTCCAAAATATATAAACAGCTCATGCAGCTCAATATTTTTTTAACTTCTTTATTGGAGTATAATTGCTTTACAATGGTGTGTTAGTTTCTGCTTTATAACAAAGTGGATCAGTTATATATATATATATATTGCAGCTCAATATTTAAAAAAAAAAAAACCAATCAAAAAATGAGCAGAAGACCTAAATAGACATTTATCCAAAGTGGACATACAGATGGCCAAGAAGCACAGGAAAAGCTGTTCAACATCACTAATTATTAGAGAAATGCAAATCAAAACTACAATGAGGTATCACCTCACACCAGTTAAAATGGGCATCGTCAGAAAATCTACAAACAACAAATGCTGGAGAGAGTGTGGAGAAAAGGGAACCCTCTTGCACTGTTGGTGGGAATGTAAATTGATACAGCCACTATGGAGAACAGTATGGAGGTTCCTTAAAAAACTAAAAATAGAATTACCATATGACCCAGCAATCCCACTACTGGGCATATACCCTGAGAAAACCATAATTCAAAAAGACACATGCACCCCAATGTTCATTGCAGCACTATTTACAATAGCCAGGTCATGGAAGCAACCTAAATGCCCATCGACAGACGAATGGATAAAGGAGATATGGTACATATATACAATAGAATATTACTCAGCCATAAAAAGGAACAAAATTGGGTCATTTGTAGAGATGTGGATGGATCTAGAGACTGTCATACAGAGTGAAGTAAGTCAGAAAGAGAAAAACAAATATCATATATTAATGCATATATGTGGAACCTAGAAAAATGGTACAGATGAACCTGTTTGCAGGGCAGAAATAGAGACACAGATGTAGAGAACAAACGTATGGACACCAAGGGGGGAAAGTGGCGGGGGGTGGTGGTGGGATGAATTGGGAGATTGGGATTGACATGTATACACTAATATGTATAAAATAGATAACTAATAAGAACCTGCTGTATAAAAAATAAATAAAATTAAATTAAAAAAAATTTTTAAATCTACAAACAATAAATGCTGGAGAAGGTGTGGAGAAAAGGAAAACTTCCTACACTGTTGATGGGAATGTAAATTGGTACAGCCACTATGTAGAAAAGTATGGGGGTTCCTTAAAAAACTAAAAATAGACCTACCATATGATCCATCAATCCCATTCCTGGGCATATATCCAGAGAAAACCATAATTCGAAAAGATACATGCACCCCAATGTTCACTGCAGCACTATTTACAATAGCCAGGACATGAAAGCAACCTAAATGTTCATTGACAGATGAATGGATAAAGAAGATGTGGTACATATATACAGTGAAATATTACTCAGCCATAAAGAAGAATGAAATAATGCCATTTGCAGCAACATGGATGAACCTAGAGACTGTCATACTGAGTGAAATAAGTCAGAGAAAAACAAATATCATATGATGTCGCTTATATGTGGAATCTAAAAAAATGGTACAAGTGAACTTATTTACAAAAAAGAAATAGAGTCACAGATGTAGAAAACAAACTATGGTTACCAAAGGGGAAGTGGGGAAGAGACAAGTTGGGAGATTGGGATTGACATATACACACTACTATATATAAAATAGCTAACTAATAAGGACCTACTATACAGCACAGGAAAGTCTACTCAATACTCTGTAATGACCTATATGGGAAAAGAATCTAAAAAAGAGTGGATATATGTATAGGAATAACTGATTCACTTTGCTGTAGAGCAGAAACTAACACAACATTGTAAATCAACTATACTCCAATAAAAATTAATTTAAAAAATAAAATAAACTCAATCACAGTCTTTAATAAATAAAATACAGAAGAGCAGCCTAATGGTCATCTCCACAATAGTATTAGAATGACAAAGGCAGAAAGTTCCAATTTCTATCCATGAACCAAATCTACCATCTCAATAACCACAGAAATGAGAAGCCTGAAGCCTGAAACCATATATGTCAAGTCTATGTTGTCTGGCATTAGGATCTGCTTTCTTGTGGAGAGATTTTACATGTCTTAGGCAGCATCATATGTCTTTTGTTTACCAATTTTTGTTGTTGTTGTTAACCCTGAAGTAACACAGGGTCACGGGTAAAAATCAGCTCTCTATTTCCTAGTAGAGATTCTACTTAATGCCACATTCCTCAAACTAGGAAACCTTGTACTGCACAGGCCCAGAGACCTATTTTCCTGGTGACTGCATAGGATGTTTACATTCTTTTCCCACTGAGATACAATTAGTGTACAATGAAATGTACACGTAAGCATTCTGGGAATGACTTCTGAAAATTGCATATACTTGCATAATCACCAGAGGAAGCAAGGTATAGAACGTAATTATCTTCCCCCAAAGCCCTCCTGCCTGTTCTAGTCCATCCCCTCACCTTCATCCCCAGACAAGCACTTTCCGATTTCTAACAGTTACTAGATACAGTATTTGGTACACAGATATTAGGCATTTACTCATTGTTCTCATATATATGTCCTGTTTTTCCTCTATTGTTTGGAGAAACATTCTGGGAGAAACATTTTAAGTCCCCCTGTGGAACTCTGTACTATCTCTTCATCCTTTTATTTCTCTCAAACATTCCTTTATATATTTTACAAAAATATTTAGTGGAGACACATCTCAACTTTTCCTATCTTGAAGGACTGGAATCTTTTATCTGATTAACTCTACCTGTAGAAATGCTTCAAAGTCTACATTGTCTTGGGAATTCCCTGGCCATCCAGTGGTTAGGACTGAGAGTTTTCACTGCTGAGGGCCCAGGTTCAATCCCTGGTTGGGGAACTAAGATGCCACAAGCCACACAGTGTGGTCAAAAATTCAAAAAACAGGAAAAATAAATCTACATCATCTGGCATTAGGATCTACTTTCTTTTGGAGAGTTTTTGCACATTATGGCTTTTTTTGTGTCTTTTGGTTACCAATGACATAGTACCTTGCATAGAGCCTTGTTCACTGAGGGAACCCAGGGACTTGTGACTAACACACAACTGAGATTCTTCCCAAGATTGGTAAAGGAGACCTAGATATAGCAAAATCACTGGCTCTTAGGTTGCTTGATGTAATACACAGTCCACCATGGGATATAATAGATACCCATCTAGAGGCAAATGCAGAAAACAAAAACATACAGTGCTCTAGTGCTCTAGAGGCTCTTACACTACATCTTTACACACAACTGACAGAATTTCTATATGTCAAAAGCTCCCATTTTGTACTTTTTCCAAATATCCCTATGAATCACATACCTGTCAAGATAAGGTAGGATTTAAAAGTGAACGAGGATACATAGAGACCTAGCGTAGTATCCAGCGATTTCCTGAGTTTCACCAAGAATTGAAAGAACTTGGTAGTTCTATCCACATTCATGTTCACAGCAGCATTATTCACAGTAGCCAAAAGATGGAAGCCCCCGAAGTGTCCATTAATGGATGACTGGGTAAACAAAATGTGGTATACATATCCAATGGAGTATTATTTAACCTTAAAAACAAATATTCTGTCACATGAAACACGATGGATGAAACTTGAAGGTATTCTACTATGTGAAATAAGCAAAATACAAAAAGCCAAATACAGCCATCCATCAGTATCCACAGGGGACTACTGCTAGGACCTGCTGGGGACAACAAAATCTAGGGATGTTCAAGTCCCAGAGTCAGCCATCTGAATCCGTGGTTCTGCAACCACAGATTCAACCAACCGTGGATCATGTAGTACCATACTATTTATTGAGGAAACATCCAAGGATAAGTGGACCTGCGCATTTCAAACCCATGCTGTTCAAGGAACAATTGTAGTATATGGTTCCACATACATAAGGTAACCAGAGGAGTCTATTTCATAGAGCCCAAGATAGAAAGTACAGTGGTGGTTACCAGGACTAGAGCAAGGGGCAACGGGAAGTTATTGATTAATAAGTACCAAGTATCAATTTGAGATGATGAAAAACATCTAGAGATGGATGGTGGCAATGGCTGCATAACAATAAGAGTGTGCTTAATGCCACTGAACTGCACACTTAAAATAGTTTAGTAAATTTTACATGATGTGTATTTTAGGACAGTAGAAGATTGTGAGTGCAGGATTAGTAGTAGAAGTATTTAACGGATCCTCCAAAAACCACAGATCTGGGGGAAAAGAAATTTAGAACCAGTTTGGTTGGCAGTGCCTCTCTTAGAGACCCAGCCGTGTAAGATACCTGCCCAAAGAGAAAATATTTGCTAACGAAACAACTGACAACGGATTAATCTCCAAAATATACAAGCAACTCATACAGCTCAACATCAAAAAAATCAAACAATCCAATCCAAAAATGGACAAAAGAACTAAATAGACATTTCTCCAAAGAAGATATACAGATTGCCAACAAACACATGAAAGGATGCTCAACATCACTAATCATTAGAGAAATGTAAATAAAAACTACAATGAGGTATCGCCTCACAGCGGTCAGAATGGCCATCATCAAAGAATCTACAAACAATAAATGCTGGAGAGGGTGTGGAGAAAAGGGAAACCTCTTGCACTGTTGATGGGAATGTAAATTGATACAGCCACTATGGTGAACAGTATGGAGGTTCCTTAAAAAACTAAAAATAGAACTACCATGTGACCCAGCAATCCCACTACTGGGCATATACCCCGAGAAAACCATAACTCAAAAAGAGTCATGTACCACAATGTTCATTGCAGCACTATTTACAATAGCCAGGACATGGAAGCAACCTAAGTGTCCATCAACAGATGAATGGATAAAGAAGATGATGCACATATATACAGTGGAATATTACTCAGCTATAAAATAAACGAAATTGAGTTACTTGTAGTGAGGTGGATGAACATAGAATCTGTCATACAGAATGAAGTGAGTCAGGAAGAGAAAAACAAATACCGTATGCTAACACATATATATGGAATCTAAAAAAAAATTGTTCTGAAGAACCTAGGGGCAGGACAGGAATAAAGACGCAGATGTAAAGAATGGACTTAAGGACACGGGGAGGGGGAAGGGTAAATTGGGACGAAGTGAGATAGTAGCACTGACATATATACACTACCAAATGTAAGATGGCTAGCTAGTGGGAAGCAGCCGCATAGCACAGGGAGATCAGCTCGGTGCTTTGTGACCACCTAGAGGGGTGGGATAGGCAGGGTGGGTGGGAGACACAAGAGGGAGGAGATATGGGGATATATGTATATGAATAGTTGATTCACTTTGTTATACAGCAGCAACTAACACAACAACGTAAAGCAATTATACTCCAATAAAGATATTAAAAAATAATAATAAAATAAAAGGTGTGAAGAGTGAAAAAAAAAAGAAAAAGATACCTGCCCATAAAAGAAGGACCTTAAAGTACTGGAGGTTTCGTTAGTAATATTAAATTTATGTATCTGAGCTGTTTATTTAAAATGGACATTTTAAATCAATTTGCAAATCAAAAGTCAGATTTTTTTAAAGGCTAGGTTTGTTTTTAACTACTAAACTCAGACCCTAAATGGGGAAATGCAGAGTGTAAAAAAGTGAGTATAAAAATAAAACTGTTTAGCTGGCATTTCAAAGACTAAAACACTGAACAAAACACCTACCACAAAACAGTATTTTCAAATGCCCACGTGCAGGGTCACTCCTGTAGGTGGCTGGCACAGGGAGGTCAGTAGCCTCACAAGCACAGCTGCCTCAGCCATTCAGAAACAGAAACACCCTGTTCCCAGGCAGGCACCAGAGGGCAGGCCAAATGCAGTGGGTCATGCAGGGAGAGCATCAGACACACATCACTGAGAGCCGGTGGTTGGGGAGGGAAGGTGGGCTTTGACACCAATCAGCCACCAAGAAGTGCTTCAAGGAAGAAGCCCACACAATACAGTGTTCTGTATTCCCAGCTGAGGGGAGCCCAGTAGCTCCTGGAGCTGCCCTTGTAGATATTTGGGCTCCAATCTGCCTGGCTGCTGAGGCATCACATGGCCTTCCAGGCCAGCGCAGGGGCCTGGTGCCCCCAGAGTCACCATGGGCTGAACGGTGTACCTGTCTAAACATGTTCCGTGACCAAGAACTCTGGGCCTTGTTCTAGAGACAAGACGTGATAGATTCAGGCGGAAAGATATCCCCAACCTGTCCCTTAACTTTTCCATGAACACTGAGATAAGAATGATGAAATTGATTCCACTGACGAAAGTGATTCATAATGGTGAAAGGCGCTGTGTTCCAATGGGTCACAAGTGAACTGGTTCAGAAGCTCAGGGTGCAGATCTCTCCTCCCCTCATGGAGCACAAACAAAAGCTGACCCTGTTCCGCCCTTCACTCTAATGAATAATCTTCCCCACTCCTCGCCTCAAAGCTCCTGTACTAAAGAGATGACTTTCTGCTGTTATGTGGAAAGACATACTGCTCAGGGATAATAACGTCTTATATAATGTCCCCATCACCAGGGACCCACAGGCCACCCGTTATGTGACAAGTGACAGGGCAGTCAGAGGGAGAGAAGGAGGCAGGAAGACAGCTGCCTGTGACAGCGGCAGGTCTGGGTAAAGAGTGAAGAAAGGGCCAGATCTGCACTGACTGCAGGGTCCCAGAAAGGCCAGGGGACAAAGCCAATGGGAAACCCAACGGATGCACCACTGGGGGCTGAGAGAGACAGCCAGGTCCAAAGTCATCTGGGATAGAAAAGGCCAACATGAAGCCTTCATGACCCAGGAAAGCTGGGGACCAGTCACAGCCGTTTCCATCGTCATTACTGTTAGGTCCACAGTGGGGCAATCATGCAGTCTCCACAGCTGTACCCCTATGGAGAAGGCCAATCTACCTCACAAAAGTGCATTCATTTCACTGTTTCTGATGGTACTGAGCACTTCCCTACAGGGCTATCCAAGTCCCTTTCAGATGTAACCTCTCCCAAGAAGGTGGGGCTCTGCCACTTCTCAAGGGGGAGTTGGTTCTTTTTCCCACCTGGGTCTGTTTAGTGGCTCTTCTAACTGTGGACTGATTTCTGGGTCTCTGGGTCAGTGTGCTGCTGAGGAGTTGACGATGGGCATTGCTGTATTCACAAGTCCCACTACACTTTGTACGAGGGAAAAGGTATTAAGACTTCAATGAAAGACATTAATTTAAAAGGTTTCAGGGTAAAAACTAATATAAAATTAGTGGAGCATATAAATTTCAATCATCGACAGTAAAATCATTTACATGAAAATATACTAACAATGCAGAGAAAGATGAAAAATGAGATAAATATGGAAAAAATAAGATGCTGGACACAAACCCAAAATTATTAGTAATTACATTATATTATAAATATACCAAGGGGGGAAAAAGGATTTTAAGACTGCATTTCAAATACCAGGGCATCTTAAGACTCAATATAATGTCTATATCAAAAGAGACATTTAAAAAGTAATGCTACAGGGCTTCCCCGGTGGCGCAGTGGTTGAGAGTCCGCCTGCCGATGCAGGGGACACGGGTTTGTGCCCCGTTCCGGGAGGATCCCACATGCCGCGGAGAGGCTGGGCCCGTGAGCCATGGCCGCTGAGCCTGCGCGTCCGGAGCCTGTGCTCCGCAACGGGAGAGGCCACAGCAGTGAGAGGTCCGCGTACCGCAAAAAAAATAAATAAATAAAAAGTAATGCTACAATAAGATTAAGAAATTAAGGAAAAGGAAACTGATATAACTACTGATACACTTACTGTTGAGCCTCATTAAGAAGTAGGACAGCAGGGATCCTTGTTCCCTCTTCTTGCCCCAAACATGGGCAAATGTCTGGGGAAGAGCTTTCATTACTGGATTCCAGATGCTTTTCTGTCTTTCCACCCAGCCTGGCCACTACTGTTCTGCCTCTTCCAGGAAGCCACGTCTCCATCACCAAAACTGTTGGACCAGTGACTTGATTATTCCCTTCCTCCAAGGAAAGTTAGCCTGTTTGTATTGGTTCCCTTTGTCCCTGAGTCTCTCAGGAGTGACACAGAGGGCCCACGTGGAGTCTACACATACACTGGGTTGTCTTACAGGAGAGCAATGCTGAGGTTGTAGAATTTATTTCAGTTTCTTTGAAGCAGGAACCAAGCCTGCTTGTAGTCTCAATGGGAGAGATGATGTCGTCTTTCCAAGCTCCTCACTGCGTTTCTCAATTCTGAGAAAAAAAGGGGTCAGAGCCTTGTATTCACATGTACAACATGATGAGCAGGGGCAAGAGTGATGCACGGAGGGGGGTCTTCAAAAAGCTACTCCTGGTTGACACGTCAACTTGGCTTATGGAGAATTTTCACATGCAAATGACATCTGGTCAGCCACTGAAGAACAAAAGCTGGGATGAAATCTGCTTCGTGCATCTCAGTGAGCACTTGTTGATGACACTATCACTAGGAGTCGAAGCAGCAGAATGAGGCCAACCTGAATATAAACCTCTAACATGACCCATGAGGTCTCAGACTCAGGCAACTGCAACAAATTCTACTGGAAATATAGGTCTTATTCCAGAAAATCAGAATGTCATCCAGGGCTAGTTTATAATCCATTACACTGAATTCAAGGGAGTTAAGACTAATCTGCTGATAATTAGTGTCACTGCCAATAATTAAAGAGGTCAACAGATAGGCCAAATAGCAATATGCATACACAAAAAGGAACCAAACATGACACGTTACTCCATATATTAATATGTATAAATGAAGGTTTAGAGGTTAATTCCAGTCCAGGCTTTGTTTTAAGTGTGATTTGGATTATTATTACAATGGTTTGATTAGCCTCAAGAAAGTATCATCAAGAAAGTGTCAAAAAAAAAAAAGAAAGTGTCATGGGGCTTCCCTGGTGGCGCAGTGGTTGAGAGTCCACCTGCCGATGCAGAGGATACGGGTTCGTACCCCGGTCCGGGAAGATCCCACATGCCGCGGAGCGGCTGGGCCCGTGAGCCATGGCTGCTGGGCCTGCGCGTCCGGAGCCTGTGCTCCGCAGCGGGAGGGGCTGCAGCAGTGAGAGGCCCGCTTACCGCAAAAAAAAAAAAAAAAACAACCTAAATGTCCATTGACAGATGAATGGGTAAAGAAGATATGGTATATACATACAATGGAATATTACTCAGCCATAAAAATAATGTCATTTGCAGCAAAGTAAGTCAGAAAGAGAAAGACACATACTATATGATATCACTTATCTGTGGAATCTAAAATACAACACAAAGGAACATATCTACAAAATAAAAACAGAGAACAGACTTGTGGTTGCCAAGGGGGGAAGAGGGGTGGGGGAGGGAAGGATTGAGAGTTTGGGATTACCAGATGCAAACTAGTAGGGTGGATGAACAACAAGGTCCTATGCACAGGGAATTATATTCAATATCCTGTGATAAACCATAATGGAAAAGTATATGAAAAAGTGTGTGTGTGTGTGTATGTATATATATATATATATATACACACACACACACACACACACACACACACACACACACACACACACATACATATACAACTGAGTCACTTTGCTGTACAGGAGAAATTAACATTGTAGATCAACTATACTTCAATAAATTTTTTTTAAAAACTGAAAGTGGATAGGATATTCTTTTTGAAAACAAGTGTTTTGAAGTTAAAACTAAAATTTGTTACACTTAAAAGGAAATCTTAACCAGAGCCAAGCAACTGTCATCACTATTATTAAATATTTGTTGATTCCACTGTTCCTCTTCCCTGTTATTAGATACTGAGTACTACATAATTTTCATGTTTTAGGTGTGATGGATTCTCCACCAAGAAACTTAGAGGTATCCATTATTTCTGATAATGAACCATAACAAAATGGGTAATTTTTTTTAAAAAAACTAAAATTTGTTCCTTATGTTTCTCCATAATAAATTTTAGATTTTTTTAAAGTTGATCAGAAACTACAAAATGGCACAAGATCTATGGAAGGGAATTTGTAATAGCCAACAAAAGTAAATGTATACTTGCCTTTGACCTAGAAAAACATCCTAGAAACTTATTTACTGCAGGTTATTAACAGATACTAAAACAACTGCTAGGGGAAGAAGATTCTGAGTATCAAAATATCACCCCACATATGATGCTTTTATTCTTATGGAAAAGTCTATCTTTAAAATAGAGAGCTCTGGTGATTACTATCTTAAGCAAGTAATCTAACTTAGCACACTAACCAAGGGATGTCATAAGTTTACATCTTCCCAATGGAATGCAATTTGATGTACACAACATCACCTTCAAAATATTTTGAAATGACCTTTTGAAGCTTCTACACCAGGAGGTGGCACACTTTGGTCACAGGCATGTTTTTGTAAATAGTTTCTTGGGATCACAGCTATGCCCATTTGTTTCCTTAGGTCTTTGGCTGTTCTCCCACTACAAAGGCAGAGCTGAGTAATTCCGTACCTTACAGCCCACAAAGCATCAAGAACTTACTATCTGGACCTGTTCATACCAAAAGCTTGCCAACCTCTCCTCTGAACCCATTTACTAACTGACAGGAAATACAAGACATGAAGGAAAACTTAAACATACTGTGAAAATAGAAGCAGGAATATCAAAATGTGTGACTTTCTAAAAGAAGGCATGTGATTCGTCAAAGAGTCAATATAATTAATATAATAGACAAACAACAGCAAGTGATCTAGGTTAAAACAGACTAAAAGGCATAAACAATTGTCATATATAAACCCTGATTGGGTTGTAGATCCCAAAACTACCCAAAACATATTTTGGAACAACGTAGAGAAGTTAACCTTTTAGAGTAGATATTAGAATACATTGTTATTTTTACTTTCCTTGTGTGAAATAATGATATTATGATTTTACTAGGATAATGCCCATATCTTTAGGAGAAGCCTTACCAAGTTCTTATAAGTCAAGTACCATGTATGCATTTTATTTTCAACTTACACTCAAACACCTCACTATACAATGTATTCGTAAATCTACAAGAGAACAAATCTGCACAGTGCTAAAAATAAGTGAACCTACTACAACAAACATTCATTGTACCGGATGTTAACATTTTGAGGTTTAAGATGTTACCAAAAAAAAAAAAGTGAGTAAAAAACACACTTAGTCCAAACTACACTCCTACCAGGACGAGAAGAAGACAACATCAGAAGTAGACAGCTAGCCCAAGATACTAGGCCTGACTCGTATGATCATTTATAATGTTTTCTTGACTTCTTGAACCATTGCATATGAATCAAATGTTTTCCTATCATGGGCATGATCCTATGCTACTTTTAAAAATCAACCCAATTGTTGGGTTTGTGACCAATTATCTTTGTCTAGTACTTCTGGATTACCTTGGTGGATTTCTCCACTCCAAGGCTCTAATTGGTTGGCCCTTAGGAAATGTATTCTAAAAGAAAGAAATTATAGTCCTGTTCAAGCCACTATCGGTATACTAGGTGGGATCCTCTCACCTAGCCAATTAATAATACCTGCTCTGACACTGGTCATAAAAATGAATTTTCCTCTAAAGTTACTCAAGCTCAGTTAGAGCAACAAGCAAAATTTCAGCCAAGGAATAAAACCTCTCACAATTATGGTATGGATTTATGTGGTTAACACCAGGCTATGGTCATTGAAGTTTTAAGACCCTCCTTTATCTTGGGAACAATTAAATGATACTAAGGATAACCAGCCTAGTAACACCAGGAAGTTGGGCTGGGAGCCTTATGGACAATGCCAACACATAATTTCCCTGAAAGATAAGGATTGGTACAGAACAGACTAAGTCAGATGACCTGGGAATATACTGGGCCGCACCTAATGGAAGTTCTTGGCTTAATTCTTACTTATGACTTTAATAATACTGCTAGCTATGTTATTTGTATTTTGCCTGTTTAACAGGATTACTTTTTCTTGTATTTCCAAATGTGTGACTGAGCCTCCAACAAAAATAATGATGACTAGGCAACTTGAAGCAGTTGATCAAGTATATAATTCTGTATGGGATCAATGATTGTAATAGTGTAACTCTAGATATGGGAAGATACAATAAGAGAGAATTTTTTTTTCTTGGAACAGACTAGTAAGACAGGTGATCCAGAGACCTTTGGCTATTGTTAATAAGACCTAGTCCAGTAATAGCACATTGAGTGGCCTATCAGCAAAATCTTTGCCAAACTTAGGAATGAGCCTTCCTAGCACCGTGGGACAAAATGGTCATGAAATGCCTCCCAAAGCATGGTCGAATTTATGACCATGAGGGGACCCTGTCAACTACAAATTGGCACTTGCCACCTACCTCTACAAGGATTAAATCATGAACTGCTGCAGCTGCTGACTTTCAACACCCCCTGAAATGAGGCACTCTGTGCTCTGGGAAAAACTGGCAGAACAGGTCTTCAGATAGTTAGATATTTTCAGGAACCGATTTTATGAGCCCAGTTCTTATACCTCCTCATATCTAGAAAAGCACTAAAATCTTTCATAGTGACTCTGCTCCTCGTGACTAGCAGTAACCTTCACAAGATTAGCAGAAACCTTCTGCAAAAAAATATGTGCTTGATTGCATGTACTCCCCCTATACCAAAATCACATATATACTAACCTTCCCCCCCTACCTCTTTGGAGCAGTTACTCAGAGCTATCTGAGATGCTGTCTCTCGGGCCCCAAATAAAACTTAACTCACAACTCTCACGTTGTGCATTTTTTTTAAGTTGGCACATGTAAAATGCTAAAAATAAGTGAATCTACTACAAAGAACATTCCTTGTACTGGATGTTCACATTTTCTTGAGGTTTAAGATTTTACAAATATATATATATATGCGGAAAAAACACGCTTAGTACGAACACCCTGTCTATGGTTCCTCATTCTGGAACTAGTATCATAAAGCCTACGCCACATCTCCTGGAGGCTCGTTTTCACTCTGTGGGCATGTACAGCCCCAGGAAGCTCAGATGACGAGAAGACTAAGTACTCTTGCTTTTTATTAGAAGAAAGATCTGTGATCTACATACGTTTACATTTATATACAGAAATATGCCCACCCTTGACACCTGAGAAAGTATTTTATCTACCTCTATGTAATATTCAAAAATAAAGAACACGGGAAGACAAACCCAAATTCTCAGATGAAACATTCTTTTTCATACAAAAAGAACCGGCCTTTTAAACCAACTCTTCCCTAATACTCAGAACAACACGTTAGGATCGCCAGGTTCCTGACACCCGGAGGAGGTGGGAGCTGGAGCAACTGTTGACCAGAACAGCGGAAATTCTTTTCCTCGTGGAGGAAAGTCACAAAAAACAGAGTGGAGGCTTTAGAATAGGGAAACACAGTGAATGACAACACGCCGCAGAAGCGCCCTTACCGCAAGTCCCACCGGCTAAACGCAGTGGCTCAGGTCCCGGAGGACGCAAGCGGAGGGACCAGGTCTTTCTAAGGCAGCGCCGTGGTGGCCTAGTCCAAACCTGTCCTTTATCGCCCTCCTCGCATCCCAGAGCCCTCCCTTGACGCGAGCCTCACAAAGGACACGCTGAATCACACGACGACTACAACGACTTGCTACACCAGGAACTCGGACACGAGGCAGAAGACTGACACCGACCAGCGACGCTACTTCCGCTTCCTGCCTCGGCCGTAGGGGGCGAGGCCCCGGGACTCTGGCTGCCAATCAAGTTCAACCATTGCTGGCAGGGAATTGTAGTTGGTGCTGGAGGTCTTGAAGTTGGCTCAGCCTGGGTTCTGGAAGCAGAAACAGGCCCAACAAGCCAAACTTAGGCTAGAACTAGGCCTGTGGGCGGGGCTGTGAGGAGAGGGCGGTCCCATACCCAGAAGTGGTGCTGGTGCAGGAGGAGGCCCAGTGCTGGCTTAGGGATCAGAAAGGAGAGGTTGGGGTGGACACTCACCCACCAGGTCGCTCCTCAAAAGCTTATCTACCTGCCTGTCCTCAACATCCTGGAGCCTTTAGAATGAGTCTCCCATATTGATAAGGCTGCCAATCCATGAGATAGGCTATCTATGAAACTGAGCGGGAGGGCCTGGGGCATGGAGGTCTCTTTTTTGTCCCCCATTTCTTGTAGGCAAGACTCCAGACTCTATGCCCTTCCCAAGAGCAGATTCAAACAGTTGCCAATCAAGGGAGGAGCAGCCAAGAAACCACCTGAGGCAAGATTAAAGGGACCAGAGAAGCTCATCAAGATTGGGAGACTACCTGAGCCCCTGCACACACCCTAATCTTGTCAGCAACCCCACCCTTGGGAAGTATTGTTATAAAACTCCTTATCAAATCCTCCTGGGAGGGGACACATAGTTTTTCAAGGCAGGAGCCCATTGTGTCCCCCTTTGCCTGACAAAGCAATAAAACTATACTTTTCTATTGATACTTCACCCAAAACCCCTATCTCTGAGGTTTGATTCGGTACCTTTGTACAGAGAAGCTGAGCTTTCAGCATCATCTCCTCCATTCAATCAATCCTTTATTTAACCTTTATTTCCCCTTATTTTTTTAAAAATTTATATTGGTCACCGTACCAAACTCTTATCATTGATTTCTTTGTGTATTCAAAGTAGTGACATTTTTCTGTTACCTATGTGTTTTTCTTCCTTGAGTATTTATTCTGTTTTTTATTTTTCGCATGGCAGATACTCCAAGATGAAGAAAATAGCAGAAGTATAGGAGAGGCTGAACCCTGTGCAAATAAAAGATAAAGACCATGCTTGTGGGCAGCATACAGTTAACTTCTCCCATATTTCTCATTCTCAAGGTCAAGGAGACCTTCCCGACTGTACATGAGCAGAAAGTCTCCTTGGAGGTCAAAAAGGGAGTGATGTCAACCTATCCATAGGCCTCTTCACTGGAATCCATCTCAGCTAAGAGATGCCCTCGCACACATGGGAGGGCCCTAAGACAAACCAAATACGGACTCAGAACCAGGCAAAGCAAGATGATTGGCCAAAGGAAACTCAGAAGAAATGCCCTGTATACGTGATTCAAACTACCATGAGGGCACGACTCTCCGAGTCCGCCCGTGTATCTATCCACACGTACTCTTTTTCCTCCTAATAAACACTTTATTTCTTTCACTACTCTTTGTCTCTTTGTGGAAATTTATTTCTACAAAGCTGATGGGCCAGGGCCTTATCACTGGCCATTGGTCTAGTGGCTAGGATTCAGTGCTCTCACTGCCACAGCCTGACTTCAATCTCTGGCCAGGGAACCAAAAATCCTGCTTCAAGCCGCTGCAGGCGGAGGCCATCTGAGATCAGGTAGTGAGGAGCTTTATAGTAATGGTTCAAAGAGGAGGGCGTGATCAGCTCGTGGACATTCTTCTGATTGGCTGGTGGTGAGGCAATCAATGCCGAAAGCTCTGCTTCTTTGTACACTGGTGCCGAATCGAACCTCAGAGACAGAGTTTTGGTGAAGTAGAAAAGGATAGCTTTACTGCTTTGCCAGGCAAAGGGGGACACAGCGGGTTCCTGCCTTGAAAAACTATGTGTCCCGACCCAGGAGGATTTGATGAGGAGTTTTTTTTGTTGTTTTTTTGGTTTTGGGGGGTTTTTTTGATGAGGAGTTTTACAGCAATAGTTCAAGGGTGGGGTTGCTGACAAGATTAGGGTGTGTGCAGGTAGTTTGCCATCATCCATGCCCATGTCGTTTTGAAAGTTCTCATTTAAAGAAGCATTTTCTCATCCCACCATACCTTTGGGTTATAACATCTGCCTTGTGCTTGTGGACGGGAGCGTGGACAACAGTTTGAAAGATGAGAAAATAAAGGCCCAGCGTCACCTGAACGTAATTCCACTTCAGCTCTTCCTCCACCCAGTGGGTCGGGAAAAAAGCACTACTGGGGCAGGACTGAACCTACCCGGTGACCCTGACTCACCCCCCAACCCGGCAGTCCATACCTCTGCTGAGTGACCTTTACGCTCGCTGAGGCTGCAGGCGCTGATTCCCACTTCACTTCCGGTTTTGTGAGCCGGAAAGGGGCGTGGCCCTAGGGAGGAGCCTAAAGAAGCCAGAGGGACGGCCATGTTCCTGAAATCGCTCCAGCCTGGCGCCACTTACCAAGGTAAGTGGACGGAGCTAGAGAGGAGAAAGATTCTTGGAGGGCGTGGCCTGGGCAGAGATAAGGCCTGGGGGCGTGACCGGGGCTGAAGACCAATCCTAGAAGGCGAGGCTGGGCGTAAGTACAGGATCTGGTGGGCGGGGCTAAGCCAGGCTCCAGGCTCAGGGTCTGAGCTGGGGGAGGGTTTCAGGTGTGAGGGCGGGGCTTGGGCGGGGCCTCGCTTCTAGTTGGCCAGTCCTCAGGATATCCAATACAGGCTTTTCTTGCTCCTTTTCTCTACCATTCCGAGACCCTTATACAACAGAACACCAGGTTTAGGAAGGTATCTGTCCACAAAGGGATCATCCTCTGTTTACCCTGTTTCTTCTTTAGGGTGTTAAAGTTTAAATTTTTCTTCTTCAGTGGGTTGTATCTTTCTATTAGGTTAACTCCTAGACACTGTACATACATACATCTAAATTTTCGTTTCATTTCCCATTTGACTATTTTTGGGGAGTTCTGAGAGATGAGGGATGTGCTCTGGTTTAAATCATAGGTGTAAGTCAGAGTATCCTGCTGATAAAGTGGATATTCAACAAATACGAATTCCTTTCATTTTTCCCCTTATGAAGGGTGAAGAGGAATACAAATGTTAGCAGCTTCTCTTAATTCCTGTGTTACGAAGTTATAATATTTTTCAAATAAATTTATTTATTTTTGGCTGCGTTGGGTCTTCATTGCTGCTCACAGGCTTTCTCTAGTTGCGGAGAGCAGGGGCTACTCTTCTTTGCAGTGTGCAGGCTTCTCATTGCAGTGGCTTCTCGTTGCGGAGCATGGGCTCCAGGCACACGGGCTTCAATAGTTGTGGCACACAGGCTCAGTAGTTGTGGCTCACAGGCTCTAGAGCACAGGCTCAGTAGTTGTGGTGCGTGGGCTTAGTTGCTCCGCGGCATGTGGGATCTTTCCGGACCAGGACTGGAATCTGTGTCCCCTGCACTGGCAGGCAGATTCTTAACCAGTGTGCCACCAGGGAAGTCCCAAGAAGTTATAGTGAATAATTTACATGGCAAATTTGGTGATGTGCTGCCATCTGCTGGGAATCAAGGGTATTAGATTCTATCTCAACTGGCTACTTTTGAAATCAACCATAAAACTTCCCTTTCCGTATTGGAAAGTTCTCATTTTAAGAAAGCATTTTTCAAGACTGTACTTTCAGGGATCATTTCTATAGGTCGTTTCTAGAGAAGTTTCTCTGAATGTTAGAGCACCTGAAACCACGAGGAGGAGGTGTGGTGTTCTGTCCTGAGCATGAAGCTGGTTATTGGTGTTGCTTCTGCAGCTGCCATTAGCCATTGATGATCGCTCTTCTCTTCCTTTGGGAGAGTGAAAGGGAGAGAATGCCATCTGAGTAAAAAAATAAATAAGAATAATAAAAATAATAAAAATTTTAAAATTAAAAAAAGAAAAGAAAAGAATAAACAAAAAGAGAAAAAAAAACAAAAAAAGAGAAAAAAGATTTTTTTTAAAAAAGCATTTTTCCTTACCACTATACCTTTGGGTTCTAACAGTGTTTAGTGCTTGGGCTTGTAGCGGGGAAGAGCGACGGTTTGGCAAATGGGAAAACTAAGGCCCAGAGTTATCTAGACACAGTATTTCCACATTACCCCCAGCAATCAGGCTGAAGGAATTTGGGGACTGTGAGAATTTCTGGAGGAAGAATGAACAGCAAGTGCAAACGTCCTGAGGCAGGAAAAGTTTCGCCTCTTTGACCAACAACAGAAGCTCAATACCTAAAATGGTTGAAGTGAATTGTGAAGGTTGGAGACCAGCAGGAGATAAAATCAGAGAAGTAACAGAGTCAGATCATATGAGGCCATCTGGGCAACTGTAAGAATTTTGGGTTTTACTCTGAGTGCGGTGGGGAGCCCCTGAAGGGTTTTGAGCTACATTATCTGATGTATATTTTTAAAAGATCTCTGTCTTGTGTGTGACTCCATGGAAGCAAATATAGAATTGGGGAGGACAATTAGAAAGTTAAGGAAATAATCCTGATGACAGATGAAGATGTCTGGACAAAGGTAGCAGGGGAGGATGGAAGGAGTGGGACAGTGCTCTGATGCTAGAAATAAGGCAGAGCCAATGACTGTCTGCTGATGGATTTGTTGTGTAGTTTGGGGGCAAGGAGTCAAGAATGACTCTGAGGGACTTCCCTGGTGGTGCAGTGGTTAAGACTCTGCAATCCCAATGCAGGGGGCCCAGGTTCAATCCCTGGTCAGAGAATTAGGTCCCACATGCATGCTGCAACTAAGAGTTCACATGCCACAACTAAGGAGCCCGCCTGCCACAACTAAGACCTAGCGCAACCAAATAATAAAAGAAATATATAGATACTTTTAAAAATGAGGATTTTTGTTTGTTCTGTATTGTCAAATAAAAATAATTCTGGACATTGGTAAGAGGAGACTTTATTCAAAATGGTTATTGCAAGAGGGAGAACACTCCGACGAGATCTGCAAGCATCTTAACGAGTTAGGCAGAAAAAGGCTCTTCTTTTGTTGGGGGAGTTTCTCCCCAAGAAGCTCAGGGATATCTTTGCATTTAAGGAGGTGCAGTGTACATGGCTGACATTAGCTTTTGATTGCTGAGGCATCTATTTCAAAGATATCCGTTTCAGATAAATCTATTACCAGTTGCATAACACAGTTACTAGCTAAACAACCAGATAGAAACAAGGCTGCCCCATCCACGAAGGTCCTCTTTTAGCGATCCCTGGGCAACCTAGATAACTGATTGTTTAAGTGATCGCATTTTTCTCTTCCTGCCCCCTAGTTCCTGCTCTTATGTTTTAAATTCACCAATACACAATGAAACCTTAAAATACTTGTCACCCCACCCTCCACCCCAAGAAAGACAGAACCCAGGTCTGTGCTTCCTATCTCCTTCTATTTGAGACCTTAGGCATGCCCTCGTACCCTTTAGGACCTGTGACTAATAAACCTTGTTTTTTCAAGTTCCCTGTCGATTGTTGCTGAGGTGCTTCTTGAAATTCTCAGTGAAAAAAAAATTAGTAGCCAATCTAATAAAGAAATAGAGAATTTTATTCTAGCCAACCTGAGGATTATAACCTGGGAGACAGTCTTTCAGAAAGCTCTGAGGACTTTTCCACCAGCTACAGGTCAAAGCACAGTTATGTACATTTTTTTGAGAAAAAGGTTATACATCAAAGTGACATGCTGAGAGTTCACACAGTACAGATCTGCACGTACAAGGCAAATAGTTAGTCATTGTGACCTTTTACAAGATTAAGAAAGGAATGTTATCTCCCAAGGAGTTACCTTGCTGGTGCCAGGAGAAAATTGCTCTTTGCAATCGGGCAGGTATTCTTGTGTCTTCTGAGGAGGTCTGGTTAATGTATAATGCAGAAGCACGTTGTACACGAAGGAGAGGAGGTAGTGGCCCAAATGGGCAGAGAGAGAATCTATGTTTAATTTTTTCTTGTCCAGCCTTAAAATAAATTTATTTCATCACAATCATAATAAGAAACCATAAGGGCCAGTCCAGCCACATAGCAGTGGCTCAGGTTGGGGAAATGTCTGTGGAGGCTCGCTGCATTTAGTCTGGGCCCAGGTGAGTGCTCCAGGCATCCCTAGCTGATAGCATCCTTGTCGATAGGCTGAGATAGACGCAAAACAGGTATGGGGACTTCCCTGGTGGCGCAGTGGTTAAGAATCCGCCTGCTAATGCAGGGGTCATGGGTTCGATCCCTGGTCCGGGAAGATTCCCCATGCCGTGGAGCAACTAAGCCCTCAAGCCACAACTACTGAGCCCATGTGCCACAACTACTGAAGCTCGCGCGCCTAGAGCCCGTGCTCCGCAACGACAGAAGCCACCGCAATGAGAAGCCCGCGCACCGCAACAAAGACTAGCCCCCGCTCGCCGCAACTAGAGAAAGCCAGCGTGCAAGCAACGAAGACCCAACACAGCCAAAAATATGTAAATAAATAAATTTATTTTTAAAAAATCAAAAAAAAATTTTTAAACAGGTATGCATCACTTTAGTCTGAGTTAGGGCAGAAACTCCATTCCTCTGGCTCCCTGGGTCCGAGTGGGGGGAATTTCAGCTGAAGCAACAGTTCTGATCCCTCTCTGCACATACACGTGCACACACTTTATCTGAATAGTGGGTTTGGAAGAAGGAGCTGAGTCTGAACGGTTCACACCCTTTCTCTCTGCCTTTTGGAGTCTTCTGGGCCCCAGACAGAGGGTATTTTGATCAGGCTGGGGCCATGCAGTAAGCATCTACAGGAGCCTTGTGGTTGACCAGCTCTGCCATGCCCAAGTAGGTCTGGCAAATTTAGGGGTGAAATATCAGAAAACCCACCAGGCTGCATAGTGGAGCCACGTGTTTCAGTCCTGCTTTTATGGGCCATGAAGCTGATGTTTTCATTGCTGATTCCTGTGACTGGTCTCAAACTCAGGAGGGAAATGAAGAGATGCCCACGTTTTTTTTTTGTCCAAAGTCACAATAATAGACTGCCAACTAAAAATTGTCACTTGCCTTCTGGTTCTACAGGAATGAAGTCACTAGCCACTGCAGTGGCTGACCTTCATCTCACCCTGCAAGAAGTTCAGGGTGGAGATCAGGAATGAGGCACTCTGTGCTCTGGGAAAAACTGGCAGAACAGGTCTTCCGATAGTCAGATTTTTCAGAAGATTTTATCAGTCTAGTTTCTTCCATCTTCTCATATTTAGAAAAGCACTAAAATTATTAACGGAGACATCTGCCCCTTGCGACTAGCAGTGACCTTCTACCAAATGTGTGCTTGGTTGCACGTATCCCCCTTCATTAAAGTCATACGTATACTGACCTCCTCCCCCACCTCTTGGGAGCAGTTCCTCAGAGCTATCTGAGAGGCTGTCTCCTGGGCTATAGTCCTCATTTTGTCCCTAATAAAACTTAACTCACAACTCTCACACTGTGCATTTTTTTTTCAGTCAACAAGACAAAGAAAATTTTAGAAGACGATAAGCCAAACTTACAATGATTCCCTCCCGGGCCAGAGATTAGAAATAGATTCAATTTCTGTAATGTTAAAATTATTTACAAGCAGGTATTATTTTCAACATCAGGAAAATTTCTTGTTAACCAGAAATTATATGTTTTTTAAGGCTCTTTTTAAAAAAATTATTTATTTATTTGGCTGCACTGGGTCTTAGTTGCAGCATGCGGGATCTTTAGTTGTAGCACGTGAGATCTTTAGTTCCCTGACCAGGGATCGAATGCGGGCCCCCTGCATTGGGACTGCGGAGTCTTAACCACTGGACCACCAGGGAAGTCCCAAGGCTTATTTTATACTTTACTTTTTTAACTAAAGTATAGTTGATTTACAATGTTGTGTTCATTTCTTCTCAAGAATTATATGTTTAAACGCAAATAACCATCCATCAGTGAATGGATAACAAATTGTCTCTAGCCGTATGATGGAATACTACTCAGGAACAAATTTTTTTCTTAAGTTTTTTGGGTTTTATTTTTTTGGTCACGCTGAAGGGCATGCGGGATCTTAGTTCCCCCCACCACCAGGGATCAAACAGGGGCGCCCTACAGTGGAAGCATGGAGTCCTAACCACTAGACTGCCCGGGAATTCCTGGGAACAAATTTTTGATCCCTGCAACTGTCTGGATAAATCTCAAAATTATTACGCTGGGTGAAAGAAACAAGACCCCTCCCATACACACAGAGAAAATAACACACTATATGATTCCATTTATATAATATTCTAGGAAAAGCAAAATAATCTATAGTGACAGATCAGTGGTCCTGGGGACAAGAACGGAGGGAGGGTTATGAGGGGCCACAAGGAAACTTTTGGGGGTGATGGAAATGTTTGTTATTTTGATTGTAGTGGTGGTTTTATGAGTGCACATATGTCAAAAGTCATCAAATTACTTAAACATGTGGTTTGTTATACATTAATTATGCCTCAATAAACGAAAAAAATTTTTTTGTCTAATGGGGCACAGTTACTGGGCCATCCTTTCACATAATGTTCCATGTCAACAAAGCAAATTCACATAATGGTTAAGATCATGGAATAAGATTACTCAAGTTTTGCTACGTCATTAGCTGTGTGGCTTTGGGCAACTTAACTTCTCTGTGCCTCAGTTTCCTCCTCTGTGCCTTTCTCACTGGGCTGCTGATAGGAGTCTGTACATGAAGGACTGAGCACAGTACCTGACATGCAATAAGCAAGCACTTGATAAATGATACCTTACCTTCATGGGATGGTGTATTTTTTGTTTGTTTTGTTTTGGGGGGTTATTTTTTGGTCACGCTGCGTGGCTTGTGGGATTTTAGTTCCCCGACCAGGGATTGAACCCTGGACCCTTGGCAGTGAGAGCTCGGATCCTAACCACTGGACAGCCAGAGAATTCCCATGGGAGGGTGTATTAATCATGTTTTTTATTTTCTACATTTTATGATGCTTTGACATCTTAGGTCTTGCAAACCTGGGGAAAGACCGCCCCTCCCAGGGTTAGCTAGTTCCTAGAGATAGCAAACCACATGCCTGGGAGCCCGCTTCTCATATGCAAACCAGCCAATCCGATCACCTCCTTTATCTAACCCTGGGACCCTAAACCAATATTCCCTCTGCCCTAAATCATCCCAGGACCATGTAGCATGCAACTAGGGACCACCCCTAGAGCCTAGAACCCACTGAAATTATTTATTTATTTATTTAAATGCCTTTAAAAACATATTTATTTATTTTTATATATATTGATTTAATTGTTGGCTGCATTGGGTCTTAGTTGCAGCACGCAGGATCTTTCTTGCAGCATGCGGGATCTTTTGTTGTGGCACATGGTCTTCTCTCCCTAGTTTCAGCCTGCTGGCTCAGTTGTGATCCCACGGCATGTGGGATCTTAGTTCCCCGACCAGGGATCAAACCCACGTCCCCTGCATTGGAAGGCGGATTCTTAACCACTGGACCACCAGGGAAGTCCCCCACTGAAATTATTTAAACCATCCAATTCTTAGCTTGCTCTGCTGGCCTCCCCTGCCTCTCCCATTCCTTCCAGCAAAAACTATAACAGAGGCTCTGGCCCATGCTTTTCCCTCACTCTTGCTGACCAGTCCTGGTGCGCCCCCGTGTGGCCGTTCTTGGCATGGCATGCCCCTGCTCTTGGGAATTGTAGTAATAAGCCCTTCTTTAAAGGACAGTTGTTGGAGGATGGAGAGAATGAAGAGACCACCGAAATAAGAAAGCATCTTGAGACCGAAAAACAAGGCAGGCAGCTCCATATAATCAATGGATCCGTTTATTACAGGGTAACTTACTCACAGGGTGGGATCAATTGGACAGCGATCCGGAAGCATTCACAGCCTCACTCCACACCCCCGAGGGGCCATTTGGACAATTTATAGTTAACCTAGGGGGTGGGGGAAGGTGCTTGGAAACAGGATGTGCGTTCCTAAGTCAAGATTTTTAAATGGGTAACTAGTCTCATGGGTGCCGGGAATACATCAGCAGTGAAAGTTTTCATCATTGTTTGGGGCCTAACAGAGCATAGAGGCCACCTGAACCTAATGATTATGAAACAGTATTAACTACAAAGCCCTTGACGACAGAGAAGTCATTTACTGTACAGTACAGTCTTACATAGGGTCAGTGGAAGGACAGGAGGAACAGGGCCCAAGATGGTGTCAGTTATGCTAATGGCCATACAACCGCTGTCTCCACGTCTATCACCTTACTATACGTGATTAAAACAAGTTCCAGGTACATTCTGTCTTGTTTTATTTTTATTTTGGTGGGGGTGAATTAGAAAAAAATAGCTTTTTCGCTTTGCCAGGCAAAGGGGGCCACAGCAGACTAATGTCCTCAAAACTGTGTGTCCCGACCTGGAGTGGGGTAGTGAGGAGTTTTATAGTAATGGTTCAAAGAGGAGGGCGTGATCAGCTCGTGGACATTCTTCTGATTTGTTGGTTGTGAGGTAGGTGGGAGTCAGCATCATTAACCTTCTGGTTCTAACCGTTCTGGGGTCTAAATGCTTGTGGGCACCATACCGTTAGTTAACTTCTCCCACCTGGTGGAGGTTTCAGTATCTGCAAAACAACTTGAAGATATTGTTATGTATATCCCTTGAGGGGGGTGTACCAGGACCCTGTCCCAAGGCTGCACTATTGTCCAGGTACATTTTAAAACAGATGACAGGGACTTCCCTGGAGGTCCAGTGGTTGACACTCCACGCTTCCACTGCAGGGGGCACGGGTTTGATCCCTGGCTGGGGAACTAAGATCCTGCATGCCGTGTGGCGTGGCCCAAAAAAAAAAAAAAAAGTATATACATATGTATAACTGAGTCACGAGTCACTTTGCTGTACAGCAGAAATTAACACAACATTGTAAATCAACTATACTTCAAAAAAAAAATAATGCTCATTTCATGGGCAGTGATCCTAAGTTACTTAGGATCACTATCAGTCTGCCACCTGCATCTTTCAAGTGGTTCAGACTCAAAGGGCAGGAAAAGGAGTTGCTACCTTTTGAACCCCTAAAACCAAAGCCACCTGTGAGGCCCTTCTAACCTCTCCCCATCATCTCTGACTTCACTCTTGATTGCTCACCCCCTGTTCCCTCGGCCACTTGGACCTTCTTCCCATCCCTGGAAATTGCCAAGCTCACTCCCATCTCAAGTCTTTGCCTTTTCTGTCTTCCCCAGCGCTTCCCGGGGCTGGTTCCTCACCTCTCAGCTCTGGGCTCAGAGAGGCCCACCCTGCCCACTCAACCAAACACGTGTGCCCCCATCACGTGGCCCTGGTTTATTGTCTCAGAGTCTCTGAAACCGTTCCATGCGTGTGTTCACCTGTTTATCATCCTGTCTTCTTCCTTGTCTGTTTTGTTCACTGCTGTGGTCCCAGTGCCTAGAACCATGCTTGCAAGAGAGCGGAGGCTGAAGGCACATTTGTTGAATGAATAAACCAAATGCTTTTTTGAAAAACGTGATTATCTTTCTTTAATAGCAAAATAATATATATTGCGCAAAACTTGGAAAATACAGAATACAAAATACTGAAAGGACAACTTAGAAACTTTATTAACATTTCGAACATCAAAGCATGAGTTGTATCTGCCCTTCTCTCCGTGTCTCCTGCGTGCATGTAGGACTATCAGTGGTGTGTCGGCGTGTCAGTGGTGTGTCGGCGTGTCAATGATGTGTCAGTGTGCTGGTGCACATGCGTTGACAGCCCTTCCAGGCTTCCTAAGGGGCCTTGACCCCTCAGGTCTCCCTAACTCCTAACCCACCCTTCCACATCTGTCCTGTTCCTGAGAATGGCTCTTCATCCAGGACCTTCTCGGGCCTCAGGGCTGGTAAAGAGTAAGGCTTTGCAACATAACCGAGAGGTAGCTATGGTCTTCCTCATTTCTGGAGGTGAGGACAGGGCCTCCGAGAGGCTGGCTGATGTCACAGAGGCCACACAGCTGGCAAACCATGATTCTAATGATCTGGAGGAGCCAAGGCTTAGGTTCTTTCTACCTGTGGCCTTCATAGCTCTCCAGCCGGATTACCTGCCCATGGTAAGGTGCTGCTCAGAGGGTCTGGGACTCATTAATAAAAGCTGAGAGGGGTCTCAGGCTCGGCTGGTGCAGTCACATCCACCAGTCCATGGACTCTTTGGGGCAGGCCCTGACAATGACCATACAGTGGGGTAGCCCCTTAGACAGGATCCTCTCTGCCTCCTGACCCTCCCAGCCCAGCCCCTGCAGCTCAAGGACCCTGAGCTTGGGCATGGTGAGGCAGGAGGAGAGGATTTCATGCGGGGAAGGCATTTCTGGGGTGATGAGCGGCCCCAGCAGGCACAGACTCTCCAGGGCCGGCATGCCCTCCAGGACCGACAGGCCAGGGGCCGAGAGGCCCCGCACGGTCAGCCGGATCTTCCGCACATCTCGGAGGTGGCGGCTGATGGCCAGGAGGGTGCTGTCGGCCGAGAGGGTGCAGCCCAGCACCTCCAGCCTCTGCAGGTAGCTCAGCTCCTGCAGGCCCATATCCAGCCCGGTCTCGGTCACCCGGTAGGTGCCGCCCAGCACCAGCGAGCGCAGCGCGCGGAAGCGCGTCAGGCCCTGCAGGTGCTCGTCGCGGAAGGCGGGGACACGGTCCAGCACGATGCACTCGAGCAGGGGCAGCACGGTGGGGTCCTGCTCCTTGAGGAGCCAGGCCATGGAGATCTCACAGCTGTGCAGCTCCAGGGTCCTCAGGGTGCAGGGGAGGCTGGTGATGGGCACCATGCTCAGGTTGGCCACGTGCAGGCAGAGGCGCTTGAGGTTGGGGCACTTCTGGCCCAGGGCCCTCATCAGGGCGGGGGACAGCTGGGGAGCCTGAGAGCCCGAGAACAGGTAGCCGCCCATCCGCAGGGAATGGAGCCGGGATGCCATGTACCGGCGAAGGAGGTGCCACATGACTTTAGGCCGCATCTGTAAGAACCAGAAACGGGGTGTGGGGGGCGGGCTGTGACTGGGGGAGAGATGTGGGGCATCTTCCAAGGCCCCCACCTGCCTGGAGACAGGCAGTCCCCAGCTGGGGCTCTGATGTTCCCTGGGAATTCTGTCCTTCCCTCACCAGCCTCACGCCACCAGATACCTCCCCAGGAGCAACAGGATGATTTAATCTGTGTTGACCTCTAGGTTGAAACAAAAGCAATGGCGGTAAGAGACCATAACAGATCTGTCTCTAGCAAGAGTTATCTTCTGCAGTAAGCAAGAAAGTAAATCCACCTGGCAATATTTTTATCCCTTTCTTAATGACTACCTCCTCATAGAAATAAACAACATAAAATAAAACTGAAAAAGGCTAAAACTGCCCAGGGTAAATCAGATCTAGGTTAAAAGAAAAAAATAAAAATCACAGCTTGGTAATAGTGAAAGCTGCAAAAATTAACCCTGGGAAATTAGTAGAAAACAAACAAACGAACTATAACTAACTGGTACCCTGTGCATTTCATTATATGTACATTTTAGCTTCAAAAAAAAAAAGGACAGAAAAAAGAAATTGTAGGGACTTCCCTGGTGGCGCAGTGGTTAAGAATCCGCCTGCCAATGCAGGGGACAAGGGTTCGAGCCCTGGTCCGGGAAGATCCCACATGCCGCAGAGCAACTAAGCCCGTGCGCCACAACTACTGAGCCTACACTCTAGAGCCCACAAGCCACGCTGAGCCTGCATGCCACAACTACTGAAGCCTGCGTGCCTAGAGCCCGTGCTCTGCAACAAGAGAAGCCACTGCAGTGAGAAGCCCGCACACTGCAACGAAGAGTAGCCCCCGCTCTCCACAACTACAACGAAGACCCAACGCAACCATAAATAAATAAAATTAAAAAGAAACTGCATACCATAAAATCTGTTGACGAGTTTTTTTTTTTGTAAATATGACTTTTTTATTAGCAAAATCCACGACCAGGCAAGAGGATATTTTGCTGCCTCTCAGTTACACCTTTTCTGTTGGGTTCTTGGTATCCCTAATCCTTTTATTCCTAAATTCTTTTTTAAAATTTTTCACTGAAATATAGTTGATTTACTATCTTGGGTTAGTTTCAGTGTACAGCAAAGTGATTCAGAATATATATATATATATATATATTTTTTACATTGTCTTCCATTTTAGGTTATTACAAGATTTTTAGTATAGTTCCCTGTGCTATACTATAGGTCCTTGTTGGTTATCTATTTTATATACAGTAGTGTGTATATTTTAATCCCAAACTCCTAATTTATCCCTTCTCCCTGTTGACTACTCTTGACAGAGGAATCAAATCTTCCTGATAAAATTTGGACCTGCAAGTTTGGGCCGAGGGAAAGGGACTCACTAGAAACATTACCCACTAAAAGGGAACTCACACAAGTAGAAGCGACCGTTGGCAAAATTTTAAATGCCCACGAAGCCAGAGGTTGAATCCCTTTTACTTGTAAAAGGACAAAATTAGAAAATCCTTTAAGTTTCATAATATCAAACACTGGCCAGGATGTGGAGAAGCAGTTCTCAGGTCCTGCTGGTGGGACTTGGTCTGGATACTTTGGAATGCGATCTGGTGAGTTTTACTGAAATGTAAAATGTGGACACCCACTGGCACCTGTTTTGTTTTTAAGAATATGGGAGCAGGAATTCCCTGGCGGTCCAGTGGTTAGGACTCCGCACTTTCACTGCCGAGGGCCCGGGTTTGATCCCTGGTCAGGGAACTAAGATCCCACAAAAAAAAAGGGGGTGGGGAGCATCTGCTGCTTCTCTGGGAAAGAACAAGGTGACCTGGGTGACAGAAGTAGGGAGACCTTACTTTCCAATTTTTATTATTTTGTACCTTTTGAATCCTGTGTATATCTTTTTTTGCACCGCCCCCCTTATTATTTTTTTAAACTAATTTTTCAGTTTGTTTAAATGCACATTCTGCCTGACCTAGTAAGACCTCTTTTGTGGAATTTACCCTACAGAAACATTAGTTTCTGACATCGTGGTTTTAACAGCAAAAACCAAATGTCCACTGATAAGATAACAGCCATGTAGGTAGTAACTAAGAACAAAGTAGATCCAGAGATATGAACCCTGGTAACTCCTCAAAACATGCAGGAAAGAGTGGCAAAATGATACTTTAAAGGTTAAAGAAAAAAGAAACAATACTATATATTTTATATGGGTACAATTATTCCAACCATAATGGCTAACTTGTATTGAGTACCTACTGTTTGCCAGGTGCAGTGATGAGCACTGAACTAGAAAGCTCACACAGTACCTGGTTGTGTAGCAGGTACCTCTGGAAAAATGCAGTGGCCAGAATCTTGTTCTTGCAAGAGTACAGCTATGATTCAACACAGCCTGACTCCAAAGGCCAATCTTGCTCTTGTAACCACTTTACTTTCCTTCCCTTATACAGGCCCAAGGATATAAAGGCATAGAAGATGGGATAGAAGGAAATATTCCACACTTATAATAGTGGTTACTCTGGGTAAGGGTTGAAGATACCAGGGGATGACTGTCAAAGGCTCTTAGCTTCATCTGTGGCAATACTTCAATGGTTTTTTGTTTTTAGATATAATTGACATATTATATTAGTTTCAGGTGTACACACAATGGTTCAATATTTGTATATCTTGTGAAATGATCACCACATAAGTCTAGTTAACATCCATCACCACACATAGTTATACTACTTCAACATTTTTACAAGAATTATTCATGACTTGTGTGATTTTTAAAAATTAAACCTCAAAAAGAGAAATGCAAAACAAATGTTCTAGTTAATCTCTATTACGTACGCTAAAGCATTTAGGGATGAAGTGGACTCTTGTCTGCAACTTATTTTGAAGTGTATTTAAAAAATAAAATGGATTGATGGATGGAAAGAGGGATGGATGGATCGGTCAACAGGGGATAAAACAAATGTAGTTAAATACTAATAGTGGGCAACTTCGTGCTCTCTGTACTATTCTTTCAACTTTTACATATGTTTGAAATTTCTCATAATAAAATGGCAGAAAAAATAACTAAGAACTACATTATTATGTAATGTGTTAGTTTTTTAGTACAGAAAAAATAACCATTTTTAAAGGTGATTTCAATAAAAATAATTTCTATACAAGGCCACAATTCCTTATCCAAAACTCCTGAAGACAGATGGGTTTCAGAATTCAGAATTAATGTGGTACAAATACCATATATGATACCATCAGAAGGGTCAAGGGCAGCACCTTGTTATCAGATTAATATTTTTCAGTATAACATGACTTTTATTCCAAGTGGGATAAGGAAAAGGACATTAATAGCCTCACACCAGTTCACATCAGGTGTTGCCACCAAATGAATTTGTGCCAAGCTTACAAAAAACCTTTTCACTTTTCTGGCTTTCTGATTTTGGAATTGCAGATGAAGAACTGAAAGTGAGAAAATATAAAGGATCCTACCTCTCAGAAATTGTACTTCTAGGTTTCAGAGTAACTGGTACCTGGATGCAAGAAGACAGACACAAGGACATTCTTGTGGAACAAGAAGCAACAGCATCAGTAACACCTTGAAAGTTATTAGAAATTTGGAATCTGGGGCCCCCACTCCAGGCCACTGAATCAGAATCTGCATTTTAACAAGATCCCCATAGGTGATTCGTATGCACAGTGAAGTCTGAGACACTGCCTTATAAGGCTGTTCATAACAGTAGAAAGTTGGAAATAACCTAACCATCTGTCAACAGGAAAATAGATAAACAATTTGCGGTATATTCATTTAACAGCAGTTAAAAGGAATGAATTAGATTTACAAGTGCTGATTAGAGTAAATCTCAAAAGCGATGTGTGAATAAAGCTGGTTATACAAGTAAAACAGCATTTAACTATCTAAAGAGTAGAGCAGCATTATCTAAATTTTAGAAATACGTTAACAATACTGTGTATTGCTTACGGGCACACACATAAGAAGTAAATAAAAACGCGAAGGGATACAAATCCACTTTATGATAGTGGTTACCTCTGAGGAGGGTTTCAAAAGTGCAAGAGATATACCTAAAACTGTTGTATGCATATGTGTATATATAAACATTTGTATGTGTGTTTCACAAGATCAGCAGTAAATAAGGCCAAAGGTTAAAAAAGGTTAAATCTAGGTAGGGGGGGAAATAGTTTCAGATATTATCCTCTGTACATTTCTACATATATTTGAAATAGTTCATAATAAAAAGAAAAAAATAAAATGCAAATGGGAGAAAGTGGAAATGGTTTGCCTGCACCACTCAGGAGATTAATTCTGGAAATAAGTTGACTATGGAAAATGATTTCTCCATGAAAACTCATCAATAAGCCCTTTCCCTGCACGACTTTGGTAACACCCATTCTGGAGGTGGGGAAACTGAGGCCTGGACGTCACAGTGGAGCAAATAACTGACGCGGCCGGGATGCACCCGGAACAGCCTCGCTCGAAACACAGGGTTGGAGGCGTGGTCCTCGAGGTCGGGCCAGCCCGACCTTGGCCCAGACCTGCCCGGCCAGCCCCGCATACCGTGTAGAGCGTCAGGTCGACATGTCGCCACAGCCACCGGTCGTCCACCAGCCTCTTCCAGCGGTGACAGACCCTGGGGAAGGGGACCTGCCGTTAGAACGTCCCGGCGCCGCGGGGACCAGATGTCCATCTCCTGGTGCAACCCCCCCCCGCCCGGCCCTTCCCTCGCGCGGGGCGGGGCCGCACCTGGAGATGCGGATCCTGTCCCGAACCGGGAGGTAAGAGAAGATCTCCAACAGAACAGAGTCCGGCAAGTCCGCAAAAGTCGCCATGATCCCGCCGACACGCACTTCCGCTTCCGGCGAAAGGGACTCGTTGACTCGCCTTGGAAGCCCCTAAGAGACGGCAGGAAGTGAGGGTGCCGGCAGGGAGGTGGTCGTGGCTTCCGGTAGCCGGCAGAGTTCTGGCTTTCCTCTTGCGGGGACGTGGTTGGGCCCTGGAGCCAGACCAGCACGGGATCTGAACGCGGCACCGAAGGTGGGGTTAGGGACTAGGACCAAGCCCGGAAGGCGTGGCTAGGGCGATGACGATACCCGGGGACGGGGTTAAGGGCGGGAACGAGACTCGGGGGGCGTGCCTGGGGAACTAGGACCACGCCCTGAAGGCGTGGCTAGAGCGGTGACGAGGCCCGGGGGCGGGGTTAAGGGCGGGAACGAGACTGGGGGAAAGCGTGGCTGGGGCGGTCACGAGCCCTAAAGGGAAGGATTGAGGGCGGAACCAAGAGCAGAGGACAAGGTGGAGAGTTCGAGAATAAATTTGTAGAAGTGAAATAGCTTGTTAAAAGGCGTGTTGAATTTTTCGCTTTTATTGATGGCGCCAAATTGTTCTCCACAGAGCCTGAACTGACACTCCCTCCAGATATATATCACTCTTTTTTTTCTAAATATATTACTCACTTTTAAAGTTGCAATTCATAAGGGCAGTGAAATTTATTCAAACATTCCCGTATTGATGAGTATTCACGTTGCTTCCAGTTCTATCACCGCAATATCGGCGCTAAACATTCTCTTTATATATGTATGTACATGCATATGTGTGTGTGTGTGTGTATATATATATATATATATACACACACACACACACACATACATATGTAATATATACCTCCTATGTTTTTATTTCTATAGGATAAATAACCAGGAGTTGGGTTGATGGGTCAGAGGACATGTGAAGTTTAATTCTGAATAGGTTTTGCCAAATCACACTCCCAAGAGCCTATAATGGCAATACATGGTTTTGGGTTGTTTTTTTTGTTTGTTTTGGTTTGGTTTTGTTTTTGCCGCGCTGTGCGGCTTGCAGGATCTTAGTTCCTCGACCAGAGATTGAACCCGGCCAGGGCAGTGAAAGCACCGAGTCCTAACCACTGGACCGCCAGGAAATTCCCTGGCAATACATGTTTTTAATACACACACAGAGAAGAAATTGGAGACGTTGAAAACTGTTTTAGAAATAAATGCAAACTGGGACTTCCCTGGCGGTCCAGTGGTTAAGACTCTGTGTGCTTCCATTGCAGGGGGTGCAGGTTCGTTTTCTGGTGGGGGGATTAAGATCCCGCATGACGGGCAGCCCGGCGCCCCCCCTCAAAAGAAAGCAAACTCATTAAGATGTATATGTTAGGGCTTCCCTGGTGGCGCAGTGGTTGAGAGTCCGCCTGCCGATGCAGGGGACATGGGTTCGTGCCCCGGAACGGGAAGATCCCACATGCCACGGAGCGGCTGGGCCCGTGAGCCATGGCCGCTGAGCCTACGCGTCCGGAGCCTGTGCTCCGCAACGGGAGAGGCCACAACAGTGAGAGGCCCGCGTACTGCAAAAAAAAAAAAAAAAAAAAAGTATATGTTAAATGTGTGCAATTTTGTATATCAACTATATCTGAATAAAGCTTAAAAATCTGTATGCTTTCACTTATCCATAAATAAATAAAAAGTAAAACACTGTGGTATTCACCTATCAGATTAAGATGAGGAAGCCAGAAAATACCCACACTAGCCTTGGTGTGAGGAAGTAGACCTTCTCAACCACTGCAGATGGGGCAGAATTGATGCAAAATCTTTGAAGACAGTTTGGCAATATCAGATTGCAGCCCCTGTAGGGCCCAATAATTCCACTTCTAGGATCTCAAATTGTCAGAAAGAATGAGGTAGGTCTTTCTGTGCTGTTTGGAACAATCGCTAGGATATTGTTTTCTTTTAAAAGCAAAAGGTGTAGAGAACAGTGTATATAGTTTGATCTCGTTGGATATACATATTTGTTGTGTTTCATTTTATACATAAAGGCCTGTATGAAAACAAAGTCATTCATTTCTGCCCTTTGACACAACTTAAAATATTGTATGTTACTTGAAAATACAAAGTCCCTATCTCCATTGAAACGCGTTATTGACATCTGAGAGGTTTCATCATTTTCTTGGGAGGCTCTGTATCACATGTTTGAAGACACAGAGATGAAATGAAAACTTTTAACTGTAATTGTCCCTGCGGAGGGCCTGGGGTCTGGAGGGTGAGGAAACTTTATGCTGCTGTATATAATACTTCTGTACTGCTTGAATTTTTACCATGTGCAAGAAAGTTCCAAATGTTTTATTAATAAATCCAACCCCTTTCATATTTTTCCTCAAACAAGAGCACAGAAAAAAAAATGCTTCATGCTCTGGCAACCATTTTACGACTGTGGGAGAAAAGACCAAAAGAATCACATAGAGGTCAAGTCGCTTGCCAGGGCCACAAGCCCAGATTTTTCTGATGCCAGAGCGTGGGCCTCTATCACAGTGCTCTCCGATTCCCTCTGGAAAGCCCATGCCAGCACGCAGGGGCAATGACTCCTCTGCTCCCAGCGCCTTGGGCTTCCCCTTCACAGCACCTGTGTCACACTGTATTGCAAGGACCTCTTCACTTGTCTTCTTTACTTGTCTTCCTCCTGTATCAGACTGAATTCTGGGGTGGCAGGTCGGCCTTGGACACTGCTGCATCTCCAAGGCCTGCTGACAGGCTGAGATGTTGGGAGAAGGGACCTCCTGAGCAACTCTCTCCACCTCTAAGATTATTTCCCCTCTGGTGAACCTTTAAGTTCAGCGGAACGCAGGTGTCGCTGACCCCAGCTCAGTTACAGGGGTTTCCTAAGAACCATCTTCTCCCCATCAAGCATACAGGAGTGGAGGGATGGGAATCCCAAAGTATAAGCTCCTTCCTCTGGGTCAGAAACTAGGCAACAAGGGGCAGAGGGGCCCTGCCCAGCTTGCTCCTTGAGTTCTGACCCAGAACTCTCCCTCCTGGGAAGCATCTACCTCCTCACAAGAGCAGCTCTGATAGCAGGTCCTTCGGCTGCCTAGACGGGAGGATGGGACTGTCCTGGCCCCTCAACGGGCAGGCACTGAGGCCCTTCATGGGAAGCGCCGAATGATATTTACCAGGATGTGGAGAGAGGTCTCTAAGGTGAGGTGTCCTGTCTCCTGAGGCCTTTCCCCCTCCCACCTGGCTCTGGAGGAGGCAGTCCGTGCAGCAGTGGCAGCCTAGTCCTGGGACTTCCCATTGCCCATCCCCTCCACTTCCTCAGGATGCCTTAGCCCAGTTGGGGCTGGCGGCCCCCGACTAGATCCCCACTACTGCCCATGGAGCCCAAGCCCCCAACAATCCCAGACTTTATATTCCTCCCCTTTCAGCAGCACTCCTCACCCCTTTCCAATCTCCCCCAGCCCATAACTCAGCATCACCATCCTGTGCCTTAGCTCCCCTTTTTTTTTTTAATTTTTAAAAACATTTGGGGTTTTTTTTTTGGCTGCACCACACAGCTTCTGGGATCTTAGTTCCCTGGGCACGGATTGAACCCGGGCCCTCGGCAGTGAGAGCGCAGAGTCCTAACCACTGGACCGCCAGGGAATTCCCTAGCTATCTTTGAATCAAACATTGAAAAAATAGAACTTCTTGTTTTAAAAAAATAACATTTACTTTTTCTTCTGATTACAAAAGTAACATATGTTCATTGTAGGTAATCTGGGAAAACACCAAAAGCACCAAAAAGAGGAACATGAGACACAGCAATTCCACCGTCCAGTGGTAAACACCATCAACATCTGGTGTGTCCTAGTATTTCTATGTGAGTGCAAAAATGTGTTCCTTCCAAACTTTCTCGGGCACATTAGTCCCCTCAAGCTCACCCTTGACCTTCCCATCTCCCCCTCTTGCCCCATCTGTTCTTCTGCAAGAGGACTGTCAGGGGCTGGTCCAAGACCGATTCTTACTACAATCCTAGGGTGGGGATTGCTCTCCCCATTCATAGGTGAGGAAGATGAGAATCAGAGAGGGGAAGAGTTGAGATCACACAGCTTAATATTAAGGGGTTTTGACTCATCTGTCTGGATCCAAAGCCTGTGTCTCCAATCTGAATAAGCTTTCCATTCAGATTCCCTGCCCGCTCAAGCCCACTCAGAGGGATTCTGCAGGGGTCAGAGAAATAACGGATCAAAGTCCTGAGGCAGGAAGGCCCCTGAGTCTAGTGTTTGAGGTGGGACTCCTTGGGCCAGTTCCCTAAGGCAGGACAGTCCCAACAGGATCACAGAGCATCCTCCCTTTCCCCAGGAAAGCATCTCATGTCTTCCACCTAATCTCATATCCTAGATTGAGAAGGCGGATTGGGTGAATCAGAAGTGGTGGCCCCGCGGCTTCCCTGGTGGCGCAGTGGTTGAGAATCTGCCTGCCAATGCAGGGGACACGGGTTCGAGCCTTGGTCCGGGAAGATCCGACACGCCGCGGAGCAGCTAAGCCTGTGCGCCACAACTACTGAGCCTGCGCTCTAGAGCCCGCGAGCCACAACTACTGAGCCCATGTGCCACAACTACTGAAGCCCGTGCACCTAGAGTCCCCGTGCTCCGCAAGAAGAGGAGCCACCACAATGAGAAGCCCACGCACCGCAATGAAGAGTAGCCCCTGCTCGGGGCAACTAGAGAAAGCCCACGCGCAGCAACGAAGACCCAACGCAGCCAAAAATAAATAAATAAAAATTAAAAAAAAAAAGAAGTGGTGGCCCCTTTTCAGAGTGAATCCTTTTAGGCTCACCAAACTAGGAGAATCCTGTCTGCTGAGAAGGAACAGTTCAAGAGTCAGTTCCATTGAGAGGTTGGACTTAGGGAGGGGTGTTCTCTGTCCCACCAGCTCTGGGGAACCAGACCAGTTCAGGGGCTGCTTTGGCGCTGAAAGGCAAGGTTGGGAACTGGTACACAGTGCCCCCTGTAGGGCGGGAGCGACCTTCCTTGAAGATACAGACCTGGGAGATTTTGCAGTTGCAGGTAGGCGTGCAACGTGAACTCCATTCTGGTAAGTGCTGGTATCCAGGCCAGGATCAGGAGGCTCCTTCACTTATTGACTGCAGTCTGCACCCAAGATGTCCCTGGGGGCAGGCGAGATAAGCAGAGGGAAGGGGTGAGCAAAACGCTTCCGAGGCCCAGCCCTGAATGAAGGCAGGGGGGCGGACGGGATGCCCGCAGGACTTGACCCAGGCTCCCCAAAGCCCTAAAGCTGCAGTTAGAGGCTCCGTCAGGCTCAGGAACGAGAGGTCATCCCCGCCCACCGAGATGCCACACCAGATGGCGTCTCAGCACAGCGAAAAGCCTTCAACTAACTGCATCCAAACGGCTGGGCGCCGGTTCATGACCTCTGACTCTCCACGCCCCTCCCCCGCCCGGACCCTCATTCGTCTCCACGGTCCGTCCACATGTGTCCCTCTACTCAGGCTCGGGACCCCAAAGCTGCTCCTGGGAACCGCAAGCCCACTTCCGGCCCGGAGGGGCGTACTCCGCGCGGTGTTGACGGGCACTGGGAGGAGCGGAGGGAGGAGCTTTCGGCTGCGCACTTCCGCTTCCGGTTCTTAGCGTCAGCGCTGGTCGGGGCTCTGCCTTCGAGCGAGCTTGTTGTGGCGTCTGCTGGTGCCAGGAGATTCAAGGTGAGGTGGCCAGGTGGAGAGGCCCGGAGTAGCGGAAAGTTGATGGGACCCGGCCATCGAGGATCCGCCCGCCTGCGAGAGGCGAGGCTCGGCCTTCAGGCTACCTGAAATGGGACTGGGCCGGGCCGGGGGGGTGGGACGCGCGGCTGCCTGGGGTCTGCGGTCGCCGTGGGGTCCGAGGTCCTGGGACTTGGGGCCCAGGAAGACTGCGTTCTGGGGGATTGAGGGGGGCGTGAACATTAAGTCTCAATAACCGGGTGCCTTGGGGCCTGAGGGACCCCTGAAGTCCTGATTCTTTTGCTTCTGTCCCCGCTCTGTGTAGCTCCATCCTGAAGTCCTGATTCTTTTGCCTCTATCCCCGCCCTGTGCAGCTCCAGCCAGGATGATCGAGGTTGTTTGCAACGACCGTCTGGGGAAGAAGGTCCGCGTTAAATGCAAGTATCCACTGGCGGCCGAGAGGCGGTGGCTTCCGGAGGGTGCTTGACATGAATGAGGCAGGCAACTCAGTCTATGTTGTAGGGTGATTTTAGTTAAACCCGGGGGCAGGGGTGGGAATGGGGTCCTGGCAGAGTGCATTCACTACTGGAAATGTCCTCGTCGCGTTCTATCTCCCCCTTCCATTTTCCTTAATTCCTCTGCGCCCAGTACTGATGACACCATCGGGGACCTTAAGAAGCTGATTGCAGCCCAAACTGGCACCCGTTGGAACAAGATCGTATTGAAGAAGTGGTGAGTACAGGGGTAGAGCTGGGGGCTGGACAGGAGCAGGCCAGAAGTTTTTGGTTGGGGGAGGGCTGCAGCCAGCCCTTTGCTTAGACAGAACTTCCTCAGCTTGCCTCCAGGCTGAAGGGCCTCCTTAGGCTTTTTCCTGAAAAGTTTTTATCCCGCAGGTACACGATTTTTAAGGACCACGTATCTCTGGGGGACTGTATCCTTTGACTTCTTGAGGAAGGGTCTCCATACCCGGACTTGGTTCTCTTTGTTCAGTACTGGAGTCTATATGAGATTATGCACATAATGTGTTTAACTTAATATGTGGCACATGCTAAGTATTTAGAAAATGGGAGCCGTGTAATTATTTTGTTGGGGGAAGAGGGTGGTTGGTGAAATGTTTTGATTTGACTTGGCTTGTAAGACTTTGACACTTTTCAGTCAAAGTATTTATTACTGAGCTCCACTTGAGTTGGGTACGGGAGGTCAGAGTGGAGGGAGACTCGGGCATGTTTGTTGTGCAAAAGGAACATGAACTTTTTTAAAAGTTTGGATTCTTTTCAAATTAAAATGATCCAAACTAAAATGTGGCCACCCTGACCCAACTGTGACAGATGGGAGGGGTGGGGATGGAGCCCACAGTGAGGATTCCTTAACGCTTGTACTTCAGATGAAATCCATGATGGGATGAACCTGGAGCTTTATTACCAATAGGGCAGAATTCCTTCTCCCTGTCCTTCTCTCTTCCCCCACCCTCGCCCCCCACACTAATATGGATGCTTGTGTTTGAAAACTCATGTTAATAAAAACTTAGAGGCTGCTTCATTCACTGTTGTCATCTTTGAGTGAGGGCTATCTCTTGAGGGGAGGGTTGGCATCTGGTCGTCACTATATTCTCGGTACCCAGCTGCTCAATAAGAGTTCAAGATTGGATCAATGAGGGAGCCAGTAGACTGGGAGCCTGAATGGAAGACCAGAGCTCTGGGGCTAGCCATGTGTCTCTGAAGGTCAACAGATCCTGGGATTATTGTCACCCTAATAGACCAAGGAACCTCTGGGTAAGGACAGTAGATGTAGTAGTTAGAAATACAGGTTTAGATTCAGAGAGACTGTGGGTGGAATCCCAGCTCTGCCACCAACTGTGACCCTGGGCAAGTTACTTAATCTCCCTTAACCTTCATTTCCTTATCCAAACTGGAACCGGCAGTGTTTACTTCAATGGTGTGTTGTGAAGTGGAGATGAGATAAAGCATGATTAAGCAGCCACAGTTCTTAGCGCTTATGAAATCCTTGTGGACAGAGTGAAACAGTGTGGCATAGGCTATAAGAAGAACCCAGCCTCAACAGTCAGACCAACTGGGTTTGAATTTTGATCATTAGCAGTGGAATTTGGAGGAGTCAGACTCTCTGATCCTCAGTTTCTTCCTCTAAAAGCGGGAACCATGATGACAATCACGTTTCCATGAGATAATGATGAGATAATGGATAACGATGAGATAATGGAGTTAAAACAGCAGGATGGGGCTTCCCTGGTGGCGCAGTGGTTGAGAGTCCGCCTGCCGATGCAGGGGACACAGGTTCCTGCCCCGGTCTGGGAAGATCCCACATGCCACGGAGCGGCTGGGCCCGTGAGCCATGGCCGCTGAGCCTGCGCGTCCGGAGCCTGTGCTCCGCAACGGGAGAGACCACAACAGTGAGAGGCCCACATACCAAAAAAAACAAAAAAAACAGCAGGATGCCTGGCATTATTAGCTGTCTCCTGCCTTCTTCCCTCAGGTTTGAGTAGACAGGACCCCAAACACTCCATTTCTGTTCCCCTGGCCACAGACCCTGGGGTCAACCTTGGCCCTGTCCTTTCCCAGAGCCACATTCTGGAGCTGCTTTGAGAGTTTCACCTAGAACCTTGCTCCATCCCTTCTCCCCTCTCTGTGTATTGACTTGACTGATCCTCCTCAGGACATAACCATGTTCAAGTCTAGCCCACTGCCCCACCCAGGCTCCTGCCTGCCTTTTGCCACCAAGCTTCTTGGGATGCAGACCTGCCGGCTGCCTGGGGTGATGGTCTCACCTTGGTCTCCATTGGCCACCTCCCTACCTGCTCCCTTGGCTTCCCTCCTGTCCCTAGGACTCCACTTCCTCCGGACAAGTTAGAAATCTCTGTTTTCTGGTAACCCTGCTCTTATAGGTCAGTATCCTCCTTACCTGTCTGCTTAAAAAACAAACCCCCCCAATTTTTTTTTTTTTAATTTCATGACAACCTTGACAAGGTGAGTCCTTGTTTTCAAATCAGCATAGAAAAGTACAGGCCAAAAATAAGACCCCACTCCTGGCCCCATTCTCTCTCCTGAGGTCAGGCCTTTTTCAGTGCATTTATATAAACTTCAGTTTTATTTTTAAAAAGACTGTGCCAATAACTACTTGTAAAAAAAATCCAAATGTTTTGTGAAAAAATTGTTTCTTATTTTTATAATATCCCCACTGACTGTGGCAATAATTAACATTTGAGTGAATCCAGAAGTTTTCTGAAATACAACCTATAGTTTTTATACAGTTGGAATAATTATATATTATGTAATATTTGCATACCATTCAGCAGTTTGCTTTTTTATGCTTCTTTCTATATAAATTATCTGTTTCATTCTTTTTCATTAGTATTTTTATTGATTTTTTTTTTTTTTTTTTTTTTTACATCAAAGGGCAGTATGCAGGGATTTTTGTGGTGATGGCTGGAACTGTAGTGGTGGATGCAGGACTCAGCATTTGCCAACCAGGACATAGGGAGAAAGATGGAATGCAGGCTGTCAAATAAATCTGCCTGTATTACAAATGAATCACATGTCCCCACCAAAGGGGTTAGGGGAGAAAGGAGCTGACCTAAATAACCTTGAAAAAGTAATTTGATTTAATACTGTAAGGATAAAGAAAAAAGAATTATACACAAACACTGTAGTTGGTAACTGTGTTCCTTACAGTGGTATAACTTAGCTAATCTGAAACTAGTTTTGTACATGTATACACACACAGGGTTGGATAATATATTGTATATAATTAGAGCCAGGTTTCTTGCTGCTGGAGAAAGAAGTTACAAATAAAACTAGGAGAGGGTACAGTGGAAGGGAGTGGGTAGAATGAACCCTGTGGGGCTGGATTAGAGTTGGGAGTTATCAGTGTGGACTCATGGTTTTCGTTTAATATGTTTACAGACACATGTAGAAATACAGACATGTGCATATATCCATATATTTCCTTTACCCACTTAGAGGGACCAGAAGCCGTGACACCCCAGTATCAGTGAGCACACCCAGCAGCCAGATCTTGCTTTCTAAATAATATTCTCCAATAAAAGGAACCAGGGCTTCTGGGAGAAGTAATTTCGGGTGGGGGTGGGGGGGAGGAGAAGTAATTGATTCCAGAGCTAGGGCAGGGAAAATATAAGCTGAGCCCGTATTTTCCTGCTCTTATAGGTCAGTATCCTCCTTACCTGTCTGCTTAAAAAACAACCCCCCAAAATTTGTGTACCAGAAGGTAAGAAGTACTCAAATAAAAAGGATGGAAGCATGTTGAAAGGGCACAGAGGCCAACCTGTGAAAAAGCTCTCAGTGGCCAAATTTGGAACAACTTGAGCAACAAAATAACGATAGTATTGGATTATAACCCAAAGAATTAAATGTCCTTGAGCCCATGCTCATATAAATAAATAACTGAATATGTAAATGAGTGGGGGAGAAGGGACAACTCTTCATTACAAAAGGATTTCAGTTAGTTGTAGAAGGAAAGAGAGAAATAAGAAATCACCCACCCTTGCATCACCGTAGTAATAATTGCTGTAGGCAAGATGCATTAATAGATGCTAAAATTGGTGGGCAAAAGTTTAAGCAGAAGTAGGATATTTGCACAGTCTCAAAAGTATCTCTCCCAAAAGTAGTTATTCATTACAAAGGGGAAAATAGTTCAGGTACTGCCCTAACCAAGTGATCAAAAACGTCACAACTGAGAGGCAGCTTCTAAGATGGCCCCTAGTGATCTCATGTATTCATACCCTTGTGTGATCCTCTCCTCTTGAGTATAGGGTAGATCAAACTTCTGACAAACAGAATATGGCATAAGTGATGGTATATCACATCTGAGATTGGGTTGTGAAGAGACTGGTTTCTATCTTGCTTGCTCTCTTGCTCATTGATGAAAGCCAGATGCCATGTGAGCTGCCTTACTGGCCCCCAGCCAGTAGCCAGTGAAGAACTTGTGGTCCTCAGTCCAGTATCCTCTTAGCAACTGAATCGTGCTAGCAACCATAGGAGGGAACTTGGAAGCAGATCCTATCCAGTTAAGCCTTCAGATAAGACCACAGACACCCTTGCTGACACCAGCTAAACTGTTCTGGAAACTGAGATAGCAAATGTTAATCCACTAAATTGCGGGGTAATTTGTTATGCAGCAGTTGAAACTCTAATACTACCAGTAATACTTTGCAACATCATTGATCACCCAGTATGATGCACTGAGAAGGGCATATCATCTCTGTGGTAACCCTCCCAATAATGCATAACCTCAGTCTAATCATGAGGAAATACCAGACAAACCCCATCATGACCAAACACCAGAATGAGAGACATTCTACTCTACAAAAGTATCAAGAGCATGAAAGACAAGGAAAGACCTAGAAATTGACATATATTGGAGGAGACTAAGGAGACATGACAATGTAGATCCTGGAACGTAAAAAGGATATTGGTGGGAAAACTGGGGAAATTCTTTTAAAGTCTAGTTTAGTTAATAGTATTGTACCAATGTTGATTTCTTAGTTTTGATCATTATTCTGTGGCAGAATTTCTCAAGTTTTGGCACTGTTGACATTTTGGGTGGATAATTCTTTGTGCATTGTAGGATGTTTAGTAACATACTCAGCCTCTACCCACTAAATGCGAGTAGCATCTCCTTTCTTCCATTTGTGACAATCAAAAATGTCTTAAAACATTGCCAAATGTCCCTTGGGGAACAAAATCACCCCTAGTTGAGAGCCTCTGTTCTATTATGTAAGATGCTAATATAAGGGAAGGCTGGGTGAAGGACACTGAAAACTATACTACTTTTGCAGCTCTGCCCTAAGTCTAAAATTATCTTTTAAAAAGTATTATTACTACTGTGCTCATATATGCTTGTAAAAAAGAATCAAAATGTTATGTTAGAACTTAAGTTCCCATTTCTTCCTTCACCTGAATCACCAGTGTTAGTCATTAACATATTTGAATAAATCCAGAAATTTTCTGTGATATAAAACTAGTTTTTACACAATTGAGATAATTGTACATACTGTAATAATACACATAATTAAATTATTTTTTGTTGATTTTTTTTGGTTTTGTTATGCTTTCATACATACTATAATTGCCACACTGTACTGTGACTTGCTTTTTTTTTTCACCCAGCAACACATATCCTTGCTATGGACCAGACATTGTTTTTGAGTGCTTTACATAGATTAACTCATTTAACCTTGACATCAAAGGTATTTATGAGATATGTATTTTTCTTACCCTCATTTTGCAGATGGAGAAGCTGAAGTGCACAAGTTAAGTAATTTGTTCAAGGTCATAGCAAATGGTAGAGCCAGGCTTTGAATCTAAAGCAATCTGGCTCCTGAGTGCTCTTAACCTTCAATTCCCATCCTGCCTCTATAATTTGTCATAGACATGTTTCCCTGTGTTTCATGTCATTACACCTCATTCTTTTTAACGGTTATGTAAGGGCCTGTGCTATAGATGAACTGTAGTTGAACTCTTCCCTGTTGGTGTCTTGACTCCCATGTCTATCTCCAGCCCTAGGTCTCCAACCACCTCCTCAGTGTCCCACGAGTGCCACAGACTTAATTTTAAATTGACTCATTCAACTATACTTAAATAAAAAAATAAATTAAAAAAATAAATTGACTCAAACTGAGCTCATCATCCTTCCATCCGCGCCTCCCATCTGAATGGCAATGCCAACACCCACTAGTCACCCAGGACGGAGGCAGGAGCCAGACTGGGAGGAAATACGTGAAGTAAAGTAGACTCCAACGGAAATGTAAGGTGCTTGGGTCATGGGTCAGTAGCATAGGGAAAGAGACTTGCACAAAAAATTAAAAGGAGGTGGGCTAGCTTTGGACATCTGGAGGAAACAGGTGGGAAGACGGAGGATGCAGGAGCCAAATTTAGGCTTCTGGGTTCCTAGCTGTTCATCACCAAGGTAACTGCGTTGCTATGGCAACAGCAAAGGCAGCACAGCCTCTGCCAAGAAGCTTCTCTGCTGCAGTTACCTCCATACAAACCAGACACTTCCGCATGGGGAGCTGCGGCCCTCCGGGTACGGCTTAGGAAGGCGGGAATTGCTGCTGCAGTAGCCAATCGGATGAGCTCTGCGGCGAAGGACGCAAAGGAGAGGTGAGGACTTCTTTGAAGCTCGGCAAAGGGCGTTGACAAGGAGGGCTCGTGTCCCTTTCCCACCACTTAGGGGCCGAGGAAAGGAGGAGGGCGGGGCCTGGGTGAGGCCGACCGGGGGCGGGGCCCAGGTAAAACCGTGTGGGGTCCCGCCCACCCCCGCTTCTGCTCAATAGGAAGCCAGAGAGCCCGTCCGGACAGTTGGGGTGTCCAATGAGTGTCGTCGCTAGACCCCGGTGCGGGGCGGGCCCATCCAATCGGCAGCGGCGGTGGGCAGGCGCGGGCGGCAGAGGCGGTGCGGCGGAGGCGGAGCGGGCTCTGCGGCAGGAGGGAAGATGGCGGACGAGGAGAAGCTGCCGCCCGGCTGGGAGAAGCGCATGAGCCGCAGCTCAGGTGCCGTGGGGGTCGGGGCTGGGGCGGGGCCGCGAGGGCCCGCGGAAGCAGGGCTCGAGCTCGCCCCTCGGGCGCGGCGCCGCCCCTCGATTGCCGTGGGGTCTTGGCTCCTCCGCGTCGTCCCAGGGTGACGGCCCGGCTCACCCCGTGGGGGCTGCGAGCCTGAGGAGTGGGGAACCCTGAGGAAACTGAGGCAAGGAGCGGGGCCGGAGAGGCCCCTCGCACGGCCGGGGTGATAGGGGGACGGTGATCCCTCGGCACTCTCTCAGACGATGGCCCTGGCCCTGCCGATCTGACACCTTTCTTTCGGCCTAATGCACGTGACGTCCGGGGAGAAGGTCTTTGCACCCCGCTGGGCCCAGGGGGCACCCCTGGGGGAGGACACCCCAACCCCATGCTCAGGGCGGGGCCCCAGGGTTGCTCGGCCTCGGGTCCACAACCTCCTACTGCTAACATGCCTACTGCCATCCATACCTAATTCTGAGTTTGCGATATCCGCCCGGTGGTATTCTGCCTGAGAACATCCCCCCGTGCTCCGGGACCCGATTTAAGGCTTTTCCCCCAATAATAATGTCAATAATAGGGCACGTTTATCTCAGTGCCAAGCTAGGTGTTTTCTTTCTCTGATTGGCTGCAATTCTGGAAGGTAGGTAGTTATTACTCCCATTTTGCAGGTCAGGAAACTGAGGCCAGAAAACTGAAGGAACTCGCTCAAGGTCATTCATTTCGGGGGGTGGGGACTGGGTTAGAATCCAGTCAGTCTGACTCCACAGCCCCCTGCCCTTCTTACTGCAAACCACTGAGATACACTGAGGTCCAGTGTTTCACTCCGCTGGACCAGAGCTCACAGTAAATCACAGTCGCAGTAAGAATTCCGATTTATTGAACGCCAGGAGCTCTGGTGAGCACTTTGCATACATCATCATCGACTCTCCACATTAACCCCATGAGGTTTGATGTCCTTATTCTCTCACCTCACCCCCACTTTTCAGATGAGAAAACTGAGGTTCAGGGAGATGGAGCCCATTGCCAAGGTGTTAGAGGCAGTCAGTGGCTCAGCTGTCACGCACCCTGCTGCAGCCCTGGCTGTGACCTGCAGCATGAAGCTGATGCTCTGCTCAATTCAGGGCCCCCACTCCCTCCATTTCTTCCCAGTGCAACCCTAACAGTGTTCCCCGTGGGTGACATCCGTCCCTTCACGTTGGTGGGCACAAGTCCTCCACGTAACCCAGGCAAACTCTCTGCCCTTGGGATGACAGCCTATCTCTACTGGGTCCTACTTCAAGCTTATTGTTTGCGGCCCTCACTCCATGCTCCTTAGTCTCTGGGTAACATCTGGCCCCAGTAATGCTGGCCCCCAGTTCTGCAGCAGAGTACACTGGGTAGGGGAAAAGAGCAGAGCTTTTGTGTCTGACGCACATGGGTACAGTTCCTGCCTCCCCCACATGTGCCTGGAGCAGAGTAAACACCCAGGAAATGTTGCTTAGTTTTGTGGTCTATAAAATGGACATAATAGTTGCTACCACACTCCTGATGTGTGCCAGGTGCTATCCTAAGGACGTTACAGATATGAACTCATACAGCCCTTACAGCAACCCTCCAGGCAGGTATTGCCGTTATCTCCATTTTACAGGTGAGAAAACCGAGGCCCAGGGAAGGTTGATCATACAGTGAGTGAGTGGCAGAGTGGCAGATTTGAACGGGCGGTCTGGCTGCTGAGTGCACGCTTGGAACCTTTCTTCCTCACCTGGGGTTACTTTCCCCCTTGAAGTTATGAATGACTGAAGTTATAACGTGGTCTTATTGCTTGTTTGGTGTCTGTCTGCCCCCACCTAGAATGTTAGCTCGCTAAGACCTGGTGGCACTGGTGGACAGCAGTGGGTTGGCTGAATGGAGGCATCTCACTGGCCAGTCCCTTATCACGGCCTTACGGTGGTGTCCTCTGAGCAGGTCCCAGCTGAATTCCACTCCCCCCTCTTCCAGGCCGGGTGTACTACTTCAATCACATCACTAACGCCAGCCAGTGGGAGCGGCCGAGTGGCAATAGCACTGGCGGCGGCAAAAATGGACAAGGGGAGCCTGCCAGGGTCCGCTGCTCACACCTGCTGGTCAAGCACAGCCAGTCGCGGCGGCCCTCGTCCTGGCGGCAGGAGAAGATCACCCGGACCAAGGAGGAGGCTCTGGAGCTGATCAATGGTGAGCAGAGGTGGAGACAGGGTCTGGGGGCCGGTGGGGGGCAGGTCCCTCTCCCCAGGGGCCAGACTGGGCCTTGCAGAAATCATGCCAGACTCTCTACCCCAGCTTGCTCAGCTGTCAGCTGTGGCCTTGACAGACCTGGAAGTGCCTCAAGCCTGCCTCCCACGGCTGCCTCTCCTTTTCCTCTCCAGCTGGTATTTGAGGGTGAGCCAGGGTAGGGGTGGAGGACCCAACCTTGGGGCTGGCAGACCTGGGTTCAGACGGTAGCCATGCCACTATAAGCTCCTTGACTTTGGGACATTCACGTTGCTTCCTTGAGACTCAGTTTTCACCTCTGTAAAATGGGCATCATCATATACCTGCCTCCAAGGGCCATCGTGAAAGCTCAGTGAGATGAGAAAGTGCGTGGCACACAGTGGGTCCGCATTCAGTGGGAGCTATCCTTGAGAGTAGTATCATCAAGCAGAGTCCTGGGGCACATGTATGGATGGGTCAGGAGGCAGGTTGGAAAGGTAGAGTCGGTGAATTAACTGCCCTGAAGGAGGAGGCTGTTCCTCGTTCTGTTCTGTGTTTCCTCCACAGTCTAGAGCAGCAGTCGATAGGCAAACTTTTTCTGAAAAGGCCAGATGGTAAATATTTTAGGTTTTGCGGGCCATACAGTCTCTGTCAGCTCTGCTTGGTAACTCCATAGCAGCCATAGATGATATGTAAACAGATGGGTGCGGCTGTGTGCCAATAAAACTTTATTTACAAAAACAGCAGGATTTGACCCGTGGGACATAGTTTGCAGCAGCCTGGGCTACAGCTGTCCAGCGTGGCCACCACCACCTACATGTGGTTATTTCCATTTAAATTAATTAAATTTGAGTCATATTAAAGATTGGGTCCTCAGTCACACTGGGCACACTGTTCAGTAGCCACATGTGGCTAGTGGCTGCCATCTCGGACAGCACAGATAGAGAATGTTTCCATCCTTGCAGGAAGTTCTGTTGGACAGTGCTGGTCTGGATCACACGTGTGGTTTCATCACCCACTCAGCCTCTCTCACCAGAGATCCCAGACCCCTCCTGGGCCCTCCAACCCCGCATAACCCGTCTCCCTCCCATGCCCAAATAGCCTGAGCGCCCACCCAGCTCTGCCAGGTCCTGGCTGTGTGACCTTGAGCATGTTACTTAACATCTCAGAGCCTCGGGCTTTTCACTTGTAAAATGAGAGTTATGATGATAGGACCCACTGCATAGGGTACTTGGGAAGACTCTGACCTAATGCAGTAAAGCATGAATACCGGCCTTGGCATCTAGTAAATGTTCTGTAATTGCTGGTGGCGATTATGATGGTTGTTATTAGCACAGCCCTGGCATAATCAGTCTATATTGGCTGTTGTTTTGCTATGACATCACTGGTCTGGTACTTGGCCAGTGGGATTTTATTTTATTTTATTTTTGTTATTTATTTATTCATTCCTGGTTGTGTTGGGTCTTCATTGCTGCGCGTGGGTTTTCTCTAGTTGCAGCGAGCGGAGGCTACTGTTCGTTGCAGTGCGCGGGCTTCTCATTGTGGTGGCTTCTCTTGTTGCGGAGCACAGGCTCTAGGTGCGCGGGCTTCAGTAGTTGTGGCACACGGGCTCAGTAGTTGTGGCGCACGGGCTTAGTTGCTCTGTGGCGTGTGGGATCTTCCCGGACCAGGGATCAAACCCGTGTCCCCTGCCTTGGCAGGTGGATTCTTAACGACTGCGCCACCAGGGAAGTCCCTGGCCTGTGGGATATTCTTAAACACACCTCTGCCCACACCTACACCCCCCATACAGTGTCTGGCACCTGATAAGTAGCACCTCTTAGCCTCCTACCTCCCAGCCTTGTAGAGCAGAGCCAAGCTCTTGCACAGAATCTTGAAGGCAGATTCAAAGAGCTCACCTCCTGAGCTCCGTGAGGGCAGGGACTGGATCTGTCTCTTTCCCCACTGTATTCCTGCCACCCAACACAAAGCCTGGCCCACGGCATTGCTCGCAGCCCGGTTTCCTGAATCAGGAGGAAGCGAGAAGGATCCCTGGCAGAGGAAGTGGCAGAAATGAAGGCCTGTGGCTGGGCTGTAGGTAGGACTCAGGGGAAGGCTGTGCAGGGGACTGAAGAGGGATGAGACCCCTCAAGGGCAGGTCCCAGCCAGGTGGAGGACGGCCCAGAGTGAGGCCAAGAGTTTGGGTCCTTTCCCAGAGACCGCAGGAAACACATGGCCACGTGTGACTGGGAGGGGGGTCCTGTGGTGCTGGCTTTTAGGAGAGAGCCGTGTGGCTGGAGGGTGATGGACCAAGAAAGCCAGAAGGCCCAGGGCCCAGGCTGGCTGGACCAGCGGTGAGCTGTGAGCAGTGAGTGGGGTCTGGCGGCCCCAGGGGAAGAGGACGTGGCAGGAAACCCGGAGGAATCACGAGATGACCTCTTGGGTCCTCCTAGCTCCTAGAGGGGTCCCTGTTCTGAGGCTTCCGAACCACATGAGAGTGAGCAAGAGGTGATGGGCACTTGGAGATTGAGCAGAGGAGGGTCCGTCACTGGTTGAGGGGGTTGGGAAGAGGCACAGTCTGGGGAGGGACTCACTAAATCTGAGGGTCTGAGGAAGAGACGTTGGCAAGGCAACTGTGAGAGGACCTGGATTCAGCGGAACAGCAGGCCAGAGACAGAAGCCCTTGCGACAGTCCTGGCCAGAGATGGCAGGTGGACATGGGGATATCTGAGCATCACGTGGAAGGAAAGCTGTTGGGCCCTGGGGACTGCCTGGGAGTGGCAGGTGAGGATGCCCCCCAACCCACCTCTAGAATGGACAGGGATGTGTCTGGTGGGGCTCATACTGCAGTGGGAGCCTGGCGGTGCTGAGGTCAGCCTGGGTCTTGGGAAGGGGTGTCTGGGGGTGTGCCCAGTAAGCAGCTGGGCCCTGGGGCCTAGCCTTAAGTCAGTGCACACTCGGGAGTGTTAGCAGGGGTCCGACATGCCTGCCTGTGCCAGAGGGCCTGGTGGAAGCTGTGGGAGGAATTTCAACTAGAAGCACTGTGACTTGAACTTGGGGCAGGTAGGAAGCAGGTAGAGTAGATTCTAGAGAGATTTAGGAGGCAGAATCGGGAGGATAGGGTGATGGATTAGAGGGGCAGGGGTGGGGTAAGGTCAGAACCAGTGTGGCCCAGCCCTGGAGTCACACAGAGATGGATCTTGGTGCCAGCGGTGTAGCTTCAAGCAAGTGTCTTTACTCTCGGAGCCTCAGTTGCCTCATCTGTAGGATGGGGACAGGGTGGCCATGAAGATCCAGGGGCCAGCCAGCAGCTGAATGCTCAGCAGAGCAATGGGCTCGGTGTCGGACGCTTCCTGTCTACACAGCAGAGCATCGACCCCAGTCATTTAGGAGTGTGCGGTGGGCACCATGGTCTGGACAAGGCTTCCGCCTACCAAGAGCTCCCTGCTGCTTCCCCATGGCCCATGGGTGGAGCTCTGGGCCAGGACGTGGGAGGCCTGGTGGGTTTAGCGTGCAGACCCTCCAGTGACCTTGGCCTGAGGCAGGCCCCCTCGAGGGTCATTACGAGGGAGCAGTGAGATGGCCCGGGCCATGGTGCACTCGGTAACCAAACACTTGTGTGGCACATCAGCAAGCTTTGGGCGCCTGGGCTTGTTTTTCTCTTTCGTGAAAGTGGATGTTGTCCCCCCTCCCCTGTTCTCGTCATGGGCTTGTTCCAGGTGATAAAGAGACCAGGATTTGGGCGGCACACTCTGCAGCTGGCAGCCTGGGTCTGTCAGTTCGCTTTTAGGTCCTGTGCTCCCCAGTTGCCCCGAGGGGACAGGCTGCCGGCAGCGTGTCCACATTTTCTGCTGAGGCTCCTTTTCCCAGTGCTGGCTTCTCTGCAGCTGCTGGGCTGCGGCCACAGGCTTGTCAGGGATCTGGGGACCGGCTGCCTGTCATTGCCAGTGTCCTTGTGTAAGGAAGCCAGGCCATGGAGAAGCCCTCCCTGCCTACTCCCATCCCTCCATCCCCACATGCCCAGGGCCTGAGGGTCCCAGGGAGGCCCTGATGTGAGCAGCAGCCCCCCCCCCCCACATGTAACTGTGCCCAGGGCCTGAGGGTCGGTGAGCACCTTTGGCCCAGTGTCCCTACCCAAGGTGGGTGGCTCCCTTCTAGCCTGCTGGTTTCAGGCTGGGTCTCTGGCCTCTCTAGGCACCCCCTGCTGGGATTTGGGCCTTGAAGGAAGGCAGACCTAATCCTGTCACCTTTTTCCCTGTCCAGGCCCCTTCCCTAGTTTGTCTCTAAACCTTTTTATTTTTTCTGGCCGTGCTGTGCAGCATGTGGGATCTTAGTTCCCCGACCAGGGGTAGAACCCACGCACCCTGCATTGGAAGCTCAGAGTCTTAACCACTGAACCTCCAGGGAGGTCCCATCTAAACCTTTTTAGAGTCAGAGACCAGTCCGTTTGTTCACTCACTTTCCCTGAAATAATTATGGTGCAGCTCAGGCTGCTATGACAGAATACCAGAGGCTGGGTGACATTTATGTCTCACAGTTCTGGAGGCTGGAAGTCCAAGATCAAGGTATCGACAGGTTTGCTTTTCTTCTGAGGCCTCTCTCCTTGGCTTGCAGACAGCCACCTTTTGTGTGCTCACAAGGCCTTACCTCAGTGCATGCAGTGGGGAAAGAGAGAGAGAGCTTTTTGGTGTCTCTTCTTAAAAGGACACTAATCCTGTCAGATCAGGGCCCCTCCCTTACCACTCAACCTTAATTACTTCAGCAAAGGCCCTATGTCCAAATATCACATTGGATGGTTAGGGTTTCAATATATGAATTCTGGAGGGACATAAACATTCAACCTGTATTATTTATGGACTGACAGCTAGTAATTGTCAGGGGCTCACTCTGCACCAGGCACTGTTCTGGCAGTAATTCCTTTACCCTTCACAGCAGCCCTCCAAGGTCAGAGCTGATAATTCGCCCATTTTACAGACCAGGCAAGTGAAGCTCCAAGAGGCGAAGTCACGTACCAGGGTTGCAGAGCTCAGGATCAGTAGAGCTGGGATCCGAACACAGTAGTTAGGGTCCACATTCTACCCTGCTCTGCCTCAGCTGCCCCGTTGGGTGAGGGTTAGATGGACGCTGTCTGGGTAGGGGGTGTTGCCGGTCAGGTGAGGCAGGGCATTGCTGAGAACAGCCCAGGGTGTCTGGTTTGCACTTCCTTTCTTGCCTCCTCTGTAGCATTTGAGCCTGAGGTTCACAGAAAAAAGGCATGAGATTCCAGCATTTCCGTCTACAGAACCCAGTGGTGGATCCCTCTCTCTCCTTCCCCATGACCTGTTTCTGTCTCATTTATTCACGAATTCCTTCAACATTAGTGAACACCTGTTCAGTGTACAGCACGGGGAGCTGGGGACACAGCAGTGAGCAAGGCCGACCTGGTCCCTGTCCTCCCCGTGTGAGGCGGCAACAGACGCACAAACAGGAAAGGGGTAAATGCAGGGCCCAGGGAGGCACCTCGCCTAGTGAGGACTTAGGGAGACTCCTGGGTGGGACCAGAGGACAGCAGATGAGCTTCGGGTGGGAAGAGACGATTAAACAAAGGTTAAGCAAAGGCTGAGAGGTGGGGGGCGGGGGTGGGCAAGACTGGGCGGGACACCATGGGGGGTGTAAGACTGAGCTGAGGGGACACAGGGAGTTCTGAATGTAGCCTTGCATCCTGACTTATGGCCAGACCCCTGAAGGTCAGCTTTTGAAAGGAAAGCTCAGGAAGGAAGCGTTGTTTCTTTAAACAAAATCATTTCAGGCTCCCATCCAAGCAGAATATTTTCTGAGAGAGTTGGCTGGTCAGAGGAAGATTTGGGTGCTATGAACTATGGGGGACATGGGAATTCTTTGGCATTTCAGTGGTTAGGACTCCGCTTTCACTGCCAAGGGCCCAGTGAACTAAGATCCCACAAGCCATGCGGCTGGCCAGATAAACCCCCAAAAAACAAAGAAACAGGGCTTCCCTGGTGGCGCAGTGGTTGAGAGTCCGCCTGCCGATGCAGGGGACACGGGTTCATGCCCCGGTCCGGGAAGATCCCACATGCCGCGGAGCAACTGGGCCCGTGAGCCATGGCCGCTGAGCCTGCGCGTCCAGAGCCTGTGCTCCACAACGGGAGAGGCCACAACAGTGAGAGGCCCGCGTACTGCAAAACAAAAAAACAAAACAAAAAACTATTGGGGGGCAAAAGCTTGGCTTTTATTCAGTCTTTAGGCTGCTGTTGCTTGCACACATGCACTGTGTGCACACCTTGGCCAAGCCACCTACTCTCAGGGGTTCCCTGCCACTGTGCCCACAGCTCCAGCTGCTGGAGGATGCAGCAGGGGGGTGCTTGTACGGGGCTCAGGGCTGGGCCCGACTCCCCAAGTGCTGGGCATGTGCAGCAGTGCCCGCCAAGGTACCTGGAGGTGGGCAGGTGCACTGGGGAGCACTGTGCACTCAGGATTCCCTGGCTGGTGTTACTGAGGTCCGGACAGAAGAGAGAGGAGATATCCTGGTGCTGCCCGGGTGAGGCTGAGGGCACAACCAGAATCCAGGGAGAGGAGGAGGTAGAGGAGGGGTATCCTAGTGACATCCGGTTCAGATCGCAGTCACCCGTGAATGCATCTGGCACAGGGGGATCACCTACCTGGCAGCCCCAGGGCGGTGTTGGGAGCACAGCACAGCATTACGGCAGAAGCCACTGCAGCATGCGTGCAGTCCACAGAGGGTGGGGCTTGTGTCGCATCCGACGGAGAGCCTGCCTGACCAGGCGGCGCGTCACGGTGACGGCCAGCGCAGACTGCGAGGTGCGGGCGAGGAGGACCAGGGATGGGCAGGTCAGAGAGAAGTAGGGGCAGCCTCATCACCGGCTGGCACAGCCCACACGGAAGAGGGAACAGGATGGTGACAGCAAGGGCCATTTGTCAAGGCGTCTGTCTGTGCCGGGCACTGTGCTGCGGGGCACTGTGGCCTGCTGGCAAATGGCTGACAGTTGAGGCTCAGAAGCAAAGGGACGGTCAGGACAGAGCGAGAGTGACAGGGACACGGGGGAGGCAGGAGTTACCGGGACAGCCGTGGAAGCAGCCGTGCAGATCAGATGCCTGGACACGCAGTTGCTGCTGTGACATGCAGTGAGACGGGGGTGGGCGGGGAGTGATAGGTGTGCTGTCACCGTCGTTCCAGGGAGATAGATGGATACCAGTGATGTTGAGGTCGGACAGGAGTCGGAGACCCATGGGCCGAGGTGAAGTTTGCACCAGCCGCTCATGAGGCAGATGGCCTGGCTGCGTGTCTGGGCCTCAGAGCACCAGGTAGATTAATCCGCGGTGTCACTGTGGTGCTCAGACGGGTACCAGGCGTGTCACAGCCTCGTTTAGGTCAGACAGGAGCAACGGGTAGAGGTGTCACCATGGAGTTCAGAAACCCACCGGTGGGTGTGACAGGGTGCCTCTCACATCCAGCGTGGGCTGGTGTCCCGTCGCTAAGCTGGGGGTGGTGCGTGGTCCCAGGTCCCCCCAGGGGCCTCAGGGATAATGCCCCCCAGGAGAGTGGCTGTCAGGGAAGCCAACGTAGGCCTAGCTCGAGGCAAGGGGCTGTCCGGTGGTGGTCTGGGGAGGACAGGATGGGTTCTTGCTCCAAAGGCTCCTGCCTGGACTCAGGAGAGTGGCTGGCGGCCCTTTCCTACCCCCGCACACGCAGGGTCTGGGAGAGTCACACAGGTGCTCGGTGCTGCCCCCTGGCGCCCTCTGCTGGGAGCCCTTCGCCTCAGTCATCCTTTTCCTTCCCTCCCATCAGCCCGGCCTCCCTGTCCCTCCGGGGAGAATCGGTACCCAATGCGGACAGTTTGCGCTGCACAGAGGGTGAATCTGGTGCACTACCAACACACCCTGCTGTCTCTGGGGCGCAGTCTGTGGGAATGACGCGTGTCCCTTCCCGAGCCCCGGCTAGGCCGCCGCTGGGTCTCTTCACGATGCCCCAGTAAGCGGCCCTGGCCTTCCTCACACTTTGGACAGATGAGACAGCTGAGGACCCAGCCGTCTCCTGTGGCAGAGTTGGGCTGGTGCCCTGGCCTCCTGCCTTTCTCCTAGAAGCCTCTAGAAAACTCTCCACTGGGGCTTCCACCACTGCCCTGGGGCTCTTGGGGGACCCCTGGGTCCCAGTGTCCCTTTGTAACTTCTGTCCTGTCTTCTGCTGTCCTCCCCAGAAGGGCCTGGGGGGTAGATTTTCTCAGAGTATGTGTGAGGGTAGGAAGAGGCCATGCTCTGTTCATTGTATGTTGCTGAGTGTATGTGTGGTGGGGAGTGACACAGCGGGCGGTATTGGGATGGGACGTGAGACCAGCTGGCTTTTGCGGTCACCACAGGGTCACGGTGTGCATGCACGTGAAAGGCACTTTCTGAGTGGAGTGCCGCCCTCCCTGGAGCCCTCTGCCCCGCCCCACCCCTGACGGGGAGGTCTCCCTGTGTGTCCCCCTTGCAGGCTACATCCAGAAGATTAAGTCGGGAGAAGAGGACTTTGAATCTCTGGCCTCACAGTTCAGTGACTGCAGCTCCGCCAAGGCCAGGGGAGACCTGGGTGCCTTCAGCAGAGGTGCGCGAGGAATGGGCACCACCAAACCCCGGCAGGACCCTCTGACCCACCAGCGCCTGCCCACCACCTAGAGATCGGGAGGGGTAACTCCTGTCGCATGGGCCTTTGGAGTCCACCAGGTGGCAGCAAAGTCCCTCCCTCAGGCTTCAGAGGCCGCCCTGCTGGGGGTCGTGGCCGCAGAGCCTTCTCCCCGGTGACATTCTCTCTTGCGGTGGGGAGTCCATCCGTGTGTCTCTCTGCTCAGTTGTCCCCATCACGGGCCCACCAAGGTGGGTACTTGCTGCCATTTTCCTCTCCTCCTGTTGGAGGTGTAAGGCTGGGGCCCCTTAGAGCCCCAGGGCATGTCCCCCAGCATCCCCTGCCCCACCCTCATGGGTGGGGAAACCAGGGGTGAGGGGAGGAGGGGGTCAGATCAACAACCCCGAGTTCAGGCATCTCCAGCTGGGGCTGTGGAAAGGGAGGGGCGGAGGGAACCAGGCCTCTGCCTCCTTCCCACTCCATCCCTGGGGTCTACAGAGCATCGGAGAGGGGCCCAGGATGGGGCAAGGGGTGTCAGGGAGCCAGCAAGGGTCTGTGGACCGCCTGCCCGCCCCAGGAGGCAAGGGAGACTGACAGTGTGGCAGGGGCTGGGGACCGGCACGGGGAGACCAGTTCATCCCTAGAACGCGTCTCTACATGCGCGGCAGAGACCGCAGCTCTGCCCTCATCCCTCACTTGCTGTCCTCAGCCTTCCCGGGGCCTCCCTAATTGCCCTGCTGCCCTCAGCTGGGCCCCACTCGCCACTGTGACCGGGCCCTAAAGCACGTGACAGATGAGTCCAAATGAGCGCCCGGGGGTGCAGGCGGGAGCCCCATCTGCCTGCCCTGCCTGGTCCTGGCCTGCAGCCCGGGTCTTGACCCCCCACCTGCCATCCCTCATGCTTCCTTCCCCAGGTCAGATGCAGAAGCCGTTTGAAGACGCCTCCTTTGCACTGCGGACAGGGGAGATGAGCGGGCCCGTGTTCACGGATTCCGGCATCCACATCATCCTGCGCACGGAGTGAGGGGCGTGGACGGCCCAGGCCCGCCGCACACACACCCCGCCCCCGCCCGGGTGGGTGCGGGGCAGGGTGGCCGGGTGCGCAGACTCCGCTCCCTGCTGCCGCTGACCAGTGGGCACCCCTCCCTGCTCGTGTCACACAGTATTTATTGATCCCAAAATGGCTGGGAGGGGGGCTCTTCACCACCGGGGGCTCCCTGCCAGACTCCCCTCCCCTTTAGGAATTGACTTCAGAAGGGCGCGGGGTGGAGAGGCTCGCCGGGCTTCCACATCCAAGGGCTGGGGGTGACCTGTCCCAAAGAGAAGGCCTGGTTAGCTGAGCCGCCCCCTGTGTCCCCCCAGGTCCAGGACGGGGGGGGGGTGGCAGGAGGGCCTTGAGTTATTTCTGGTTTTGCCACCTCCCTCTATTCGGTTGCAAAAAGCAAACGCTCCGCCTGGGGCCCGGGCTGCCTGCTGCTTGGGGGCCCTCTCTAAGCAGCAGTGCAGCACCTTCCCCGGCCTCCATTAAACCTGGAACCAGTGTTCTGCTGTCCCTGTCTCTCATTTCCTCCCTGCGGAGGTGAGTGGGGTCGATTGGAGGAGCCATCATCTCCCACCATCCCTGGCGTCCAGGTGTCCAGGCCGCCTTTCCTCCCTGAGCAGCCTCTCCTCTTCCTGGGCTTGGGGGCATCCTAGCGGCAGCCGGACTCTCGGGGAATTGGAGCATTGCTCAGCGCCAGCGCTCCTCACACTCGGGTGTTCAAGGGCCCTGACCCCCCAGCTCTGGATTCAGCAGGTCGGGTGGAGCAGGGCATCCTCGGGGAGCCAGACTGAAGCCCCCGTGCCCTGGGTGCTCTCGCCGCCCCCCTCCCACCAACTCCCTCCACGCATGTGGGCCACTTGAGTTAGAATGAACTACGCCCAGCACCCTGAGGCCTGCTTCCCTGTCGCCACAAGCGCTCTGGAAGATTGTGCTTGGGTCCTGCGGCCTCTGCAGGCGCCGTTACCATGGCAGCAGGGGGCCAGGCGGGTGGGGGTTCCTGCCGGGCGCCTCTGGGAGCAGGGATCCTGCCCCGCCCTCTGGGGGAGGGGCCTCCGTGGAGCAGAGGGAATCGCTATGGCACATGGGGGTGGGGGTGGGGGGACCCTTCCTCCTCTTCAGATTGGGGGCTGGGGTGCGGCCCACCTCTTGCGCATCACCTCCTCGTAGCTGCCCCGGGGCCAGGGCCTGGGCTGGGGGCTCAGGTCAGTCAGGAGGTTTGCGGCGCTGCTGAGAGGCGGTTAGGCCTGGTCTGCCCACCTGCTTCACGGGGACCAGCCCAGGGCGGGGGCGGGGGGCAGGTGGCGGGCTAGCGGGGCTTGGGCACCTGAGGAAAATAAAGCCCTTCCTGGCCTGACACCAGGGAACACCCCGCCCCCCCCACCCCCGTACCCGACGAAGCTGAGTCTCTGATAAAAGCCCCGAGTCTCAAACAGCCACCTGGGCCGACTCCCATCTGGCCAGCTTCTGGAGCCATCGCTCTCTGCCTGCCGCCTGCCAGAGCGTTTGTCATTAGGAAGGTTTAATGAATTTCCTCTCAGCTCTGGTGGGCTGGGGAGAGCCGGATGGTTGGCTGCGCCTCCAGGCAGAATCCTCTCCCACCGCCCGTGGAGGCCACAAGGCAGGCAGCAGCCCTGCTGTCTGCGCCAACCGTTCTGTGGTGTCGGGGGAGCCACTGCACCCCTCCAGGTCCAAAGGAGCCTCTGGGAAGGATCGGAAATGAGTACTTGGGGGCGGAAGGGTTTTCAGGGTCCTGCTCCAAGGCACCGCCTGAGGGTGGGCCTGTGCCTCGCTCTCAGCACCAAAGGCCTGGGGAAGGTCTCCCTGGGCTCCCAGGCATCTGAGATGCTGCCGGGGAAGGGAGGGTGCGGGGGTGTGTGTGTGTGTGTGTGTGTGTGTGTGTGTGTGCGCGCGCACGCGCACGCCCAAGCCTGCATGTGCTCCTGTGTGGCCCGGGGGTCCCTCCGTCTGGGAGTGACCACCTGCCTCCATGGACCTCCCTCTTCCTTTGTCTAGCTGCAGTGGCCAAAACCCAACACAAAAGAACGTTGCTCTTTGGTAAACATGCCCCCAGAGCCCACTCAGCACGCGTGATTCACGAGCTGTGGCTTGTGTCACCTGCTCCACACCCCTCCTGCCCAGAAGTGAGGCCCTAAATCCCAGGCCTTCAGCGTGGTGAGAGTATACTCTTTGTCACTGGTCTGGCATCTCCCGGCCCAAACTCGACCCAGGGGGCTGGTTTCCACTCTTGCCGTTTTCACCAGCTCAGGCTTCTGTGGCCGCAGAGCAGGGCTAGAGCCAGTTACTTCAACTCGGGGTAACACGCGTACTGCCACGGGATGGGCTACGAAGCTTCCCCGATGTAGACAGACACACCTCCACAAAAGGGGAAGCAGGGGAAGCAGTAGGCAGCCTAGGACACACGCAGATGACACGCAACCCTCGCCTGGGTCGAGGGGCAGGGGGTTAATTACTCCTTGCCTACCTTGGTTGGAACAAAAGCCACCAACCCCAAAGTATAAGGAGGGCTGGGCCTGCCTCTCTGTGTGTGTGTGAAAGAGAGAAGGGGCGCCTGTGGGCATCTGTCTGATGCCCAATACAAATCGGAGGGATGGGGCGCAGATGTTCTAGGTGCCCTCGCCCTGTGCCTGTTTTTTGTTTGTGTGTTTGTTTTTTAAAAGCAGATGCAGAGCGAAGTGCCTCTCAAGGTGCTTATCCAGGAATCGATTCTCTTCAATGTCGAACTTGTTAATTTAAATGGAAATTAATTGCTTTTCTTGAAGATTTCTTTAAAAATTGGTTTTAAATGAGTGCATTAGGCAGTCGCATTTATTATTCATTGGTTTCATCGGCAGTATGGCCCCAGTGTCCCGAGTTCCCGGAGATGCCATCACGGAGCGGAGATGATTTAATCAGGCCATTAATTAGAGACGGGGAGACAGGGAGGGAGGGTTCCTCCCAGAGGAGCAAGCTTGGCCTCCGTGGCCTCAGCAGGGCCGGGCGGGGGGTGTTGTCTGGGCCGGTGGGCTGTTTGCACAATGTTTCTGCTGGAGATTTCAGGGGGGAGCGTGTGTTGGGGCGTACGCAGGGGTGGGGAGTGGTCAGCACTACCTTTGTTCCCGGCCACAGCTTCAGAGGCGACTGTCTCCCCCATCTCCTTGCAGTCTGTCACCCAGGCTACCAAAGATCTGGCTAAAATAAAACCTTCATTTTGTTTTTCCCCTTCTATGACCCCCTCCCACCCCACCTTAGTCACACTGCTGAGGTTCCTGAGGACTTGGCCTTTGCTTACTTCAGTCTCTTCCCCACGCGCTCACACACCCCTTCCCTTCCTGTCTCTGATACTTGCTAGCTTTGCCCGTCCTTCCCCTCCAGGAGCTCCAGTCCCCATGTAGGTCCCCATGTCAGGGACTGTCCCTGCCCAAGCCCGGGCACGGGGCGTGGGTGTGTCCAGCGGAAGGGCCCCCATGCACTTTCAGACTTGCTGTCTTTTCTTAATCAGCTAACTCAGAACAGGTGCAACTCATACAAAATGATTTTGATGTTACAAAGAAAAAAGAGAAGAAAAAGGAAAAATTCTGTGTGCTACCCTCTCATATCCATATTCTTAAAAGCAGCCAACTTGTTAAAAACCCATTTTAAAAGCTGCCAGATGGGTTACTGATGCACCTGTGTGATCAGCGAGTGAAAAAAAAAAAAAACAGTGACAAAGAATATTCATTTGAGGCCAGTCTTCATTGTGATAGAGTTCTTGGTTATCTGGATCATGTTGTTTGAAACAAGTTTGGATCGGGTATCCTCTCCTCTCTTCCCAAAGGGCTCTGCCAGGGCCCTCAGCCACCCCCCCCCCCCAGGCTGGGCTTACCTGCCCCTGTTCACAAAGCTTGTGGCCTGGGACAAGGGGACCCAGCTGGGGTGGGCCTCCAGGTTCACCCTCCACCTGGCCTCTTCTGCCCCTTCCAGACACACAGAGCCGCTGAAGCATGAAATGTCAAAGGTCCCGTTTATTCCAGCAACCCGGAAAGAAAAGGTGTAAATAAAATAAACATCCATGCACTCAACTCCTTGGGTCGGGAGGAGGGGACGTGAAGCCAGGAGGAGGAGGACTGAGTGGGACGCAAAGAGGGAAGGGAGGGAGGGAGAGAGACAGGCAGAGATAGCTGGAGAGTCACATTGAATAAAAGATAGAGAGGCCTCAATAAACAGAAAGCGAAGTATCAAAATCAGAGATCAATAAAGAAGAGACAATACTGAGAAAACGCACTGACAACAGAAGCAGAGAATGAAAGCTGGGCGCAAAGGTGGAGGGAGAAAAAACAGTACAGGAGGGGAGAGGGAGAGAGAGAGAGAGGGCAGGACACAGACAGAAAGATAAATTTGGAAGGACACAGGCGGAGTAGAAAGGGCTCCCGTGGCCCTCACGTGGCTGCGCGAGCGACGACGGCAGCCCCTAGGGGCCCCCAGCGGTGCTGATGACGTGGAAGAGGGTGACATTGTAGAGCACCTGGTGGCCATTGTTCCAGGTGTAGAGGGCCCGCTCGCGGGGGTTGTAATCCAGCATGGAGATGTGGGAGTACTGGTTGTGGAAGGGCACGTCTGTGTACTCGTAGCTGGACGTGTTGGTGAAGTAGGCAAAGTAGACCTTGGCCCCGGCCAGGTGGGAGTTGGTCACGTAGAGCACGCCGCAGATCATGAAGGCCTCGCCGGCGCTGCGCTTGGGGTAGCCAGTGTCCCAGGACCGCACGACCTCGAGGGTGTGCGGGTCCAGCCGGCTGACCACGATGTTGCCTGCGTTCTGGTTGGTGGTGTACACGGCCCAGAGCCCACTCTCGTCCACCATGAAGTCCATGTCCGAGAAGCCACCCCAGGAGTAGGGGAAGGTGTTATTGTAGCCGGCCCCAGGGAGGCTCCTCTGCACCAGCACGGAACGCGAGCGGAAGTGGTACTTGACCACCACGTTGCTCTGGTACTTGTTGTAGAACAGGGAGCCATTGTACACCACGTGGCCCGTGCCTGCCCACGGCTGGGGCAGCAGGTGCTGGATAAAGTTCTGGCCTTTGATGAAGTCTCCCAGAGTACGGAACTCCAGGACCCGCCGGCCCTTGTAATAGCCATCCATGTACCAGACCTACAAGAGAGCCGCTGGTCACTGGTGGACCACCACCAATGACCCAAAGGTCCCAGCAGCCACTAAGGAATCATACGGTCATTAGGGATCAACAGTCACTAAGTGGTCATTACTCAGTCATGGGATGTCCAGTGACCTTTCATGACCAGGCATCATCCCAGTGACTGGGATCATTTGGTCAGGGAGTGCTATTGGTCTCAGACGCTCAGAGGACAGTGCTTGATCCCCAAGAATCGGGGAAACTGCAGTCCCTGGCGACTCACTGGGCCTAGGAGTTCACTGGTCATTGGATATGGGATGGTTAGTGGTCATTAGGCTGCCCTTGGGTGGTAAGAGGTCACGTGAATCCATCGCCCGTGGGTAATTCCTGTACGTCAGCATCCTCTCCGTCAACGTCTTTCGCTGTCACCATGGTATTAGCGTTTGTGAGTGCCCTTACTCATGCTGGTTATTGGGCTAAGCAACCTAAAAACTGTAACGCTGATGTTATCATAACCATTTTTAAGATAAGGAAAATTGAGGCTCAGAGACATTAAGGAACCTCCCCAAGTTTCCCAGCTAAGAATTGGTGGAAGCGGGATATAACTCCAAGTCTGATTTCTTTTTTTTTTGGTGCCTCGTGGCTTGTGGGATCTTAGTTCCCCGACGAGGGACTGAACCCATGCCCCAGCAGTGGAAGCACCAATCCTAACCACTGGACCACCGGGCAGTTCCCCCCAAACCCAAGCTCGTAACCCCTTGGTTGAACCACCATGATGCCTGGGAGGCCAACGATCACAGTGGGGCAGTGGCTATTTGCTGCCTCTAATCTATGATGCTCTATGGCTGCCCAGTGACCAACATCCATCACTAGGATAGTCACTAGGCAGTTAACAGATGGTTCCTGTGGATCAGAGGTGATAGGCAATCGTGACCATGGTGGCCACCGGAAGTTTAAAGGTCATTGAGGGCTTCCCTGGTGGCGCAGCGGTTGAGAGTCCGCCTGCCATTGCAGGGGACACGGGTTCATGCCCTGGTCCAGGAAGATCCCACATGCCGCGGAGCAGCTGGGCCAGTGAGCCATGGCCGCTGAGCCTGCGCGTCCGGAGCCTGTGCTCCGCAACGGGAGAAGCCACAACAGTGAGAGGCCCGCGTACCGCAAAAAAAAAAAAAAAATCATTGAGTGGTGCTGGTAGGTCCTAGTCCTTGGGAAGGCAGTGGTCACTGGTGGTTACTTTGAGGTCAGTGGTCACTGGAAGCTGGTCATTAGTACTAGTAACCATTAGTCTCTATACAGTCATTGGAGGTCAGCTGACTTACAGATTCACAGGGCTGGAAAGTTCTTGGTCACTTGGTGGTCGCTAGACAGTCAGGGGGAGGTCCAAGGGCCCTGGAGACCCTAGGACACTTTGGCTTACAAGATAATCATTGATGCGGAATCGCTTGGCGCCTAGGGGCAGCCACAGGCTATGTCTCCTCCTCAGTATAGGTTCTGACCCCTGGTGTGGGCCCAGTCACTCACCCGGCTATCCGCACTGGGGGCCATCGTGTCAGTCATCCAGGAGCCGAAGCGGGACCCCATGGCCCGAATGGTGATGGGGTTACTGACCCCCGTCAGCTTCCCACAGCCTGGGAGGCAGGAACAGGGGGGATGAGGGTGGAGAATGGGAAGAGCGCAAGGGAGGCAGGGCAAGGATGAGGTAGTGTGATCAAACTGAAGAGCTGGGAACAGGGGTGAGGAAGGATCCAGAAATCTGGTCCCAAGGTGGAGTGAGGTTGGGGGTGAGGGACTGGAAGTGTAGGGTCAGGAGCATTTCCAGCTTCTGGGTCTATTTTTGGCCTTGGGTAGGGAGGTCAAGGGTCAAAGTTTCGAAGTTAGAGGTCAAAACCATGCCCTGGGCACACAGAGGGTTTTGGGGTTGGGTGTGGAGGCCAGGGGTCAAGGTCAAGCATCAAGGCATACCCAGCTTCTGGGCACAGGCGTGGAGCCGGGCCTCCAGTGCCATCACCCGCTGCTGCAGGTCCCCGTAGCCGTAGGCGCCCATCTCCTCCTGGATGGCTGCAAGGCTGCCGGAGAGATTCCTCACCTCCTCCCGCAGGCGCACAATGGTCCTCATGTCCGCCTTGTACTGCTCCAGGACCGAGCTCAGGGGCAACAGCTCCGTCATCCTGTCCTTCATCTCCTGCTCCCAAGGTGGAACCACTGCTGATCCCAACCCCTGACCAGTGGCCCAGACCTGAGCCCAGGCTTCAACCCACAACTTCACCCCTTATCTCTGATGCACACCTGGCCCTTGGCATTCAGCCCACACTGGACCCTAGATCTGGGCCAGCCAACACTCGGTCCTTCCCAGATGTGACCCCCACTCTGGGAACTAATGGGCACCGATCCCAATGCTTCTCTTGACCTCTGACCTGAACCCAGAAGGACCCACCTGGAAGCTCTTGGCCGAAAGGGACCCGTCGGCCGCCCGGAGCCTCGCATCCAGGCTCCGCATGAGGGTCTCCATGCTTCGCACGTACTGGAGGTCACGGTACGTCCGCAACTCAAGGACCTCCATGGACTGGGAGACGTTCTGAACCTAGGAACTTGGAGGGTTAGGAAGAGCCACACTCCTGTCCCCGTCCCCGGGATGCCACAGACAAGACCTGGCGGGGCCAGAGGCCAAACACCCAACCAACCTTCTCCTCCCAACCTTACCAGCAACCTGACCTCCCAATGGCAGGCCCAATCCATCCACTGGCTACTAGTCTGGCCACCACCACCTCCCACCTCTTCCCTCTTCCCTGCTCTCCCTGCCACCACTCTCGTCCCCAGCAGTCAAGTCTCCACAGAGCAGCCAGACAGAGGTTTTTCTTTTTTCTTCTTTTGGCCACACTGCGAGGCGTGTGGGATCTTAGTTCCCCAACCAGGGATCGAACCCAGGCCTCCTGCAGTGGAAGCACGGAGTCTTAACCGCTGGACCACCGGGGAAGTCCCGAGAGGGAGTTTTTCAAAAGGAAGATTGGATCACCTTCCCCTGCAGACCCTGTGAGCTGGTCCTGCCCTTTTGCCTGCCCACTCGCTGTGTTCATCCACTGCAACCACCAGCCCAACTTCGCTCACATAGATTTGAAGCTTCTTCCGTCCTCAGGGCCTTTGCACTTGCTGATCCCTCTACCTGGAGCGCTGTTCCCTTTGTCTTCGTCGCTGGCTTCGCCTCATCCTTCATGTCTCAACTCCAGCATCACCTCCTCAGAGTGGCCTTCCCTGTTCACCCTGCCTTAAGCAGCCACTCACCCTCTCCCCCTTACGTGGTTATTTTCCTTCCAGCTATGACTACTACCTGGAACATTCTTATTCATCTGTCTCCTTTAGGTGGGATCCTCAGAGGCAGACCCAGTGTCTGGCTTGTCCACAGCTGAATGCTCAGTAAATACTAGATGCTCAATAAATACCTTTAGGCTAAATGAGGGAACTGAACTTCCCCTTGCCCTGACCTCTCCTAATCCAGACCGAGGGCCCCCTAGCTCCCACCTCCACTTGGCTAAGTTGAGTTCCTCCCGGCCAAGGTGAACTCAGAGGCAACACTGGATGCTTGTTGAAATATACAGACTTTCCTGAACCATCGTTCACGTGACACTTGGAAGTTCTCAGAAAGTCAAGAGCCTGATACCCGTCCTGGACGCCACAAAACATTTTTATGGTCATGGTCAGCAATCAGGGGACACCACATGGCCATTCTGCACGGTTGGGGAAAGCAGTTCCGGTGTCACGGGCAGGGCAGGATCCTACAGAGTTAATGGGTGGAAGACTCCAGTGCCAACAAGGGTCCCTTCTGTCCTCAGCTTCCTCCTCTACAGGATGGCGGTGGGAAGTTGCTAGTCCCTTTCAACACCGACATCAGAGGTGACTAATGGGAAGTTCAGCTGGGTAGTGGCAAGAGACAGCAGTCGGCCTCTAAAGGGCACCGAAATATCCTTGGGAATGTACTGAATGGGGACCAGTTTATATCAACCACAATCAGAAGGGGAAGGCATCTTTATGTAAGTCTCTTGGGATGGAGGGTGAGAAAGGGTCTTAGCAGGTGAGTCTGGCTGAGTGCGTGGTGGGGCCAGAGCTCATGCACCGAAGACTCAGATGCTGCCACTGGGGTTCTCCTTCCCTGTCCCCATACAGCGCTCAGCTTCTCCTCCAAAGAAAGCACTAAACAGATATTGACCGAAATATCCACCTGGAGGGGAGCCAGGTCATCCACCAGTTCTGAATAATCTGCTTGGCTAGATGTGGCCCCGGCTGATCTGGATGGGGGCAGAGGGCAGGGTGGGAATTGGGAGATTTTCATAAGGGAACCTGGAAGGTTCTTACCTTCTCCATCATCTGCCGCAGCTCCCGGCTTCGGCCATCGCGGGAGCAGGTGCTCTGCGCGGGGATCACGGCCGTGCAGATGCATTTTCCGTCGGGAGCCTGGGCCGAGGTGTACAGCTGCCAGCCTTCCTCTGGGCTTTGGAAGAGGGTCTGCGGGGAGGTCGGAGTCAGAGAGTGGGAACCCAATGGGGGAATCACCCCATCGCTCCTGGGAGAGAAAAGGGGCCCCGGAGAGATGACAGAGGTCTTTTGCTGGACCCTTGGAATGTGCCAGACAGTGTGCTAAGTGCCAGACGTGTGTGATCTCAATCCCTCCTCAGGGAGCCCCATTTTACAGATGATAAGACTGAGGTATGAGGGGCGAAGGAACATGGCAAGGAATTGTGGGATGTGAGCCCTTCCAAAGAGGGGAATTCATTCTCTCAAACACACTTGCACACGCATGCAACAATGCCTCCATAACCACCATTAGAACATAGACTCAGACTCCTACCAACCCTCACACCTGAACATTCCTCTCTGCTTCTCAACCCACAGTGACAGACAGGTTCTGGATATATCTTGGGGGCCACTAAGCATAACTCTACTATTGTCATTCCCCCTTCCACCAACCCCTGTTCCTGAGAAGAGGCAGGGTGATGGCCAAAGGGTGACAGACTCCTCACAGAGACCTCCAAGCCCTTGACTAGAAGGCGTCACTTTTAGACTCCTCCTAAACTAAACTTCAAGTCAGTTGATGCTGCTCAGATAATTCAGGGATCAATTATGGCTGTGCTTCCCAAACCATGCTCCTTGGAACCCTGGCAATCTTAGCAGGCATGCTGGGAAGACGGTACTCTGAGGTCAAATATGTTTGTGCATTGCTGAGTGAAACGAGTTTCTTTCTGTCTTTTTTTTTTTTTTTTTTTTGGCCATGCTGCACGGCTTGAGGGCTTAGTTCCCCGATCAGGGATCAAACCCGGGCCCTCAGCAGTGAAAGCACAGAGCTCCAACCACTGGACCACCAGGGAATTCCTGAAACGAGTCTCTTTAATGCAGGACTTATCAGAACCTTTGAAATGCTCATCTTCATCGGGGAACTGATGTTGGTTGTTCAGGTTTTTAAGGGATGCATGTGTCCTATGGCTCATGTTCATCAGAGCCATATTTTTCCAAAATTATTAGAAAATATCTAGTGAATGCCTATTCTATGCCAGGCATGGGTCTGGGATAGGGTCTAGGAAGAGAGAGACGAAGAAAGCATATCGATTGCTGCCCATAGATGTGGAGGAGACAGACATGAATTATGGAATCCTACCATTACTTCTAGAACTATATGCTGCAGTGAATGCTACAAAGAAAGTACAGAGAGTAACAGACCCTCCCAGGCTGAGGGTCTCAGAGGAGGTGCCCCAGGGAAGGGACAAGTAAGCTGAACTTGAGGGATGAGTGAGCCAGGAGAAGGGGAGAGAGGAAGGGACACTTCTGGCACACAAATTCTGACCAATACCTGGAGGGATTGGAGAAACATTGCTCAAAAAGCATTGAATCCTCACTGGATGGAACGTGTTGGGCCCCCAGATCAGGCCCCCTTGAGCTTCCCCAGAACGTACTGGAGTCAGTCACAAGTCCCAGTCTTTTCGTTTTTAATCAGGGCATGGTGGTCTCATTTGTTCAACAAATATTTGTTAAGCTCCTGCTGTGTGTCAGGCTCTGTTCTGGACATTGAAAACATAGTAAACAAACACAAAAGCTCCTCTAGGAGTTACTTTAAAGTGGAGAGCAACAGAAATAAATAAGTTAACACCAAGTATTTAAAGGGTTTTGAGTGCCATAGAGAGAAGTAAAGCAGGGAAGAAATGATGGAGGATGCTAGGGTTGGGGGGTGGTTAGGGTTGCAATTTTAGGGGCCCTGGGAAGGGCTTAATGAGAAGATGTCATTTGAGTAAAGACCTGAAGGAGGTGAGGGAGGAGCCATGAGGATATCTGGGGAAGGATGCTCCAGGCAGAGAGACCAGCAAGTGCAAAGGCCCTGAGGCCGGACCATGCCTGGTATGGTTGGGAAACATGGAGGAGGCTAGTTCAGCTAGAACAGAGTCACCGAGGGAGAGATTGTGCGCGGGGTGGGGGAGATGAGGACAGAGATGGGACAGGACAGCATGTGCAGGGCCTTGTGGACCATGGGGAGGACACATTTTTGCTCTGAGTGAGGTAGGAGCCAAGGAGGGTTCTGTGCAGAGGATGGACAGGACCTGACTCAGGTGTTCACAAGCGCCCCCTGGCTGCTGTGGGGGGGAACAGACTGTGGGTGTGAGGTGGCAAGGGTGGGAAACCAGGGCAGAGGTGACTGCAAGGGTCCAGGCAAGCGGTGATGGGTGGAAACTGAGGAGATGGGAAGTAGAAGATGCTGGTCCTATCCAGAATGCATTCCTAAGACAGGGAAGAAAGTCTGATAAAACCCCAAGTGTTTTACAGAGAAACAAAGCTTCACCATCATGGATCATTTGCACAGCCGCTACTTATCACCCCGCAGAAGCTGTTCCCATGAGCTGTAGCAGAGATAAGCCAGGCTGTGAGCAATGGGCAATGAGCAATCCCAGAGACTCCAGCTGTTAGCCCACTTTTTCTCTCCCACTCAATAAAGCCTTTTTTTTTTTAGCTTATTGGAATGTGAGCAAGTGATATCACTGTTCAGATGAGCTTGACTCGTCCGCTAATTTATAAGAAAAAAAGAAAACATTCATAGATGCCATCTGAAACTATTGTCATTAGTCATTCTTTGAGCCTTACGTACTCACTTCAGAGGTTGAGGGAACTCCCTCTTTACAAGTCCATGTTTCCCCGGCGGAGGAATGAAGTCACTCACCTTCCCAGGCTCCCTTGCATGTAGGCATGGTCCAGGTGGAGCCCACACTCCAGCCTTACTGCAGAGCGCCTCACTGCCAAGGGCTTCCTCGGGTGGTCCGAGCCCACCCTGCCTTTGCACTGGGCAGGCAGAAGCACCTCCCACCCGGAAGTCCCCACGGAGTTCGTGATAAATACCAGCCCTCTCGCCTCTCCAGTGGGAGAACGCTGGGGTGCCTGCTGCCTGCAGTTTCCCAGAGGATCCCATGGGGATCTGTGCTCCAGGTGCCCACAGTGGGACCATTAGATTGCCCTGCCTGGGTTTCCTTCATTTCCCATCTCCCTTTCGCCACTGGTTCCTCCTGGGATCGCCTCCCAGCTAAGTATTTGCACTCAACTCCTCTCATCCAGCTCTGCTCCTGAAGAAGCCCGACCAAAACCGAGAAGGATGGCCTAAGACAAAAAGGGTGACCCAGAGGGGGAGGGATAAATTAGGAGGCTGGGATTAACATACACATACTACTCTATATAAAATAGATAATCAGGGCTTCCCCGGTGGCGCAGTGGTTAAGAATCTGCCTGCCGATGCAGGGGATGCAGGTTCGAGCCCTGGTCCGGGAAGATCCCACATCTTCCCGGAGCGGAGCGGCTGGGCCCGTGAGCCATGGCCGCTGAGCCTGCGCGTCCGGAGCCTGTGCTCCGCAACGGGAGAGGCCACAACAGTGAGAGGCCCGCGTACCGCAAAAAAAAAAAAAAAAAAAAAAAAAAGATAATAAGATCTGACTGTATAGCACAGGGAACTCTACTCAATATTCTGTAATAACCTGTATGGGAAAAGAATCTGAAAAAGAATAGATATATGTATCATTTTGCTGTACACCTGAAACTAACACCACATTGTAAATCAACTAAACGCCAGTAAAAGATAAAAATTAAAAAAAAGAAAAGAAAAGTGATTCAGGAATGCCTTCCCCTTTGGTTCTAGGAGAATGCAGAACTAGCTTCACCTTTTTTCATGACAAATACTGTTCTTAAAAAACAAAGACAAAAAAAACAAAACCATGAACTTGAGTCCAAACATCTCCATCTGTGCTCCCCTGGCTCTGATCCCCAAGCAATTTGGATAGAACCCCCCGAAGATTCTCATTTGTGCAGAGACAAAGCAGCCCGGTTCAACATAATTAACATCCCCTTCCTACATTCTGTAGCGTGTGCTTTGAAGCAAACAAGCCATTTTCTCTCAACACACGAAATATTGAATTGTAAAAGAGAAGCATGATTTAAGCGGCGCAGAGAGAAGGCCTCCACGGCTTTCCTAAAATAATTGTCTGCGTTGGACGCACCTCGCTGGAGTGTTCTCTGCAGCAGCGTAATTAAATGCTCGGGGTTTGGCTGCCAAATCTCAGCACGGCAAAGAGCCTGAGTTTCACCCATCGGGTTCAAGTTCAAACACACAGTCAATTCATGTCCTTGGGAACCCACTGGAATGTCCCGGGAGGCTCCGTGTTTGACAGTCCAAAGGCCAGCTCTCCCAGACTGGGTTTAGCTTCAAACCAAAGTCACAAATTCTCAGAGGTCACACTCCTAGGGATAGAGAATGCCTATACCTAAGGGAAATGTTTATAACAGCAGGTGTGAGAGCCGCAGACTTCTCCCGGTACAGACACTTCTAATCTGGTGGCCTGTCTCACCTCACATGTATATGTGTCCATGCCACCCTCTCACTCTGTCCCAGCTTACCGTTCCCCCTCCCCGTGTCCTCAAGTCCATTCTCTAGTAGGTCTGTGTCTTTATTCCCATCTTGCCCTTAGGTTCTTCATGACCTTTTTTTCTTAGATTCCATATATATGTGTTAGCATACGGTATTTGTTTTTCTCTTTCTGACTTACTTCACTCCATATGACAGACTCTAGGTCCATCCACCTCACTGCAAATAACTCGATTTCGTTTCTTTTTATGGCTGAGTAATATTCCATTGTATATATGTGCCACATCTTCTTTATCCATTCATCTGTCAGTGGACACTTAGGTTGCTTCCATGTCCTGGCTATTGTACATAGAGCTGCAGTGAACATTTTGGTACATGACTCTTTTTGAATTACGGTTTTCTCAGGGCATATGCCCAGTAGTGGGATTGCTGGGTCGTATGGTAATTCTATTTTTAGTTTTTTAAGGAACCTCCATACTGTTCTCCACAGTGGCTGGGATTTTTCAAATGCTTTCACCTAGGCTGCTGCCCCAATTAAGCAGCCGTCTATGTAACAGGTCCAGGATTGACTGAGTACAGGACACGCAGGAAAAGATTTTCTAGCTCTCGCGTCCGGGATCATCAGCTCAGCCTACAGCTCCGTCACCTAAGTCTTGGTTCAAAAAACAGTTCTTGGTTCTTCCGGGGGCCGAGGGATTGCTACAGGATCCCAGGGGCAGCCAACCATTGAGCACCGGCTACTGGAGATGAGCAAACAGGACTAGAGCAAGCAGCTGCCTCTTGATAAGTCAAGGATATTATTGCGTCTGAGGCTGGATAATTTAATCGGGAAGCAGAAGTGGCTTGGGGCTTGTATATTTATTTGTTGGCTGCCTTGTTCCAGAGAAGACTGCAAGTGGTTTACAAGGATATGTAAAATACCACACGATAGCTCCAATTAAATAGGAGAGCAGGAATTAGATATTTCTGGAGGGCGGTCTGCCAATCCAAAGCCTTAAGGTTTCTGCATTTGTATTTAACCCCAATCTGAGCCTAAGAATTTAGCTCAGGGAAACCATGTGACAAGTACTCAATTGCTACAAGAATGCTCATTAAAGTGTTGTCTAAAATTGGACAACTGGAATTTTTTTCCCCTCCAGTCGTTTGCCAGTAGGGGCATTGATTTTAAAACTCTACACGAGGGAATACTATGCAGCCATTAAAATCGGGGACGAGTAGGGATTTTTATTCCCATCTTCAAATTTACCTTCTAAGTTTTCTACAATAGACACGTATTGTTCTTGTGAAGTTTTTTTTCAGTCTGTTTAAAGTTTTGCGGGTTTTTTTTTTTTTTTTTGCAAGGAAGAGAGAGAAAAAGTGGGGACATAGAGCCAGAAGTGAGGCTAAGAAAAACCCATCCCTTAAAAACTTGAACAACCAGCATATGGTTGGGCCATAAATTTGGCTTCAAGCTCCTTAGCAGCCAACTCAAAAAGGGAAAGCTGGTCATTTATGCGGCTCCCAGTGTCCTGAAACAAAAACACACCAGATGCTCAGGAGAAAACTTAACTATTTTTAGTACCAAGAACAGGCAAGGATCTCTCCCACGGCCCTCCCAAAAAGGAGTCCGTGTGATGTCACCAGCATCTTTCCAGACAACATCCTTACAATGGAAATGACTCGTTTCTTCTGGATGGCCCTTCTTCCTACTCAGCTGGTAGAGTAGAGCCAGGTGGTTAAGAGCAGGGTCTGAGGGTCAGGCTGCCTGGGTTGATGTCCTGGCTTGGCCACTCACTTGCTGTGTGAGTTGTTTAACCTCCCTGTGCCTCCTTGCCCTCATCTGTAAATTGGACACGATAATCTGTACCTACCTCACAGCGTTGCTGGGAAGCTTGAACGAGTCAATACCATACATGCGAGAGGGGACTTCCCTGGTGGTCAAGTGGTTAAGATGCCACGTTCCCAATGCAGCGGGCACGGGTTCAATCCCTGGGTGGGGAATTAAGATCCTGCATACCGTGTGGCGTGGCCAAAAAAAAAAATATACTATACTTGTGAGCAATTAGAACAGTCATCAGCATGTAGTAAGTGCTACAGAAACGTTTGCTATTATTGTTATAATCCCCACGATGCTCTAAAGCCAATTTGGTAACTTCCTGAAGTCAAAATGGTTTGAATCTGATGCGGGCACTGAACTGAGATGATCTGGAAGAATGGGTGAAAGTCCATTGGATTTGGGGCTGAGAATGCAAGATGATGAGAAGTCACAGCCGGATGGCAGTGAGAGAGAGAAAGAGATACAGGGAGAGACAGGGTGTCGAGTCCTACCAAAGACAGACAGAGACACAGCTCCATCTTATTCGCCACGTGACTCGGCCAGTTCAGTTTCTGGTCCTAGTTACATCTCCCTGATGTAATTTGGTGGAGGGGAGTCCTGCTTCAGTGTAACAGGCAATCAACAAAGCTCATGGGACTTCCCTGGTGGTCCAGTGGTTAAGACTCCTCACTTCCACTGCAGGGGGCACAGGTTCAATCCCATAGGGGAACTAAGACCCCACGTGCCATGCGGTCCAGCCAAAACAAAACAAAACAAAAAAGAACAACAACAAAAAAAGACAACAACGAAACCCCAAGGCTCACACGGCCGTGTTCTCTGTGGCCCATCCTCTAGGCAACCTCCTTTTCCTGGAACACACCATGCTTTTTCCCACCTTCAGGTCTTTGCACTGGCTGGTCCCTGAGCCATCAAAACTCTTGCCCCATCTCATGGCTGGGCTAACTCTTCCCCATTTCTAGGGCTCAAGCATAAATGTCTCTTCCGAAAGCAGCCTCCGCTGTCCCTTCCCCATGTTACCCACTTCTCAAGGCACCCTGTGCTTTTTTCCCCTAATACTTGTATTTCTTACTGTATGTCAAGCCTTGTTCTAAGCACTTTGCATGCTTTAACTGGTGGAGCTCTCACCATGGCACTAGGAGACAGGCACTGTCATTATCCACCTTTGAGAGGTGAAGAAAACGAGGGGAGAGAGGGCTCAAATCTCTTGCCCAGAGCTTCACAGTCTATAAGTGGTGGAGCTGGGATTTGAACACAGGCCACATGGCTCCACAGTCTACACCACCATGCTGCACCTCCCCTGTTCTCCTTCAAGCCCGGATCACAATGGCCATTGGAACCTCTTGGGTGTGACCACTGGCTCAAAGCCTGCCTCCGCCCCCCGACGGGAAAGAGGATGGGAAAGGGGAGTTCTGTCTGCTTTGCTCATTGCTGAATCCCCCAGGCCTGGCATGATGAATGTTTGTTGAATAATTAGATGCTGATGGGCAAACAGCCCATCACGGATTCACCATGCGTTTCCTCTCCACCACCAAATCGGTTTCCGCCTGTCCCAGGGAGGGACTGTCTGAGATCAAGTTGCAGATCATCTGTGGCAGGCACAGAGGCGGCGGCGGCTCCCCTCTGACTGCAGGGACGGCAGAAAGGCCGTGATGAATGATCAGGGACATACCTATCTGCCACGTCTCAGCCGTGATGGGGCCTGAGTCCCTTTGGAGGGCTTGAGATGACAGCAGGCTGCTCCTGTCAAACCTAGCGGTATTGGGCAAATCCCTGCTGAGTGATAAGCTTGACAGCCTTTAAAGAAGATATCAGCTCACCCGTGCCAAGATGGAGAACCAGAGCCTCCCTCAGTCTGAGCAGCTGGGGCTTGGCCTGTGAGAGCCCGTGGCCGGGGGAGGGGCTGGGATGGGATGAGGGGGGCCGACTGTGAGTTCATTCATTCATGCATTCTTTTTTTTTTTTTTTTGGCCGCGTCCTGCGGCTTGCAGGATCCTAGTTCCCCCACCAGGGATTGAACCCAAGCCCTCGACAGTGAAAGCACTGAGTCCCAACCACTGGACCGCCAGGGAATTCCTGATTCATTTATTCATTCGTTCCCTTCCAATGCAGATAACCCATCTTGCCCTGAGAGGCTATTCAGGCTGGCACACACCACCTCTCACCCTCTGAAGCCAGCCAAGCCATGGCAGAAGACCCCCATTGCCCCTTGGGCCCCGGTCCAGACATACATTCCTGGATGTCTTAGGCTCTGCCATTACAGTGCCAACGTGGACCAAAATGAATGAAATAGACTTCCTTGGGAAAGGTGGGAAGAGACACAGGTCTCTGAGTTTGACTGACTGCCCTCCCTGGGGTCCTTCTCCCTGGAGGAGGCTTGCCTCGTGCAAGAATTTACAAACACAGTCCATTCCTTCGCAGTGTGGCCCAGACTGTCGGAAACACCGTGGATGCCCGCAGACAGCCCTAAGGGTTGGGCTGATGGACAGAGGTCTGCATCCAGGCTACAACACGAGGGCCACTCCAGTCGTCAGACCAGTTTGCTTTGAGAAAGGACAAGTTCCTGCCCGTCCCCAGCACTCAATAACACCCCATTTGAGGAGACCCCTCAGGGAAGAAACAAACCCTCACTCGAGTCTCCTGAATCTCACCAGCCTACATTCAGATTCCCAATGACTCCTGAGCTCTTTATCACCCCAGGGCCTTTGAACATGCTGTTCACCCCCACAGTCATCCAGGTGAGCCATGATGAGGGCTTGCACCAGGGTAGATGGAATGGGGACAGCAAATGGGTAGATTCCTATGTTTTAAAGGCAGAGCCCGGGACTTCCCTGGCGGTCCAGTGATTAAGACTCCACGCTGCCACTGCAGGGGGCACAGGTTTGATCCTTGGTTGGGGAACTAAGATCCCATATGCCTCACGGCACAGCTAAATAAATAAATAAGTATAAAGGCAGAGCCCACAGGATTTGAGGGACTAGATGTGGGGCGGAAGGGAAAGAGGGGAGTTGAGGATGAGTCCAACTTTTGGGGGCCAAGCAATGGAGTGCATGGATGGGGGGGTACCATTTACTGAGCTGAAAAAGGCTGGAGGAGGAGCCCATGTGGAGTGGGGCGGGGAGGAAAATTAGAGGGGGGATGAAAATCAAGAGTCCAGCCTGAAGACATGTTCCATTTATGCTGCTTGTGACCACCTCCAAGTGGAAATATCAAGTAGGTAGCTGGGGAGAGGAGGAGAGAGGGTTTGGCTAGAGATACATATTTGGGTGCCCTCAGCATTGAGATGGGATTCAAAGCCATGAGAAGTCTCTCCTACTGGTTTTTAATTTTTTTTTTTTTTTTTGCGGTACTAGGGCCTCTCACTGTTGTGGCCTCTCCCGTTGCGGAGCACAGGCTCTGGACGCGCAGGCTCAGCGGCCATGGCTCACGGGCCCAGCCGCTCCGTGGCATGTGGGATCTTCCCGGACTGGGGCACGAACCCGCATCCCCTGCATCGGCAGGCGGACTCTCAACCACTGTGCCACCAGGGAAGCCCTGGGTTTTTACTTTATTTAACACTTATAGAGTGCTCTTTGCTATAGACTCTTTCTGTCTCCCCAGAATTCATATGTTGAAAACTAATCCACAGTGTGATGGTATTTTGGGGTGGGGTCTTTGGGAGTCGGATTAGTGCCCTTATAAGACACCCCAGGGAGCTCCCTGAACCCTTCTGGCACGTGAGAACACAGTGAAAAGACATCGTCTATGAACAAGGAATCTGGTTCTCACTCGGCACTGAATCTGCCAGCACCTTGATCTTGGACTTCCCAGCCTCCAGAACTGTGAGAAATAAATGTTGTTGTTTAAGTCACCCTGTCTACAGCATTTTTGTTATAGCAGCCTGAACGAACTAAGATGCTCTTCTAAGCTGCTTTACAAATTTTAAATCCTTGTAGCCTCCCCTCCCCCAATGAGGTACGTACTAACATTAGCTCCACTTTACAGATGGAAAAACTGAGGCAGAGAGAGGAAAGTTAGTTGCCCAAACTCACAGAGCAAGTGTCTGAGCTGGAATTTGGACCCCAGCCTGTGAGACTCTCAAGTCCTCACTCTTAGCCGCTATGCTTATGGGAGAAGACTCTCTCTCTCTCTCCATGGAAGCTTGACTTCAAGCCTTGCATCCACCGACCCATTCTCCCCAGAAAAGCCAGAGCCAGCTTTCAAAGTGTCACCCCCGGGCTTCCCGGGTGGCGCAGTGGTTAAGAATCCGCCTGCCAATGCAGGGGACACGGGTTCGAGTCCTGGTCTGGGAAGATCCCACATGCCGCGGAGCAACTAAGCCTGCGCGCCACAACTACTGAGCTCACACGCTGCAACTACTGAAGTCCGCGCGCCTAGAGCCCGTGCTCCACAACAAGAGAAGCCACGGCGCACCACAATGAAGAGTAGACCCCGCTCGCCGCAACTAGAGAAAGCAGCGCACAGCAACGAAGACCCAAAGCAGCCAAAAATAAATAAATTTACAAAGTGTCACCCCCCACATTGGACCCTTCATGGCCCCCAGTGCCCTCAGTATAAAGCCCAAATGCCACCTGGACGCACTCACCAGTCCTGCCCACTGGGCTACGGCTGAATTCTCAGCCTTACTACTTACTTGTCTTCACCCACATACAGCTGTTTCAGTTCCCCTTGCTGCCTCTGCATTTTTGTCCGCGCAGTGTTCTTTGCTTAGGACACTCTCCCTCTCCTCCTTCACATGGGGAAAACCTGCTCAGGTCTCAGCAGAGTGGGGTGTTCTGGTTCCAGGATGGACCCCTCTCTTAAATGGTCCCCATCTCCACCCCCTCACACACACACCCATACACACACAGAGTCCTGTGACAGTGGGATACAGCAGTTCTATGCAAAGGAAGGTCCTTTAGCATCATAAAAATGACAGTAGTTGTAATAATAATTATTATTATCCTCCTCCTCATCAATAACAACTAACATTTATGGAGCATATCCTGTAAGCCAAGCTCTATTCTAAGGGCTTTGCAGCTCATTTCTCACCAATCCTCAGAAGAACCCTACGAGGTTGAACCCATAATACATGTCCAAATCCTGGATCTGCCACTTCCTCTTTGTGAGTTTCTAAGCAGATCCCTTTGCCTCTTTCATTTGTAAAATGGGAACCAAAACCATCCCATCCCCTTCCTGCCTAGTCCCCCCATGCACACACACACTTAAGTGTAAGCTGCCTGATGGCTGAATTTTCATCCTTTCCTTCCCCTGCTCTGCTGCATACGGTTGGGAACTACAGCTCTCACACTCCTTTGCTTTCAGAAAGGTTCAGCCAATGGGAGGCACTCATGGAGGATATGAGGGCAGGACAAGGGGAGAAGCAGCGGTATTTCCCTGCTTTCTCTGCCTCCTGTGCTCCAGCATTGGTTCCGTGGCTTCAGCTCCCCCTGGTAATCCCAGGCCTGGGCTCTGTTTATACCACCTCTTCTATCCAACACCCCACCACCACCCGTCCTAGGGGGATAAATGCTCTCAGCTGTTGCTAATCTCTGGTTTTCGTTTCCATCTCTGTTTAGTTTTTCATCTCTTCCATCATCTTTGTAACCAATCCCCTGAACTAAAATCGCCAAAAGCCCTAGAAGAGTTGTTTCTCTGGTCAGCCTCTGAAGGGTATAGTAACTGCTCAGTAAATACTGTGCATGAACAGCCAGCTGTAGATCTTATCACACAGGCTGCTTCAGTCCAAATTCTGATCTACTCCTTCCTGTGTGACCTTGGGCAAGTAGCTTAACCCCTCTGTGCCTTTCTTAACCTCTCCATTTCCTCATCTAAAAGTTGGGATAATAACGGCCAGGCTTCACAGGGTTCTTGTGAAAATGATGAATTGGTACATGTCAAGAGTCAGTCATGGTGCCTGGTACATTGTGACTGCCCAGTCAGTGGGAGCTTTCATATCAATTCACGGAACCAGCACTGTTCTAGAACCGTTCCATGTCCCCTGCTAACTTTTTTTTTAAATAAACTTTTTATATTGGAAGTATTTTATTTTTTACCTTTTTAATTATTATCTTTTTAATGGATCATTTTTAATTTTATTTTTTGGCTGCGCTGTGGGGCAGGCGGGATCTTAGTTCCCGACCAGCAATTGAACCCGCGTCCCCTGCGGTGGAAGCGTGGACTCCTAACCACTGGACCACCAGGGAAGTCCCAGAAGGATTTTAGATTTACAGGAAAATTGTAAAGACAGGACAGAGAACTTCCATACGCCCCTCACCCGATTTCCCTTGTTGTTAACATCTTACATATCCATGGCATATTTGTCACAACTAAGAAACCAGCATTGGTTCATCACTCTTACTAAACTCCAGACTTTATTGAGATTCCTCCAGTTTTTCCACTCATGTCTTTTCTGGTCCAGAATCCCACCTAGGATTGCACATTGCATTTAGTTGTCACATCTCCTTAATCTCCTCTGGTCTGTAATAGTTTCTTCATCTTTCCTTGCTTTTCATGACCTTGGCAGTTTTGAGGACTACAGGTCAGAGACTTTGTAGAATGCCCCACCAGCTTTGAAGGGCGGGAAGCAGGTCCTAATTTCTCCCTGAGGTTTCCCTGGCTCACAGCCCAATACCTGGCATGCAGTAGCTGCTTCACAGACACTTCCTGAATGAATGAATGAATACAAGAACGGCAGTCATTTATTTCTTTATCCTCCCGCACTCCATGTTCTGCAGGCATCCCTGCCAGAGGCCACATCTAGAAAGGTTCACAGCGAAATAAAAGCTCTTCTCCTTTCAGAAAGTTTCGTTTTTGATCCTTTCTTTGTAGACATCAAGGATTCATTTCTTTAATATTTAGGGGCTTTTGTACCAAAGGGAAGCAGCTACATTTGCATCAGATGTCTCATTTTTCAAGGCAAGTGAGAGAGATTTTTTCTAGCAAGACGGGGATTCTTCCTTCCCAGAGCTATCATTTGATTTCTGTTTCTTCCTTCCCGGCCTTGGGGCAGGCAGCAGAGTCGGGGTGAGGGGCTACGGAATTATCCACATTTAAAACGAAATCTTTTGGTCTCGCTGTGCGACATGTGGGATCTTAGTTCCCTGACCTGGGATCGAACCTGCAACGCCTTCAGTGGAAATGCGGAGTCTTAACCACTGGACCACCAGGGTAGTCCCATCCCATTATCCACATTTTTATGTCCTCTTTGTCATAGCACAGGGAAGATTAATTAGAACCTTGTAAAGTTGCCCTCAGGACCTGGTGCAGGAAGTGGCCTGGCTGTCACATGATTCCCATCCCTCTGAATGGCTCAATATTTGCCACAGGGACCAAGAGACTTGCCTTTGGGTACACAGAGCTTGCCCCTTTTGAACATTAGCTGGTCAGAAATGGGAATTCCCTTCAACCACACGGGCCTGTGGGTCCAGTTGCTTTTTATTTCTCAGCTCTGGGAGGCCAAGGTGAAGCCAGGGAATGTAAGAAAAATACCCACGTCAAGGTCATTTCCCCGCCACCACAGTCCCTGCTGCTGGAAGACACCGGCCCAGGTTTAATCTCTCTCCTGACGTTTGTCAGAAGTAAAAATGAGCCTGGATGAGGTTTTCTGACAATTCTCTCGACCTATAGGAATTCAATTTCTGGCTTGGGCATAAATTTGCAGCCATCAGTGCCTGCGGTAGGGGATGGGCCCATTGGCTGGAGCTGGATTTCTGAAATCAATCCATCGGTGCACGGAAAAGGTCCTCACGGTGGAAGCTGACCTTCTTTGGCTGGCTCAGGAATCTCACGCCGGGTGCCAGGAACGCCACTGCACAAAATGAAGGTGTTTGCTATGAGGCTCCCACGTGGGGGATGGAGGGAGGGAGGCCTTGAAGGCTGGACAGTGTGGCCAGGAGGTGACAGGGGCCCGATCTGCTGGCTAATAACTCACAGAGACAGCCAGGCATAAGCACTGCCTGAAAACTGACTTCCGTGGGCTCTGTGTGCGCCACTGGGGGTGGCAAGTTAATTTGGGGTCCAAACCTTTTATCATTTGGCTACACCTTGGACTCACATTCAGGATTTCAAAGACAGGCATTCAATTCCCCCAGCCAAGGTGAGGCAACAGAGCATGGTCATTTAGGGCACCGAATCTGGAGCCAGGTCGCCTGGGTTCCAATCTCAGCTCTGCTGTGTGACCTTGGGCGAGTGACTTAGCCACCCTGGGCCTCCGTTTCCCCACTAGTGATATGGAGCTAAGAATAGCAGTGATGTCATTGAGGTTGTTGTTAGTGTATTCGAATAGCTTAACATCGGCAATGTAATATACACGTGAGTGCAATAAAATTGATCGTGGCATGAAAATAAGCAAACAGAGGGAATTCCCTGGTGGCCCAGTGATTAGAACTCGGTGCTTTCACTGCCAGGATCAGGGTTCAATCCCTGGTCGGGGAACTAAGATCCCGCAAGCTGTGCAGCGCAGCCAAAAAAAAAAGGCAAATAGTTGCTGACAGGGAACCAAAAAGGCAGCCCGGTATCTGGGGCTCAGACAGTCTGCATTTAAATCCTGGCTCTGGGTTACCTTGGGCGAGTTACTCTCTCTGCGCCTCAATTTCCTCAAAGCGGAGAAGAGTGATGACAACGCTGGTGTTTTGAGGATTAAGGGAGCTAAAATATTGGAGAGACAAAGAGGCGATTATAAAACAGCGCGACAAAGCCGTGATGGAGCCAGCACAAGTAAGAGCAGAGGATGGCTACGGAGCCTGGTTACACGGGTTCCAGGCAAAGGGAACAGCATGGGCAAAGGCATCCCACAAATACTGATTGAGCACCTACTCTGTGCCGGGTACTGGAGACACAGCAGCAAACAAGACAGGCAAAGATCCCTGTTCTCGCCAAGATTCTACTCCAGTAGGGAGAAGATGGTGCAGAATTTGAAGCTCAAATCGGGAGGCCAGGAGATGAGCTGGATATTTTGTTTGCCCCTCCAGGTCCTCTCTCCCCACTTCTCCATCGGCTCTGTGCTCCGGGAGGCTGACCCCTGCAGCCTCCACCTCCCAGAAGCCCCCGCCCTCCAGCTTCCAGCGACGTCTGGCCAGTGAGTGTGACCACAGGAGACTGGGGTGGGGGGCGGAGAGAGGACAGAGTCTGGCGTATTGAATCCCCTGGTTCCCTTCCTGCCAAGTAATGGTTTCAGGGTGGCAACGTTCCTCTCCTGACACTGGTGGCTGCTCTGGGCATCTCCCCAGGATGTCAAGCCCAGGATGACCGGAAGCAAGTGTAAAACAGTGGTGATGTAGCTGGTACTGTACTGTACTTTTCAAGGTACTGTACTGTACGATTAAAAATGTTTTCTTTATTTTTCGTGTTTGTTTGTTTTTTATGTATTATTTGTGTGAAAAGTATTATACACCTATGACAGTACAGTACTATATAGCCGATTGTGTTAGTTGGGTACCTAGGCTAACTTTGTTGGACTTACGAACATGATCTCAGAACAGAACTCATTTGTATAGAGGGGACTTAACTGTACAGTCATATTCTGAGGTCCTGAGGGTGCAGACTTCAACTTATGAATTTGTGGGGTGGGGTGTGGGGGGACATCGTTCAGCCCATAACCACGTGTGAGCAGAGAAAAGACCTGGTCAGGAAGATCATTGAGGGTGGGCTGGTTAGAGCAAGACAGAGAGGCAGAGAAATCCACCAGCAAGGTTCAGGTGAGCACATTGCGGGTCTGACTCGGCCCATCCTTTGAAGTTTGCCAGAGCTTTCAAAGAAATGGATCTCAAAGAAAACAGCTCCGGCCGCGAGGCACATCCTCCGCTCGGAGGGCAGGAGGCAGTGATGGCCACCTGGGTCACCGGAGCCCTTTGTTAGTGTAAATGGCCCGCTTGAAGGGAAATCGATCCTGGCTAAGCACAGAGCAGCTGCTCCCAGCCAAAGCTGCTGTAGAGAGGCCCTTTGCCCTCTCTCCACCAGGGCTGGGACAGGAGCCAGCAGGAGCCCGAGGATTGTTCTACCAGGTCATGGATCCCAGAAGGACCTTCAGTCAGCATGCATTGTGACTGCCGGCTCCTGCACTGGTCTAAGGTGGAGTTTCAGCATCACCTCCAGTCTTGGCACTCAGCAGAGACCAGCTCTACATGTAATGATGATCATTATCACCAGCCTTGCCGAGTGCCGTCCGTGTGCCAGGTCCTATGCAGGCATGTGCGTGCGTGAGGGACTTCCTAGTGCCACCTCCCAGCCATGTGACCTTGGGCAAGGGCCTTGAACCTCACTGTGCCTCGGTTTCCTGTATATAAAACAGGGCCGGGACTCCCCTGGTGGCACAGTGGATAAGAATCCGCCTGCCAATGCTATGCAGGGGACACGGGTTCGATCCCTGGTCCGGGAAGATCCCACATGCCGCGGAGCAACTAAGCCCGTGTGCCACAACTACTGAGCCTGCGCTCTAGAGCCCGCACGTCACATCTACTGAGCCTGTGAGCCACAACTACTGAAGCCCGCACACCTAGAGACCGTGCTCTGCGACAAGAGAAGCCACCACAATGAGAAGCCCTCGCACCACAACGAAGAGTAGCATCCACTTGCCACAACCAGAGAAAGCCCGTGCGCAGCAACGAAGACAAAACAAACAAACAAAACAACAGGGCTAACAGCAGCACCCACCTTTTAGGGTTGTGGTGGAGGTAAATGAGTGCCTGAGCACATAGAGCTTCAAACCATACGTCGTAAGAACTGTGGAGGGTCAGCTCCTGATAGGATCACCTCCATTCACCTCCCGACAGTTGTGGGATGTAGGGGGCGTCCTAAGCTGAAGGTCAGGGAGGAAAGGCAGGGGGCAGAGCCTACCATGCCATCAGTCTGTTGAGGGACAGAAGCTATGCTAGATGGTTCCATGGAGGGAATTTAATATGGGGAGTGTGGTGCCAAGGAGCCAGAAGGGCTGGATGGGGTAGGTGCGGAAGGTGAAGTGATCAAAAGAATAGCAACTGTAAGAAGCTGCAGGGTTGGGAGCTTCCCTGGCGGTCCAGCGCTTAAGACTCTGTGCTTCCACTGCAGGGGGCACGGGTTCCATCCCTCGTCGGGAACTAAGATCCCATATGCCACGCGTCGTGACCAAAAAAAAAAAAAAAAAGAAGAAGAAGAAGAAACTGCTGCAGGGTGGCAGGGCAAAGGGGGTTAGTGGAGCTGGACCCAAGGAGGGGACAACAAGGCCACTGCCTGCAGCAAATAAACAGGGATAGAAATCCCCTGACTTCTCTCTTCCTCCCGCCTCCAACTCCCGTCACGGCTTCCCATTGGCCAAGTCTAACAGGAAGCCAGTGAGCAAGGGAACCTGGGAAATGTAGTTTTCAGGGGTCAACCCCCCTCTGATACCAAAAACAAGGGGAGGGCAAGGAATGAATCTGAGGGACACCATGTAAATGACCAGCCCACAGGACTCAGGGCCCAGCCTGCCTCTCTCTAAAGTTGTCTTAACTACGAAGCTACACACTTAGGGAGGATCTGTTTCAGTCAACTGTCCCATTTCATGCCTCACAATAATAAGTCTTTGAAGGAACAGTGATAATGCTGGATCCTTCTTATCCATAGTTAAGAGTCACCTAAGTTTATGAGAATTCCCTGGTGGTCCAGTGGTTAGGACTTGGCGTTTTCACTGCAGGGGCCTGGGTTCGATCCCTGGTCGGGGAACTAGGATCCCGAAAGCCATGCAGCATGGCCAAAAAAAAAAAAAGAAGAAGAAGAAGAAAGAAAGAAAGAAAAGAAAAAGTCACCTAAGTTTAAAAGTCACCTCCTCAAGAAGCCTCCCCTGATTACCTCTTTAAAGAAGATCTTCTCAGTCCCCATCTCCCTGCCTGGTACTTGTCGTGGAAGAAATCATACTATATACATTTGTTAGCTGGGGTAGTGTATGAGAAGTGTACAAATACAAGGACCTTATATCTTGGTCACTACCATGTTCCCAATGCCTAGAACAGCACTTGGCACATAGTAGGTGTTCAATAAATATTTGTACAATATTTTTTAAACCCTGACGTGGTGCTGCTTGCTCTGTATATTAAATAGTAGAGCTAGAATTACAAACCCAGTTCCGTGGTGCTGTAGAGATGCTGGTGTTTCTACTCTGCCATCCTCCTGCCAACTACCCCAGGGCTGTCCAAACTCTCTGCATCCTTCAGGGTTCAGAGTAAACATTACCACCTCTGAAAAGCCTCCCCATCCCCGCAGACAGGTCAGAATCCCCTCTGTGTGTGTCTCCAAAATCCCTACCCCTTCCCTCTTACAAGGTTCTTATATCTGATACATTTTCTTGCCTGGATGAGTGTCTGCGTGCCCTATCAGACCTTGAGCTCCAAAAGGGTGGAGTTGGGTGCTCGTTCCCGCTGAGGTCCCAACACCAGCACATGCTGGACAGAGTAGGCAGGCATCACCAGGACATGAAGGAGTAAATGAATGAACGAACAAATGAATGAATGAATGAGTGCCTCCTGCCCACTCCAAGTCCTCCAGGTGACCTCTTTCTCCCCCACCCTTCACATATTCTCTGTTCTATTCTCTCAGGGTTTCCTCCCTTCTTCCCACTCCTCTCAGGGTGGATACAGGGGCTTTGGGTTTTGAAGGGGGCGTGGGGTCTAAGGCAGTTGAATGTAGCTCAGAAGCACATAGACCCCAGATCCTAACGACTTGAGTTCAAATCCTGGCTCCTCTGGTTTCTAGCTGTGTGACCTTGGCAAGTGATTTAACTTCTCTGTGCATCCATTTCCACATCTGCAAAATGGGCATAACGGCAGTGCCTTCCTACAGGACCATGGGAGAACGAAATGAGCTACTCGGATCTGTTTCAGGGCTGCATCTCTTCCTCACAGCTCCCTTCTGCAATTCCCAGGCAAGTCTGGGCAGTGGAGAGCTGAGTCTCGAGCAGTTAATGAATCCGGAAAGGATCTCAGCTGTGTGAGGGGAGCCCCAGTGCCAAGTTGGCCTGATTTTCATCCTGAGAGAGCTGAGAACAGGTTCTGGTGTCAGACATCTGCGCTGTGATTGGCATAAATGCCATGACCCTCTTTGTTGGAGCCTGGGGGTGTAGGCAATGCTCTTGGGGCTCTGCCTAAATCTTCTTATAATGGGGCACACACACCCCACAGCTGCTGAGAGTGGGGGCTCACAGCTAGCACTGGTGACCTTTTCTGGAGACCTGCCCTTGGCTCTGGGGAGCTACCACACACTGGAGATGCCTCGGAGGCATCCCCCACCCCCAGGAGCAGCCAATGATTGATTGACGCAGGGGTCCAAAAGCCCATCCCTCTGCGGTACAATTTACGTTCCAGAGCTCCCCCCATCCCTGTGGATCAGGCCAAGCCTGGAATGTACCCGAGTCCCCTTCCCTGGTCCCACTTCCCTTACCCTCCACTCACAATTAGTCATGTGCTCCAAATCCCTGTCTTGGGTTCTGCTTCTCAGGAACCCAACCTAAGATGGGGGAAAACAATGAACATTCAACAGAAGAGGGTATTTATGTGGGTGTCCCTTCAAAGCTCATCTTCACACCCAGGCACCAGGTTCTGTCATTTCCACCTACATACGCCATCTATCAACCAATCCTGATAACAGCTCTCACGTCAAAATGTATCCCCAGTTCTGCCCAGTCCACCCAACCTACAATGTGCAGCCCCTATCACTCCCCAAGGCTCGCCCCTCTGCTGCGTTTTATTGCATAAAATGTACTGCCCCTTGACCCTACATTAAAATTTATCTTGCTTCCTCTGTCTGCCCCGCGATGCTGTCAACATTCCAAGGGCAGCACCCAAAGGATGTTTACTGCTTTGCTCATTGCTGTGTCCTCAAGCCAGAATGGTGCCTGGCACCCAGTAGGTGCTCAATAAACATTTCTGGAAATAAAGAATGAATCCTTTAAATGCATTCATTTGGAGACAGCTTTAACTGTCTCTTTGTCTTACCTCTTTACAGTCGGAATCTATGCACTTTTCCCGCTCTGGATGGGCATCTTCCTGGTGCAGTCGTCTCTGCCCTGGTACCCTGGATCCCACCCTCGCCGCCCACAGTATGTTCCCCCTGCAGCAGCCAGAGGGCGCCTGTGAGCACAAGTCAGATCATATTCTTCCTCTGCTCAGAAGCCTCTATGACTCCCACCTCACTTGTAAAAGCCAAAGTCCTCCTGCAGCCCACAAGGCTCTGCACAGTCGGTCCCTGTCCCATCCCTGCCCTCGCCTCCTCCATGCTCCCCCTCACTCACTGCTCCAGCCACACAGGCCTCCTCTCTGTTCCTACAACACCCCGAGCACGCTTCTATATGAGGTTTTGCACCCGTTATTCCCCTTGCCTGGAATGTCCTTCCAACTCCTTTATTTAATGTCATTGTTTCAAAAGGCCTCCTTGACGCCCCTTCTGCTCCAGTCAGAACTACGAATGTCTCAGCACCACCCGTTGCCTTCTTTTCTTTATCAGCTTCCAACACACTACATCATTTATGCATTAATGTTTTGTTCCCCTCCAGAATGTCAGGCAGGGATCTTCATCTGTTTTTATTCACTGCTGTTTCACCAGTACCTAGAATAGTACCTTGACCACAACAGGTATCCATTTTTTACTTTAAAAAATTCTCACAACTCCCGGGACTTCCCTGGTGGCGCAGTGGTTAAGAATCCACCTGCCAATGCAGGAGACACGGGTTTGATCCCTGGTCTGGGAAGATCCCACATGCTGCGGAGCAACTAAGCCCGTGTGCTACAATTACTGAGCCCATGCACCACAACTACTGAAGCCCAGTGCCTAGAGCCTGTGCTCTGCAATGAGAGGAGCCACCGCAATGAGAATCCCGCGCACCTCAACGATGGGTAGCCCCAGCTAGACGCAACTAGAGAAAGCCCGCGTGCAGCAACGAAGACCCAACGCAGCCCAAAATAAATAAATTAATTTAATTTAAAAAATTTCTCACAACTCCCTATGAGGCAGGGACTCTGAGTGTCCCCCTACACAGATAAGGACACCGAGGCCCACTGAGGGGAAACGCCATGCTTGGCTTGTGGTTAAGGGAGTGGTCCACAGGCATCTCTTTGGGTGTGTGTGATCGTGTGCGACTTTGTGCTGTGTGTGCGGGTCTGAGCCTAAATGCCTGTATCTGTCTGAACGTGGACACAGGAAGAGGCCGCCTGGACATGTTCAGGCCGATTTTGCAAGTGCGTGTCTCTGTGTGGAAAGGAGGCAATGGGCTAGATCCCAGGCAGGTGTGAATGTGTGTCTGTGTGCTCAGCTGTGTGGGAATGTGTGTGTGTGTGTGTGTGTGTGTGTGTGTGACAGTGCACCAGACGATGTGGATTCACGTAACCACAGCCAAGCTGTGTGTGTAGAGGGGGGAGTGAGAAGGGGTAGCTCTGGGAGGCTTGGATGGGGCTGGACCTGAAGTCGAAGGAATGTGGTGGGTGAGGGAAGAGCCCCGCCAGCCACGGGCCTGATTATTTATAGATGGATCCTGGTTCATAGATTCCCAATTTTTTTTTTTTAATCTCCCTCACTGTCAGGCCCTTATAAATATTCATGAGTTTCCTGCCTTGGAATATTTAAGTAGTCAGAGGAGGAGTGGGGCGGGCCGTGAGAGGGGAAGGAGAGGGTCCTGGTGGCGATGGGAGGACACGTGGATGGAGAGGACTGGGGTCTCTCTGGAATCGCCTTCTCCCCTCGGGGTTCCTTTTCCAAGCTGCAGTTGGCAAGATGGGGAATGTTCTCGGCCAATACGGAGATCCCCCAATGCCTATTATTCTTCTTCCTCAGGGGGAAGAGAAGGTATGTATGCTGTTTTCTCAGCTCTGACTATAGCACGGGCTTGGAAACTTGTTACCCTGAGACTCCGCAGCTCAGGAAGGAGCAGAAGATCCCTCAGATGTGCCATGAAACAATGGAGCTCTGGAGGCAAACTATGGGCAGGGCACGTGTGGCCTGCTGCCTCGTCCCATGGAGGAGAACAGGTGCCCCATATTTTATTTATGGGGAAAAATAAAATGTGCACGTATGGGCCTGCCTCTGTGAATGTCTAACTCTTTGAATGTGTAAGAGACTGTGGCAGCTGATAGAACTGTTCACACAATTTCCAGTTCTCTCTTGGGCACATGATAGGACTGTACTTCTCCAGTGTGGCCCTGGGACTTCCTTTAGCCAACGCCATGTGAATGGAAGTGACCTCTGGCTAAGAGCTCTAACATCCAGCGTGGGATTTGCCACGTTATTGCCTCAGGAATTGCGGAACTGTGTGTTGATGAGAAGCCTCCAGCAGGTGGCCACACAAGGCAGAGACCCCCGCCAGCCCTCATGTAGCATGAGCAATCGCTCATTTGGTCATGCTAATCCCCTGAGACTTGGGGACTGTGTGTTACGCAGCACAGCCTCGCCTACGCTGACTAGCACAGAGCCTGAGAGTGCGTGAGATGGACGAGTGGCACGTCTGTGTCCGTGTGGCCAAGAACACACGTGAGTCTGTAGCCATGTACAGGCTTAAGTGTGAAAGCATCAGCAACTGTATGCAACTGCACATATCAGTGTATAAAACAGGGACTAAGTCTGTGCAAGACTCTGCAGGTGGGTAAGAAAATGTGAATGTGAACGGCAAGGCACTGCATGCACAACTCCTGGGGGCACTGTTCTCAGAGAACACCACGTCCCCTAGAGTGGTGCCACTGTTGTACATATGAAAGTGTTATGACTACGGTGTGGGAGGCTATGTCTGAATGCACTGCCTTGGCTGGCTGGTAGTGTATTTGTGATGCGGTCTGTGCTTCTGTGTGTGTGTGTGTGTGTGTGTGTGTGTGTGTGAGGATTTGTATATGGCAGCTGTATCAATGTGCGTATTTGTGCGAAGCGTGTTGCTGTGTGTTTGAGGCACATGCATGGGTTTGTGTGCTGTGTGTGTGTATCTGTTGCAGTGTGAATGCATGAGCCCCTGTGTGTGATGAGCCTGTGTGAAGTGTAAGTGTCACTGTAGTCTCCATCAGAGTGGTCACAGTCAATACGGAAGGAGGGGAATTCCCTGGCAGTTCAGTGGTTACGACTCCAGTGGTTTCACTACCGGGGCCCAGGTTTGATCCCTGGTCAGGGAACTAAGATCCTGCAAGATGTGCGGCACGACCAAAAAACCCCGAAAAACAAAAACAAACAAACAAAAAAGCAAAAACGAAAACAAACAAACAAAACACAGGGAGAGAGGGGAGGCTTGGCTACCCTGGGCATTCCCAAGCTGTCAGCTCTGCTGAACGTGTTTCTAGGCCTATGGGCCTGAGCTGGCTCTGACCTGGGTCCTAGGATGACCCGGCATCGGCAAATAAAATTCACTCCCCCTCATTGGTCCTGGGATATGCCGTGTCATTTACAATGGACATTAATCAAAGAGGTACTCACCAGTTAGAGCAAAGTGGCTCAACAGGTTGGGAGATCCCCCGAGGGCAAGCCTGCTCTCTCCAGCTTTCCCAAGAGAAGCCCATTTTCTGTCTGTATCTTCGTAAGCTCTGCTCTGGTCTCTCTAAGGATATGGGTTCAGGACTGGACCATCTCAGGACTCAGGTTCAACTCTTGTCTATCCCAGGACCAGGGTTTGCCCTTGTCTCTCTCAAACTCATATTGTAGCCCTGACTCACCCAGGACTTGGATTCATTCCTCGGCTCCTGTCTCAGGGTCAACCACGGAGTATCTTAAGACCTCAGGGGTGTATCTCTGCTCTGCCCCAGGACTTGAAATCATCTCCAGTCTCAGGACCTGAGCTGAGCCTGATCTATCTCAGAACCCAGCTTCCCCCAGATCTATCTTAGTATCTGAGCCCACCTTGCCCTAGCTCAGCTTTCAACAACAGGTGGGAAATCAACAGCTGAAGTTTCCTCTTCCTGGGCGTCTCCCCACTCATGGATCACTTCCCCCACAAGTGCTCAGGCCTCTTGAATGAATGTCCACTGCAAATGATTGGTGTGTTCCAGGATTAACAAGGGTAGGGGGATTTTATTTCTCCAATGCCATTATCTAAAATTCACTAGAGTGGATTTTACGGGTCTTTCAAGGATTATTACAAGGCTTTCTTGATAAGTTATTACAAACAGCATTCATCTTCAAGAGTTGGGGACTTTACGAGAACCCATCACGAGTCTTACCTCATAAATATTGGAGTTGGACACCCCACTCCCCATCTGATCTAGGCTCATATGCCAAACCTCAGGACAGGAGTTCAGTAAGAGACGTGGAAGAGGGCTTTCTTCATGGGTGTGTACCATGGGGAAGGCCTGCACACCATCACGGGCAATTCCAGCTACAACGGAAGGCTCAAAACATTCTCCGTTCCCCTCCAACGTTCCCTGACCTCCCAGGGAAAATAAGAGCCATAAAATGGAACCCCCTCTTCTCCCCTGACATAATTTACAAAGCTTTGCCCCATCCCAGCCCCTCCCTCCTGTTACAGTGGAGAAGCTGCCCTTCATCGTGTAAGGATCACGCAGCTTTTCTCGCCTTGGTCCTCTTCTGCCTTCTTATACAATGTATTGCATTTATCTGTCTCTTGTCTATACTTATCTGTCTATCATATTACTTGTCTTTATCTTACATATTTAATCTCTCCCTCTCAAGCGAACTTTCTCTTTTTTTTCCAAGGCATTTTATTTTATTTTATTTATTTATTTTTGGCTGTGTTGGGTCCTTGTTGCCGCACACGGGCTTTCTCTAGTTGCGGCGGGCAGGGCCTACTCTTCGTTGTGGTGCGCAGGCTTCTCATTGCGGTGGCTTCTCTTGTTGCTAAACACGGGCTCTAGGTGCTCAGGCTTCAGTAATTATGGCTCGCGGGCTCAGTAGTTGTGGTACATGGGTTCAGTAGTTGTGGCACGTGGGTTCAGTAGTTGTGGCACGTGGACTCTAGAGTGCAGGCTCAGTAGTTATGGCGCACAGGCTTAGTTGCTCCGCGGCATGTGGGATCTTCCCGGACCAGGGCTCGAACCTGTGTCCCCTGCATTGACAGGCGGATTCTTAACCACTGCGCCACCAGGGAAGCCCTCTCATTGGATTTTAAATAAACTCAAGTCTCTCCTATGAAAAAACAAAACGCCTTACTTGACTCCTCCTTCCATCTGTCTACTGCTCCTCTTCTTAGTTGCCTACACTAACTGCCTCCATTTCCTCACTTCCTGAACTCGCACCTCCACTGCTCCTATCTAGTTTCTGACCCCATCATACGACCAACGTAGTTCTTGCAAAGTCCACCCATGGCTTCTACGTTTCTAAATCCAGTGGATGCTTTTCAGCCCACCATCTCTCTTGACCTCTCAGCAGGGTTCAACTCTGTTGACTCTTCTCTCTTTCTTGATATATTTCCTTCTCTTGGCTGCCATCACATATGTTTGCATGGTTCCTTCCTACCCCAGTGCATCTGTTTTGCAGACTCATCTTCCTCTACCTGGCCATTAAATGTTATTCTAGGCCAGGGTAACTCAACCTAAGCACGATTGACATTTTGGCCAGATAACAATTCTGTGCATTGTAGGATGTTGAGCAGCGTTTCTGGCTTCTACCCACTAGACACCGCTAGTATCCCCTCTCAGTTGTGACAACAAAATGTCTCCAGACATTGCCAAATATCTCCCTGGGTGCAAAATCATCTCTGGGTTGAGAACCACTGCTCTAGACTCAGCCTTAGGCTCTCTCTTTACGTCAATCTTTCTCTAAGGATGCTTCCTCTAACCAAATCTTATATCATCACTTGTGTGCATTAACGTCCTTATATAACGTCCATATAACGTCCTCCAAATCCATATATACATCTGACTCCTTGAGCCCCTCCTCCCAACACCTTTGGACAGCTCAAAAGCACCTCAGTTTCAACATTCTCAAAATGAAATGCAAGATCTCTCTTGAGCCCAGTTCTCATTCAATACTCCCTATGTCACCTTCTCCATCCCCCCAGGCCAGTGGTTCAGATACCCAGGCATTATCCCCACCCCCATTTCCACTCCCTCACTAAGTCTGGTTGACTTTAACTCCTAGATATTTTTACAACTCACCACTCTCTATCACCACTCAATTGTCCAAGCCACCCTCACAATTCAGAAAGTCTATCTGGTCTACCTTGCTCTACGCTTCCTCTTACCAGTCCACTGCACACATGGGAGCCTCAGGGAACTTTTTTTTCTCGTATTTCTTTCCATTATGGTTTATTACAGGATATTGAATATTGTTCCCTGTGCTATACAGTAGGACACTGTTGTTTATCCATTCTATACATAAGTTTGCATCTGCTAAGCCCGAACTCCCAATCCATCCCTCCCCAACCCCCTCCCCCTTGGCAACCACAAGTCTGTTCTCTATATCTGTGAGGCTGTTTCTGTTTCATAGATAAGATCATTTGTGTCATATTTTAGATTCCACATGTAAGTGATACCATGTGATATTTGTCCTTCTCTGTTGGACTTACTTCACTTAGTATGATAATCTTTGGGTCCATCCATGTTGCTGCAAGTGGCATTATTTCATCCTTTTTTATGGCTGAGAAGTATTCAGTTGTATACATATACCACATCTTCTTTATCCATTCATCTGTTGATGGACATTTAGGTTGTTTTCATGTCTTGGCTATTGTAAACAGTGCTGCTATGAACATACGGGTGTATTATCTTTTTGAAGTATAGTTTTGTCCAGACAAATATATCCAGATATATGTCTTAGGAGTGTGATTGCTGGATCATATGGAAACTCTATCTTTAGTTTAGTTTTGTTTTTTTTTAACATCTTTATTGGAGTATAGTTGCTTTACAATGGTGTGTTAGTTTCTACTTTACAACAAAATGAATCAGTTATATACATACATATGTTCCCATATCTCTTCCCTCTTGCGTCTCCCTCCCTCCCACCCTCCCTATCCCACCTCTCCAGGCGGTCACAAAGCACCGAGCTGATCTCCCTGTGCTATGCGGCTGCTTCCCACTAGCTATCTACCTTACGTTTGGTAGTGTATATATGTCCATGCCTCTCTCTCGCTTTGTCACAGTTTACCCTTCCCCCTCCCCATATCCTCAAGCCCATTCTCTAGTAGGTCTGTGTCTTTATTCCTGTCTTACCCCTAGGTTCTTCATGACATTTTTTTCCCTTAAATTCCATATATATGTGTTAGCATACGGTATTTGTCTCTCTCTTTCTGACTTACTTCACTCTGTATGACAGACTCTAGGTACCCTGAGAAAACCATAATATCTTTAGTTTGTTTTTTTTTTTGCGGTACGCGGGCCTCTCACTGTTGTGGCCTCTCCCGTTGTGGAGCACAGGCTCCGGACGCGCAGGCTCAGCGGCCATGGCTCACGGGCCCAGCCGCTCCGCGGCATGTGGGATCCTCCCGGACCGGGGCGCGAACCCGTGTCCCCTGCATCGGCAGGCAGACTCTCAGCCACTGTGCCACCAGGGAAGCCCTATCTTTAGTTTTTTTGAGGAACCTCCATACTGTTTTCCATAGTGGCTGCACCAACTTACATTCAAAGCAACAGTGTAGGAGGGTAGGGAAATTTTATAAGGCACATCTGATGATATCATCCTCCCAACCAAAACCTCATTGGTAGACACCTTTTATTCTTAGGATACAGATAAAACTCCTTAACAAAGTCACAAGGCCCTGCAGGTCTGCCCTTTATTTACCTCTCTGCTTTCATCCTACACTGTCTTTCCCCTCCAAAGCCTTCTTTGCTCTGTTATACTGCCTACACTTTCCCTCACCTCAGAGCCTTTGCATGAGCAATTCTCTCTGCCTGGAATACCCTTTGTTCTCTGCTTCAGATCTCAGCTCTTACTTCCTCTGACCTTCCAGATTAGATCAAATCCCCTTATTAGAATCTCCTATAACACCAAGAATCTTTTCCTCAAGCTGTTATCACAGTTGCAATTTATATTTCTCTGTGAATATCTGATCGTTACCTGTCTCCCTGTTTCAAAGGAGGCTCCATGCACTGCTTGGCTCATCATCTTATCTCCCAGCAAGGGCACACAGTAGGTCCTCAAAAGTACTTGTTGAATAAATTAATGATTGCATAAATGGCCCCAATGCTTTCAGGATTAAGTTTAGGTGACTTGCCCTGGCATTTGAGGTTCTCCATGACCTCAAGGACTGAGCTCTCAGTCCAGGTAAAGGTCAGAGCAGAGACCAAAAGACACAAGACACCAAGTGAAGAATAATAATTGCACAGAAGCAGGAAGTCAGAGGCAGGGATGACCAAGAGACTATAGGCCCTCCAGGGGGTGGGGGAATCTTGGGGAATAAATGGCCTTCCATGGATCTTAGAAGGGGATTCAGGCCATTATATCTTCCTGGTTATTAGGAGGCAGAGTGACCCAGCTGGTATCTGGTCTGCTCTGGTCCCCCCGGGGTCTTTTAGAAATGCTTCCTAGGTCTCTGGTTCTCTGTAAACATCACCCCATTTCTCGGTTCCTCACTTTCTCTTACCCCTAACATCTGATCCATCAGCAAGTCCTGATGGCTCTACTTTAAGACATGTGCCAAGTCTGCCCACTGTTCACCATTCCGGATGCTTCAATCCCGGCCCAGCCACCACTGGCTTTTGCTTGGACCATTGCAGTCACCTCCTCCTTGATCTCCCTGCTTCCACGCTCACTCCCTGGAATCCATTCCCCGTCACAGAAGTTAGAGGGATCTTTACACAATGTGAATCAGATCATGGCTCCCCTCTCCACTGCAACCTGTCAAGTGGCTTCTCACTGTATTTAGAATAAAACCCAACAACTCACTTTGGCCTGTGAGGCCCTGCATGCGGTGTCTCCTGCCAAGCTATAAGACCTTATCCTCTCCTCCTCTAGATCTACCTGGTCCTCTTTCCAGAAGGCAAGAAGCTCCTTCCCATGTCAGAGCATTTGCAGTGTGGTTCCCTCTCCCAGAATGCTCTTCTCCCAGAATGCTCTTCCCTCTCCCAGAATGCTCTTCTCCCAGTCATTTCCCTCTCCCAGAATGCTCTTCTCCCAGTTATTTCCCTCTCCCAGAATGCTCTCCTCCCAGAATCTTCTTCTCTCTCCCAGAATGCTCTTCCCTCTCCCAGAATGCTCCTCTCCCAGTTCTTTCCACCACTGACTCCTTCTCATCTGTGTTCACATGTCACCTCTTCAAACTTCTAACTATAAGATGGATAAGTTCTGGGGATATTATGTATAGCATGGTGACTCTAGTTACCAACACTGTATTATATACTTGAAAGTTGCTAAGAGAGAAATCTTAAATGTTCTCACCTCACACACACAAAAATGGTAATTATGTGAGGTGATGGAGGGGTTAACTAACCCTACGGTGATAATTATTTTGTGATACATGCATGTATCAGAACATCTTGTTGTACACCTTAAAGTTACACAATGTTATATGTCAATTATATCTCGATAAAGCTGGGAAAAAAGCCACCTCCCCAGAGAGACTACCCCAGTGTCCTGACAAAATGAGGTTCCCCAGTCACATTACTTTACTTCTTGTTATTTTTATTACAGCACTTATCTATCCAAAATGAACTTGTTTACGTATTTGCTCTCCCAAGTGCCCAAGGTGTCTGGCAAATTGGACAACAAGTGGATTCCTGATACAAGTTGAAAGAGACAAATCCTCCAGTCCAGGGAAATGGAATTGGAACATGGAGATCAAAGCAATGAAAAGGTATGGAGCCAGGGGGGCCCTGGAGCTGAAGGGGCATGGGGGATTGGGGGCTGCAGAAACCAGAGCCATGGGCAGGCTGAAGTGAGGGGTGCAGAAATGAAGGGCCTCCAGAGTGGAGGGGAGGACAGGAAAGTGGGGATTTTCTCCTGAATCCAGAGTAGCCCCACCTCCACCGCATCCCTCACCCTGGTTTAAGTCTGCACAGAGCTCTTACTGGGTGATAAGTTCTCGTTGTGTGTTACTGGTCTCTTCCCACTAAAATGTCAGCTCCACGAGAGCAAGCACCCTGTCTATCTTGTCCACCTGGTTCCTAGTAGGTGGGTAATAAATATTTGCTAACTGAATCGCTAAATGAGTGCGTGAATGACGGCCTTCCAAGTCCCTCAAGCCCCACCTATTGGGTTTTCTGAGACTCCCTCCATTCTTTAACTAAAGCTCCTATTTCACCAGCCCATTTTAGGGGGCTCTATATTCCAAACAGACTCTCTAACACCCCCCCACCCCCAGGCAGACAGACTGGAACTGTGATGCTTGGAGGCAAATGAGAATGAAGAGAGATGTCAGGGAAGAGTGCACAGTGGGAGAGGAAACCACGGCTTTAATGGACTGACTGACTCTCTCAAACGAGAGCAGGAGAGAAACAGATGAAGCTGAAACGCTGGTGGGACACTGCGGTGGATGCCAGGACTGAAATGCAGAGGACCAGGATCTCTCTGCATTTCAAGGAGAATATTCACAATGGTAGTAACATTTCTACTCAGTGGTAATGATGCTCCTTAACATGCTGGGCGCTACTGTAAGCCACTTCTGAGCATTGGCTGCCATAATTGGCCCTTATGCAAGGTGGATGTCAAACAGGTGAGAATCTCAGCTAAGACAGCCTGAGAGAGGCTGGCTCAGGGCTCTGTGTTCTTGGATGGCGTTGCCGGGTCACCCAGGCACTCATGTGACTTGAGACATCCCTTCCGTGGTCCTCCAAAAAGGGTCTGGGGGCAGTTCTAAGGTCACTCTTGTTGCTCTGAGATCTCACTTTGCCAGGAATCTGGGGAATTTGCGAGGGAGTTGGTCATTTGCATCCCCAAATAGTGGCATGTGGGTACTGGGGTACACAGGGGGCTCTGTGACTGTCTGTGGGCATCCATGTTTATCCACAGGCACCTGTGAACATCTACATTCCGGACACATACGGAACATCTGGATACATCAGTGACTAGCTATGTGCATAGGTGCACGTTTGTGTAAATTCAAGCGAATGCCGGTGTGCATCAGTGAGCAAATGCCAGTATACATGCCTCTTGCACTGTTGTCCATAGCCGTGTACATCCCCTTCATTTAGACGTGTTCACAAGCATTCTATTCCCATATATTCTGTGCACAATTTGTGAGCCCACGAGTCAGTCTGCATGAGGACTCTTTATATAAAGAGTAGCCACCTATGTAAACGCACATTGCCTAAACCCACAAACAGCTCTGCCACAGTGTGCCCATCACACAGGGGAATGCCCCCCTCTACATACCCACAACCCTCTGTGTGCTATTCTGGACAGCCACGTACATATGTGTAGGTCTATCCAGAAGCCACAAACATGTTACGCAACTGTGTCCCTTCAAGAACCCCCCGCACCCTTCCATGTATAATCCTCCAGGTCCATTCGTGTCCATCCTGTAGCCTTGAACATTCCTACACTCTTCTCAGTAGGAACTGACATCTGTATACATTCTGTCAGTTGCACTCTTAGGTCTCCCCGACTAACTCATTAGCACTGCAGTCAGTCCTGAAATATTCCTGAAGAATTTATGCGTTACTAATAAGCCTGGTGTTCTGCTGAGGTCACATGACACTTACAAGGGCTAATGGAGCCAGCTTCGGCCAACAGGTCTGGGGAATCCTTGTTTCCTGGAATAGCAAGAGAATGTATTCACCAGAATGAGCAAATTTCTCTTCCTTCTCACTGCACCAAATGTCCCAGCCAGTGCCTGTCTGCAGAACTGAAGTCAGATTTCAAGATAGTTTATGGCCCCGACACTACCCCGGCATCACACTAAGGACTGTATCTCCAGATTTGTCATTATATCTTAGGCTGCATCACTCTGATGGGAGCTACACTAAGGGTTGCATCAACAGACTGTGTGGGGTGGGAAGGTGCAGGCAGAGGTGAGAAGTAATCCCAAGGGATCTGGTAGGACTGTAGCAATGGGGGAAATGGGGACCCTGATGCCATGCACTGGCGGAGGGAAACTACAGAGGACAGAGGAGCAAATAGTGCATCGAGAGTTAGAACTCGGGGACTCCCTGGCTGTCCAGTGGTTAGGACTCCACGCTTCCACTGCAGGGGACACGGGTTCGATCCCTGGTCAGGGAACTAAGATCCCACATCACACGCGGTGCAGCAAAAAAAGAAAAAAAAGAGCTGGAACTCAACTCTCCTGACCCACCAGTGCTGAAGGGGATGTGGAAACTCAGAGTGCAACAGCTGCAGGGGTGGCAGCGGGTGGGGGTGACCAGTTCCTCCTGGAAGTTGTAGATATTGTTATGGCTCTGTTATCCCTGCCAGGGGGGTTCTGCAAGACATAGTTTGCCTTGCACTTGAGGATAAATGCTTAACCTGCAAGTGCAGACCTTCACTGCATGGCATAGGAGCCATCCTGTGCCCTGTGCCCTGCCACGTGCCACATCCTCTGTTGGGGTCCTCATGCTCAGGCGTCCCCCACATGAGAGACATGCTCTGACCTGCTCCAACATGTCCCGTGTGCTCAGATATGCCTGGTGGCCATCGGACTCTCCTTACACGAAGGGACATGTTCGCCATGAAGACATACCCCAACATGTTCAAACATGCCACAACATGCCCTGACATGCAGGGAAGGCTCCAACATATGCACACATGCCTTGGCATGCTCTGGGGGACCAGCAGGTCTCCAGCCTCTGCCTGAGTCTACGCGCCTGAGGCCACCTTGCCATTCCCGATGGATTGTAGGGCAGCAAGGAGAAGGCTGTTATAAATTAAACATTGAGACGCTACCTGAGCACCAGACTGTCATCCAGTCATTGGCTGGTTTTCTCCCAGGAGACGGCGGGACCTCAGGGTTGGGGAGAGGGCAGGGGAAGTGACTCGCTTAATTCATTAGTCCTAATTGAGATATCTTTGTAAATATCCCTTTATGGAAGGACACGATCCCATCATTTCCTGGGAATTTGCCATCTCTGTTTGTCTCCAACCCCTGAGTATCGCAGAAATGCCAACAAAAGAAAGAGCAGTCCGAAGGGCTGCTGGAGACTTAGCCGTGCTTCTGATAATGAAGACAACACCGAGGGGCAGGCGAGGAGGCTCAGAGATACACAGAGATCCAGGCGGCGTGGCAGCCAGAGAGACAGGGAGATGGGGAAACTGAAATACAGGGCAGAAGGTGTCACAATAAGAAACACAGGCAGAGTCAGAGATGCAGGCTCTGAAACACAGCCAGAGGGAGAGACAGCCAGAGACAGGCAGAAAAACTTCACACGAGGGAGGACCAGAAGTGGGGACAGATGGGCCACGCGTGGGCCGACAGACCTCCCTCTGCCTTTTTCTGCCTCACCCAGTCTCCCATCTCCTGGGCACACTACCCGCTGCAGCAGCAGCAACAATCAAGCCTGATTCCTCTTTGGCCCTTGCAACCCTCCCCTTCTCTCACCCTCCCCCACTCACTCCTGCAATCATCTCCCTTGTTCAAAATGAGCTTCTGCAGCTGCAGCCCAGACAGCTGTTCCGTCTTGGAGCCAGCGCTGGGGCCTGGCGGCTGGGTCCTAGAGGGATGCCCTCCTGGGCAGCAGAGGGGAGTGGGAATGGTGGGGGAGGGCACAGGGTCACCTAGAGCTTGGGCACCCACCCACCCTTTACCCCAGGCTGAAATCAAAGCTCAGCCTCCATTCCCAGCATCTCCAGGGGTACAAACATCTCCTCCCTTGTCCCCCCAGGGCCTTCAAGGGCTGATGCTGGTCTGGCTCATCCTGTCCCACTCACTGAATCCTGCCCAACACCCAACGTACATTCTGGCCCTGTCCTGTCTCAGGAGCTCTCTTAGGTCTGAGAATTTGAGTCTCTCCCCCACTCCCTGTCAGGGTCCTGGACCGTGATACAGTAACTATGGCGATACGGAAACAGAATTCTAGAGAGAGAGAAACAGAATCCTGACAGACAGACATAGACTGAGAGACAGAGATGGAAGAGATATAGTGACAGAGACACAAAGAGGCAGAGATGGCAGAACCAGAGACAAAAGAGACACATAGAGATAGAGACACACAGAAAGGATGAAACAGACTTAGAGACAGAGATAGAGACAAGACAGAGATGGAGAGAAAACAGAGAGCAGGATAGAGACAAAGAGACGCAGACATGAGACACAGGCAGAGAGAGAGAACAAAAGTCTATCATATGTTGTAGATACATCGTGAAGACAGAGAGGAATAAAGACAACTAATGAGACAGAGATATGTGAGAGAGACACACACACAGAGACAGACTCAAAATACAAAGTTTAAAAATAGAGAAGCCTCAAGGCTGAGACAGAGAGAGACAAGGACTGAGAACCAGCTTGGTCCCTCAGATCTCCCAGTGGCAACTTCTTCACTCCCACACACAAACACACCCAACGCCACATCAGACTCTCTCAAAACGCCTGAGCCTCCCCCAGAAGCCTGCTTTTTCCTCGCCCAGCTTTGCGGTTGCTCCTCTCTTGGAGTTTCACAAAGAGGCGTCAGCCGCCCAGGGCAGGAGGTGAGAAGGATGCTGGGGGCACGAAGACACCAAGACGCAGAAACCAGAGCTTCCCTCTGGAAGAGGAGGAAGCCAGTTTTAACTACACTCAAGCAGCCCCAAAGCCCAGACCACCTCCCTTGGTAGCTGTCCATGGTGCTGTTGTTGGCAAAGGCAACATCTCAAGCCATTTCTATGTGTTGCATCAAGCTTGGGGTCTAGAGTGGCAGTCAGGTATCTGCCTATCTCGCCAGATCCTCACACGCCACCTGCCATCCCATCCCAACATCTTCACACACCCTGTTCTCTTGGCCTCTCTCCCTCCACGTTACCAGCTCTGTCTTTGCCCAACTCTTACTCATCCTTCATGTCTCAGGGCAAACATCACCTCCTCAGGGAAGCCTTCCTTGATTAACCCTTCCCAAATTTCTGCCCTCACGGCCCCCACCAATCTTTAATTATATAGCCATCTGCACAATTCCAAGTTCACTGTGTCTCCCTATGAAGCTTTGTGAGGAAAGAGATCAAGTTTCTCTTGTTCACTGCTGTATCCCCAGCCCCCAACACAGGACTTGGCACACAGAAGAGCTCAGTGATTGCTAGTCAGGGATGACTCTGCTCTCTGGTGGCAAGATCTATGTCTGACAGACAGACATAGACCGAGAGACAGAGATGGAGAAAGTGACAATGTGCACATTTGTTGGAAGGGTTGAGAAACAAAGACACGATAAAAAAAAAAACTATAAGAAGCAGACACTTCTGAGCAATGGGAGAAGACTAAGTGGTCACAGAAATACTCATCAAGGCTCAGAAGTTTCACCGGGAGGACAAAAGGGCAGTGGTCTCATGGGGCAGAACTGAGACCATTCAGGAAATACCTATGGCCCCAAATGAGAAAATCCCAGTAATAACAAGACGGACAAAGTTTTCACTCAGATAGCACTTCTGTTCTGTTGGTGGTAAACAAACAATTACCAAGATGATTTCAGATCATTATGAGTACTGAGAAGATAATAGAACAGGTTCAAATAATAAAGTGGGGACACTGTAGCTGGGGTGGTCAGGGGAGCTGTCTCTGAGCAGGTGACATTTGAGCTGGAACAGGAGGGGTGAGAAGGAGCTGGCTAGAGGGAGGACTGGAGGAAGGATGTTCCCAGAGGATGGGAACAAGTGAAAAGTTCCAGAGGCAGGAAAAGCAGCAAGGGATGGAAGAGTGATCCAAGATCTGAGACTCAGGCAGGGGTCTAGCGATAATAATAATAGCGAACCTTATAGGCACCTTCCACATGCCAGGCACATGGCTGAACACAATGCTATATGGTACAATCTACTATTATCCCCATTTTATGGATGAAGAAACTGAGGCTTACCAAGTTGGGCCAGGGTAAGGAGTTTAGATTTGGTGCAAGTGAGACAGGAAAATGTTAAAATGAGATAAATTTCATACTCACAATCTAGAAGGATTTTCTAACAATCAGCTCTTTTGAAAAATGCAACTGACAGCCTCATATTCTTTTCCTGCTCCAAACCCCTTCAAGTTTCCCATCCTTTGACACTCAGAATGAAGTACAGACACCTCAGTCCAAATCCCTTTGTGACATGGACCCCTCTGGCCACTCAGGCCACTTCCACACTCTTCCCAACCTGGCACATTGTCTTCAGCAACTCCGAACAGCTTGCAGTGTCCGTCCTCAACAGGATGTTCCTCACTTCTGAGCCTTTGTCCGTGCTATTCTTTCTGTCTGGAATGCCGTTGCTCTGTTTTCACCTGGCCAGTTCCTTCTCCACTTTTAAGACTCAGTTGGACATCACCACCTCCAAGAAACTTCCATTGCAACCTGGCTGATTTCAGTGCCCCACTTCTGTGCCCCAACAGCATTCCAGAAATATCTCTGTCTCTACACATACCATGTCGTGTCACAAGTACTGTTGATGAGACAGCGATCTGATTGAAGCCGGGGCATTATTCATCTCTACATTCCATAGTCTAGGACCCTTCCCAGTACAAAGCAGGCGCTCAATAAATATTTCCTGACATATTGAGGTGTTTGAGCAAAAGCCATTAAGTCCACAGTTAGGAACAGGTGAATAGGCAGGTGTGGGTCAAATCCACAATAGGCCTACTTTTCTCTACCTCCTTGGTCCCTACCCTGGTCCAGCCCCCATCATCACTCACCTAGACCAGTGCTGTGGCCGCCTCCCCAGTCTCCCAGCTCTCACCCTCACGTCCTACAGTCTGTCCTCCCCACAGGGGCCAGAGAAAAACTGTGAACACCTGAGTTAAGTCTCATCCCTCCTTTGCTTAGCACCCTCCCTGGCATCCCATTTATTCACTTAACAAGTATTTATTGAACACCAACTATGTGCTAGACCCAGTGCCAGGCACTGGAACTATAACTGTCAACATAAATGGATTTTTAAAAAAATCTCTGCCCTCATGGAGCTGACATTACAGTGGGGAGAATCAGACAACAAAATAAATATCAACTACACAGTGAATGTTAGAAGGTTAAAAGTGCATGTTGAAAAGGAAAGCGTGAAATGAGGAGATGCATGAGAAGTTGCAAGTTAAATCTAAAATCCCTGCAAGTCCCTCTCCCCCGAACATGATGTGGCTCCCACCACCTCCCTGCCCTCATCTCTTCTCACTTTCCCACCTCACTCGCTCTGCTTCAGCCACACTGGTTTCCTCACTGACTCTCCAAAATTTCAGGCATATTCCCACCTCAGGGCCTTTGCACTTGCTGTTCCCTCTGCTTACTTCCTTCAGATCTCTGCTCAAATGTCACCTACTCAATCTAAAATAGTCCCCCCCAGCACTCTCCACTCCCCTTATATTGCTCTATGCTTCTTCATAGTACAGGTATCACCATGTATTATAAATTTATCTGTATACTTATTTATTTCTCCCCTACCCTGCCCTAGAATGTCAGCTCCACAAAGACAAGGATTTCTGTCTGTTTTGTTCACTGTCATATCCCTGGCACTTAGAATAGCGCCTGGCACATAGTAGGTGCTCAATAAATATTTGTTGAATAAATGAATGAGTGAATGAATGAATGGAGAGACCCTCCAAGAGAATTCTTGTTGTAGAATAAGAGGAAGAGGGATCAGTAGTGTATTTAGGGCTGTTCATAAATATTTGGCCGCTCTTCTCTGTCCAGGTCATAGTAGGACCACACTTCTCACCCTCTTTGAGGTTAAGCATGCCATGTGACTTGTGCTGGCCAATGAAATGTGAGCAGAAGTAACGTGTCACTTCTAGGGAAGAGCTTTAGGAGCCAGTGGGGGCTACGCTGTACCTTCCTTTCCCTGCTTCAGTGATCATGTCACCATAGAGCCTGCATCATTCTAGGTCCATGACGACCATGGACAGAGCTCTCCAGCCAACATGGATACAGAGTTCAAGCACAAAATAAACCTGTGCAGTATTAAACCACCGAGATATGAGGCCACGTGTTATGGCAGTGTTACCTTGCCTCTCTTGACTGATACTGAGTATTGGGGTCCTTCCCCCCTACACAGAAAACTGTCAAGAAAACACATAGATTCTGAACTTTGGTTTTTACTGGGAAGTCCTCAAACAGCCTCTTGCTGATAGCTGCTCAGACCCTCCCTGTTCCTCCCATGAGGAAAAGGGTCCTCCCCAAACAGAATATCCCTCCTGCATCTCCCCTTCCTTCCCTCCATCCCTCAAGGAGGAGGGGATGGACAAGGGCATAACATATAGGATGCAGGTAACTCACTTCAGGCCCCGTAATGATGGCAGCTGCTGGCCATGGGGCTGACAATTCTTAGTCTGGTTCTGAATTTATGACCCCCCAGGTGAGAAGCCATTCCACTGAAGGCTCCATCCCACAGGGATGGTTTATGGCTGGGAGTTGGCCAAAGGGAGTAGCAGTGGCAGCTTCTCCCTCCCCGCCCCCCTTTCAGGGATGATCTGTAACACCATCTCTCAGAATCTCTTAGCATGCTAAACTGTTTCTCCGGATCAGATCGGGGAGGGGAAACCAGAGACAAGAATGGCCTGAGGGTCTGGGCTCACCCCTACCTCACAGAGATCGTTTTTAAAGTCCAGACCAGCATCCAACTGTCTGCCTCATGACTGGGAATTCTCACTACCTGGGTTCCGGAACACCTCAGCTTACCCACGTCGGTGCTGTGTAGCTTCGCACAACTCCTCCTTACTGAGCATCGACCCTGTGCCTCCTCACTTCCATTTGTTCTCCCCAATCCTTAGGAAGGTGCATTATTGATTTAGACACTTGACAAATATTTATTCCATGCCTATTATGTGCTTGGCTACAAACTCTCCTTACTGAACACCTACTATGCACCCAGCTATCTTTCCATTTGAAGATGGAATCCTTATGAAGATGCGATTGTTGATTCAGCCACTTGACAAATATCTATTGTAGGGCTCCTCTGCATCAGGGCTTAGGGTTCAATAGTGAGTAAAACACAGATGTTCTCATGGATCCTGTGGCTTAATGGGGACTCTGAACTCCCCTTGACTAATGAGGTTATTGGAGTTTAGAGAGATTAAATAATTTCCCCAAGGTCATACCACTGGTAAATTGCAGGACCAGAATTCAAACCCAGATTCATCTCAGAGTCCTGTCACTAACTGAGCATTTACTGTGTCAGGCACTGAGCTGGGATTTTCAAGCATATACACATTTGACATAGAGGAGGTACTCAATTATTTTGTTGAATAAACAAAATGGGTGGATGGATAGAGAGATGGATGGATGGAAGGATGGATGCGTGGAAGAATCGATGGAGAGAGAGATGATGGATAATGGGTGGATGGAAAGATAGATGGGTGGAGAGCTGGATGGAGAGATGGATGGAAAGATGGAGAGATGGATGGATGGGCAAATGGATGGATAGGTGAGTGGACGGTGGATGAAAGGATGAGTGTAAAGATGGATGGATGGAGAGATAGATGGAAGGATGGATGGATGAAGGGCTGGATGGTAGACCTCTTACCCACAACAGTTCTGTGAGGTAGGAACTATCATTCTCATTTCATAGATGGGAAACCGCACCTCAGAACGGTGATGTCACTGGGCCAGAATGCAAGTCGTGGAGCAAGTTAAGGCAAAGTCTGGATTTCAACCTATGTCTATCAGACTCCCAAGGCACTTTCCTGAGCACCCTCATGTCACAGTCCCCTCCCAGGTGCTACCCTGAGTTACTTGGAATCTCACTCCATAGAGCTCTTCTGGCAAGGCTTAGTGAGACTGAGGGATGGGGTAGGGTTCAGGAATGGGAGAACTATTAGCTTTCAGCAGGTGATTTCATGGAAGCATTGAATCAAGGTCCTGTTAGCTACAGATGGGCTAGAGTGAAGACCAGGTCAGTTTGGGTACACACACACGCTCACACTTACAGAAAAATCATGAAACACACAGGAATCCACCCACATGCATACAAACTAGGCACACACACCATTCATAGACCATTCACAGATACACACTTGAACATATATGCACACTTCTAAAGACATACATGTCCACATTTATATGCACAAAACATGTACTTGTACATATTTGCAAAGACACATATACACACACAAAATCATAACTCAGAGACATGCTCTTATACACTATGTACACGTTCCCCAGACATACATGCTCTCATTTACACATATGCTCTACATAATACATGAACACATTTACACTGACTCAAACTTTTTAGATGGTAGGGGAGGGGAATCTGACTTCTGATTTCAATGAGACACCATCTCTCTCCCCCCTCAGAAGGCAATAGCAAGAAGTCTGTCTCGGACTCATGTATATAAACTTATATGCACACATGCAATTACATACATGCAAACCCATAGTCAGGGACATACAACTGCAGACACATCCACACCGAGATACAGCGAGTACTCAGGGACACACCCACACTCGTTCTGGGATGCACCCTCATATACAGGCAGACACACTTGTGCCCTCATGCTAGCAAAGCACATACACTTTCTCACACCCTCCACTCACACACACACCCATACACACACCATGCATAGATAGATACACCAGGACATATTCAAATATCGCTTGATGTGACAGATCAACACTGTTTCACACATTGGCTTCAATTCTGAGGATTTAAACTGCAAGCCCTCACCTGGGCCAAGCCCAGGGACAATTCCCTCCAGGAGCTGGACAAAGCCTGAGCCCAGGGCACCCCCCTCTCCACTTGCCCACAACGCTTGGGAGCAAAGACCTCTTAGCTTTCAGTGTGGTGGCAGTTGGAGGCTAAACAGGGGGGCTGATGAAGTTGGCGGAACATCAAGCAAGAGGGGGAGCCCCCATGAATCCCAGTTCCAGGTATTGGGAGGAGTCCCGAAACCAGATTGAAGAGGGTAAGGAATGGGACGGAAGGGGCGTATCTGGAGGAGGCTGAGGGAAGTTTACAGTGGAGGATGTCTCCTCCCCTCTCCCCAGGACCCCAGGACCACCATTATTAACCCCGAGGGAGTGCCCCCCAACACACACATCCTGCCCCCCTTCACCCCCCAGCCAAACTCTGTGGCTTGGGAAGCTGGAGGATGAAGGTGATAGAAGAGGATAGGATGGGACGGGGGAGGGGGCAATCCTTCAGTTTCTGGGGGCAGCATGAGCCCCAACCGCGGCTCCCACCCCAGTACGAGACCGGGCCTCCTACGGAGGGTCAGTTATGGGAATAAATATTCAGCACGTGGTGAGGCAGGTAATGAGGAGGGAGATGCAGGGGGTGGGGTGTTGTGCAGGGGAGAGAAAAGGAGAGACAGAAAAAAAAAAGATACAAACTCGGAGACAGCGCGACAGAGACAGACAGGAAAATAGAGACGCAAACCAGAGGAAAAAGAATAGAGTGAGACAGAGAGAGACAGAAAGAGAGAGACATAGAGACAGAGACAGAGAGAAGAGAGGGGGAGAGAGAGACAGACAAGGGGCTACTCAGAGACACCGAGACACAAACAGGGAGAGATGCTGAAGGTGGAGACCCTCGGAGACCCGGAGACTTCCCTATTCGGAGGCAGGGTTCCAACCAGCCGCCCGAATCTACCCTCCAGCTCCGCCCCACTCAGCCGGGACCAGGCTGAATTCCGCAGCCCTTCCGCCTGCGCCCCGGGGCCAGAGCGAGCCTAGTACATTGTTGCCGCTCGGACACTGCACACTAATAATAAGAAATAATAATAATAACAATAATAAAAGGCGCGGAGGTGGCTGCGGGTCCTAGGGCTCCTCCGCCTCCGCGTCCAGTCCCCAGCCCCAGGAGGGCGCTCCCCGGCCGGGCGCGCCGGGAAGCTGGGGGGCGGGGGCCCCCGGGGGCTGCTGCTGCGGCGGCGCGAGCACCACGCCCCCCGGGAGCGCCCCCTGCGCGGCGGCCACTCACGATTTTCTCGGAGGCGCCCGCGCGGGACACGGTGCCGTTGAGCCCCACGAGCGAGGGCAGCGTCTGCGACATCCAGTTGGTGACCATGGCCATGGTGCTCAGCACGGCCCCGATCTTGAGCAGCGGCACCGACATCGCGCCCCCGCCTCATGCCCCGCGGCCGCCCGCCGCCTGGTGCTCGGTCCCTTGCCACCCAGCCGCCCAGGGGGCGCGAGCGCGAGCTGGGGGGCCGGGGCCGGGGCCGGCCGGGGGGGCTCGGGGACGCGGGCTGCGGCTCGGCGCGCCCGGCGGGCTCCGCTTATAAAGCGCCGCCTCGGCCCCCCCCCACCCCCTCCCGCGCCTCCCACAGCCTCCGCGCCGGGCACTTCCAGCCGCTGTGACGTCACGGCTCCGGCCCGGAGCCCGGCGGGGGGCGGGCGGCGCCCCGGCTGTCCCCACCCCTCTCCCCCGGCCTTTCAACCCCTCTGTCCGGGATCGCCCCACCCCACAAGGGGCCCCCTCCGGCGGTATTCCCCACCTGCCCCCCACCCCCTGCCGCGGCATTCCCAGCCCCGCCCCCAGCGGTGTTCCCGCCCCTGCCCCCCGAAGCGAGGTATTCCCGGGCCACCCTCCGCTCACAGCCCCTTTCAGAGCCCCGGGCGCTCGGCCTGCGTTTAAATGGGCAACCGCCCCACCCCGTGCACCCAAAGCTGGCAGGGGGCCGGAGTCGCAAGTCCCCACCCACCTACTGTTAGGACACCGACCCCGGCTCACTAAAACCCGGCAGAGCAGGTATGGGGCGGTGGGCTCCAGTGCGCTCCCTTGAATCGGGTGGCCAAGTGTTTCCTTTTCCCTTGGGGAAGGGGCTTCCCTGGTACCAGGACCACTTTGGGGACCGCTTGGTTGTTTCCGAACGCGGGAAGCGCAGAGTGGCAGGTCCGAAAGCAACAGGCGATTACTGGGATATGTGGAGTGGGGTCACTTCTGCAGCAGGAGGACCCCCATGACTCCAGGGGGCGGCATTACAACCCCGGACGGCCGACACGGGAGCTAGCCTTTTGCCGGCAAGTCCCAGCTGGGTCTCCACTCACAACTTGGACTTGGGGTGGGGGCGGGGAACTGATACTTCGGACCTTCCTCCAGACCCCAGGGAGCAGCTCCGGGGCCCGCCCTTTCGAAGGAAGGGGGAGTGCAGTGCCCCAGCTTTGCACCCACGCACCAGCCGGCGGCGGGGCGGCGAGGCCGCCGGGAGGAGAGCCCGGCTGGTTTAATTTCCTCTGTTTTCCCTGCACTCACGCCCTCTCGTGGCGTCCCCGCATCACCTCGCGCTGCCGCCGCGGCCGCTGCAGTCGCCCTCAGTTCGCGGCCGCCGCCGCCGTATGGAGGCGGCGATGACTCAGGCCTTTCCCTGGGCCGTGGCAGCTCACCGAGGGCTCGCCTCGGGAGAAGCACTGAACATGGGGGTAGGGATGGTGGGGGTCTTGAAGTATCCTTTTTTTTTAGCTTAACAGCAGGGAGAGGCAGGTTCTGCCCCTATGGGACTTACAGCAATGACCTCTCTCTGCCTCAGTTTCCTCATCTGCAAAGTGGGTGGTTTAAGGACCCATGGACCTAATACGTGTAAATGGCTCCTGTGTCCTGAGAATCAAGTGAAAGCTTTATTGAACATCTACTATGTCCCAAGCACTGTAAACAACAGATTTAAAAAATGCCTGCCTGGGACTTCCCTGGTGGCACAGTGGTTGGGAATCTGCCTGCCAATGCAGGGGACACAGGTTGGAGCTCTGGTCCGCGATGATCCCACATGCCGTGGAGCAACTAAGCCCCAGTGTAGCAGCTACTGAGCCCGTGCTCTGGAGCCAGCGAGCCACAATTGCTGAGCCCCTACACCAGAACTACTGAAGCCCACGCACCTAGAGCCCGTGCTCCACAACGAGAGGCCACCGCAATGAGAAGTCGGTGCACCACAACGAAGAGTAGCCCCTGCTCGCCGCAACTAGAGAAAGCCTGCACGCAACAAAGACCGAGTGCAGCCAAAAAATAATTAACTAATTAATTATTTTTAAAAATGCCTGCCTATGTGGAGATGAACATTCTATGGAATAAGTCAGACAACAAGTGGGGGTGGGGTGGGGAGTAAAATACCTAGGGTATCGGGAGGAAGGGGCATATGGACTAGGTAGGGGAGTAAAACTTTAATCGAGGTGGTTGGGGAATGTGACATTTGAGCAGAGACCTGAAGAAGGTGAGGGAGGGAGCCATTTGGATATCTGAAGGAAGAGTTCCAGGCACCAAGAACAGCAAGTGCAAAGGCCCTGGGGCAGGAGCATAAGTGTTCAAGGAACAGGAACGAGGCCAGTGTGGTTGCAGCAGAGTGAACTGGGGCAGACTGGGGAGAGATAATGCTTGTAAAGCACTTTGCCTGGTGTCTGGAACATGGTGTTTCATAAATAGTAGCTGACATTGTAATTATTTGCAGCTGATAATGAGCTTTAAAAAATGAGATACCTCCTTGCCTACTTGTACTGCAGCTTGCATTTATGAGTACTGAACACTTTGCAAACACACTTGCTGAGTACTGGATGCAACCTCCCATGAACAGTACAGCAACTTCCCTATTTACAAGAGAGGAAACTAGGCTCAGAGAGGAGAGGGGACCAGCTCAAGGTGACCCAGCACATAAATGGGAGCCCAGGATTTGGACCTAGGTGGGTCTGATTTCGGACCTGGGCTCCAAGCCCTTGCTGTTTAGATAATCTGGAACCCAATGATACTCTCTCACTCTCTCACCATTGGTGATGCAGGAAACTGCCCTGCCTCCTCCCAGCCAAACTCCTCCAAGGAGTGGTCTACACTCACATCTGCACTTGCTGTCTCTGCTTCCTTACGTCCCACCTCCTGTATGCTTCCAAAACTCCTCTCACTAACGGCACCAGTGACCTTACGATTTGCTGGTCCCACAGTCTCACACAAGCCCTCATTTAGTCACTCTCACAGGTAAGTCTTCATGAATCATTCCCTCCTTCTTGAAAGTCATTTGTCCCTTGACTTAAAGGCTGCACTATCACTGTCTCCTGCCTTATCCCTAAATGTCTCCCACGGCTTTGCCCCAGGTCCCTAGCCACTGTCATTCTGTATACTGTGCCTGGACCATCCATCACACTCACATGTAGGGTTTTGGTTCCATTTGGCACACTCCCACCTCAGGACCTTTGCACTTGCTGTCTGCTCTACCCAGAGCACTATTACCACAGATACACATGTGGATTGTTCCTTTACTTCATTTATATTTCTGCGCTATCATTGTGCAAGTCAGAGCAATGCCCTACCCTTCTCCAGAAAACTACACTTCCCAGGTTCCCTGGCACACTGGCTTCCTATTAGTCTCACCCAATGAGAGGCACTGGAGGGAGACTGGAGAGTGGGGAGGAAGGGAGAGGCCAGGGTATTTCTTCTCTCTCTTTCTGCTTAGGGTGGGGGTGTGTATTCTGACGGCGGCCATACCTACTCCATGATCCCATGATCCCAGCTCCCACACAAGAAACTTTTCTTCATCACACTACCCTTTTGTCATGTGCCGCCAGTAGCTTTGTGCTGTGGTTTATTCCTGATCATCCCATCAGTCTGGCTTCTCAACTCTTCCATCTCACACTTAACCAATTCTCTATATTAAATTTCCTCTCTTTGAGACACCTAGACTGGTTTGTTTCCCTGATTGGTCTCTGAGCGAGTTGGCTACTGTATCCTGAAAGACATCCCCTGGCCACCTCATCTACAACAGCAACCCCTCTGCCCCCGTCCCCTACTCTGCTCTATTTTGTTGAACAACATTTATCACCATGTGACATTATATTGTACTTCTATTTGTTTATGGTTTGTCTCTTCCACTAGACTTTCAGTTCCGCAAGGGCTCCTACATGTCTGTGTTTTTTACAGCCTCATCCCTAGGGCTTAGCACAGTGACTGGCACATAGTCGGTGCTCAAGAAATTGTTTATTGACTGACTAAATGAATCTACAGCTGAGGCTCCCAAAAGCATTTCTGCAGCCCAGATCTCCGTCTAGAGCTCAAACCCCTATGCCCATCTGCTTCTTGGACATCTCCACTTGTGTGTTTCACAGGACTAATAGCATATGACACCCGCCAGAATAACCTCAATCAAAAGGCAAGGGCTTCCCTGGTGGCGCAGTGGATGAGAGTCCGCCTGCCTATGCAGGGCACACGGGTTCGTGCCCCGGTCCGGGAAGATCCCACATGCCGCGGAGTGGCTGGGCCCGTGAGCCATGGCCGCTGAACCTGCGCGTCCGGAGCCTGTGCTTCCCAACGGGAGAGGCCACAACAGTGAGAGGCCCACGTACCGCAAAAAAAAAAAAAAAAAAAAAGACAGGCAGTACCAAGTATCGGTGATGCAGTGGAGAAACTTAAACCGCTTTCTAGTGGGAACATAAAATGCTGCAACTACTTTAAGAAACAATTTAGCAGTTTCTTAAAATGTAAACTGAAATTTACCATAAGATGCAACAATTCCATCTACCCAAGAGAAATGAAAGCATATGTCCATGGAAAGACTTGCATGTGAATAATCATAACAGCATTGTTCCCAATGAATGAAACAATTCACATGCTCATCAACTGGTGAATGGATAAACAAACTGTGGTACATGCATACAATGGAATGTCGTTCAACGATAAAAAGGAACGAACTACTGATACATGCTACAGCATGGATGGACCTCAAAAATATTTTCCTAAGTGAAAGAAGTCAGACACAAAAGGCCACACTTTGTATGAGTAGTTTACACAAAATGTCCAGAGAAAGCAAATATATAGAGACAGAAATTAGATTAGTGATTGCCTGGAACTGGGGATGGGGTGGGGATGGCATGAGGGATCTCCGGACGCGCAGGCTCAGCGGCCATGGCTCACGGGCCCAGCCGCTCCGCGGCACGTGGGATCTTCCTGGACCGGGGCACGAACCCGTATCCCCTGCAGGCGGACTCTCAACCACTGCGCCACCAGGGAAGCCCCCGGCATGAGGGATCTTTTGCGAGTGATGGAAATGTTCTAAAACTGGATTGGGGTGATGTTTGTACAACTCTGCAAATTTACTAAAAGTCATTGAGTAGCACACTTAAACAGGTGGATTTAATGGTATATAAATTATATCTCAATAAAACTGTTTAAAAGGAGGAATATACCTAAACTTTCCCTGCAAGTTCCCGCCCCCCAGGAGCCCTGCACTGACATGAGAATGAGTCCTTCCTTAAATTTTGCACCCTAGATTTCTTGCTTGCCTCACCCTGGTCCTGGACCAAATGTACCCACAGTTAGAAACTACAGATAGTGCCCCTCTCACCTTCCTTCTCTTTCCGTACTCCATTCAAATTATCACCAATGCCAGCTGAAATTGATGTAGAAATATCTCCAGAAAGAATCCCTTCCTCACTGTCACCATCATTACTCTAAACATCGTGTTGGGGAGTGCTACAGATTGAATGCCTGTATCCCTCCCCAAATTCATATGTTGAAAGCTAATCCCCAATGTGATAGTATTTGGAGATGAAGTCTCTGGGAGGTGATTAGTTCAAGAGGGTGGAGCCCTCATGTATGGGATTAGTGCCCTTATACAGAGACCCCCCCCAGAGAGCTCCCTCTCCCTTCCATCATATGAGAAGACACCAAGAAACTGGTCCTCACCAGACACCAAACCTGACAGCACTTTCACTTTGGTCCTGGACTTCCCTGAATCCAGAACTGTGAGAAATAGATTTCTGTTGTTCATAAGCCACCTGGTCTATGGTATTCTATGATAGCAACCTGAACACACTAAGGCCAGGTGCCATGAAAAGAAATTTTTTTCCCCTGACCTGAAAATGATCAGGAGGAAAAAAGTTCATAACTCTCAGAAACAATAACAATAGTTGCTAAGGTTTATTGAGTACTTATGAGCTCGGCACCATCTGCAACAATGTACATGTAATAACTCATTTAACCCTCAGAATACCACTGTGAAGTAGATTGGGTTAAATTCCATTTTTTTTAATGAGGAAATAGTGGCACAGAGATGCTAAGAAACTTTTCCCAGCCCCCAGGAATCTATCCCAGACAGTCAGGCTCCAGAGTCTGGAGCCTGTTCCTGGGTCATTTGGCCCTATTCAAAGGGGAAAGAATAAATGTTGATCCCTACCTCAAGCCACATACAAAAATCAATTCCATGTAGATGTTACATCAAAATGGGAGAGATAATAAATCTTTTAGAAGTAAATATGGAAGAATATCTTCATTACTCTGAGGTAGGCAAAGATTTCTAAAACAGGACACTAACAAGCATTAACCCTGAAGGAAAAACAGTTATTATTTAAACTACATTCAAATTAAGAAATTCTATTTATCAAAGACATCACTAAGAGAATGAAAAGACAAGCTACATAGTAGGAGAAGATATTTGCAATCCTATGTCCAACAAATAACCGATATCCTCATTTTTAATTTATGTAAAAGAGAGAGAAACACAGATATAAAATTTGGATGTATAAAAACACATGTTCTTACAAATTAATAAGAAAAAGGCAGACAACCTAGTAGAGAAATGGGCAAAAGACTTGAGCAGGCATTTCACAAAAGGGGATACTCAAGTGGTCAATAAGCATGTGAAAAGGTATTTAAATGTTAGTCATCAGGAAATGTAAATTAAATACAAAATGTGATAGCACTAAACATCCATCAGAATGTCTAAAGTGAAACAGAAAGACAACACCAAGCGTTGGTGATGAGGTAGAGCAACTCGAATGCCCAGACACTACTAGTGAGAGAGTAAATGGGTAAACTCTTTGAAGAGTCTTTGGAACTTTCGAAGGCTGTTCAGCAGTTATCTCCTGAAGTTCAATATATTCCTCGCCTATGACTCAGCAATTCTACTCCTCGGTATATACACTTGAGTCTCACGATTTGTGGGTTCCATATTGTCAAACTCGCCTACTCACTACAGTTTATTTGTAACCCCCAAGTCAATTCTCATGGGGCTTTTGTGGTGATTCACGGACATCCACAGGGTAGCAAAAACTTGAGTCACTGACACACAGGTTCCCAATGGAGATCCACCACAGCCATGCTCTGGCCTTTTTGTTTTAGCTCTCATAACTGTAATCAAGTGTCTTTTTCACAGTCTACTTAGTGCCAACATTTTCACATTCTCGTGCTTTTTATTGGTGATCTCGCTCTTTTAAGTGGCCCCATGCACAGCGCTAGGTTCTGTCTAGTGCTCTAGGCGCAAGAAGGTTGTAACATGTCTTCCAGAGAAAATACAACTTGTCCATAAGTTTCACTCAAGCATGAGTTATAGTGCCTTTGGCAGTGAGTTTGTTGCCAATGAATCAACAATGTATGTGAAATAAGGTGTTTTTAAACAGAAACATTCATAAAAGAAGGTTGCATATTCTTTGATCAACAAAAATGTCGTGACCAGAAGCTTGCAAGAATCTAACCCCACGATGATTCAGTATTCACTAATTCAGTGTTCACTAATTCTTTATAGAACATAATTACTGCGAATAGAGAATCTACTGTACACATATACCAAACAGAAGTGTGAACAAGCATTTACTAAAGACACGTGTCAGAGTGTTTATTTCAGCACAGTTTGTGTCAGCCACAAACTTCACCAGCCCAAATGCCAAGCAACAGTAGAATGGATATACCACATGCGATATATCCACACAACGGAACACCATAAAGCAACAAAAACAGAGAATCAATCACAAAGCAATAATACGGAGGAATCTTACAAACATTATGTGGAGCAAAAGAAGCTGGGCACAAAAACTACATGCTTAATGACTTCATTAAGTTACAAAGCAGGTCAAACCAGTGCAGAGTGAGAGACATTAGCTTAGCTGTTACTCTTGAGGGGGCAGGTGGCAACTAGAAGGAGGATGAGGGGGTTTCTGGATTCTTGCAAAGTTCTGTTTCTTGACCTCGTACATTATGTCACTTCAAGACAAGTTATCAAGCTGCACCTTTATGATTTGCATACTTCTTTGTAGCTATGTTTTATGTCAAGAAGGAAGTTTACTCAAAAATATGAATTAAGGTATCAAGTATAAAACATAAGGGTCATTTCTGTTTGATGTGCAGCAGGTAAAAATGCTAGAAGTTCCAGTAGAAAAGCTAGAAAACATAAACCAAGCAAAACTCACTGTCCTTTGTTAGAAGCCAAATGGTCTGTCAACCAACTCTGCCTTCTTGGTCTCCACAGTATTTCATTCACACAGAGGAAAGGCATGAATTTACGTCTGCACATACACAGCTTTGCACCCCTTGGAACACAAATGGTGTTAATCTTCTAGCCTATGCCTGCTTTTCGTTTTTTGCTCGGTTACAGCAAATGTTTGGAAATGGTGTTGAATTCTCCCTGGAATTCTCTCTCTTGCCATCTCTGCTTTCCTGCCTGCTTCAGAATTCCAAGAGGAGATTCCAAAGGAGACAGTAGTCCTGGCTGAGGACCTTGGACACCAGACAATGAGAGGTACATTCCCCCTGTCCTCCCCCAAATATCAGTCCTACTATGCCTCTGGCTGTCACCAACTTGCCTCAGGTCTTGTTAGCTCCTGAAATAATTCTGTCTTCACACCTTTACTGTCCCTACTCTAGTTTCAGTCAAAGGATCTGTCCCTCACACAAATCCAACCATGTCTCGTTCCTGGCTTTAAAACCTTCTATTTAAACAACAAAAAAGCAAACATCCCAGTTTTGAAAAGGAACAAAGGACTTCACTAGACATTTCTCCAAAGAAGATATACAAATGGCCAATAAACACATGAAAAGATGCTCAGCATCGCTAACTCTTAATAAAATGCAAATCAAAGCCACGATGAAGAACCACCTTACACCCCTTAGGATGAGCTAGGATCAAAAAGTCAAATACTAACAAGTGTTAGTGAGGATGTGGAGAAAATGGAACCCTTGTGCACTGTCGGTGGGAGCGGAAAACGGTCCAGACACTGTGGAAAATGGTATGCATATTCCTCAGGAAGTTAAACACATTATTATCATACAATCCAGAAGACCCACCTCTGGGTATACACCCAAGAGTTAGAAGCAAGGTCTTGAAGAGATATTAGCACACTCATGCTCATAGCAGCATTATTCACAATAGCCAAAGGTGGAAGCAGCCTAAATGTCTATTGAAGGATAAATGGATAAACGAAATGTGTTCCAACCATACAATGAAACAGTATTCAGCCTTAAAGAGGAAGGAAATTCTGACACCTGCTACAACGTGGATGAACCTAGAGGACATTATCCTCAGTGAAATAAACCAAAAAGACAAACACTGCCTGATTCCACCCATGTGAGGTCCTTAGAGGAGTCAAATTCATAGAGACAGAAAGTAGAATGAAGATTGCCAGGGGCTGGGGGTAGAGGATGGGGAGTTGTTGTTTAGTGGGTGGAATTTCAGTTTCGCAAGATGAAAAGAGTTCTGGAGACGGATGGTGGCGATGCTTGCACCACAATGCAAATATACTTAATGCTACTGAATTGTACACTTAAAAATAGTTAAGATGGTAAATTTTATATTCTGTGTATTTTGACACAATTTAAAAAATGCTTTTATTTAAACACACACACACACACACACACACACACACACACACACACACACACACACACACACACCCTTACTTGGCCCTGAGAATGATTCCACAGTGGGCTGTGTCGCACCCCTCCACTTCCCCAGTACCTCGCTCGGTGTCATTCACATAGGAATTACTAGAGAAATTAGGACTAGAAAGAATCTGGCTCATCATGTGCTCCCCGTGTATTTTTCTTGGGAACAACCAGGATCCTCTCAGCACCTAAAAGGTAAGAAGCTATCTGCCATCTCACTCAATCGCTTCAACCGACTTTGCCTCTTGGTTTCTTTCTTCTCACGCTGCGACACCCTGTCTTCTCATCTGTTAAGCAGGGCTTAGATGCTAACAGGCACTGAGACCCTCCTGGGTTTCCCAGAAGCAACACAAGTCAGTTTCTGCACACAGACTTCATGGAACCTATTCTGACTCCTCTGTTCCTCTGGTTTCTCCTTGATTTGTGGCTGAGCTCTGCATGGATGAGGTTGTGAGACATACCAGGCTTCCGCTCTGGGAGTAAAGATATGTCAGTGTTCTTGGACAAGACTTCCTGAAAAATGGGAACAAAATCTCCTGCCCTTGTCACAACTCCCTTCTCCCCAGCACAGCCAGGCTCAACTTTAGAGAAGTTAAATCTTCCATCCCAGTCCTTGAGAGCTCCAGCAGCCACCCAGCCTTGGTGTCCAGTATAAGGCTCAAAACACAGAAGGCTCACAATGGACGCTTTCTAAATGAATACGTGAATGCATGAATAAATGAAAAGAGCAAGTTACTGCCTCCCAGGCACTGACACTGAATTCTGGGGACACGGAGTCATTGCCAACAACAACTGCTGGGATTATGAGAAATCCACACACGCCCACATGGTCAACCTGTATGGACACAGAGTCACTGTGCCCACGCACCCACAAACATGTTCCTAAACATACACACACACACACCCATGGACACTACAGACACACTCCTATAGGGCCAGAGTTACAGTGAGGTGAGTCATGCAAGAGCAGAGGTAGATCCTGCCTTTATTTAAATTTTGATATTTTGTTCATCATGGATCTTTTGCATTAATTTTGAGTTTCTTAAAATATTGCATTTAAATAGTATTTATCTTGGTCTCTGAGGCTTTGGGCGCTCCCTTCAATCTTGCACCCAAGGCAAGTGCCCCGTTTGCTTCACACCCTGATCAGGACCCTGGCTGACACACACACCCAGGGGCATCTGCCCACACGTCTTCCCCAGAGTCCCAGGGACGTACACAGTCTCTGAACAAACCTCATTCTACCACTAGGTGTCGCCCCAGCTCCTTCATCTTCGGCTCAGCATCGACACCACCATTCCTTAGGAAGAAAATGTCCAGTTCACTTATTATCTGGGAGTCCTCAAGATTTCCTTTTACTTCCATCTACCTGGGACATTTACATTTTCTAAAGGCGCCCTGGGAGAAACAGCATCTTAACCCCAAATAGTGGTGCCCTGCAATGGTGGAATTTTAGGCACAGATGAAGAAGATGGGTTTTCCTGATGCCTCTGATCCAGGAGCTGTGGTTGACTTGAAATGGGTATGGGATAACCCAAGGGGAGAGTTGTTCCCCCGACCCTCCCTTGACACAAGAGTTCCACTGTTTGAGAAAGAAAGAGATTCTGTGGGAGGAGGAGGGGGATTCATCCATTCATTCAACAGATATTTGTTGAGAACCTACTATGTGCCAGGCTCTGCTGTAGGCATTGAGGATACAACAGAGACCACTGGACCCTGATGAGCTGCCCCTCTAAGGGAAGACAGACAATAGGTGAAGAAACAAATCCTGGAAATGTAGTGACAAAGCCTATGAAGAAAAATAACACAGAGGAAGAGCTCAGAAAGTGGCGGTGGGAGGTTATTTTTGATGGCCTCTCAGAGGAGGTGACATTTAAGCAGAAAGAGAGGGAGGAAGTTGAGTAGTTACCTGGGGGAGCAGTGTCCCAGACAGAGGAAATGCAAACTGCAAAGGTCCTGAGGCATGCATTGTAAACTGAGCTACTCCTCTTGTCCCATCCTGTGGGGACCCCAGGAAAGAGGTGACCCCAAACCCAGATAGTACCAAAGATGTAGCTAGATCTTTTTGTTGTTGTTGTAAATGTATTTATTTTATTTATTTATTTTTGGCTGCATTGGGTCTTCGTTGCTAAGCGTGGGCTTTCTCTAGTTGTGGCGAGCGGGGCTTCGTTGCAGTGCACGGGCTTCTCATTGCGGTGGCTTCTCTTGTTGCGGAGCACGGGCGCTAGGCTCACAGGCTTCAGTAGTTGTGGTGCGCAAGCTCAGTAGTTGTGGCTTGAGGGCTGCAGAGTGCAGGCTCGGTAGATGTGGCGCACAGGCTTAGTTGCTCCGCGGCATGTGAGATCTTCCCGGACCAGGGCTCGAACCTGTGTCCCGTGCATTGGCAGGCGGATTCTCAACCACTGTGCCACCAGGGAAGCCCTGTAGCTAGATCTTAAGGAGGACTCCCCAGTGGTCAGGAAGGGACCATCTTTCCCACGGGTAAGATGGTGGGCCTTGGACCTGTCAAGCTCTCTGGTAGCTCCAGACACTGGAGGGATGGACAACTTCTCTGACAGGTCCTACTCCCCTGTTCTCAGGGTCAAATCCAAACTGCTGTCCACGGCCCACAAGTTCCCACTTGGTCGGTCCCTCCTGGTTTCCCTGGCCTCATCTCCCCCCAACTCCCCCTTCACTCGCACCTATCCAGCCACACCAGCCTCTCTGCTGCTCCCCAAACATACCATGCTTGTTCCCACTTTCAGGGCCTTTGCACTTGCTATTTCTGCTTTGAATTCTCTTCTCCTGGATACAGAAGGCATCCTTCTCTCACTTCCTTCAAGTGTCGCCTCAAATACCACCTTCTTAGAGACACCGCCTCTACCACACCTGCTAAAATAGCCCCCCACTGCACCACCATCACACTTTAATCCCCTTTGCCCTGTTTATTATTCTTCAGGCCACTTGCATTGTATTATATATTGATTTAGCTGTTGACATTGTATTATATATTTATTCGATTCTTGTCTGTCTCTCCTGCAACAAGGTCAGCTCCAGGAGGGCAGGGATTTGATGACTTGGCTCATGGCTATATCTCCAATGTTTCATCATATCTGCTGAATGAATGGACAAATGAATGATTTCTAGAAAGGACCCCTGGTGGAGACCAGGGCCCATCAAGGACCGAGGAGGGGGTTCTGGGAAGTGATGGAGGGGACGGAGATGGGACAGAGCATCCATTCTCCAGACCTCTTCCTTCCCTGGGGCGCCAGGCTGGGTGGGCAAGCTGGGGCACGCAACACTGTAGTGCCCATGGCCGCCTGGAGGCACTGTAGTTGGTGGCAGGACCCTACCAGTCTCACCCCACCTGATTACTCCAGCTTAGCTCCGCCCCACCGGCCATTTAGCCCCACCTCCACTGAACCCAGTTTAGTGTCCCCCCCCCTCCCCCCCGCTAAAGAGCCTGGTATGGCTCTCGTGCATCTTCATGTTAGCCCTGCCCCCAAGCATCTCCCACCCTCCTCTGGGGTCACCCAACATCACCTCTCACTGCACTCTCCCACACCCTTAGGCAATCTTGGAGAACGAACAGGATATCTAGAGTTTCCTAGGGGCCGGCAGGGTTGGAGGAAAATCCCCAGGTAGTGGCTTCAAGGATCCTCCTTGGAGACCCAATTCAACTTCACTCCTGGTGCATTTTTATGCACCATTCTCTCAAGTGTATACCTCTTTCGGTCTCTCGTCTCTCGCTCAGCTGACTCTCTTTACTTCTTTGGGGCTCACATATCAGTTGAGCACCCAGTGTGTGTGGCCTGATGCTTGGCCTCTGAGCACACTTCCCATCCCAGCTAGTATGTGGGTCCTGAGATAGGGAAACAGAGGAGTGAGGGAGGGGACCTCACGAGGTCTCCTTGTAGCCTGGAAATCTTTCTATCTAGAGTCTGATCTCCATCCCTCCCAATAGCCCCCCTCAGGGTGGGTACAAGGTTCTGATTCTTCTCTTGGCCAGGAAAGAGAAGGTGCCAGGACTGTTTTTCCTCTGAGCTTCTACCCAGAAACCCTCCTAGTGTTTACACAGGCACTGTTCACACCAATGGAGTGGACTATTTAACAACAGGGTGAATGTGTGGGCTAAGGAGCCGGACTGCCTTGGTTCAATCCTAGCTCTGCCACTCCCAAGCTGTCTGAGCTTAAGCAAGTGACCTAACTTTTCTGTGTCTCAGCCCCCACCATCTGTAAAATGAAGGTAAGCCGCTCAGAGGATTAAACGTCTTAGTTCATTCGGTGTGCTTGAAACAGTGCCCAGCATATAATAAGTACTTAATAAGTGTTAGCTGTTATTATAATTATTTTATTATTTTGGAGAACTTAGGGGGTTCCCACCCCCAAGATGGAGGAGGAAGGAGGTTTCCCAATAGCATTAGAAAGCTGGGACCACCCCCCCGCATTTTGAAAAGTCTCCATCTCTTGCCCAAGAGATGAGGTACCATGGAGAGGGAGACGTGCTCCTGTGAAAGCATGTAGTGTGCAAGGCACCAACACACACACACGGATGTACACGTTCGCACACACAGCCCTTGCCCCGCACATCCGCTTTTAGAGTGACTTAGGCACAGAATGACACATGGTTACCCAAAGCTGCCACACAGCCACTCACCTGGTCACCCACATTTTGTACAACACCCGGGCAGATGGGCCAGGGTCATGGGGACACTGACACACACCGTCCTTTATACACGGCCACAGCTGCCCACATACCGCTGGGATTAATACAGTCCTCACTTGCTGTCACACAGCCGGTCGCACACAGATACACAACTCCCGGTCTCAGGCTCACAAGCCTTCCTCAGCGGCCCTCCAAGTCACAACCTCCCACTGTCACATACAGACTCTGCCTCAGGTACAAACACCCTCCCCCAATCATGCCCCAGGTCATGCACGGTTGGGCACACCTGCACAGCCACACACGCAAACTCTCAGTCACACCCAGCTGTGACACACAGGCACACACGTTTACCCAGCACCCTCCAGCACTTCACACACGTCCCCGTCAGTCACTCACACGTGAGTCCCGCCCCCTTGCCCACCTTGGGGGTGCGGGCGAGGAGTGGGGGGCTATAAAAGCCGGGCACCTCCTGCCATGATGGGGGACGTGAAGGATAAGCGACACACAAGGCCCCCTGAAGTCCCCCCACGACCCCACTTAGCTCGAGCGAGATGGCGGGTGTGGGCTCCGGGTCACCGAGAGGTTGAGAACCCCAAAGCTGGGATCAGGTTGTCTCCCAAACCATCCCACTTCTGAGGCTGGATCTGAAGCTCCCCTTCCCATTCCCAAAGCCAGGGTGGACGTCCCAGCCCCTCCCTCGCCGCGACGCCCCCTCCCTCGCAGCCGCGGGGGGCTCATGGAGCCCCCAGTCCCGTTTCTGCGGGGCCCCCTGAGCCCCCGCCCCTTCTGGAGCCCTCTGCGCCCGCACCTGCCTGCCGGGCCCCTACCTGTCCGGCGAGGCCTGAACACAGCAGCAGCAGCAGCGGCAGCGGCAGCGGCGGCGGCGGCGGCGGCGGGACCGTGAGCGGCCACATGACGTGCCCCCGGCCCGGCGTCCCGTTCCCCGCCCGCCCTAGCGACGCCTCGGCACGGGGACCGCCACCAGGCGCTACCCCGCCCGCCGGGCCGGGCGACCCTATGCCGCCGCCTCCCCGGCCTCGCGGGCGGCTGGGATTCCGCCCCACCCCCGCCCCTCGCTCGCTCCGAGTCTTTGTTGCGGGCTCCGCCCCCCGCCCCGCCCCCAGCTCGTCTTAGGGCGCCGAAGGAGCGGGGTCTGGGGTCGGCGAAGCGGGGCGGGGGGGAAGCCGGCACCCGAGAGGGTAGCTGGGATTGCGACCCAGAACCCCAAGGCCAATCTGGGGGTGGCTCATGGAGATGGGGACGGTGAGGGGGTTCCTTCACGTGGTAGTCAATTTCACCCTCCCTGGACATTTCCCACGTTATAAATGGGGCTGGGAGAGGGATCAAGGGGCAGGGGGCGTAGGAGGAAGGCCTGGTAGCAAAGAAGAGAAATTGAGAGGCCTCCTCTTTAAAAAGCTCAGGAGTCAACAGAGAAACTGAGACAGAGTCTGTGAAATTGGGCTTCGAGGGACGGATCACTGCAGGGACGGGGGCGGAGATGGAGACAGAAAGTGAGAGACAGATACAGGGGGCGGGAGATCTCCAGACTAGGCCAAAGGGGATGGCCAGCTGGTGGGCATCTTCCTTCCCCCATCACACCTGGGACAGTCTCTGTTTCCCATTGCAATGGCCCAAGACAAGAGACCAGATCCTGAGAGAATCAAAATATTAAGGCCACCTCCACACGAAGCTATTTGCATATGAAGGACGTCCTCGTCCAGCCTCCGGACTTTCTCTGCCTGTCCCCCCTCATCGGTCTCCCCAGATATCTTCCCTCACCAAAGTTCCTCTATGGTTTATTGGGTGAGGGAGCAAGCAAGTCAGGTTATAGAGAAATCAGCCATAAAATATTGGGAGTGGGGAAGCCTGGCATTTTTCTTACCCTACTGTGTGCCCTGTAGATAAGTTATGGTTTTGTCAAAGCAAGGAGAAAGAGCTTGTTATCCAATAAGACCTGGGTTCGACCCTGGTTCTGTCACTTCTTGGCCATGTGACCCCAGGCAAAGAGCTTTCCTTCTCTTAGGAGACCTGTTTCCTCTTGAGGTGCTGGGGACTTCTGTGACTTATGAGTGAATAGAGCACCTAACCAGCGCCCAATCCCCAGAGGGCATTACTACAATGAAGCGTGGGGTTGAGGACACTGGCCATGGGATGTGGGACACAAAACAGAATCTGAGCCAGGAAAGGCATCTCGTCATCCCTCTCCCTCTTTTTCCCAGATGCGAGATGATCTTTTTGCTGACTCCTCAGGCCAAGCCTGCATTAGGCATGGGATAGGAGAGGGGTATTGGTTGTTGGAACCCACGAGCTCTTGACGAAGAGTGGGCTGTGGTCAACTCGGGTGGAGGAGGGCCCTACTCGTCCCTGTCCCTTTCCTTGCCCTTGTTAGTGCTGTGTTTCAGAACCACGGACAATGTTCTCCTTGGGATTGGTCACGGAGGAGGTCATTGTATGGTCAAGCTATGGCCTGTGTTGTGTGGTTGACATGGGTCAATAGGCCCTTAGGTCCATTCCTCACCCTTCCCCTGCTCTGTTTCAGGAGAGATGGCCCCTGAAAACTACATTTCCCAGGTTCCCTTGATCCCTACAAACTACATTTCCCAGGCTGGGCTCAGGCAATGGGAAGCCTGGAGAGAGATTGGAGGACCGGAGAAAAAAAGAAGCCAGGGTATTTCTCCCTCTCTCTCCAGTTTGGGTGCCTCTGGCCGTGGCTGTTGTCTCAGCCTCTGTGGTCTCAGCCCCTTTGAGGGTCCCCACCATGGTTCATTCAGCTCCTGCCAGGTGGCCGTAACTCTGGTAAACACCTCCTCCCTTTGCTGCTTCAGATCTTGGAAGGCGGTGGCTTGCTATCCTAGAGTAGGTTCACCGCCCCCTATTTGCTCTTAAAGCTTAACTAACACGTCTGTAACTAAATCCCCATATTAAATTCTTGCTATTGAACTATCTGGCGTGAGCTTTGTTTTTCTGACTAGACCCTGGTCAATACATTCAGTGCTGTAGACGTAACCACAGCTGTGGTCAGTGGCACTGCCAGTGGCCTGATCATGCTGTGTCAATGTTCTATTAAACCGTGATCTGCACTGCCCTCAGCATCCCGGTTCTACTGTGGTCAGCATCGTGGTCAGTACTGTGGTCTCCACTGGTCATTCTTGACTGTGCTGTGGTCAGTGTGGTGGTCAGCTTCCTGGCTGTGTGTGGCTCAGAGTCACAATCACTGTCCTGGTCATGCTGTGGTCAGTGTTCTGACCTAGCGTTGGACAGTGACCTGGCCAGGCTATGGTCAGCATTATTATCGTGTTGTACTGTGGTCAGGGTCATACTCGGTGTCCCGGGTGTACGGTTGTCAGCTTCAAGATCAGCACCATGGTCAGTGCTACGATGAGCATGATGTCTGCCTTGTGCACCGTCACTGAAGAGAGATCAGCTTCTCGAGGACCTTGTACAATAAAACTGATGGACCAGGAGGCTTGGGGTCTGGTACTGCGCAGTCTGCTCTCCACAATGTGCAGAGGCAGGGGAGAAGGGCAGTGGACCCCTGCCAACTCTCGCCAGCTGGCCGTTGGGTTTTCTTAATTGATGCTTGGGTAGCCATTGGCTTTACTCACCTGTGACCCCTCTATGTGTCCAGCCAGAGGAAGAAACAGTCCAGGCCTTTGTTTTCGCATACTCTGCACAGGGCCTGACATGGAGAAGATGATCAAGAAGAATTTAATGAGTAAATGAATCTAGGCCATTCATGTCTACCCATACATTTGCTCTTGCTGACCCCTCCATATATTATTCAGGGCTCCTTTGATAGCAAGTAGCAGAAAGGCAACTTGAACCATCTTAAACAAAAAAAGAATATCTATTAGCTCACATAACTGAAAGAAAAATCCAGAGGTAATGGAATTCAGGCATGGCTGGATCCAGGGGTTCTGTTACCTCATCAGAATTTTGTCTCTCTCCATTTATCATCTCTACTATTCTCTACAAGGGATCCCTTTTAGCCAGGAGGTGTTAAAGATAATTCCCAGGAGCTTACCTCTTCCAAGCTCAGCAACTTCAGCAAAAAGAGAGCTTGCAAAATAATGTCTCTCATTGGTCCATCCCAAGTCATGTGCCCATCCCTGAGCCAATCATGGTTTCAGAGGAATTGATTATGTGGCTTGACCAGACCTGGCTCATAGGTCACCCCTCTGGACCCAGAAAGTGGAGTTAGCCTCATTCAATCTATATTGGATGGAAAACAAGGGAGTGAAGTGTATGTGGCAGGGGGAGATATGGAACTTTTACCATTGAAAGAGGGAAAAATTCCTGTGTAAGCAAAACCAAAAGACAATGAATTGACTCTCAGCACCATCCCAACCTCCTAGTGTGCATTCCTACACTACAGAGGCTGCAAAGCTAAAAATTATGTTTTCCAGACTCCCTTGCAGCTAGATTTCTGTATGGCAATGAGATTCTATCAATTGGAAGATTGAGATGTGGGTGGGGGAAGTGGATGGAGGTCATCTTTCTATTGTGGGTTTTCCTGCAGAGATGTTACTGTCTTCAGTCACCAGTGTCACTAGCTTTTGTTGAGAGGCAGTTGCAAGTGACAATGAGGGTAGCTTCCAAATCTCTAAATTACAACCATGGAGATGTATTTCTTTAAAAAAAAAAAAACAGTCTTATCAAGATATAATTCACGTACCATACAATTCACCCTTTAGTGTATACTTCAATGGCTTTTGGTATATTACATTATTAATTTTTTAAGTTGTAGTAAAATATAAGTATCATAAAATTTGCCATTTAAACTATCTTTCTTTCTTTTTAAAAAATATTTAATTAATTTATTTGGTTGCTCTGGGTCTTAGTTGCAGAAGGCGGGTTCCTTAGTTGCGGCTCGCCAACTCTTTATTTGTAGCATGCGAACTCTTAGCTGTGGCATGCATTTGGGATCTAGTTCCCTGACAAGGGATCGACCCCGGGCCCCCTGCATTGGGAGCTCAGAGTCTTAATCACTGTGCAACCAGGGAAGTTCCATCTTTCTTCCTTCCTTCCTTCCTTCCTTCCTTTCTTCCTCTTTCTTTCTTTCTCTTCTTCTTTCTTTCTTTCCTTCTTTCTTCCACACTGCGTGGCTTGTGGGATCTTAGTTCCCCAACCCAGGGATCAAACCCAGGCCCTCAGCCGTGAAAGCACAAAGTCCTTACCACTGGACCACCAGGGAATTCTCTGAACCATTTTTAAGGGTACAATTCAGTGGTATTAATTACCTCTTCAGTGTTGTGAAACCATCAACACTATCTGTTTTCAGAACTTTTTCGTCTCCCCAAAACTCTGTAACCATTAAACAATAACTCCTCATCTTTCCCATCCCCAACCCCTGGAACCTCTAATCTACTTTCTGTCTCAATGAATTTGCCTATCTAAGATATTTCATATAAGTGGAGTCACAAAATATTTGTCCTTTTGTGTCTAGCTTCTTTCACTAGACATAATGTTTTTGAGGTTTATCAAAACCTCAAAACATGGGGTTCAAAACAAAACCTCAAAGTATGGGCTTCCCTGGTGGCACAGTGGTTGAGAGTCTGCCTGCCGATGCAGCGGACATGGGTTCGTGCCCCGGTCCGGGAAGATCCCACATGCCGCGGAGCGGCTGGGCCCGTGAGCCATGGCTGCTGAGCCTGCGCGTCCGGAGCCTGTGCTCCGCAACGGGAAAGGCCACAACGGAAAAAAACCTCATGGTATGGCATGTATCAGGACTTTACTCCTTTTTATAGCTGAATAATATTCCATTGTATGGCTGGACCGGATTTTGCTTATGCATTATGGTGATGTATTTTTTTATTTTATTGGCATATAGTTGACTTACAATGTTGTGTTAATTTCAGGTATACAGCAAAGTGATTCAGTTACACATATACATATATTCATTCTTGTTATGGTGATGTATTCTTGAAGTCAGTGGTTCCCAGTGTGTTATTCCCCACCTTCCTATGTGAATATCAGAGGCAGAAGCTCCTGGAAGGGTCAATTCAGAAGTCATGTTCTGTAGTAAGTCATCCAATAGGCTTAGCCTAGAGCCCCATCCTTCTGCCTTCCAACAGTTTTGTAAGCACTAGCTTCCCTGATTTTGGTCCTTATTTCCTATAGCTAAACGCTGATTGATATGTTCTTGGAATATTCATTCCCCTTACCTGTTTGGAGAAAACCTTGTCATTCATGAAGTCCTAATACCCCAGGCTATGTGCGACTACCTACTCAGGGCTGCATCTCTCTCTCTCTCCCTCTCTCTCTCTCTCTCTCTCTCTCTCTTTCTCTCTCTCTCTCTCACACACACACACACTTTTTTTTTTTTTGGCTGTACTACGTGGCTTGCGGGATCTTAGTTCACGAACCAGGGATCAAAGCAATGCCCTCTGCCAGAGAAGCACAGAGTCCTAACCACTGGACCACCAGGGAATTCCCTACATCTCTTTAATAACAACCATCCCCACTCATCGCGCTCCCACTAAGGACTCAACACCAGGTGAAGTCCTCTCCACGCATTATTTCCTTTAATTCTTCTTCTTTTTTTTTTTTAGTTGTGGACACGGGATCTTTGTTGCAGCATGCAGCATCTTCGTTGCCACGTGTGGGATCTTCGTTGTTGCGTGCAGGATCTTTAGTTGCGGCATGTGAACTCTTAGTTGCAGCATGTGAGATCTACTTCCCTGACCAGGGATTGAACCTGGGCTCCTTGCACTGGGAGAATGGAGGTTTAGCCACTGGACCACCAGGGAAGTCCCTATTTCCTTGAATTCTTACAACAACCCTATGAGGTAGGAATGATTATCCCCAATTTAAGAATGCAAAGTCTGAGGCTCAGAGAGGTTAGCTAACTTGACCAAGGCCACCCAGCTACAAACAGCAGACATTGGGTTCAAACCCGGTTCTGTCTGACTCAAAGCCAACCTATTGACCTCCGTAGCATGATACTGGGTTATTTGTTCGGCATCTTTCCTTTCCTATCAAATCCACATAGACAACTGAGGGTCAGTCCTCCTGGAGACCCCTTGGAGAGAGCATAGATCCTGCCCTTCATAGTTGTCCCACCAGAGAGTGAGGGAGGGAGGTATTTATTCTCCAAGTCCCACGTGTCACCGTGGGAGGCCTGCTCCCAGGGGCATCAGCTCCTCAGCATTTCTGGTTTGGCCGGAATATGAGTTGAGAAAGCCCTGAGGCTAAAGTGTGCACAGGAACCCATGAGGGCAAGGGGGATACAGGCAGGACACCGACATCATCTGCCTCAGTCCCACTTTTCAGATGGAGGAATTGAGGCTCAGAGAAATTAAGACACTTGAGCAAGGTCACAGAGAGGGTGTACAGCAGAGCTAAGACCATAATTTGGTTCGTGTCGGATTCCAGACACGAGGCTTTTTATGCTGTGGTTGCAGGGGATATCTGTTCACGTGGCATCCAGAAGACCTGGTCCATCCCAGATGAGCTGAGCATCACCTCTTCCCCTCCCCGGCTTGCACATGCATCTCCATGGCGATCATTCCAGGCGCCCTCCAGGTCCAGGGCTCTGCTCTTCCAGTTGTTCACTCAGAATGGAGCCCAGCTCTCCTTCCATGTCCTAGGAGAGGCTCCTAAGTTCAGCCCTTGAGCCTGGGGGTTCCCCACAGACTGGCCCCACTGTTCAGCCCCATTCTTTCCTTCTCTTGGGCATTTCTCACCATGGAGCTGCAGCCACCAGAGGAACTCCCTCCCCTCCAGGCATCACACACACACACACACACACACACACACACTGACCATGTGAAAATGAGAATTTGTACCCCAGTTGCACAGGCCTGGCCTCAAGTGAACTGACACACAAACACACAACATGGACTTAGAGTCACCCGGGGACACTGCACCCCGATAAATGGTCCAGGCACAATGCCATGCTCAGACGGAACAGTGTCACCCAGAACCAGCACATACAACCACATGCAACACACAGCCTGATACACGTTCCAGGCAGAAGAGCCCACAGAAACCCACACACACACCCATCAAATGGTGGAATAACGTCAGAGGTGAACCAACCACAGTTACCCAAGAACGAGCACTCACAAATACATTTGATCCAACACACACACAGACCCCCAACACAAAAAACACCCAAACCCCATGGTTCAGACGCACAGCTCACACACACATATTCACGTATGTGGAGATCTATGAAACCGACATATCGTTCATACAGTAACATGCACAAACTCACAAGACAATCACACAAAACAGGGCAGGTAGTTTAAGCACAACACACAGACACAAAAAAGAGGCACACCGGGGGAGCGTCCCTGGTGGTGCAGTGGTTGAGAGTCTGTCTGCCGATGCAGGGGACACGGGTTCGTGCCCCGGTCCGGGGAAGATCCCACGTGCCGCGGAGCGGCTGGGCCCGTGAGCCATGGCCGCTGAGCCTGCGCGTCCGGAGCCTGTGCTCCGCAACGGGAGAGGCCACAACGGTGAGAGGCCTGCGTACTGCAAAAAAAAAAAAAAAAAAAAAAAACCAAAAAACCAAAAAAAAAAAAAAAGAGGCACACCACTTGTATAAAACCCACCCACAGACCCACAGTTCAGACACAGCCACAAAGTACAGGCAGACAGTTCACACACACCCACAGGGACCCATGACACAACACAGACACCCACAACACGCAAACCCCAGGCCGGAGCAGTGTGGGAATGAGGTTGTGAGAAGCAGGGGAGGGGGAGGGGGACCAGATGACTCAGGAGGCCTCTCTGGGGGAGGATACGGAGGAGGGAGGGCGGGTGGACAGGCAGGCGTCCAGTGCATATGGTTCCCATTAAAGGCCTGGGAATTGAGGAATGAGCTGGCGGGACAAGGAGACCTAGCATCACTTCCCAGCCCTGCCAAGCCAGGAAGGAGAGAAGCCCTAATCCAAGGTTATGGGGCCGGAACTTGGCTCAGAACCACAGCAGCTCCTACCAAAAGCGGTCTACCCTGAGCCAGACCTGGCCGGGGCTCATTTCAACCCCTGCAACAGCCCTGGGAAGGGTTTCACAGGAGAGGAAAGTGAGGGGCTCAAAGGGGTTAAGCCATTGCCTGAGGTCACACAGCTAGCAAGTGGTAGAACTGGGAGTGGAGCCCAGGTCTCTGTGCAGCTGCCACCCCAGCCCCAAGGCAGATGCACAGACTCCTCCAGCTATCCACAAGCAGAGACCGGGCACTCAATCCAGGCCCAGCCTGCACTGGCTTTAGGGAAGCCCCGTTTTCAAGTAATTGAGAGTTAGGAGTAGGGTGCCTGCACAGATGGGCAGGGTTCACTGAGTGTGACGAGGGGGCCCAGATCTAGCCTGAGGGGTCAGCATCAGGGAGTGACACCAGAGTTGCAATCCGAGGGATGAGTAAGAGCTGGCAGGGCGTGGTGGGCAGAAAGAAGAGCAGGCGCAAAGGCCCTGAGGCCACAAGGTGCAGGAGGCTAGGTCTCCTGATGAGGTGTGGTGGCAAGTGAGGCCAGAACCGCAGGTAGAAGAACCTGGACTTTGTCTTAGGGCTAAAAGGGAGTCTCGCGAGAGTGGTGATCTGAAAGGTACATCGTGAGGTTTGGGCAACCAGCATGAATATCCTACTCAGGATAGATGAAAATGCACCTTCTCCCTAACCCAGAATTTCCTAACTTCTTATATCCTTAGACACCCTAGAGATACTTACCATGTGCAACACATGCCTAGATGTTTGAAGAGGAACAAAATGGGAAGTACCTGAAAGTTTATGAGTAGGAGAACAGCTAACTCTGCTGAGGTGAGCATTTTCAAAGCAATTAAAAAGACAAGACTAGAAATACTTGTGCCTACATGGAGAAGATGAAAAAATCTCTGGCTGAACTAACAAAGCGAGTCACAAAAAAACATGTTCAGTATCGTACCAGTGTGAGATAGTTTAGAAACTTGCAAAATCATGTTGTCCATCATCCCTGGATACAGCTTTCTGTAAGCAGTAAACATGGAGAAATAAACTGAGGTCAAAAATTCCCACAACCGGGCTTCCCTGGTGGCGCAGTGGTTGAGAGTCCGCCTGCCGATGCAGGGGACGCGGGTTCGTGCCCCGGTCCGGGAAGATCCCACATGCCGCGGAGCGGCTGGGCCCGTGAGCCATGGCCGCTGAGCCTGCGCGCCCGGAGCCTGTGCTCCGCAGCGGGAGGGTCCACAACAGTGAGAGGCCCGTGTACCGCAAAAAAAAAAAAAAAAAAAAAAAAAAAAATTCCCACAACCTAGGGAAAGGAAAAAATAGGAAGTTAGGGTTTCATGGGGACGGAGTTTCAGTTGCGGAAGATGAAAAAGTTCTGGAGGTGGGTGGTGGGAATGGTTGCCCAACAATGTGGATGTATTTCATGTCACTGAACTGGACACTTAAAAATGGGTAAATGGTTTAAATTTTATTTTATGTATTCTTTTTTGGCCGCGCTGCACGGCATGAAGGATCTTAGTTCCCCAACCAGGGATCGAACCCCCAACCCCTGCAGCGTAAGCACGGAATATTAACCACTGGACCTCCAGGGAAGTCCCTAAACCCATGGTTTTAATTCTCCACATTCATCTACCCTTGCTGGGGAAGGGAGAGGAATGCAATGGCAGAAATGTATACAGGAGGCATCAATTGTGGGTATGATGCTTTATTTCTTAGGTTGGGTGGTGGGCACATGAGTGTTCATTATGAAGTTTCTCTCTATCTCTCCCTCTCTCTCTCTCCCCATATATTTACATGTATGTTGCATTTTAAGTGTTGCATATGTATGCATATTTTTATATATGCAACACTTAAAATGTAACACTTTTGTAGCACTTACCACATGGCAGACATTGTTCTAAGTATGTGATCTATTTTAACGACTTTAATCCTCACAAAATCTGACGCTGTAGGTGCTATTATTCACCCCACTTTACAGCTCTGGAGACTGAGGTTCAGAGGGGTGAAGGTCACATCTGATATAGCAAAGGAGCTGAAACTTGGACCAGGTGGTTTGGCTCTAACCACTACACAACACTACCTCCATAAACCTTCCATATTTCATTCATCAGTTTTGCCACACTTGGAATGGATCCGAGAAGAAGGTGTGTCTCCGGGGTGGGGGGGCATGGGAAAGGGCATCAGGATTTTCTGGGTGCTAGAAACAGTCTACATCTTATTTAGGGTGTGTAGACAACTGTCAAAACTCCTCCAACAGAACACTTAAGATCAGTGCATTTTATTGTACATATTGTGTGCCTGGATGAAAACAATTTCTAAGAAAGAAAGAATACTCAATCTAGCAATTCCACTTTTGGAGATAGATCCAAAAGAATCAAAAGCAGGGTCTCAAAGAGATACTTGCACTTTCATATTCATAGCAGCATTATTCGCAGTAGCCAAGAGCTGGAAGCAACCCAAGTGTCCATCAGTGGATGACTGGATATACAAAATGTGGTCCATCCATCCAATGGAATATCATTCACCCTTAAAAAGGAAGGAAATTCTGATACATGCTATAACATGGGTGAACCTTGAGGATATGATGCTCAATGAAATAAGCCAGTCACAAAAAGACAAATACTGCATGATTCCACTCATGTGAGGTCCCTAGATGAGTCAGATCCATAGAGACAGAAAGTAGAAGGTGGGTGCCAGGGGCTGAGGTGGGAGGGCATGGAGAGTTGTTTAAAGAGTATAGAGTTTCGGTTTTGCAAGATGAAAAAGTTGTAGAGATCTGTTGCCCAGCAACGTGAATATACTTAACACTACTGAACTGTACACTTAAAAATGGTAGATGGTAGGGCTTCCCTGGTGGCGCAGTGGTTGAGAGTCCGCCTGCCGATGCAGGGGACGCGGGTTCGTGCCCCGGCCCGGGAAGATCCCACATGCCGCGGAGCGGCTGGGCCCGTGAGCCATGGCCGCTGAGCCTGCGCGCCCGGAGCCTGTGCTCCGCAGCGGGAGGGTCCACAACAGTGAGAGGCCCGCGTACCGCAAAAAAAAAAAAAAAAAAAAAAAATGTAGATGGTAAATTTTATGTTATGCAGTTTTTCACCACAAAAATAAAATAAAATAAGAAATTTACCAAGGGGGAAAAAGCGTGTATAAAGGAGATTAGACTAGCATCATGGAAAGACAGGACAACCTCTTGGTGTCAATCTGGGTCTTCCATCTGCTCAGCCACCCGTCTTCCCAGTGCTGCACTGTCACCTTCAGGGTCCAGGCCCGTCCTCTCGAAAGGAAGCTCTGCTGTCTGGGGCACTCAGCACAGGAGGCCACACATCTGCCCTTGTGGGGTCAGGACCTCTTTGCATGGCCAGATGTGGATCGGCGCGGTTCTGCATGGGTCAGTGCCTCTGGGCCTGGCTGTGTGAGATGTCACATGGCTCCCTCCCTCTCTCTCTGTATGAGCTACCGCTTCAGGGATGCCTCCTCCAGGAAGCCTTCCTTGACTACTCTGTCTCAACGAACACCCCTCTAGTCCTCCTCCCTGCCTTATTTTTCTTCATAGCACCACCTGACATATCATATATGTATTTGCTTACTGTCTGTCAACCCCACTAGTATTAACTCCACGAGGGCAGGGATCTTTGTTTTGTCCACAGCTGGGTACCCAAAGCCTAGAATAGTGCCTGGCACATGGTAGGTGCTTAACAAAGATTGGTTGATTGATTGAATGAATGTGTGGGCAGAGGGAGGGTTATCTCTGAACCACCCATGATGGAGTTTACCTGGGCCCACATCTGCGGCTTGTGTGTTGGTGGCATGTCTCTGTGTGGGGCTGCGTGTTCCTCTGTGTGCCTAGCACGTGCCAGGCCCCAGGATACAGTAGTTCTATGTGTGACAATGGGGATCTCCCTCCAGATGTGGCTCCATCTCTGAGGGTGGGTTTGTGAACACGGTTTTTTTTGCAGGGCAGCTCTAGGTGTATGTCCAGACACAACTGGGTGTGTGCAACTTTCTGTGTGGCCTTTGTGTGTCAGTGTATCTGGATCTGGCTGAGGTGTAGGGGAGTGTGTGATGCGGGTCTGCCTGAGTCTGCTTGTGGGTCCAGGAAGTGACTTGCAGCTGTGGTAGCAGCGGGGGATGGAAGGAGGTGACAAGATGAGGGTCCGATTCCATGAGCCCTTGGTCTGCATATGTCATTGTTTGTATCTCCCACAATGTTGTGAGTGTGTATGTGTAACATCCCCTGCTCCACCCACCCCCTACAACCCGGTCTGAATCTGCAGCCGGGCCCCCACGCTGGCCGCCCTGCCCCACCCCCAGCTCTGGAGTAATTGCTCCTGAAGCACAAGCAGTGCGATTAATTATGGCTGCTGAATATGCAAATCAGCTGGGAATTTCCCAGCAGCCGCCAGGGTGCCGGTGACGATGCTGGGTAAATACACAGAGCTGAGCGTGCAAGGCCTAAAATTCCCTCCTTACACCTTTGTCAATTACCCTTTAATTTAGCAGGGCTGAATTTGTAATTCTTTAATGAGCTTTTACATAATTAAAGAGTCATTACACTTTTTTTTTTTTTTTTTTTTTTTTTTGCGGTACGCGACCTCTCACTGTTGTGGCCTCTCCCGTTGCGGTGCACAGGCTCTGGACGCGCAGGCTCAGCAGCCATGGCTCACGGGCCCAGCCGCTCCGCGGCATGTGGGATCCTCCCGGACCGGGGCACGAACCCGTGTCCCCTGCATCGGCAGGCGGACTCTCAACCACTGCGCCACCAGGGAAGCCCACCATAAGCATTCTTGAGTTAAAGATGTTTGAGAGAGGAACTAAAAGGAAGGCAGGCTCCGGTCTACATTTGGGTTGATAGACATCAACCCAGGGTGAAGAAATCAGCAAAAGCAACACATCTGGAGAAGAGATGACCAGGAGAAACACCACCCCCTAAGAGCCCTCATTGGTATTTGAGGGTTTCTGGGTTCTTCATTGTGTGTCGGATACTTCCTCAAGACTCTACATGGGGAGCTCCCTGGTGGCCTAATGGTTAGGATTCTGGGCTTTCACTGCTGTATGCTGTGGCCTGGGTTCAGTCCCTGGTCAGTGAACTGAGATCCCTCAAGCTACTCGGCCAAAAAAAAGACTCCACTTGGGGCTTCCCTGGTGGCGCAGTGGTTGAGAGTCCGCCTGCCGATGCAGGGGACACGGGTTCATGCCCCGGTCCGGGAGGATCCCACATGCCGCGGAGCGGCTGGGCCCGTGAGCCATGGCCGCTGAGCCTGCGCGTCCGGAGCCTGTGCTCCGCAACGGGAGAGGCCACAACAGTGAGAGGCCCGCGTACCGCAAAAAAAAAAAAAAGACTCCACTTGGTTCTTCCCTCACATCCTTCAGGTCTCTGCTAAAACACCAGCTCCTCAGCAAAGCCTCTTCTGACCAACCTATTTCAAGTAAGCCCCCGACTCCATCACTCTCCATGTAACCTGTTTGATTTTCCTTCACAACAATTAATGCTACCTGAAGCCACATTACATAGAGATTTGTGTAGAATCTGTTTTCCTCAGAAGTAAGGTCCTGAGGGGCAGATACGGCATCTTTCTTCTATCTCCACATCTGGAGCAATGCCTAGTGCTTACTACACACTCAATAGAGCTAAACAAATGAATAAGTGTATAAAGGGATGAACTCATGGATTAACCTCTGGGCACCAATATTCTTCATAGAGTTAGCACTCTTAGTAACATTTATGGAATGAATAAAGGAATCTAGAGCAAGTATTCAGGTGGCCTTAGAGGGCTGCTGGCAGGAATAGCAGAGTAAGCTCTAGTTTTGGGGTTTTTTAAAATAAATTTATTTTTGGCTACATTGGGTCTTTGTTGCTGGGCATGGGCTTTCTCTAGTTGCGGTGAGCAGGGGTTACTCTTCGTTGCGGTGCACGGGCTTTTCATTGCGGTGTCTTCTCTTGTTGCGGAGCACGGGCTCTAGGCATGTGGGCTTCAGTAGTTGTGGCTTGCAGTCTTCAGTAGTTGTGGCTCGCGGGCTCCAGAGTGCAGGCTCCATAGTTGTGGCGCACGGCTCAGTTGCTCCACGGCATGTGGGATCTTCCGGGACCAGGGCTCAAACCCATGTCCCCTGCGTTGTCAGGTGGATTCTTAACCACTGCACCACCAGGGAAGTCCCAAGCCCTGGGTTTGAGGGAGGCAATTCACTCCAACCTGCTACCTCTACCCACACAATCCCACCTGATCCAACTTAACTCACACCAGCCCTCCATCACTCCTAACTCAACAATGTCTATCAAGTGCTGAATGGATAAACAAAATGCAGTAAATTATTATTCAACAATAACAAGGAATGAAGTTCTGATGCATTCTGCAACATGAACTGTGACATTATTATGCTAAATGAAAGAAGCCAGACATAAAGGACCACATATTGTATGATTCCATTTATATGAAATGTGGAGAACAGGCAAATCCGCAGAGACAGAAAGATTAGTGGTTTCCTACCACTGAGAGGTTTGGAGGAGATGATGGGTGACTGCTCACGGATATGGGATTTCTTTCTGAGGTGATGAAAATGTTCCAAATTGATGGTGGTTATGGTTGCACAAGTCTGTGAATACCCTAAAAACCATTTAATTATACACTTTAAATGGGTGAATTATATGGTATGTGAATTATATCTCAATAAATCTGTTTTTTAAAACCTTCAACCCAACATCTAACCCCAAATTCAAGTCACCCCAAACCCAACTCTCATCTTAACTGATCACATCTTACCTTACCACACTGGCAATCCCTACCCCATATTCATAGTAACCCCTACTTACCTCTACTCAGTTCATTCTACTTCTTAAATCAACCCTAATTCAATTCAACCCAATATCCAATTCCAAACCCTTAATGTAATCCACTCATCATTCCAACCCCCAATTCAACAGATCCCCAAACTGATTCAACACACTTCAAACCACCCTCCAACTCAACTTATCTTCAACCCACTTCAATGTAATTTACCCTACCCTTAACCCCTAACCTCCAACTCACCACAAGGGTCAACTCATAATTCAAATCTCTTCACCCCCAACTCACTCCCTTGACCTGCCACCCAAACCTTTGACCCCTAGTCATTTTATCTCAAACCAAAACCACATTCCATGTCACCTCTTGATACATCCCCTCAACTCAGGCAGTGATTCCAAGACCAATCAAGGTCAACATGGAGATCTGTCTACTTTCTTTTTTAAAGTTAAATGTCTTCCTAATAGGTTCACAATTTTTCCCAGCTTTATTGAGATATAATAGACATATGACATTGTAGATGTTTAAAGTGTATATAACATGTTGATTTGATACACTTATATATGGCAAAAAGATTACCACCATAGCATTAGCTAACACCTCCCTCACGTCACATATTTACCACTTCTTTTTTTGTCCTGAGAACATTTAAGATCTGCTCTCTTAGAGATCTGACTATTTTTTCAACTTTTCCTCTAGCAGCCTAAGTTAATAAACAGGCCCATCACTTCCAGTGAATCCCATTATAATTAGGTTCCCCGACCCCCAAAGCTACCTCTACCAAAAGACTCAATTATTAAGACAGGTGGTGGCAGATTCCTTGGGTGAGACAAGAGCCTGACCCTAAGAGAGATATGGCCAGCGTCAGATGAAAAGCAGACAGGGACACAGTTCACTGGTTTATTCTCAGACTTGAGATGCCAATTATGCCCTATGGCCTGGGGCGGGGTGGGGGGCGGACTTGGGGATCATGCTAGAATCTCTCTCATCATATCCCAGCCCTCCCTAAGGAAGAAGCAGATTAAATATACAACAGAGGGGGTTTTTCCTTTTAATACAGACCCAGGTATAAATAGGGCAGCACCATTAGGATCCTGATTTACCCTCCACCATCCTGGTCCCCAAACCATCTGGCATGGCAAGGTGCATTTGGGGAGATACGGGGGGAAGCAGTATTCAGAGCTAGCGGGGCTGAGGCAGCAGAGGGAACACACAGCTCAGCCCAGGGAAATCCCACTTCCCTCTGTCGTCTGACTTCAGTCCATTCGCTGTGAACCCACCTGAAAATAGGAATGAGTGAAGAGGTCCCAGCCTGGGATCAGGAGACATCCAGTGCTTAACTATGCGGAAGGTAGCACCAAAGGGTGTTGAGAGCACTGACTGAGGGGTGCGAGGCAGGCATGGGGGGCATTCATCAGCTCTGGGTTAGAAGTTCATTGCATGGGGGTCAGGGGAGGGAGTTGAGCATCGGGTGAGCAGGAAGGGGAGACAGAGCCAGACTACAGTTATGCCAGCCGGGGTGAAGTGCAGGGCAATGGGACTCATGGGCCAGGGGAGTCCAGCCTCCAGACCCCCGGAATGGAGAAGGAATACTGTTTGACGGTGATGAGCAGACTGTCCCCTGGCTCCACAGTCCCAGGAGACGATAAATGTGATGGCTTCAAAGCCTCAGCACCAAATGTGCCCCATCTGGGGCTCCCTCATTTTCCCTCCCACCCGTGAAGCTCTCAGCTGCTAAAGCAGACGGGGCCCAGTTCAAACCCAAATTTCTGGTTCGTCTGGCCAAAGTCAGCGGACGCCACATCCCATAAGGGCAGAAATCCCACTCGGGAAGAGCTGAACTGGAAGAGGGTCTTCGTCTGTCCCTTCCGGAGCTGACCGGGGGAAGACACGGATGCTGAGTCAGGGGGAGGGTAGCCACAGCCTCCCGCCCTGCTCTGGCCAGCCCCTCACCCCTCCCTTACCCTGCAGCCGTCGTAGGGGACAGTGATGGTGGCTGCTGCCGTCTGGTTGAAGGACAGCTCCTCCCCGTTGGTCCCAAGGAAACTGACAGAGCGGCCATGGTCTCCTGCAGCTTCGTCCAGCCAGGCGGCCGAGTTCTGGCAGGAGTATGTGAAGCTCTGGCGGGCTGTGGCACTCAGCAACTTCAGGAAGGTCAACTGCACCACACTCACCGGGGCCCCATCAGCATCCACGTAGGAGAACTGGAGGTGGGACAAAGAAGAGGTGAGCGTGCTCCATTCGCCTCTACTCCTTCTGAGGTACCCACCTCTCAGGATCTCCACCCACCGCAGACCTGCCCGCCCTGCCACGTCCTCATCTTTATCAGCCCCACCAGCCACCGGTCGTCCACGGTTCTCTTGCAAGCCCCTAGGCACGTGTGGCCATTGAGCCCTTGAAAGGCAGCCGGTGAGACTGAGAAAGTTTTCAAAACTTTATTTAAATGTTAATTTTTTTCTGTTGGCACTCATTTTTAAAAAATGGAAGTATAAGGGCTTCCCTGGTGGCGCAGTGGTTGAGAGTCCGCCTGCCGATGCAGGGGACAAGGGTTCATGCCCCGGTCTGGGAAGATCCCACATGCGGCGGAGCGGCTGGGCCCGTGAGCCATGGCCGCTGAGCCTGCGCGTCCGGAGCCTGTGCTCCGCAACGGGAGAGGCCACAACAGTGAGAGGCCCGCGTACCGCAAAAAAAAAAAAAAAATTGAAGTATAGTTGATTTACGATGTCGTGTTATTTTCAGATTTACAGTGAAAAGTTTTAGTTATTTGTGTATGTGTGTGTATATATATATATATACACATATACTCATATATATTATTTTTCAGATTCTTTTCCATTATAGGTTATTACAAGATATTGAATATATAGTTCCCTGTGCTCTACAGTAGGTCCTCATTGTTCATCTATTTTATATATAGTAGTGTGTATCTGTTAATCTCAAATGCCCTAATTTATCCCTCCCTCCCCTTTCCCCTTTGGTAACTGTAAGTTTGTTTTCTATGTCTGTAAGTCTATTTCTGTTTTGTAAATAAGTTCATTTGTATCATTTTTTTAGATTCCACATGTAAGTGATATCATATATTTGTCTTTCTCTGTCTGACCTACTACACTTAGTATGCTAATCTCTAGGTCCATCCATTTAAATTTTAATTTTTTATTTAATTATTTAATTTAAAACTTGTAACGTTAATTTATAACTAATAACTGAGCTTCAATCCATTTATCAGAAAACTGAGGTTTGGAACAACTTGAGGATGTGAATATACTTTTTCAACTGCAGGTTTTATGCAATTTAAGTACTTCCAAGGGAAGTTAGTGTCCAAATTACGATGTGCTATAAATATAAAATATGCACCAGACTCTGAAGAACTCAGAGGGGGAAAGTTTAAAATGCCTCAATAATCTTTATATTGATATGACAATATTTTGGATATATTGGGTTACATAAAATATATTATTAACTTGAGATAACTGGCTTGGTAACGCGTCCTGGCTTCCTTCTCTTCCCTGTACCCTTTCATGTTCCACAATTGATGTTTTCTGGAATCACGTCCCAGATAAGCCCCTTGCAATAGAGTCTTTGCCTCAGGGTCTCTTTCAGGGGAACCCAAACCAAGATACTCCCTGACATTATATTATAGCTTTGTTTCCTTGGTTATGGTCTGTCTGCTTCCTTGGTCCTATTCCCAGTAGAATATCAACTTCATGAAGTTAGGAACTTTTCTTTGCTGCTATGTTCCCAATGTTTAGCATACACATATATGTAACATAAACAAATCCCAAATGAACCCAAGATTCCACTCCATCCCGTAAACCTGACCTTCTTCCCATTTACATATCTCAGAACCTCACTAGACATCAGTCCCTCAAACCAGGAACCTGGGTGTCATCCCTATCTCTTCCCTCCCCTCCATCTCATCAATTACTCACCTGATAGGTCCTATTCACGTGCCATCTCATCAGTTACTAGGTCCTATTGACTTGTCATCCCATCAATTACTAGGTCGTACTGACTTCCCCTCTCAGAGGTTGTTCTAAGCCATGCCCTCCTCTCCATCCCCATAGCACCAGCTCCAGCCTGGTCCCTTCCTTGCTCTCTTGGACCAACACCTCAGTCTTCTGGGTCTCCCAGCCTCCAAGTTCCCCATCACCACCTCCACCAGCTCAGAGGCATTTTTCTATCACAGAGATTTAATCTCGGTGCCTCCCTCACTTAAAAACATTCCATGGCTCCCTACTGCTCATAGATCTTTCTGAGGAAGTGGGCCTAGCTCACACCCACCTCCCCAGCCTCTTCTCCTACCACATTCCCCCTCACACTCTCTAGAGCAGAGCAAGTCACCTTTTCTTTAAATTTACCAGGCCCTCTCTTGACTCTGAGCCTTCATATATCCTGTTCCATCTGCCTGGAACACTATTCCTTGTCCTCCCAAACTTGCAACCCAACTTATTCCTTAGACCTCAGCTGAGCTGTGACTTCTACCAGGAAGCCTTCAGGTCCTTCCAGCACTGCCTCTGGATCGCCACCATGACCTGTGCTTTGCCCTATCATACATCTGATGCTGTGATCATCAAGAGGCAAAGTGAGTCTATCCTTTTCATCTCACCTCCTCCAATTCCCATGCTGGTTCCCACCAATTTTTATACCATCCCCACCTTGGCCTCCAGGGCAACTCACCTTCTTCCCTCGACGGAATGTGCTATACCAGCTTCCCAGCTTTTCTCTGGACCAGGAGGCCAGTTTCACCTGGGGAGTGGAGGGGACGGTGTAGCAGGTGCCCCAGGGGGCCACCATGTCCTTTCTGCATTTACCTCCCCACAATGAAAGCTACTGACTGTAATTATCAGGGACTCTCAGTCTGTTCTCTGACTGTTGGACTGAACTTGGCTGGTACACAGGACAGACCCAAGAGGCTGGGTGTTCCCGCCTTCTGAGGCAGCCTCCACCAATGATTGATGAGAGCTGGTGGATAAATGCCCCGGCTCCCTCTCCCCGAGGTGGGGGACAGCTCCCAGGAGCCTACCCTACACTGTCTCCTGGAAGTCCCCAGTGGAACTGAGCCTTGGGTGTCCAACGGTGATGTTTTAACAGCACACCCCTTATTGGCTGCCTCCCCTGGCCCCTCTCACTTACCCCTCCTGGGATCACCTCCTAAATAAATGATTTGCCCTTGTCAAACCCTCATCTCAGGGTCTGTGTCTGGGGAACCCAAACCAAGAGTGTTCCTCACTCCCTGCCCCAGCCTCTCTCTGGGCAGAAGGAAGATGAGCTGGTGAGAGATCAGGCTTCAGGTGTCAGCAACTGTTTAGAGATCAAGCCCTGACCTCAAGCCCCCATAAATTGGGTGGGGGGTGAGCTCGTCTAAATTTGCATCCACTAGGGTATCTGAGTTCCCACTAAACCAGGGCTCTGACCAGTAAAAAATAAGAATAAATAAGAAGGACATTATTGGGCACTTTTGCAGGCCCTGAGCTTACAATGTGTTTTCCCTGCAGTAGAGGTATTAACACAGTGACGCACATAGTCAGTGTTCATTCAGTGTCCCCTGATATGTTCATTGGCGCCTCAATGGCACAACCACCCTATGAGGTAGATACTTTCTTGAACCCCACTTTACAGATGAAAAAACTGAGGTGACAGATCTGGATTGCAGTCTGAGCAGTCCAGGGTCCAGAAGCTCACTGCACACCCACTGCCCTCTATAGCCAAGCCTGGGGCTTGGTGTCACAGGCTGTTAGGCTCAGGGCTCCCCGATGGAGAACCCCAGGATTTCTGGGGAACCAGGTGGAGGGCAGTGAGCCCATGGGGCCTATAAGACAGCAGGTTAGGGCACAATAGAGCAAGGTTAAGGGCTGGGACAAGAGCCAGACTGTCGTGGGTAATCTTGTCCCTCTCTGTGCCTCAGTTTCCCTGTCTGGGGGATGATAACAGAATTTTATTTTTTTAATTGAAGTATAGTTGATTTACAATGTTGTGTTAGTTTCAGGTTACAGAAAAGTGATTCAGTTATACATACATACATATCTTTTTTTTCAGATTCTTTCTCCTTATAAGTTATTACAAAATATTGAGTATAGTTCCCTGTGCTACACAGTAGGTTCTTGTTGGTGACCTATTTTAGGGATGATAACAGGATGGCCACATTGGTGGTTGTTAATGCAGCCAAGCGCTTAGGGCTGGCATACATACCTGCTATTTCAAGGTTCTCCATCGTTATTGATTTCTTTACTAGATTTTCTTATCTGTCTTTCCCCATAGAAAATGAGCTCCATAAAAGCAAAGCAGTTTTTTTTTTGGATTCTCTGCTGTAATCCCAGCATTTCAAGGAGTTGGCATACAGTAGGTGCTCAATAGATGTTAGTTGAAGGAAAAATAAAGTCCCAGTCAACGCCTGGTGTGTGTGTGTGTGTGTGTGTGGACAGGGTATGAATGAAATGGTTTCCAGAGTCTGGTCCCTCCTTCCACCACCACCACCTCCCACTTCACCCCCAGAGGTACTCACGGTCTCAAACTTCTTGTCTGGGTAAAGGCAGGTCTCTCCTCCCGCCGTGAAGTTGCAGAAAACCCTGAGCGCATCCCGCGCGCAGCCCTGATTGGGGTCAATCCAGTATTCCCCTGCCGCAGAGCCAGGTAGGGCGGATGAGCCGGGCGGACCCCGAGGCTCCCCGCCCACCGGGGGAGAGACGGAACCTCACCGTCGAGCAAATGCGGGTGGTTGCGGTGCAACTCGCTGCACACGAGGCCCGGGTTCTCAGCCGTGCCCGGAGGGCGTCGCAGCTGCTCCAGTTCGAAGCTCAGCGACGTGATCGAGGCCAGCACCTCCTCCAGGCCGCCCTCCGGGACTCCCGGGCTCGGGACCGAGCGCCGGCGCCGGCGCAGCCCGTGCAGCTGCGCAGATGGACCCTGGGCGGAGGTGGGGATGGAGGAGAGGAGGAGATCAGAGACGCAGGAGGAAGAGACAGGGAGAGAGAGGGGCAGAAATGAAAGACGTGGGGGGCAGAAAGACACAGGGGTAGGGGGAGAGGAGAAAGGGGAGGGAGAGATAGAGACAGGGACAAGGGGAGATAGACAGTCAGAAACAGAGACACGGGAAGGAGAGAGACAGAAGGGCTCAGAGATGGGGAGAGGCCGAAGTGGAGAGAGGATAAAAAGAGACAAAACCACAAAGTCAGGCAAAGGAGAGAGAGAGAGACAAGGACAGAGAGAGACAGAGAGAGGGTGCGCCCGGAAGAGAGAAACAAAGATAAAATAGTGAAACAAGTGTTTGAGATAGAGACAGAGAAAGGCCAGGAGAGATGGACATAAGAGATACTGTCAGAGCCCCCATGGATGTCCCCCCCAACGCCCTACACACAGCCCAGATCCTCCTTCAGCTTTTGGGCCCACCTCCCACCCCACCTGCACCCCCTGAACACCTGGTGTTCCGCCCAGTTCTGGGCACTGAGGGACCCAAGGGGGACACACTCCGACATAGTCCCTGGGTAACTCACCTGGGGGCCGGGGGGACCTGGGGGTCCAGTGTCTCCGCGGGGACCTTGGGATCCCTGTAGGGAGAAGTCATTTGGGTGTGAACTCTGTCTATGGAGACCGCTGCCTGCCAACACACACACACACACACACACACACACACACACAGCACTGGGGGTAAGGACATGCAATTTGCAGCACCAAGCATAAACTGCACATTTTCTTTCTATATGTGAACACCTCTGAAGTCATCATCTGTGACAAGTCATAGTTTACTTGGTAGAACTGTTTTCTTCCATAGCAGTTTATAAAACAATGGCTCATCTTACAATGGATGGCATCTTAGATTTGACAAAATACAATGGTAGGTAAGGTAGAGAGCTAGTGGGAAGCAGTCGCATGGCACAGGGATATTGGCTCCGTGCTTTGTGACAGCCTGGAGGGGTGGGATAGGGAGGGTGGGAGGGAGGGAGACGCAAGAGGGAAGACATATGGGAACATATGTAGATGTATAACTGATTCACTTTGTTATAAAGCAGAAACTAACACACCATTGTAAAGCAATTATACCCCAATAAAGATGTTAAAAAAAAAATACAATGGCAGGTGTTGAAGAAATACTTGTTGAATGCCTGACTGACTGAATAAATAAATGAATGAATGCAAAGGCCCTGAGCGTTCTAGCGCAGTTGAAGGGGGCTGGGGTGTGGGAGCCCAAGGGAACAGTGAGTACTCACCAGGGACCCCTTTGAACCTTTCTGTCCTGGAGGACCCTGTGGGGTAGAGACAGGGAGAGCCGGAGTCCTGGCTGGCCCAACAAGGTGACCCCACCCCACAAATCCCTCATACTCACCACCACACCTCGGGGTCCAGGGTGGCCCAGAGAGCCGATGGGACCAGGGGAACCCTGGAGAAAGGACGTCAGAGTCATCATTGATAAGGTTCATCCCTATGGTCCAGACACATCCCCCAGACAGGCTTCCAGTTCCCTCCAAAGAAGACCCCAAACCCCAGATGCAGACTTCAAGCTTCAAGTCCCCAGAGAGAGCCCCCCATTTTCTCCAGACACAACCCCTATCATTCTAGACCCAGGCTTCCCAAATCCCCATACCCACAGTCTCCAAACAAGCCCCACTTCTGACTTCCCACCACCCTCTGAACACAATCTTCCCACTCGAGGCAGGACACACACTCACAGGTTCTCCCTGGAGGCCAGGGGGGCCTTGCACTCCTGGCAAACCCTGATCCCCTTTCTCACCAGCCTCCCCAGGGGGGCCAACGAGACCAATTAATCCGATGTGGCCCTGGAGGATAAAAGAGGCACATGTTGGGGAAGAAGTGTGGGCGGGGGATTGGGAGATTTTTCTCCTAGAGCCTTGGAGTAGTAGAGGAGACTCCAATCTCCTAGCCCTCTGGCTACAGAGGGAGGTAAGGGTGGAGGAGAGCGGGGTTAAGTGGGGGAGGAGAATAATGGAAGGAGGTATCCTTACCTTTTCCCCCTTGAGGCCAGCATCTCCCTTCAGCCCTGGGAGGCCAGAGGGCCCCTGGAAGAAGAGTTAGGGTCAGCTGGTGAGTCTCAGACAGAAAGCCTCGAGGTCCATGTGAGTGATTGGGGGATGGTCAAATGGGAAATTACCCAGGTTTCAAATGGAATTACCAGGGAAGTGGTCATGGGGATGATGGTCAAGAAAGAGGAGGGATGATGAGAGATGAATGAAGGGGCTTGTTGGAGCACGGCCAACTTGGATGGTCCGTGGTCAATATCAATGTAGATGGTCAGTGTAGGCTATTAAGATAGGTGGTCTGTTTGGTCAATGTAGACCATCAAGATAGAGGGCCAGTGTGGACGGTCAGTGTAGACCATTGAGATGAGTGATCGGAAGAGATGCTTAGTATAGAGGGTCAGGGTTGACCATCAGATGGCTAGTCAATGAGTGGTCAGTCTGCAGCGTCAGCACCCATGCCCAGTGTGGTTCCCAGTGCTGGGACCTCAGGGACGAAGAAGTCGCTTACCAGGGGGCCAGGAGGGCCCAACTGTCCAGGAGGTCCCAGCAGGCCTGCTTCACCCTAGGGCAAAGCAGAACATGGGGGGCTGAACTCTGTCAGAACTCAGTGTGGATGTCCCGCTGCCCACCAAGGTCGGCTCCTTCTAACTATGGTGAGAAATTACAAGATGGGAGCACATAAGGAAGGCAGGATCCCCCCCGCCGCCCTGTCCCTGTTCCCACCCCACTCACCACAGGGCCGGGGATCCCTCGAAGACCCTCAGGCCCGACACGCCCAGGGGGCCCTCGAGTCCCCACTGGGCCTGTCCTCCCTGGGGGCCCGTCAGGACCTGGTTCCCCCTGAAAAGCACAGGGGCAAGGGAGGGGGCAGAGAGAGTCAGGGGGTGGCTGCCTCCCGACCCCCCAGCCAAGAACCAGCAGGGAGGGGTCGGAACTGGAGCACCCGTGGTGTCCCAGGCCTCTCCCCATTCTGATGGCCCAACTGTTGGCTGACAGGTCAGGACAAGGCCCCCCCACCCCTTGGCAGGGGGCACTCACCTTGGTACCTTTCTCCCCTTCTCTGCCTTCTCGACCCGTGCGACCAGAAGGACCCTTAGGGGAGAAAGTATGAGTGGGGAGCTGTGAGGTGAGTGGGTGCTCGGGGATGAGTGGGGGTTTTGTAGGGGGGAGCGGGGGGCTGTGAGAGTGAATGGAACAAAGTTGGAGCCAGGGCAGCCAGGAGGTGGTGGTGGGGTACTCATCACTCACCCTTTTGCCAGGGGGCCCAGAGGGACCGGGTTCCCCAGAAGCACCAGGTGGACCCTGGAGATTATAACCAGCAGGGTAGTTGAGGATGATGGTTTCAGGATGCCTTTTTATTTTTTTTTAAACATCTTTATTGGAGTAGAATTGCTTTACAATGGTGTGTTAGTTTCTGCTTTATAACAGAGTGAATCAGTTATACGTATACATACGTCCCCATCAGGATGCCTTTGATGTGAAGACAGCCTTCCCCACATGTCACCCGGCACCAGCCATCTCCCGCCTCTACCCTCAAACTACTCACATTCACGGCGAGGACCCAGAGAGGCAAAGCAGGTGCATCTACAAGAGCCCTGGGTACCTCATTAACCCACTCTCCTGACCCCCCAGTTCACCCACCCACCAGCCCCAACCCCCCTCTTCACGCACCACATCCTCTGTTCCCCTACTCACCAGTCCCCCCACATCTCCAGGGTCTCCCTTCTCCCCTGGGGGGCCGTCTTGACCCTGTGGTGGAAGGAACAAAGTCGGAAGGGGTCATGGGGGTACATGAGAATTTAGGGGTGAGGTTTGGAGGAATGTGAAGGTTATTTCCTCCATCGACCTTGCCCAGGTCTGTGGGGGTGTTGTGGAGATGGGAACAGAATAGGGAATATGCTAGGCTTTCGAGTAAGGAGGGGTCACACTCACCGAAACCCCAGGGTCTCCGGGGAGGCCTAGGTCTCCTGGGAGCCCTGTGAGGCCCTGGAACACAGAATGATGGATAATTATATCTCTGAATGATGGAGCGTTCATTCATTCATTCATTTAACTGTGCCCAGGCACAGCTCTGGTTGCTGGGATACACTGGTGAACAAAACACAGAATCCCAGCCCTGGTAGAAGGAACATTCTCGTGTTTAATGTGAGCTAAGTATGTTGCATGCATCATCTCACTGCATCCTCTAGGCTTGGGACTCACAGACAGAACTGACCTCAGAGAAAGGACTCGGCGAGTGGTGGGGTGGTAAGATTCAAGTCAAGGTCCCTCAGACCCCGAAGCTCCTTGCTGTCCTCCATCCCAACCCCGAGCCCCATCACCATGGTGGGAGGGGCTCCACCTCTGCCCTGATGGCAAATCCTTCATCAGCCAACTCTGACCCAGCATGAGTCTCAACCTTGACCTTCCCAGCATTGTTAGAACAACTCAGTGTGGAATCAAGTTTCCCCTACTGCAATGACATATAACCACTCCATTTTTATATTGACTCATTCTTTCATTCAATCATTCATTTACTCAGCCATGTTCCGGGTTGCTTGTGGAATCAGCACACTGGAGGATGGGACCCCCCCCCCCAGCTGGACGTTGGGGAACAGGTTCAAGGTGACACACGTGCTCCTCCCCGAGTCTCTCCCTCCATGTCCCCCAGGACTCACCACGTTCCCTTTTGCTCCATCTTCTCCAGGGGGGCCTTTCTTGCCCGGCGGTCCAGCTGCCCCAGATGGGCCTGCATCCCCCTTTTCACCAATTTCTCCCTTGGGCCCCTTTTCAGAAACAGAGTTCAGAGGTGCCTGGCCTCTCCAGGGGTCAAGGGTTAGCATACCTGGACTCGGGAATCTGGCTGGCCTGGGGCTTTCCTGGGGTTAGGGGTCAGAGTAGCCTAGACTGCCCAAGGGTCAGAGGTCAGAGGAATCTAGGATTTATAGGAGTCAGGGGTCAGGATGGTCCAGTTGCCCAGAGGTCATGGGCAAATTTGGGCTAGCCCATGTGCCACCCTGGAGTGAATCAGAAAAGGGATCCCCTCTGGGCAACTCATCCCCAAGCCAGGGCTTGTGGTTTAGATCTGAGCCCCACCTGCCTCCTCAGCCCTACACCCTTGTGCAGTGTACAACCTAGAGAACTTTGTGTAGCAACCCTGATACCGTTCAGGGCTCTGTCATCAAGATAACAGGGGATGCCTGTAGGTCCTGGGTCAGTGGGTGACCTAGGGCTGCAGAGGTCATGGTGACCCTAGATGCCCAGGGGTCAGGGATTCCCTGAGATGGGTGCAGGGACACTGGACAAAGGTCACTCACAGGGATGCCTGGGATTCCTGGGGGTCCCGGGTCTCCAGGCTCCCCTGGCTCACCCTGCAGGAGGCAAAGTGAAGGTGAGGAGAGTTCCCATCCTGGCAGCCACCCCCAGGCAGGACTGGTTGTGCCTCCCCACCCCAGGCAGACTCCGGTTCTCTCTCTCTCTCACCTTCTCGCCCACTGCTCCAGGCTGACCAACTCCCCCAGGCAGCCCTGGAGGACCCTGGAGAGACAGCAAGGGGTACAGCTGGGACTGTGCAATCCCAACAGCCCCTTCTTGGGAAAGCTATGTCCTCACCTCTGAGGCATCCTGCCCTCCCCCAGAGTCCTCACCTCTGATCCGCTGGGGCCCGGGGGACCCCGAGGGCCTGGAGCTCCATGGGGACCCTGTGGGACAGTCAGAAGAGCATCCGGTGACCCCATGGTCCTTCAAAGCTCCACTAATCACAAACACCACCCTTGATGCTGGTGGCCCACATGACCCTTAAAATGACAATGTGACCTGTGACCCCCCAAATTGGTTTAATGGCCACCCCCGCCCTACCACCACAACCCCATTTTCCCCCATTGTCCATACCATGGACCCTACGTCTCCAACTTCCCCCTTTTCTCCAGGAGGGCCTGGCATCCCCTGTGGAACAAAGAAGAAAACTTGGGGCACAAAGTGGGAAGGACCAGAGGCTGTATCCCCAAACTCAGACACCTACCTGCAGGCCAGGGGGGCCAATCACCCCCATGAAGCCTCTCACTCCATCATCTCCTTTCTGCCCAAAGAGGCCTGGAGGTCCCCGGCGTCCCTGAGCCCCATCTGCCCCCTGGGGGGAGGACAGGGCAAGGCACAGTTAGGGTCTGTGTCAGGGGTCGGAGAGAGGGTCAAGGTCAAAGTCAGGATTGAGGCTCAGGGTTGGGATTCAGTTTGGAGAGGGTCAGGACTGGGTTTGAAGTTGGGGATGCAGGTTAAGCATCAGAGATGAGCAATGAAGTCAAGGGTTGAGTCAAAGTTTTTCTAAAAACTTTGCATTGGGTGGTGAGTCAGGGTCAAGTTGAGGTCAGTTAAGGTGATGAGGGGAAGGTCCAGATGGGGTTGAGATGTAGGGTAGGGTTTGAGGTTAGGGCCAAGGTAGAATCAGAGTTTGAGCCCAGGTTTGGGGTCGGCATTGGAGGGTGGGTCAGGACTGGGGTTAAGGGTAAGACTGGGTCAGGTTCGGCTACTGTTGGATGTGAAGGTCAGGTCTGAGATGGGATTGAGGTTAAGGTCACAAGCAGTGTTGAGATTAGGGCTGTGATGGGGTTCAGGGGTTGAGGTCAGGATTGAGTCAGATTCTGGGGTGAGTTCATATTGAGTGTTGGCATGGAGGGGTAGGTCAGTGTCAGGGCTGAGTTTGGGCCTGAGTCACCATGGAGAACACTGTCCCTTCCCACTGGGGATCCAGGGGATGGCCACAAAACGGGGATCACTCACCGGGGAGCCTGGGTGTCCCACAAGACCCCGTATCCCTGTTGGTCCAGGTGGGCCCTGGAGGAGGGAACAGAGTCAAAAACCCCTCAGGAGCTTCCCTGGTGGCGCAGTGGTTGAGAGTCCGCCTGCCGATGCAGGGGACACAGGTTCATGCCCTGGTCCGGGAGGATCCCACGTGCCACGGAGCGGCTGGGCCCGTGAGCCATAGCCGCTGGGCCTGCGCGTCTGGAGCCTGTGCTCCGCAACGGGAGAGGCCGCAACAGTGAGAGGCCCACGTACCGCAAAAAAAAACCCCAAAACCCCTCAGGTTCAAGATTGGGGGGCTGGAAACACTAGAGATGTCAATCACTGCACCCCTGTCCACTCCCCCCACAAAGAAGCTGCATTTCCCTCCCCCAACCCTGTCTTCCTAGCTACCAACTCATGGGACCAGACAGAGCATGTGTCCTAAGTTTGGCCCATCAGAACGTTTGCCCAAAAGTCCCACCAGGACCCAGGGACTGAGCTGGCTCCCTGACGCTGGGCGCTGCGGCTGAATTTCCGGAGGGAAGCTGGGGGTGCAGTTAGCCCCTTTATTCCAGGTAGCCTGAGTGGTTTCTGTTACTTGCAGGTGTCAAGATGGGTCTCATGAAGGCAGGAAGCTCCGTGGCCTCCCCCTGGCCATCCTCCACATCCCTCTCCCCTCCCCGAGGACCACCCCCCTCACTGGGGCCCCCCACTCACCGCATCCCCCTTATCGCCTTTGCTGCCTTTGTGACCTGGGTCTCCCACTTCTCCCTGCAGAGGAAACAGGATGAGGGAGGATCATGCCTCCCTCTACCCCCATCCTCCCCCCAGCCCCTCCCCTTCCATGAACTCTCTCTCACCTTGTCCCCTTCCTCGCCAGAAGGCCCCACAGCTCCAGGGGATCCAGGAAGCCCCAGGGGCCCTGGGATCCCGTCTTTGCCAGTGGGACCAGGGGGGCCGCGTTCACCCTGATGGGCGGAGTGGAAAGGGGTATGTTGGGCCACGGCAGAAATGAGCTCTTGATATGTAGAGGGCTGGGTCTGGGGGATGCCTGGGGGATGGGGGGCAGGCACTTACCGGGTACCCCTTCTCGCCTGCAGGGCCAACAGGACCTTGGCCTCCACTTTGGCCAGGAAGCCCAATGCCCCCTGCTGGGCCTACAGGACCGCGCTCCCCAGGGGAGCCCTGAAAACAGGGGTGAAGGGTCAGGGATAATAGCAGCAGTGGTAATTCTCATTTATTGGAGGGTTTTCAAGCAGTCAGGCCCTGAGTTAGGTGGTTACCAGCACATCCAATCTATTCCCCCAGACAGCAGCCAGAGGGCGCTGTGAACACCTGAGTCAGCGCACGTGCCTCCCCTCCCTCCCTGCCCACATCCCTCTGGGGATCCCACCCCACTTGTTGAAAAAAAGGTTTTCCTGGCAGCCCACAAGGTCCTGCACGACTATGCTCTCATCTCCTCCCACTCACCCTAGGCTCACTCCCCTCCAGCCACACGGCCCTGCTCACTGCTTCCTCCAGCCTCAGGACTTTGCACATGCCGTTCCCTCCGCCTGGCACACTCTTCCGCCCAGACACCCACATGGCTCCTCCCTCACCGCCTTCAGGTCTCAGCTCAAATGTCACCTTCTCAGGAGGCCTTCCCTGGCCTGCCTGTTTCAACGGCTCTCCCCTTCTCCCCTTTACTCTGCGCTATTTTGCCTCGTGGCATTCATCGCGTCGGATCCCTATCTCCCTGGCTAGATTGTAGTAAACTCCAGGAGAAAGAAGGGTTTTGTTTGTTTGTTTGTTTTTGAAAGAAGGTTTTTAAACGCTGATGTCTGCTACGCAGGTAAGTATGTGCCCAACGGATCATCTCACTGAGATTTACGATCATCTAGGAGATGGGACTATTTTACAGACATAGAAACGGAAGCTCGCGCAGTGACACGACTGCCCAGCCAGTGAGCGGCAGAGTTGGCCGTGACCCCGACCTGTTTGGCTCCCCAAATAACAGACTTGATGAGGACAATACCCAGCTTCCCAGAAACCCTGAGACCCCTGCACCCTGCCTGCCACACAGCAGACGGGTTTACACTTACGTTAGCCCCGACGGGGCCGGGGGGGCCCTTGTCACCCTTCAAACCAGTAGGTCCCTGAGGAGGAGATGATTCACAGTCGAGAGACTCCCAGGGGTGCCCCTGGGTCCTGTCTTCACTCTGGGGGGCTCAGAGTTCCCACCCGCTTCCCGGCCACTGAGGTTCAGGGATCTGTCCCTCCTGCAGCCATTACTTTACTATCACATTTGCCCCTCCCCTGGGCCCCCCTTTCCTCCTCTGCTTCACAGCCCAGCCAGGCACATTCAGGAGGGGCTTCAAATGATACTCACTGGGTCCCCGGGGGCTCCTTGGGGACCAGGGAAGCCCCTGTGTCCAGGTGGCCCTTCCTTCCCAAAGGGTCCCAGTGGTCCCAGGTCCCCCTGGAGGAGTGCAGAAGAGGGAGGTCAGACTCCAGAGAAGAGGGCATCTCCCCTCAATCTGTGAGTCTGGGCCCCCTGCCCCATGGTGTTGATTCTGAGCCTGGAGGTGCCGTGGGGATGTTGAGGGACCTTTGGGGTCACTTGATGAGATCTCCCGTGGGGCAGGGTCTCACCTTGGCCCCCTCTCTGCCTTCCAGGCCCGGAAGACCTTGTTCACCAGGAGATCCAGGGGGGCCTGGGGGCCCCCTCTCACCCAGAGGCCCTGCTTCTCCCGTCTTTCCCTGGAGAGGAAGAAGGCTCATCTTGAATGGAGGTGGCCTGGGGTGGGGGTCTGCCTGAGATCACCTCCCCCTCCCCCAAATATCCCCGAACTGGTGCAAAACTAGGGAGACCTGTGGGGTCCACTCTGACCTGAGGACCCACGACACCAGCTGGTCCAGGTGGGCCTGTCTGACCTTGGAAGCCCTGAGGAGAAACATTAAGAGGAGGTGTCATGAAAAAAAAACAAAAACAAAAACAAAATGGAGGTGTCATGGAGGGGAAGAAATGGAGAGCCTAATGGGGTCATGGGCCAGAGGTCAAAGGGTTTCTCACCAATTCTCCTCTAGGTCCAGGGTGCCCACGTTGCCCGTCTTTCCCTTGGGGGCCCTGAGGGACAAGGTGGGAGAGAGTTGAGGCACAAACAAGGAGTCCCCCCACTGCCTGGCTCCCCCTTCCCTCCAGCAGGGTGAGCTCACTTACAGGGGGACCCTTTGGTCCAGAGAACCCAGGAGGGCCTTGCAGACCTGGGAGGCCCTGAAATGGAAGCAGAAATCATTCACTCATCCCTCCCGCCTGCCCCTGAGTCCCACATAATGACAACAGCATGTTGGGTGCTTCCTGCAGGCCAGGCATGGGGTCAAGCATTCTATGCACAGGAAGTCATTTCATTCACCACTGCAGCCCTTTGGGATGGGGACTGTGGTTATTCCCATTTGATAGAGTTGGAAACTGAGGCACAGAGAGGTTAAGTGACTCACCCAAGGTCACACCGCAGGTGAATGGCAGAGCTAAGACTTGAACTCACAGCTCTCTGACTTCAGAGGCTGTGCTTTTTCTGCATTATAATGTCTCCCCACCTTCTGGGCTTGTCTCCTACCCAGAATCACACACACACACACACACACACTCACTCACTCACTCACTCACCTTTTCTCCAGGGAACCCAGGGGCTCCGTCCTGGCCCACATCACCCTAGGATGGAATGAATGAGACTCAGGCTGCAGAACGAACTCAACGAGGAGGTATTGGGTGGGACTTGGTGAGCCCGGGGCAGAGGGCCTGCTTGGGGGGCCTGACCTCCCACCCACCCCATACCTTGGGGCCCGGTTGCCCTGTGGCACCTGGTTGCCCCCTCTCTCCACGGGAGCCCTGAATAGAAAAGAAGCAAACATTGGAAGTGAGAGGGTAGACGAGCCTAGGAGATGAGGATGAGTCCTCTGGGTCCCCCCACCATGACTACCTGAAGTAACCCAAACCCTCTTCCCGCCCACTTCTCCTCTCGTAGCCCCTCCTTCCAGCCCTGCCCCCATTTTCTTACTGGTGGTCCCCGCTCTCCTTCCAGACCTGGCTGCCCAGCCTTCCCCTGGAATGTAAATTAGATGAGGGGGAAGCAGAAGAGGGTGATGGTGCAAATACATGACACAAACACACAAATGCACCCAGTCAGAGACCTGGAAAGATGCCTGCCCCACATTCATTTGCAAGCCTTTCACTCACACGCACGCATCAGTACAGCTTACACATGCAACTACGCAAAGATCACAGGCACCCAATTATATTACGATTGCACCTACAGGTCCACACATACAAGCACATTTGCTCACACAGACACCTATTTATCACAGCTGCATGGTATGCACACATGACTGCATGCCAACACAGCATGCAAGGGGGGACCGCAGCTTCGAGATGACACTCGGAGCCTGTCATGTAATATGTCCCTTGCACACGTGTCTATCCAGTGTAAACACGTATGTGCATGGATTCATGTGAGGACACGGTCCTGATAAACACAGCAGTATACAAACCCTCGTGTGCATATACACAATGTCCATTTACATAGCTACAGTGCACCTACAGCGAAACAACGCATGCACGTATACACAATCCCCCAGGTGTGCAGAAACACACACATATGTGTATTTCCCTATTCTTTCACACACTTCGACATACCCCCTCACACATGTATGCCCATAGTCACACAACGTACGTGCAGCTGGTGCCCTCGTTCACCCAGTCACAGGCCCTTAGGCTGCAGCACCCAGATCCCATCTAATCTGTACTGAAAGGCACACGGGAGGCACATGCGTACACAGACACGCAGGCACATTTGCTGTAATGCCAGGTGGGATCACCTACATGTGCCCTGCATTGCACATGGCAATATGTGTGCACACAAGTGCTTCCAGGCATAGACACAGCCACCTAGGGCCCCACGTGCTATCACGCACAGCCATACACTCTGTTCCTCTCAGGCAAGCCCTTCCCTCTCTCCTGACCCCTGGATTGCAACTCACCCGCTTCCCTTTTTCTCCTAATGGTGCCAGGGGCCCGGGAAAGCCAGTAGATCCCTGAGTAAAGAGAATGAGAGAGAAGACATGGGTGTGAGGAGTGGGTGACGTTAGCCCCTCACCGCATTCAGCCACCCCATCTTTTCAGGCATTTCCAGGCCAGTGATTCCAGAAAGTCTTTGGCCCCTCCAGCCCCAGTGAGCAGCCCCTCCCTTGCTCACTCCATTCCAGACACACTGGCCTCTTTAATGCTACTCAGGTACCAGTACATTCCTGCCTCAGGGCCATTGCACTGGCTGCCTTTGCCTAAAATGCTCTTCTCTCAGATCCCCACAAAGCCAGCTACTCCTCATCATTTAAATCTCATTCAGACATCACCTCCTTAGAGAAGCTTTCCGCCATCATCCTGACCACCACATCCTCAAGTCATGCTCTGTTTATCACGTCCTATTTTGTTTCCCCTATAATATTTGTATTGAAATGACCCTGCTCATCTGTTTACTTATTCAATGACTAGGACATAATGCTCTGGTCTTATTCCCTACTGCCTGGCACATGGTGGTGTCTTACTCAATACTTGCTAATTAACTGCCTCCAGTACTTGCTTTCCTGCCCATCGTCCCTTGACCTGGGGGAAAACATCATATGCTCTGATATCCCCTCTCACCCCTCACTGTGTTTTGAATCCGAGATCCATCACTAAATTAGCTGTGTGGCCCTGGACAAATGGATTGACCCCTCTGAGCATCAGTCTCCTTTGTAGCCTGGGGATACCAACAATACCTCCTTCACAAGGTTTTCGTTAGGATTAAATGGGATATATATAGAAAGTGGGGTTTTTTTTTTTTAAAGGTACTTGGCACATAGTATGTGCTCAAGAAATATTAGCTGTCTTTGTTATTCATGCTGACTATTAGTAAGTGCTATGGACTGAATGTTTGTGTCCTCCCAAAATTCATATGCTGAAGCCTCAGTCCCTAGTGTGATAATATTTGGAGGTTGGGCCTTTGGGAAGTAAGTAGGTCATGAGGGTGGGGCCCTCGTGAATGGGATTAGTGTCTTTATAAGAAGAAGAGGAGACTAGATCTCTCTCTCTCTCTCTCTCCTTCTCCCTCTCCCCTATGTGAGGACAAAGACAGAAAATTTTCATCTACAAACCAGGAGAAAAGCCCTCACCAGAATCCAACCATGCTGGCACTCTGATCTCAGACTTCTGGCCTCCAGAACAAATTTCTGTGTTTAAATCACCCAGTCTAAGGTATTTTTACTCTAGCAACCCAAGCTGAATAAGACACTGACCTCAACCAGGCCGACATATCAGGCCTCCTGTAAAGTATTCATTGCTTGTTGCCCAAGACACACTGATCAGTCTTGGCCATGAGGCTTTGTTCTAACTCCCATGAATTTCTGTTCCAACAGGCTGAGTTCTGCTCTTAGTTTTGATACCTTGAGTTAATCCCAAACCTATTTATATCAGTTGCCCTTGCTATTGGGGTCATGTGACTTAATGAAACCTTACAAAAACTGATGAAATGTAGAAAGGGAAAAGAAAGATATCTGTAAAATCTAGGTTAAATGGAAAAGACTCAATGTAAAGGGAAGTCACTAAAAAAAAAAAACACTGTCAAATTAGGCATGGGCAAGATAACTGCTAGATCGAGATACTAAAAGTGTGGAACTCAAGAAGGATTCTGTACTCAGATTTCTTCCCAAGTGTCTTTGCGTTTCTGCTCCACTTTATGTAACAAAAAACTATAAATCATCAGTGATGTAATATGGGTGTGGTTTAGGCAGAAAGACATGTCTTACCAATAGCCTCATTCATCAAAACATTGGCAGCCAAATGTACAGTTTTACATAAGTACATTCTAAGTTATAATTAATTCAAGATATGTAAAATATGTATTTTTTATGATTCTCCTCCTTACTGACTTGTTTGAACCAACCTCAATCATACCAAATAAGAAGGATCCTACAGTTTTATTATCGCCAAAATCATCAATTTTATCATCATCAAATTGATGAGGTAGATACTACTGGTATCTCCCTTTCGTAACTGAGAAAATGGGTTCAATAGACTTGTTCAAGATCATTTAGCAGGTAAGGTGTGACTTACTCAAGGTCACTTAGCAGATAAGGCTGGGTGTTTGAGCCTAAGTTTGTCTGATGCCAAAGCCCACATCTTACACTTTCAGTGCCCCATGGGGTGGACAGCTCACACCCTCAGACCACAGCCCGGACCCCCAGACGTTAATCAGTCTTTGAACCCTGCCCTTGCCCACCACCCTCCTGGTAGCTTCTGACCTTAGGGCCTGGACGTCCTGGGTAACCTGGGAGACCTGGCACCCCAAGCTTGCCCTGCAGAGAGATTATGGGACAAAGGTCAGAGACTGCAACTTGGAGGTAAGTGGGGGAGGGGCAGGAAGGCTGGGGCATGGTTGCAGGGGTAGGGGTGGGGGATTCAGGGAAACATGGGTTCAAGTCCTGGCCCCTGCCTGCTAGGGGTATGTCCTTGGGCAACTCATTCAACCATTCCAAATCTCAGTTTCCTTGTCTGTAAAATGGGGGTAAAAAAGTCTGTTGCCTGTGGTGGTTATGGGGATAAAAATAAGATAAAGTGCATGGAATTGCTCTGTAATGCTGAGCTGGGGAATTGAAGGAGCTGAGAGCCTCCTGAAGTTGGAGATAAAAGAGCAGAGGGCAGAAGGCAAAGGGCCAGGGAACACCTTGCCTGCAGGCTAGAAGCTGGGGTATAGACTGGAGGGGGTGACCAGGTCCACTCACCTTCTCCCCAGCTGAGCCTGGGGGCCCCTCCTCACCAGCAAGCCCCACCTGCCCCTTCAGCCCTTCAGGACCATCCTCTCCCCGAGGACCTGGGGGTCCGGGTTGCCCCTGGAATAGAAAAGGAGAAGTCCTGACATCAGTCCCTTTGTCATTCCTGTCTTTGCCCCAGTTCACCCCCTCCCTCTCTTTCCCAAGTCCCCCAGATCCACCAGACCCCTCCTCTGGAGGTCATCTTACCCAATCGCCTTTAAGCCCTACATCACCCTTGAAGCCTGGGAAGCCATCCTCTCCCTGGGTGGAAGATAGTACAGAGATCAGATGTCAGGGCTTCAGGGAAGGGACACAGCCAGAGCCCCATTATTAGGGTTCCACCCTCAAGGAATCCCCTCCCTTCTCACCTTCTCTCCTTTCTCCCCCTGGAGGCCCCGGTTGCCAGAGGTACCCTGAAAAATATAAAAGCTCTCAGGTCCCCCACTCCCCCCACTTAAGAAGGGCCCCAGACTCAGGCCCCGGACTCAGTCCCTTGCCCTGAAACAGCCAGGAGAGTCCCAAGCGGATGTCAGACTAGAGGAAGGGGGGTGAGGGTCAGCCCCAGAGGAAATTATCTTTCCCCAAAGTCTGCTAGTATGGTGTGCAAGAGGCTGCCTCTCCCCCCACCCCTTCCCACTGGCAGCCTCCCAAGGTCATCTGTGTGGGGGAGTGCAGGGAAGGCCAAATTTCCAAGTAATTGATTCCCATCTCCCGGGGACACTGTGTCCACGGTTCCTTCTGGCAGGAGAAAGAGGATGAACATTCCAGGCCCCGGCTGCATTCTAAAGGCAAAGGAATGTTTCCCATTGTGCTGGCTACAATGCAACTCTGTGCCTGGCAACAAGGGGAGTCTGTGCTTGGCTACAGCAAGACTGCTCAGTGCAAGCCCAGATGCTGCTCCAGCCAAATTCTGGACTTGGGCCACAAGAAAAGCTGCACTTGGCTACAGTGTAACTGAGCTCAGCCACTAAAATGAAATTGTACTTGGATACAATACAACTGTGTTTTCACAATAGCATGACTGTTTCCAGCCACAGGGAGACACGATATTAACCGAACTCAGTGACTACAACAAAATTATACTTGGATACAATATAACTATGTGGTTTTGTTTTTGTTTTTTTGCGGTACGCGGGCCTCTCACTGTTGTGGCCTCTCCCATTGCGGAGCACAGGCTCCGGACGCGCAGGCTCAGGGGCCATGGCTCACGGGCCCAGCCGCTCCGCGGCATGTGGGATCCTCCCGGACCGGGGCGCGAACCCGTGTCCCCTGCATCGGCAGGCGGACTCTCAACCACTGCGCCACCAGGGAAGCCCTAACCGTGCGTTTTGACAATAGCATGACTGTCTCTAGGCACAGGGCAATTCATTGGCCACAGTGTAACTGAGCTTGGCTACAATTGTTCTCTGGCCACGGCTACCATGTAACTAGACTCAGCAACAACATAGCCTTCAACTATATATAGAAAACCATGCCTGGCTACAATGGAACTCTGAGTTTGGACACAGGATTTTGTGGCCAGTTACAATAGAACCTTGGTTATAGTGTAACTAAGCTTGTCTATAATGCAAAAATAGGAGGAGCCAGCTCTTGGCTACCATCAAACTCTGTTTTTAGACTACAGGTAATGGATACCTGTACTTGGCTACAATGTAACTGGACTCAGCTACCATATAGATGTGAATTCCAATGTCCCCGCGCTGGGTCAACAGTGAATCTCTATTCAGTTCAGCTCTCAGCTCGTCTTAGCATTCCTGGGCTTGCACATGGTATGGCTCTGGCCTTGAGCTTTCAAACAACCCTCTGCTTGATCACAGTGTGCTGACCTGGACCTGGACGTGATGTGTGTGCTTCCAGTGAAATGGGTTCAGCCTCTAATGGGTTTAACTGTTCTCGACTACGAGGTGACAACCATGCTGTACCGTTACCCTTTGGCTTTTCAGCTCCAAAGTAGCTATATATTGTCACTTCTACCACACCTTGCCTGGAAGACTGATTCCTCTCATCACACACACACAGAAGTTTCTGATAGAGCTGGCTTCCAGAGGTCCATGCTGATGGATCAACCCTATCTGCAGGGAATTCCCTGGCAGTCCAGTGGTCAGGGCTCCGCACTTTCACTGCCGAGGGCCTGGGTTTGATGCCTGGTCGGGGAACTAAGGTCCCACAAGTCGTGCAGCACGGCCAAAAAAAACCCTCTATCTGCAGGTCCCAAGTATCACTTACCTTCACACCCCGAGGTCCAGGATAGCCCGGAGGGCCTGCCGACCCTGCTGGACCCTGAGATGGACATAAGATGAGTGCCATCCTGTTCTCCCCCCTCCATGTTCCCAGTGCCCTCATCTCTCTTCTCATTAATAGCCCCTGACTCCTGGCCCTGCCTGCCAACCCTCATCCCCAAATCAGCCCGTCTCCAGGTCACTTACCTGGGCCCCTTTCTCTCCTGTTGGGCCCTCATGACCTGGGTGACCCTAGGAGATAAACATTCTAAGTTGTCCGAGACCTGATATGCCATCCAAATTCCCAAGCCTCCCCACTTCTCCTTCCTCCTTCTCCCAGAATCTAGTTCTCACCACAGGGCCATCAGATCCTGGGAGGCCTGGAATTCCTGGGTTCCCAGGGGGACCCTGAAAGAAGATGAACAGTAGGGGGAGACAGAGGGTCTCAGAGCCTGGCCATTCCACCAGGAACGTCCCTACTCAGACATACAGCTACCTCAAGGTTAGAGAAAAAACAGATCCTACTGGCCAGGAAACCTATCCTCAGCTCTTCCAAACTTGCTGTGTGACCTGGACAAGCTCTCTCCCCTCTCTGTGCCTCAGAAATCCTCTGCTTCTGGGAGGGCTGAGACAAGGGATGTAAAAACAGTGTGAGAGACATGCTGGGGTGGGGGGCTCCCCAGCCACATCTCTTCCTTTAGAAGCACCTCCAACCCACAGCTCCATCTGAAGAGGTGTGGGTGTGGGCCTAGGCAGGCCTGAGGTGACCCCCTATGTCCTGCAAACCATTGACAAGTCCAGAGGCGGGCACTTGGCCCAGATAAGCCAATCAGATCCTCTCCTGAAATTTTGAGGTAAGGGATATCTTGCCTCATAGAAACTATGACCAGATGGATTTGGATAAAGAAACTGTAAGGTCATAAGGAACTGGGGACTGAAATAGTGACAGAGCAGCACAAGGGTGTGTAGAAACAGAGTTGGGGTAAGAACAGACTAAGATGGAAATAGAAAGAAACCTGTTTTTCATGGGAGATGGAAACAGATGTGCAGAGGAAGAAAGATGACACCACAAGACCCGAGACAAATGGATTTCCTGGCCCGTGAGCCTTGGTAATATTTTCTATGATTGGCTCCTGAGGGTTCTCCTCTCTCCTGACAATATCCCCGTCTGATCTAGCCTTGGTGCAGTTCTGTTTCTGGCCATCAACCCCTCCCCAGCAATGACATTTGGTAACTCTGAGCTTATTTAGGGAATGTTGCGTTATCCAGGGCTTACAAAAGGGGCCCTGGTGGGAAGATTTTCCTGCAGGCAGAGTTGAAGGGAAAAGATGTTGGGGGAGGAGAGGGAAGGGAGGGAGAGTTGTCACTCACCTTCTCCCCAGGAGTGCCAATGGGTCCCTGGGGGCCGGGGATTCCCTGGAAATATTTTTTAAAAAGGGGAGAAGGAAAGCATGAGAAAGCGGCAGCAAGTACAGAGGCTGGGGAAGCCAGGAGCGGTCTATGACCTCCGCTGAGCGCCACGACACCCCGCCCCCTCTGTCAGGAAAGATAGCTCAAACCTGGGACCCGGGATTTCCCTGCTGTCCTGGGGGGCCTGGTTCTCCTGGAGGACCCTGGGGAGAAAGTGAGGGTTCTGTGAAGCTGGAAGGGATTATGGTGTTGAGGTGTCAGGGAAGTTGAAACGGGGGATCATGGGAGTGGACAAGGATATGGGTGGTCCTAGGGTCAGAGTGTCAGAACGCATCAGGGATCAGGACACATACCACATTTCCTTTGGCACCTGGAGCACCGTCACTTCCAACTACACCCTGGGGGAGGAGAGGGTGTGAGACCAGGGCAGACCCAGGCACAGGAGCCTGCGTCTGAGACACTGAGAGGCACAGGTGAAAAGGTGAGTGGACAGAGAATCCAGGCAACAGAAATGGACATGCAGAGGAGATAAAGGTGAGAAAAAGACAAACAGGATGTAGAGAGACAGCGACATTCTCACCGGGCGTCCCAAGGGGCCAGGGGAGCCTCTAGGGCCAATCAGTCCTCGGGGGCCCTGCAAGGAGGTAGGAAAGTTATTCCAGCATCACTGCTCTGAGGTCCTATGAGTGCTGACTCCCTCCCCTGTGCCAGGCAAGGGGCCCAGGGGTCCCTGATACTCACCGGCTCCCCAGCCTGGCCGGTGGGCCCAGGAGGTCCCTCTGCTCCCTGTGGGAAAGCATATGACTTGGGGAGGGGGGAGGTATAACCCTCAGAGAATCACCTTCTCTCATATCGGCAGCCCCTTCCAGGGAATCTCAGAGTCAGAGTGTGTGGCAGGATCCAGCCAACTGCGTATACGTGATTTGATTCAGGCCCCTGACCCCGATCCTGGACCTGCAATCCTGGGTTTAACCCCTTAACTCTAGTCCTAACCCCACAACTCTCAGCCTGTCTCTTTGAGCCCCACCGGGGTCTCCTGACTCTCCAGTGCAGACCTTCACCCCTCCCCCAGGTTCCTGAATGCTCTACTCCTCCTGTTCTGGCTTTCTAGCTTTCAAACCACCCCCTAACTCTCTTCCAAACTTACCTTCTCACCATCCTCTCCTGGGGGGCCAGGTTGCCCCACATGACCAAAGTCACCCTGGAGTGGGGAACACAGAGGGCAGTTCAGAGTCAACAAGTGGAGACCAGCCCCCAGGAAAGGAGATGGGGTATTAGGGGTGAGGACTCAGACCCAGGAACGGAGGCTCTGATATTGGGGGTGGGGAGGGTGTTATGAACATTGGGAGGGGGCTTGCATATGCGGAAGGGGTCTCACACACTCACCCTCTGGCCCTTCTCTCCAGGCAGCCCTGGCAAGCCGTCAAAGCCCTGATCACCCTGCACAAAGAAACATCAGCTGAGGGACTTCCCTGGGGGGTCCAGTGGGAAAGACTCCGTGCTCCCAATGCAGGGGGGCCCGGGTTCGATCCCTGGTCGGGGAACTAGATCCCACATGCGTGCCGCAACTAAGAGTTTGCATGCCACAGCTAAGACCTGGCACAGCCAAAATAAATAAAGAAATAATAAATATTTTAAAATAAATTAATTAAAATAAATTAGAAGAAAAAAGAAAGAAAGAAACGCCAGCTGAGCTTTGAATCCTCTATCCTGACAGTCCCTCCAAGTCCCAGGCCTGGCCCCATCACCTACCTTAGGTCCTGTGTCCCCTGGGAGGCCTCGAGCACCATCTGCTCCAGGGCGGCCCTATGGGGGAGATGACATCATCAAGATATCTACTACCATGTATCGAGCACCTTCTTCATGCAGTGTCTTATGCTGGGGGCTTCTACATGTACCAATTTAACCTCTTAAATATATCTCAAACCCATCCATTATTCTTTAGCCCTAGTGCCCTTTCTCTAGTTCAAGTTATCATCATCACAAAAATTAAGAACACTCATGTTCAGTCTCCATTAATTTCCCTGCTGTATGTTCCTCATGGTGCTTTAAGACTATCTGGAGGGCTTCCCTGGTGGCGCAGTGGTGAAGAATCCACCTGCCAATGCAGGGGACACGGGTTCGGTGCCTGGTCTGGGAAGATCCCACCTGCCGCAGAGCAACTAAGCCCATGTGCCACAACTACCGAGCCCGTGTGCTGCAGCTACTGAAGCCCACACACCTAGAACCTGTGCTCCACAACAGGAGAAGCCACTGCAATGAGAAGGCCGCACACCGCAACAAAGAGTAGCCCCTGCTCACCGCAGCTAGAGAAAAGCATGCATGCAGCAACAAAAACACAACACGGCCAAAAAATAAATTAAAAAAAAACCTATCTGGAATTATCCTGTTCATCATTTCCCCCAATGTGCCAGTCTTTTCTTTTGCATGTGCTGTTCTTTCTACTTGGAATGCCCTTCCTCTCCTTTTTCCCTGGTTGTACCTCAGATCTCAGTTCAAGCATCATTCCTCTGCAAGTCCTCCCAGACTCGGGGACTTGGCCAGATTCCTTTGTCACACCCTCAGTGTACTGTCATTCCCTGTCCTCAGTGCTCTTATCCCCCCAATGACACCAGCAGACCCTGGGAGCACAGAGCTGAGGCTCCTGTTGGGTGTTGGGAGATGGATAAGGGATGACCTGAGGACCTAGGAGTCACTCACCATCTTTCCCTGTCTGCCAGGGGGTCCACGAGGTCCCTGAAGTCCTCGGGGGCCCTAGAAGAGAAAGGAAAGGAGAAGAAAAATGTCAGTAATTGCAAGGGTAACCCCAGCCACTTTGCCATTTTCCCCAGCTAGCACTTTATCCTGTAGCCCTGTGAGAAGACCCTTCCCATCAACCCTGTCCCCACCCCCACAAATCTCACCTGTGGCCCCATTTCTCCCATCTCTCCTTTTAGACCTGGATACCCAGGGAGACCCTTGGAGGAAGAAAGATAAGGTAATGCATTTAGAGGGAGTTTGAGTTAGAGTCATCTCCACTTATGTACTCCCCACTCCACACAGCCTCCTTACTCACCACGGGGCCTGGGCGCCCGGTGAGCCCCACCAGGCCAGGGGGGCCTTTCATAGAGAGCTGAAGAGACAGGGGAACAAAGCCATCATCAGAAGTTAAATATACACCTGTCTCCTGACTCTTCACCATCTCCCATCTCTGTCATTCTCTCAGTTTCCTCCCATCACCCCCTGACAGTCTCCCAGTTGTCCTCCACTCACCTGAGCCTGTTGCAGGACTGCCTGAGCCTGGGCCTGCTGGAAGGAGACTGGGGGTCCTTTGAGGGAGCCTCTTGCAAACTGGAACTAGGGGGCAACTGGTAGTGAGGGAAGCCTCCAGGAAAGGCCCTCCTCCTTGGTCAGGATTCTACTCCCCAAGGCTGTGCCACCCTCTCTCCCTCTTACCGGTATCATGATCACAGTGCCTGGTAGACCCCGGATCCCATCAACGCCAGGGATTCCTGGGAGGCCAGCGGGGCCCTGAGAGAGGGACAGAGACAGAGGGGGATGGAGGTAGAGAGATGGAGAGAGGCAAGGAGGGAGAGACAGAGAAAGATGGAGGCAGGGAGAGAGAGAGAGAGAAGAGACAGACGGTGAGAGAAAGAGAAATGGAGGGAAGGAGAAAGAGTCATAAAAAGTGGAAGAGACAAAAACAGAAAGAGACAGACAGACAGACAAAAGAGAGAAGAGGAAACGGGCACAGAGACATAGGGAGAAAGACAGAGATGAAAAACACTCAGGGATAGAGACAGAAGGAGAAAGGCAGGGGAGAGCGCCCCCTCCCAGAGACAGAAGAGGAGACAGAATGATAATTTCCAGACGGGGAGGAGGAGGAAGCGGAAGGGTCAGAGCCAGCTCCAGTCGCAGCCATGCTGCCAACTTGAAACCTCACTCTCCCAGGAGTTCACACCGCACAGGAAGTCTCTTACCGGTAGACCAGGGTCCCCAGGGAATCCTGGCGGGCCAGGAGGACCTGAGGGGCCAACCACCCCCTGTTGGGGACAGAGGAACAGAGGTCATGACAAATGCAAAGTCTGAGCCAGGCTGACTTCCAAACCACCACTGACACTGACCCCATACTGACCTTCCTACCCCATCACCGAGCCACCCCCGGCCCCTCAATACTATACTGACACATATAAACCCCCAACTTTACATCTCAACCCCTATTTTTACTCATCTTTTGAGCCTCAAATATCCAATCGTCTTCAAATGATCTGGCAACATTACACCCTAACTCCCCAGCCCAGAGGATCAAATACCCCCACTGGAAGGAAAAGACAAGAAGAGGGGAATGCAGCCATGACTCACTTGGGGTCCTGGGCCTCCTGGAAGTCCTTCAAACTGCTGTCCCTGGGGGAGAAATAAGTGTGACCCCCATGCTAGCACAGACCCCGCCACGTCCTCCAGCCCCAGGCCCCTCACCTGTTCAATCACGGCTGGTTCTCCTTTTTCTCCCTTCTCCCCAGCGCCCTGGGGCAGGGGATGGAAAGAGAAGAGGTGTGAGCCCTGGAACTCAGACATAGAACTCTCAGCTAACTTACCTCCCACTCATCTCTCACACACACACACACACACACACACACACACAGGCACGCATGCGTGCACAGCGTCCCCCCTCTGAGCTGTCTCTGCTGTCCTTTCTTCAACCAGTATGTTTTGAGCAGCTCATCCTCCAGTTTCAAGCTGGCCACGCTGCAGCAGGGTCAGGAACATGAACCCTGGGGCATACAGTGGAGTCCTCATCCTGGAGCTGCCTCTCAAAAGCTGAGTGATGTTGGGCCACTTATTCAACTCCTATGGCCTCACCTGCATAGCGTGTGGGTGAACGCCGACTGTATACATCCCACGGGAAGATAAAGAAGCTAAAACAATGCTTAGCACATAACAGGCACTCGGAGTAAGATGGTTAGGATTATTCACCTTCTCCCCTGTCCAACACCAAAGCTAGAACCTAGACACCTTCTCTGTCTGCCTTAAGCTCCTAGGCAATCTCATCTCCTGGCTGAAGATAGCATCTCTCCGCTGATGAGTCCCAAGTCTTTATCTCCAGGCTAGACCATCTTCCTTGAACTCCAGAATTTTCTAACCCATCACTTGCATTGACAATCAGACAAGGGTTGCCCGTTGAGCACAACCAAAATGAGATCCTTGACACTTTCCACCTGCTCCTCCGTCAGGCTTCCCCATCCTACTCAGTGGCGCCACTGTGCGTCTACCCGGTCATCTTTGAATTGTTCTCCACATACAGCAGCAAGAGCAAAACGGGGCACGTCCCCAATCTGTCCAACTTTTCTCTATCCCCACCACCACCGCTACAGCCACCACCCTCATCCAGGTCACCACTCTGTTTTGCATAGACTACTGGTTTCCCTGCTGCCCCTCTGGCTCCCCCTACAGTCCATCTGCTGTTCGGCAGTTAGAGAGAGCTTTGAAAACTCCCAAGTCAGATCGTATTCCATCTCAAGTGGCTTCTCACCATGCTTAGGCTAAAAACCAGATGAATCACCCTACCCACAGAGCCATTCATTAGCACAATGCCTGTCACATTAGCGTAGTGTCTGTAGATAAATATTTGTCAACTGCGCTGGGGTGGTGGGAAGGCATTCTAGGCAAGATAAAAAGAAAGCAAAAAAGAGAAGGCAGCTATGTGTGGCTCCAGGTAGGAGTCCCTCCCCCTGCACCTAACCCAGCCACCCAGACGCACAGGAAAGATCTGCAACTCAGTCCTCCATGACTGTTCTGCTGCCCGGAAGTGGGGGCCCATGGTGGGACCACCTTCTTCTTCTTCTTCTTCTCTGGCTAACTCAGTCTCCACGTTCTCCAGTTCAGTTCCACTGTTGGGGTCCAAGCTCTCCTGAGGACATTGGGACAGACCAAAGTTTACCCCTGGCCTCTTCATTGTCTGCCACCACCACTGTCCCAGGACCTTCCCTTCCAGCCTCGTCCACTTCCCACAACCTCTAGGACGGTGACGTTGCTGCCAATGGCCACAGTCGTGGTGATGACCAAAGGCGTGGGAGTTGGAGGCAGAGTTGGAGCTGGTGTCTCTGTCTTGGGGATGTCAGCGGAGGTCTGGAGGAAGGACAGAGAAGGTACCAGGTCTGGGGTCAGGACAATCAAGACAAAAGGGAGACAAAGGAGGAGACAGACTCTCTCTCCCAGAGCACCCAGTCTAGGGAGGGGGACAGAGGAGGATTCCCAAAAAAAAACATCACAGGGGTATGGGGCAGGGGGCTGGCCAGTGCAGGCGAAGGTGTGCTGGCTGGACAAGGACAGCCAGCAGGGAGAGCCCTTGTGTGTGGAGGAGGGGCAGGGCTGGCAGGTCTGGAAGGCCTGGAAGGCAGAGTGGGGCTGGCTCCAAAGCCCAGGGGTCAGGGTCAATGTCCACCCCTCAGGGCCAGACTCCCGGAAGCCTATCCCATATGTCCTCTCTCAAGGCAGATCTCAGCAGTCTGTCAGCCAGCCAGGCCACAGTCAGAGAAGGAGTGGGAGGTCCTCCTGGCCTGGACAGCTGCAGAGGAACCGGGTTAAGGGCGCACAGCAGGTGATGGGGGCCCAGGTGAAGGCTAAGGAAGGGGCTGAGAAAGGGTAGGCTACTCCTGGTGTCTCTGTTCTAGGCTGAAGTGATAACCCTTTTTCTCCCCACTGATGCGGCGAGCAGATGTAGTGCAACCAGGGACCCTCCAACCAAGGACCCTGACCAGTGGCCCACACCAGGGACACCTACCCAGTGACCCCCAACTAATGGCCCCCAATTATTCCTACAGCCAGTGACCCATTAATGACCCCCAATTAATGACCCGTGACAAGTGATCCCCACTAAGGGACCTAACCAATGACCCATACACACCTACGAATAACCCAAATCATTGGCCTCCCACCAGTTATTCCTATAACCAGTGACCCATCAATGACTTCCCAACTAATTACCCATCAGGGACTCCCAAACTAACCATCTCATCCATGACTCCCTGAAAGGCACTCCCCCAGCTAGTGACCCCAGGTGGTGATTCCACTAGTGCCTTCTAATCAGTGGTCCCCCACTGGGGACTTGCCCAGCTAGTGATCCTTGGCAGTGAGCCCCACACCATTAACCCTAAACTACAGACCCCAATAACACCAACAGCGGCCTCCATCAGTGACCTCTAACAGTGACCTCCAGCTAGGGAACCCCCGAATATCAACCTCAGTCAGTATCTCTCTACAATGATTCCCCCCAACAAGCAACCTCCATCAGTGTCCCCCCCAGCTAGCGACCCCCAATGAATACCCCTCCCCCATGACCCCAACCAGTCAACCCCAAACAATGACACACTAACTAACGAACCCATCGTTCACCCCAGCTAGTGGCTCCCCTTAAACAGTAGCCCTCATCAAGAGCCCCCTCATCATAAGGTACCCGACGGGGTGCGCTCCCTCTCTCTAGTCCCCCCGCAGAACTGGAAGTTGGGAGGGAGATATGAAAGAGCACCTAAGACAGGACCAGACCCCCCCCCCCACCGACAAGTGATCGGTCAGCTGAGAGAAGTCAAAGGTCAGTTACTGGAGACAAGAGGCAGAGACCTTGCATGAGGCACAAGGGATGGGTGGGGATCAGAGGCCAGAAGCAGGGCGGTCAAAGAACAGAGGGGAGATACCGCAGACCCCTTACCTGGTTCTCCAGGGAGACGGGAGGTGGGCTCAGGGCCAAAACTTCCTTGTTCTTCTTCTTCCTGCCCTTCCCCTTACGACCTCGCCCTTTTTTCTTCCCTTTTCCCTTCCCCTTCCGCCGACGGGGAGGGGTTTCTGGTTCCCGCTGGGGTACCTGGAAAGAGGACTCCAGTCGGGTCCAGATTCCCTGACTGGAGGCCCTATCGCTCAGATCACCTGGGGTCATGCTGGTACATGGTCCATTGGTCCTATCTTTTATTTTATTTTATATTTTAAATTTTATTTATTTATTTATTTTTGGCGGTACGCGGGCCTCTCACTGTTGTGGCCTCTCCCGTCGCGGAGCACAGGCTCCGGACACACAGGCTCAGTGGCCGTGGCTCACGGGCCCAGCCGCTCCACGGCATGTGGGATCTTCACGGACCTGGGCACGAACCCGTGTCCCCTGCATCGGAAGGTGGACTCTCAACCACTGCACCACCAGGGAAGCCCTGGTCCTATCTTTTAAAGCCAGGGCTCACTCAGCCCTGGGACCTGGGGTCAAGGTAAATCATATGATGAGGGGCCAAGGGTCAGTTATGTGACCTGAAGTCAAGGTCATTCATGCCTAAGAACAGTTTAAGGGCAGGGGTCACTCAGCCCCCTGGGTAGGGCTCAGAATTCATTCATTCCTGAGACCTGGAGCCAGGGATGACTCAGCCAGCGACCTCAGGACAAGCCCCTTACTCACCCCTGTGGCTACAGGATCCAGGTCGTCGCAGCCAGGGAGGTACTGCTCACAGGCTCGGAAGGCAGCCTGAGGATCTGAGCTTATCAGCAGCTCCTGAATATCTCCCTGGGGAGAGAGTGGGGGTCCAGGAAGGGGTCTGCAGGCTGACTCCGACCCCCATTCCAAGCATCAAGGTCTGGTGTTTTTCCACCCAAAGCAGGCTAAGTATAGGGAGGAGGAAGCCCCACCACAGCCCCAGAAATCCCTCTGCCCCAGAAAACTGAGAGGAGGAAGATTCTATCAGGGTGACACCAAACCACAACCACAAGCCACACCCCACAACCTCTGTCCCATCAGAGGCACAATTGTTCCTTCACTCGCGGTACATGGTGACACCTACTGTGTGCCAGGTGCCCTTCTAGGTACTGGGGATAAGGAGGGAAGCAAGATGATGAGGTCCCTGGACTGTCATGACACGCATAACAATCACCACATCGAAAACACATCTGTCCCAGAGCCACACGACTCCGTGCCTTGCTGGCATCACACACCATCACAACCAGCAGCGCCGTCACACATCACAACCTTATCCTTCCACCACAAGCCAAGTATGCACCATCACAAATGATCAGTTCATGGCTTTACAGTCTCGCAGGCACATGCCACAAAGATGCACCGTGATGCCCGGCGCTCCCTTCCTCAGCTTCCTGGCGCTAAGTTGAAGCTGGATAGTTCCCTTCTCCATTCTCTTCTCCAGATTCAGGCTGTGGACCAATCTCCCTCCTGCCTCCTGCCTCAGTTTCCCCCATCACTGAAGCGCTACCTCAAAAGTCTCCTCCCCGAGGTCCTGGGTCCCCAGCACGGTAAGTCCAGCCGTGCTGATGAATCGAGGTCCCTGGCTCAATACGGGGGGCTGAGGTTCACAGTCAGCCACCAGGGTCACCATCCCACCATCCACACTGACCGCCACACGGCGCCACCTGCAAGAGGACAGTCTCAGTGGGGGCGCGCGCTCATCTCACCTCTCCTGGGACTCCCACCTTCCCCATATTCACCTGCCATCCGTGAGGTTGACCTGCTGGGGGAGGGGGCTGAAGGAGTCACCTAGGAGGTCCAGAGCCGGCCCCAACGCCAGGCCCAGCTGCCGGACACCGGCCTCATTGTAGACGGATAGAAGGACAGACTGGTTGGCTGGCCGGCCACGCAGAGTGATCAGCACGGAGAAGCTCTCGGGAAAGTGCTCTGCTGGGAGGGCAGAGGGAAAGGGGCAGCTCAGATGGCCCGACTGTGACCCATGCTCCCACGATGAACCACAGCCCCTCTCACCCTGACTCACCTTGAAAGAGCTCCCACGTGGGGACACTGAGCGTGCTGGCCTTGCCCACCCTGAATGCCCGGTCGCCCTGCGGGACCCTCTGGGGGCAGAGGCCGGGACCCTCGGGGAGCCCAGCCTGGCCCCCCCGCACGCCCAGGGCCTTCAGCACATCCACAGGGTCTGCTACGGAAAGAAGCCAGGGTGCGGGGCAGTTACAACAAGCCCAGCACTCTGCGTGAGTGGCTCGGGTTTGGGGGACTCAGCCCCCCCAGCTATGTTTGTGGGTCAGGGGGAAGGAGCAGGCCTGGGACGCATACCCCCCTCACCACTCCACAGCTGTTCCAGCCTCATCAGCCTGTTGACTCCTGTTTTTTTCCCTTGGTTTTCGGTGAGAAAAAAAAAAAAGCTGACCTAGTTCTGGGATGAATCAAAGCTTCCTGGCCTGAGCCCCAGAGCCAAACTGTCCCCCTCTCCACACTCCCCCGCACCAGCTCCCTGGGGCTGCTTCCCAGGCCTGAAGCCCCCCTTGCCAGGGGAAACCCGCTTAGAGAGGAGGGGCTCCTTGAGTGTGTTCTCCCCACCTCTTCCCTGGGCTCCCCTCCCTCTGACCTCCTCCTCGACCTTCATCACTCATGACCTCCTCCCTCTGACCTCCTCCTCGACCACCATCACCCATGACCTCCTCCCTCTGACCTCCTCCTTGACCTTCATCACTCGTGACCTCCTCCCTCTGACCTCCTCCTTGACCTTCATCACTAGTGACCTCCTCCCTCTGACCTCCTCCTTGACCTTCATCACTCGTGACCTCCTCCCTCTGACCATTCTTTCCCTGATTTCTCCTGGCCACCCCCTCTGACCTTCCTCTGCCTGACCCTGACCACCACCCTCTGACTACCACCTGACCTCTTCCCTCTTCCTATCCCAGTTTCTTCCATCTGACCTGTGGACCTCCCCACTTTATCACGCCCTCTGACCTTATCCTCTGATCACCTCTCTCTGATAACCTCCTGACCTCCTCCCTCTGACCCTCTCCCTCTCATCCCAGCAAAGGAAGGGACTGGTCCAGTGAGATCCTAACCCAGGCTGTCCTACCAGCCCCACCCGGTGCAGCCTGGCCAGTGCTAAGTGGAACCACATGGCTTGGGCAAAGGTGGGCGGGGTCTTCCCCTGAGCCCCAAACTCCTGCCTGATCTCCCCTCCCCACAGCAGACTGTCCCACTGACCCCCTGACCCAGCCTCTTGGCAGGAGCCGGATTCTGCCATGACCTCACCCCAGGGGCGGCTCTACTGATCTCACCATTGGGATCCAGGGTAGGGGGCCAGACTTGGGGGAGACAGGGGTTTGGATGAGGGCGCCCCCATCTCAGCTCCTCCTGGGTCAGACCCCTCAGTCTTCAGACTCTCCAGAGACCTGTTCCAACCTCAGCTCTCTCTTGCCCCCAACCTTGTTCTGCTCTCTTTTTCTTCTCTCCCCCTCCCTGCCTTCTCTCTGTCCCACTTTCTGTGTCCAACTCTGAATCAGTCTTTCTCTCTCCCTCCCTCTCTTACTTCCCAGCTCTCCCTCACTCTCTAGCTCTCTGTCTCTGCCTATTGGTATTTCCCTCGGTCTCACATCTGTTTCTCTCTGCATACCTCTATCTCTGTGCCTCTCTCTATCTCTGTGTGTGGATTACTCCCTCCATCTCTCTCTCTCTCTCTCTCTCTCCCCTAACCCTGCTGCCTCCACCGGCCCCATCTCTAATTGCCTGTTCTGTGGCTGGGTTGTTATTAAGAGGTATTTGGGTTACAGCCCCCTGGGGCTAAAATCTGGGCTCCCAGGCTCTGCTGACCACAAGGGTCATTCTCCCGTGGAATGATCATCCCAGCTGCCCCCTCTCCGGGCGGGGGCCCAGGGGAGGGCTGAGGTCCGTGATTCCCCCCCGTGTGGCTCTCCCAGGCTCTCCTTTCACCCAGACTCCACTTTCTATGCACTGGGAAGGGGGTCTCTCCTTGACCAACTGCTCGTTAACATTTTAAAAGTCTTTCCCAGCATCTAACCCAAATGTCTCCTGCTTCAATCTGTGTTCCTTCTGTAATGACCTTTCAGAAACCAACTGCCCTTTCTTTCCATGGCTGGCTTTGTGACAAGGAGACACACAAGAGGCATTGAGTCCTGCCTGCAGGGCCAGGGGGCGGCAGTCTGTCAAGTAACTGGCTTGCCCTTCCCCCACAGATTCTCCCCTGCGCTGGTCAGGACCCCAGGGAGAGGCTAGGTGGGGGTCTAGGATGTGGAAGAAGGCAGGCAGGGACCGGGCTGGGACATGGCTGGGACCCTCTCAGATGAGTAGGAGAGCCTAGGTGTGAGTGTCTGTGCAAATAGGTACATGCGCGATTGTGTACATGCATGAGACTGTGCGAGCACGTGTGTGACTCTGTACGGACCAGGGACTAGCTGAGCGTGTGCTTTGCGGCGTGTCGATGTCTCTGGGTGTTTGGCCTCTGATGGAGGGATTAGGTGCAGTCCTTTGACTTGTCCTGGGGTCCTGGCAGTGAGCTCGAGGTCCTGCAGGTGGTGCACGGGAGCCTGTGATAGTAATAGCTCAGACTCCAGATGGAGGAGTGTGGTTATACGTGAGAGTGTGGCCAAGTTGGCGAGTGGGTGACGGGTTGAGAACATCGACTACGTTGTATGGATGCCAGTGGAAGCGTGTGTGAGAGTTTGAAAGTGTAGGTGGGTGACAAAAGCTGTGACCGTGAGGCGGGTGGCGGATGGGGCTGCCTTGGCGTGGGCCCCAGGTGTTTAACGTTCTTCGTGTCCCAGCGGCCTTCTATTCTGAGTGCACGCCTGAGATCGCACGACTGTGCGGATGTGTGACCGTGGGAGTGGGGCATAGGCCACTTTGGGATTATCCGCGTAAACACACACCTCTCTGGACTACGGAGAAAAGGAGAAAGTGAGAAAGTGGGGGTGGGTGTGTTGGGGTCCTGAGTTCACCTTAGGGAGGGATTACGGGGAGGGCCTGACCTGGGGTATCTCAGACCAGGGAAGTCCCCCTCAATCACCACTTGAGGGATCACGACTTTCCCGAACCCCGGGGCGCCCCCGACCCAGAACCCTCGGGGGCGGGGCGCGGCGTCCAGCCAGATTCGTGCAGCTGGGCGTGCGTCAGCGCTGACTCACCCATCCGGCGGCCCCCGGGACCCCTGGGGGGCCCCTGAGAAATTCCTCAGGAAAAACACCCGAGGCTCGCTCAGCTTGGAGGAGCAAACTCCACTCCCCCCGCCCCCGCCCGTGCACTGCCCCGCGCCCCGCGCCCCGCCCCGCCCCGCCCCGCCCCGCCCCGCGCCCCGCCCCGCCTCGCCCCTCACCAAGGCCCTCCCGAGGCCCTGTCCATGGTGCTGATCCCGGCTCAGGGGAGTGCGGGGAGGGGGGAAAGGGGCAAAGATGGCGGGGAAAGGAGGGGGGCGCGCGCTAATTAGGGGCAGAGGGGAAAGAGGGGGAATAAGGTGAAGCTATCTGGGGAGACGCAAAGGGAACTCTGAATCCCAGATCAACCCTCTTCCCTACTAGTCCCCGCTCACCATCCCCCATCCCCCTGGGACTCATCCTCATGGGCAAGTATTTAGCTTCCCAAACCACAACCACAGTCCTCAGAGGGTCACCCAGAGACACACAATCACACGCATAACACACACACGGTTATTCTCAAAATCAGCCCCCCACACAGACACACTCCCCTACCCACAACTCAATCACATACTCGCCCAGAGGCCATATCCCATCACCCAGGTGTACAATCATCGTCATCTCCCACACCCAACACACACAGTTCCACTCCAAATGGCCGCATGCATATTGTTACACACATGTATACCTATAAATTGCATTCATTGCCACGCACCCACCAGGAAACATGGTCACACGTTTCCCTGACGCCCCCCACCAAGCTGTCACACTCACAAACCGCCCAGAGTCAGACACTCGCCCCGCAACACCACACCGTAGCCACGGGCAACGTGCACGACCCCCATGCACGCCCCCGACTCCCGACTCCACGCCGTCTTTGGGGGCCTCGATGGATCCTGCACTCCGGGTCCTATTTTCTCCCTCCTGGCTCACCGGCCTGCGTCCGGGGGAGAAGCTGCAGAGACACCAGGAGCAGGCAGAGGCCGGCCCGCGGCTGGCCCAGGGCCCAGCGACTCCCCATTCCCACGGGACCCACACTCAAGGCGGGGGACCAGTCTGGGCGGCTGCGGGGCGCGGCGACTCCACGGGCTCAGGGCACTCTCGCGGCGGCCGGCTCCACTCGGGATCCACAGGAGACTGCCCGAGACCCCGCCCTGGCCTCGCCCTGCGCTCCAGCTCCGGGCCAGGCGGAGCTCGCAGAAAGGGGGGGGGGGGTAGCTGACAGCTGGTGGGTGGAATTGGGAAAGTTTGTGCTGAGCTCTGATTGCCCAGCTAGGGGTGGAGCCGTGGGCCGGGAGCTGGGCCCTTCTTGCCTCACCCCACAGGGTCGGAGGAGGGTCACTCCCACCCACCCTTAGAATCCGGGGTCCCAGCCTTAGCCCAAACCCTTTTCTCCTAACAGGCCTCCTAACCTTCAGCCTCCATCCAGGCCCTGGAATTAGGGGTACAGCTTTATACCAGATCCTTTCTGTCTCAGCCAGGCCCCCAAATTCTGATGCCAAATTCTCACCCACCTGCCTGGTCCCACAATAAGAGGTACCGACCTCACTCCATACTTTCCCTGCAGGTCCCTAAATAAGGGATCTTCACCCCGCCTCAAACTCCACCCCAGATTCCAAAATGGGGTCCCTAGCCCCACCCCCAAACCCTCACCACAGATTCCAAGACACAGTTCTCACAGTTCTTTCTTTCCCCCAAACTCTTAATCTTAAAATAAAGGCTCCCATCTCCATCCCTAGCCCTCTTCTCCCTGACTCAGGCCCCAGATGGAGGCCCCAGCTCCATTCTCACACATGGCCCATTAAATCAGGGAGTATGGCCCTACCCTAAGCAGGGCACTGCCACAGGGAGGGGTGGACCCCTGCCATTCCTGGGGTGAGGCGGAACCCCCCCTCACCCCACTGGGACACCCCCGCCCCCATGTGAGGAGGCCCCAGCGGGTCAGGTCAGGTGGAGCTGTCTGTGCAATTGAACAAGCACAGACATGCTGGATCTGAAGGAGCTTCCGCAGGGAGGAACCCAAGGGGCATATCCCGGGCCCTGAACTGCCCACTTCCCCCGCCCCGAGGCCAAGAGGGAGAAGCCGGCAGTGTCTCCCTCCCAGCCTCTGGCTCCTCAGACAAAGAGACTCTGTGTCCTTAGGGAGGAGGGGGTGGGGCCCCATCTGGCCTGAGGGGGAGGGGGGCCCTGAGAAGGGGGAGGAGAGGGAATCTCCCCAAGCTGCTCCTCCTTTCTCTCCAGGGACATCAGAGACTAAGACTTTTCTGGCTAAAACGCTCATAAAGTTCATGCCCTGCCTTGGTCTGTTGGGAAGTTCTTCCTATAGTCTATCGCACCTTCTGACATTTCTGCCCATTCTCTTTGAACGGACCCTTCTGGGACCACACTCTCGGTCACCTCTCTCCAATCACAGATTCTTTGCCCAGAGTAGAGACAGCAAGAGAACACCTCCACTTATTCCCCACACTGCCTGAAACTCCCCCCAGCCCTGGATAATTTATCATCGTAACAAAAGCCCCCAGTTTTGAGTGTAGCAGCGAGAGGACATTTTTGACAGATAAAAGGAAGGCACTATATTGAAGTGAAGGGATTCCCCCCAGCTGCCTGCCCAAAGTCAGTTCATAATTGAGGGCTCCCAGGGCCCATTCATCCTGCAGGTGGGGTGTGCTTAGGAGGGGACAGATGAGCAGAGGATGGGTGGCGGGAGTCAGGTGCCAGCCAGCAGAGGTCACGCGTCCAGAAAGGGATCAACATGGCCGACGCACCCCGGACTGTACTGATCTCAGGATGCTCCTCGGGAATTGGCCTGGAGCTCGCAGTGCAGCTGGCTCGTGACCCCAGGCAGCGCTACCAGGGTAAGGGGACCAGGGTGAGGCTGGGAAGGACAGGAGTGGGCATGGCTTCCCAAGACCCTTAGCTCTCCCAGCACTAGTTCCACTAGTCCATGACTTCGACTGCATTTGGGGGCTTGGGGAGGACCCAGGACACACGGAGGCCCTCTTCCCACCTCCGCTTGTGAATCATCCCCTCATCCAAAGAATATTTCTAATGCACCCATTGGGTGCCAGATTCTAGGTGCTAGAAACACGGCTGCGAACAGAATAGACAAAAATCTCTGTTCTAGGTAGTGATGTAGTGGGGGAGGTGAGGGAGGACAAACAATAAACAGATTTTTAAATCGTATTAGGTGGCTAGTGCAGATAAGTGGTCAGAAGCAAAATAAAGCCAGTGGGGTGGGTGTGGGTGATATTTATTTTTTAGAAGGGCTGGCTGGAGAGGGCTTTTCTGAGGTTTCACTTAGTCATTCCCTAAGAGTCCCCACCCCCACTCATCCTCAGATTAACCTCCAAGATAAGCCTCTTAAGTGACCCTGACCTTGAGGGTTTAAGGAGGAGGGGGCTCTAGGTCTAGAGACTCGGTCCCCTGCCACTCTGGGATCAATAGCCCCAATCTTCACCCCACCCGTGGGAACCTCTGACCCAGTGCACACTGGAGTCGAAGTAAGCAAAGGGCCATTACTTAAGAGGAGGATGGAGGGGTGAGGGCATTGCCCCAGTTGGCAGAGTTGCTTCTCCCAGCCCTCTACCCTCTGTCTTAGAGACGTGCACAGCTTCGGGTGTGACAGTCTGGGTGCCAGTGTGCAGAGAGGGAATTGTGCAGCGTGTGCCCCTGTGGGCTGGCAGATGAGTGTCTAACACTGCTGGAGGGTGACGTTTATTGACTGTTTGCAATGTGCCAGGCTTCCATCTAAGTGTTTTGCATATTAGAAAGTCATTTAATCCCCACATCACCCCGATAAGGTGGACACTATCATTTGCCCCATCTTAGAAATGAGGAAACTCAGGCACCGACTGACAAAGGTCCTTGCCCAAGCTGGAACTTGGCAGAGTCTGGATCTGAACTCAGGTAGCCCAGCCCCCGGGCCCATGCTTGTCACCATATGTAGATGAAGGTGGTCCCATTCGTGTGTGCAGCACCTGCGAATTACATGGGCTCACAGACAACATGCAAATGTGTGTGTGATCGTGGGTGCAGGCGTTGGGGGGGGGCGGGTGCAAACATGTGTACAGGTGCGTGAGCTCAGCACTCAGACGAACCCAGGTTGAAATCTCAGTTCTCACACCTGCTAGGGGTTGGAGCAGGCAAGAAACCTCACTGTGTTGAGCCTCAGTGTGTTAATGGGGATAATAATATTGCCTACGTGTTCTGATTCCTATCGCTAAAAGCAAGTCACCCCAAAATGCATGGGGTGTATGGCGTACACAGCTGTACGCCAAAATGTATGGCGTGAAACAGCTGCAGTTGTCTATGTCTCGTGGTTTACAAGGGTCATGAATTTGGAAGGGCTCAGCTGGGCGCTTTGGGCTCAGGGTCAAAGGCTCACAGAGGAGACTGGAACATGCGGTCTTTCTATCTGGGCTCAGCTTGGGCTTCTTCCTAGCATGGTGGCCTCAGGACAGCTGGGCTCCTATAGGGTGGCTGAAGCCTACAAGAGTGAGTATTCCAGCAAGCAAAGCAGAAACTGCAACATCTTTTCCATCCTAATCTCAAAAGCCACACAGGGTTACCTTTCCCATCGTCTATTGATTCCCAGCTAGCCACAAGGTTCAAGGGGAGAGGAATCAGATTTCATGGGCTGATGGGTGAGCAGCTAGGTTCTAGAACAGCATGTGTGATAAAAGATGTTGAGGCCATCTTTGGAAAATAAGTCAGTGACCTGATCATAGGATTCTTGTAAGGATTAGAGTTCGTGTTTATAAATGTGTTTAGCATATTATCTGGCATATAGTAGGTGTTCAATAAATTGGAACCTACGTTGACGATGTAAATGGGGCTATCCATACTTGCATGTGCATATTTGCACCTATGTTGACTTTAGGTGTGCATGCATTTCTCTTCTCAAGCCATCTGTTCTGTATTTATTTTATTGTCTTACCTACTGGTTTTGAATTCTGTGAAGGCAGGGACTTTATCTTATTTCATGCAATAGCCTCAGCACCTAGAATAGTGCATAGGGTGTAGTAGATGCTCAATAAATGTTTGCTAGATGAGTGGATGGATGGATGGAAGTATAGACAAATATCTGTACACAAGTATGCATTTGTGGCTGTGTGGCAAATGTAGGTGTATAAATCTGTGGGTCTCCATTCCTCTGTGACTACTCATGCAAACTATCACAGGAACATGTAAGTCCACACACAGGGTAAAGGAACCTAGTGCCTGCTCCAACTCTGTTCTCTGTCCCCAGTGGTGGCCACCATGAGGGACCTGGGAAAGAAGGGGACACTGGAGGCAGCTGCTGGGGAGGCTCTGGGTCAGACCCTCACCGTGGCCCAGCTGGACGTGTGCAGTGATGAGTCAGTGGCCCAGTGTCTCAGCTGCATCCAGGGAGGAGAAGTGGACGTGTTGGGTGAGTCTGAGCATCCCCTGGGGTCACTCGCCCCCTCCCTGGCCTAAGCACAGATCCTCATCACAGCAAGTTCTTTCCAGTGTCTGGGCACTAACTCTCTTGTTTCCCTAATAACCTCTGACCCTGGAGAGAAGGGGTAGATCAGTTGGCTAAGAGCCCAGGATACCATTCAGTTTATTAGAGATATAGGAAATATACTGAGACCTGGGGATAGGGTGGATTTTATCAAATAGAAATTCTCACATATGGAGAAAACCATATGTGGTTGGGAAAACTAATTTGATGAGTCATTGTGGGAAAGGAGCATGATGAAGAAGCAACTCATGGTCCCTAAACGGTCTTCTAAGGAGGGTGTGGCTGTTTTGATGCAATTTGGGGTCAGAGCTGAATTGCTCATGCATTAAAGTAGAGGCTGTACCCAGCAGCCCTCTTCCCCACCCAGGGCTCAGAGTCCCCTATAACAAATGCTGAACTATATTTAAAGATTATCAATGCTACATATTTGTCCGCCCAAGATACCTTGGACTAGCCCTGAAATTGGAGTGGGGGAGGGGTGGGATAATTTAGGGAGTGTCCCTGGGGGAGTGACACTAGAAGGGTTGGGGGACTTCAAAATAACCCTCAGCCTTACCCCCTTAGTGAATAATGCTGGAGTGGGCCTGGTGGGGCCCTTGGAGGGGCTCAGCCTAGCTGCCATGCAGAACGTCTTTGATACCAACTTTTTCGGGGCCGTCCGTCTGGTCAAAGCTGTACTTCCTGGCATGAAGAGGAGACGACAGGGTCACATCGTGGTGGTCAGCAGTGTCATGGGGCTGCAAGGTGAGCCCTGGGGATGCACCCCTGGGAATCCTCCCAGCGTCTGACCCTCCCCCGGCTGGAAGGATGGCAACTAGGTTTTAGCTCATATTCCTTAAATATGCCTGCATTGAGAAGCATTCTGCAGCTCAGAAGGAAAAAGTTCTGGGATAGGGGCTTCCCTGGTGGTGCAGTGGTTGAGAGTCCGCCTGCCGATGCAGGGAACACGGGTTCGTGCCCGGGTCTGTGAAGATCCCACATGCCGCAGAGCGGCTGGGCCCGTGAGCCACGGCCGCTGAGCCTGCGCGTCCGGAGCCTGTGCTCTGCAACGGGAGAGGCCACAACAGTGAGAGGTCCGCATACCGCAAAAAAAAAAGTTCTGGGATAGATTAACTATGTCTACCATGGTACAGGAGTAGACAGGGGTGGTATAGATGCTGCCAAAGGCCATCCACATCCATTTTCAACCCCACTTCTGGAAACCTCCAAAAATTTCTTCCAACCATCCCACAAAACTCAGAGGAACCATCAGCACTCCTCCTGAGGCTCCTTCTTGCCAAACACCTCCCACCAGGCTCCAGAGATGTCTGGATTTGGGACTCTGCGGTTCTGCAGGAAAAAGAGCAGTGATCGACTAATGATGTCTGCTATGGGCCTACTATGGAGGCCATCTACTTGCCATCCTTTCTCCCGGGCCCTTTCTCCTTGAACCTCTCTAGACTCCCTTCCTTTCCCTGGAAATTTCCTCGGATCTGCCCCCCTCCCCAGCAGTCCCCTAAGGAATCCACCCTACTTGTTACCCTGTCATGGAAAAGCTGCATTCACTCAGCCCCATCCCTTCAGCCTCTCTTCCAGCTGGATCTCCTGATCTTGGAAGGGAGGGGGACACATTCACTGCTCAACAGGGACCAGTAAAGATCCTGGTGAACGGTGCTTGCCCTTGGGGACCCTGGGCATCCTATGCCCAAGTGGCCCAAGGGTTTAGAGGATAGAGGGAAATAGGAGAGTTCCCTGGGCTGAGGGTGGATGGAACACTGCCAGGAAGAGATGGGACCTGGCACCCCAAGACAACCTCATCCTGACCCCATATGCTCCCATCACATACACCCATCAGGTTGGCCCCAGATATGCTGTGATCCCTAAATCCTCTTTGCTCTGTCTCCCAAGACCCCATCCCTCTGGACCCATAAAGCCCATCACCCAGACCCCCAAAGAGCCCACCTTCCTGTAATCCTCTCAGGTGTCGTGTTCAATGAAGTCTATGCGGCCTCCAAGTTCGCCATGGAGGGATTCTTCGAGAGTCTGGCTGTCCAGCTGCTTCAGTTCAACATCTTGTGAGGCGGGCACTTGGACAGTGACAGGGGAATGACGGCAGTGATGGGACAGACAAGGGAAGGGGAGTAGCGAGGAGATGGGGGAGCAAGGAGGCATGAAACAATGATGGGAGAAGCAGGGGGGTGAAGAGGAGAGATGGGCAGTAATGGGTAAAATGGGGCAGCGAGTGTGTTGGGGCTCAAGACCCTCTCCCCCTACCCCTGTTCCCAGCATCTCCCTGGTGGAGCCGGGCCCGGTGGCCACCGAATTTGAAGGGAAGCTCCTGGAGCAGGTTTCCACAGCCGAGTTCCCAGGCACTGACGCTGACACCCTGAGCTACTTTCGGGATTTGTACCTCCCGGCCTCCAGGGAGCTCTTTCACTCTGTGGGACAGAGCCCACAGGATGTGGCCAAGGTGAGTGGGGGGCCCAGAGCCCCAGGACATGGCTCAGGTATGTGAGGGGGCCCCTCCCTACAGAAACCCCCTCTCCTTGGGTCCCAAAGCTCAGGGCTCTACCCCGCAGGTAATTGTCAAGGTCATCGGCTCAGCCAGACCACCCTTGCGCAGACAGACCAACGCCCGCTACACTCCGCTGACCGCCCTCAAAGCCATGGACCCCTCCGGCAGCCTGTATGTGCAAACCTCCCATCGCCTGCTCTTCCGCTGGCCACGCCTCCTCAACCTTGGCCTTCGATGTCTCGCCTGCAGCTGCTTCCGTACCCCAGTGTGGCCCCGGTGAGCAGAGCCTCACCCAACCCTCCTCACCCCTGAACAGCCAAGCCTCTTTGGTTCACATCCATCTCAGGCCATACAGACTATCCACTCATTCATTCATTCATTCAGCAAACTCTGCTTGACCCATTCTGTGCCTGGGCATTGCTGGGACCCCAGAGAGCCCTCAACCTCTAGACACAGACCCCTCTGCGGTCAGGGCTGGGGCAGAGAGAGGGGACCCTGGGACTCTGGAACCCTGGGCTGAGGAGCCCAGATCAGAGAGCTGGAGTTGTGTCTGGGAAGGCAAGGGAGGCTTCCTGGAGGAGGGGACATTGTTGCTGGACCTTGAAGGATGAGATAGACTGCCTCAGTCAACCTCTGGACTTTGCTATCTTCGGTCTGTGGATTCTGGGATGATCCAAACATCACCATCCCTCCTCCCCACCTATACACACAGCCAAAGCTGGTTTCACTAAGGGGTCTCCAGACTTTTCTGGTCACATACTCCATCAGTAAAATGTGTTTGTGCATACACCAGCAATGTATGTATATGTCTTCACAAAATATATATTTGTAACCACTAGCAATCACTGTATTTAATAAAGTTCAATTTCTTACATCTAAATAAAAAATTAAAAAGCAATAGGGTCTATCTCACACCTATTAGCATGGCTACATCAAAAAAAAATTGCCCAGAAAATAACAAGTGTTCACAAGAATGTAGAGAAATTGGAACCCTGTGCGCTGTTGGTGAGAATATAAAATGGTACCGCCACTATGGAAAACAGTACGACAGTTCCTCAAACAGTGAAATAGATTTATCATATGACTCAGCAATTCCATTCCTGGATATTACCTGAAAGAATTGAAAACAGGGTCTTGAAGAGATATTTGTATACCCATGTTCAGAGCAGCCTTGTCCACAATAGGCAAAAGGTGGAAGCAACCCAAATGTCCATCAACGGGTTGCTGGATAAACAAAATGTGATCCACCCATACAATGGAATATTTATTCAGCCTTAAAAAGGAAGGAGTTTCTGGGCTTCCCTGGTGGCGCAGTGGTTGAGAGTCCGCCTGCCGATGCAGGGGACACGGGCTCGTGCCCCGGTCCGGGAAGATCCCACATGCCACGGAGCGGCTGGGCCTGTGAGCCATGGCCGCTGAGCCTGCGTGTCCGGAGCCTGTGCTCTGCAAGGGGAGAGGTCACAACAGCGAGAGCCTCGCGTACCAAAAAAAAAAAAAAAAAGGAAGGCGATTCTGACACATGCTACAACATGGATGAACTTTGAGGACATTGTGCTGAGTGAAAGAAGCGAGACACAAAATGGACAAATACTGTATGATTCCACTTATATGATGTCCCTAGAGGAGTCAAATTCATAGAGGCAAAGTAGAATGGTGGGTGTCAGGGGCTGGGGGAGTTAGTGTTTAATGGGGACAGAGTTTCAATTTTGCAAGATAAAGAGTTCTTGGAGATGGATGGTGGTGACAGTTACACAACAATGTGAAGGTACTTGTCACTAAGGAACTGTACACCTAAAAATGGTGAAGATGGTAAATTTTGTGTTATGTGTATTTTAGCCCAATTTTTAAAAATTTAAATCAATAGGGGTCTCATCTGAACCCCTGAGACAGTGTCCCTAAATTTCTTGGCCCTCCTCTTGAGAATTCGGAAGTGAATGGACTCTGGGCATAAATGCTGGCTCTTCCTCTCATTCAGTGGGTGGCCCCAGGCAGGTGACTCCCCTGATGTCATCTTCTACCAAGCAGGGTTAGCAATAACAGTGCTGAAACGAAAGTCCTCTGGACTGTTTCCTTTCACTTGCAGTTTTTGTTGTGGTTTGTGTTCAAACCTTGGAATGCCAAGCTCTGGGCAAAGCTTTTTAATTAATGTTTGCTCTGCAGTTTTATGAGATGAAGCCACTCAGAACATCCCCATTTGCCAGGGGCAGAGGGGAAGGGGCAGGAATCAAGTCTGGGGCTGTCCAACTCAGTCTATGCTGGTCTTTAGGGACCTCTCGTGATCTTTTCTAAGAAAAGAGAAACTGAGTCCAGGACCCTCAGAAGAGGTCTCTTTGAGTCATTGCAGAGATAATGGGGGCTATTTAATAATTTTTCACATCAACTCCTCCCTTCCCCTATCCCATACTGGACTTTTGAAGCAATGTTGTAATACCTGAAAAAGAATATATGAAAGTAGATAGTGGTGATGGTAGCACAAGTTTATGAATCCACCAAAAACCACTGAATTGTGCATTTAAACCGGGCAAATTTTTTGGTGTATGAATGATATCTCAATTTTTATTTTTTATTTTTTTGGAGTCTATCCCAGTCATTTTATTTCACATGACCTGAATATTGATTTTTTAATTAATTTTTTGGAGTATAGTTGATTTACAACGTTGTGTTAGTTTCAGGTGTACAGCAAAGTGATTCAGTTATACATATATCCACTCTTTTTTAGATTCTTTTCCCATGTAGGTCATTACAGAGTATTGAGTAGAGTTCCCTGTGTCAATTTTTAAATTAAATTAATTTTTTAAAAGAATAGATGAAATGCACATGTGCAAGAGGTCTTTACCCAGGAGGCTCACCCCAGGATTACATCAATCAATTTCCTCCACCTTTGGCTTCGGGTTACGTTGGGTTCTGCCAGTGGGAGGGGAAAGGCCACGGCGTTTGTCCCTCACGCTCCTTCCATGCAGGTCACTGTGGATTTGCGGCATCCCTCTATCTCAGCCCCAGCTCCAGTTTCTGAGAACCACTCCCTCCTTTTGCCCCTTTCAACTAAAGATGGTGATGGGACCCCACAGTTGCCAGCAGGGCGGCACGTCTCCTTACCCCCGACCCTTCCCTTAACCATTGTTCCTGTCTTCATCACTTCCCAAATTACCCACTGTGAGTGTGCTGTCTCTTTCCATCCAAGGTGCTGACTGATGTAACATATGCACTTGACAGAGCAGAGGAGCAAAATGCATACACACTAGCCCACCATCAGACTCTACCATTAGAACATTATCGATATTCACTGTCTGCCTCACCCCAAAGGTCTCCACTGTCCTGAATTTTATGTCCAGCATTCTCTTGTTTTTTAAAAAAAAAAATCCTTTAGAACTCTACTCAATATTCTGTAATAACCTATATGGGAAAAGTATCTGAAAAGGAATGGTTACATGTATATGCATAACTGAATCACTTTGTTATACACCTGAAACTAACACAACATTGTACATCAACTATACTCCAATAAAAAATAAAAATTAAATTTGAAAATGTATTTTAAAAATTCCTTTAAATAATTTATTTTAAAAGACACATTTATCTCCTTACCAAGAAGAAAAGGCCATCATACCCACCATGAGTGAAGCTGAACTCGATATTTATTTGCAGATGGCGCGTACAGTATTCCAAACCCCCTACGTATAGACTCCTGGTGCAAGAAAACACCAGGCCTTCTCTCCCAGCTTCTCTTGCAGCTAGAGGGTGAGCATGTGACCCTGATTCCACTCTGCAGATGCACAGGATTTAGAATTGAGAGTTGGCCACCCACAGAAGGGGTCAGGAAGAGGAGGTAGCAGAAGGGACAGGAGCGTGGCATTGCCAGCGTTGGCAGCAAAAGCCAGAGCCTCTGGTTGGTTTCAGGGGGATGATTTAAGCTGGGATCTTAGCTGCTGCCCTGAGCTGCCACTTTGTCCCCTTTCAATCTTCCAAGGCTGGTGATTCTGTGAGCCCTCAGGATCTACCCAAGAAATTCCTTTGCAGCTTAAATCACACTGAGTCAGTTTCTGTTGCATATAATGAAGAATCATCATCAATCCAGGTGGCAACTCTAAAAACAAATGCAGTGCGGGGAGGGATACTGTTATTAAATTCCAGGTGGATGCTACTGGTGACCAGCAGAGATTGGCCAAAGCTCAGAAGGTGATAATAACAAGCGAAACCTTGACTCTTTTTTTTTTTTTTTTTTTTGCGGTACGTGGGCCTCTCACTGTTGTGGCCTCTCCCGTTGCGGAGCACAGGCTCCGGACGCGCAGGCTCAGTGACCATGGTTCACGGGCCCAGCTGCTCCGCGGCATGTGGGATCTTCCTGGACCGGGGCACGAACCCGCGTCCCCTACATCGGCAGGCGGACTCTCAACCACTGCGCCACCAGGGAAGCCCTGACTCTTTATTTCTACACTCATGCCCCCCCCCCCCCACCTCATCGTTACATCCTAGCTGCTCAAGCCAAAAATCTTGGCGTCGTCTCTACTTTCTCTCTTTCACACCTCACAGCTAATCTATCAGGAGATCCTTTTCACCTGACCTGAAAAGTATATTCAGAACCAACCACTTCAAAACACCTTCTTGGCCCCTAACCTACTCCAACCGCCATGATTTCTCGCCTGGAATATCGCACCAGCCTCCTCCTCTTCTGCATTTTCCTCCCTGCCTATAGATATAAAAATATATTTCAAAGAGGTAAAACATTCACAGTGCTTTTTTTTTTTTTTAGGGCGGTACGCGGGCCTCTCACTGTTGTGGCCCCTCCCGTTGTGGAGCGCAGGCTCCGGACGCGCAGGCTCAGCGGCCATGGCTCACGGGCCCAGCTGCTCCGCGGCATGAGGGACCTTCTCGGACCGGGGCACGAACCCGTGTCCCCTGCATCGGCAGGCGGACTCTCAACCACTGCGCCACCAGGGAAGCCCTCACAATGCTTTTAAAAATAAAAATATATATATGAAGAAATATTTGTTAAACAATTCTCTTACCTTCATCTTTCCTCACCTGCCCAATTCCTGATCCCCCACCACTGCCTGTTATAACTTGCATGAGTTATTTATCCAGGTTTTCTTTCTGATTATGCAAGGAAAAAAAAACCCTGATGAATGGATAAACTGTGGTATATACACACAAAGGAATAGTATTCAGCCCTAAAAAGGAAGGAAATTCTGACATGTGCTACAACATGGATGAACCTTGAAGACATTATGCCTAGCAATATAAGCCAGATATAAAAGGACAGATATATTGCGTGATTCCATTTATATTAGGTACCTAGAGTATGCAAATTCGTAGACAGAAAGTAAAATAGTGGTTCAAAGAGGCTGGGAAGGGGGAATGGGGAGTTAGTGTTTAACGGGGACAGAACTTTAGTTTGGGAGTGGAAAAACATGAATATTCACTTTTTTTAACTTTTTCACAAAAAGCGACATACTATACACGTAAGTGTGAACTTTGGTTCTTTCCTTGAGTGATACGTCTTAGGAGTTTCTCACAGCAGCCCGAAAAGACTTCCTCATTCTTTGGTCCAGCTGCAGTATATTCCACTGTGTAGATGGACAATAATTTATGCAACTGATCCTGTAGTAATGAATCTTTGGGCTCTCTCCAATCTTTGGCTATGATAGAAATGACTTCAATGAATAACCTTGTGTTTATACTTCGTTTCACACATGTGCAAGCATTTGTGTCATGGGATTACTTGGCCAAAGAAACTAAGCATTTGTAATTTTTATGAACATCATCAATTTCACCTCTACTGGGGAGGACTGATGTCCACATGTGAACATGCTTACTTCCCCACAGCCTCACCAAACTGGGCATTATTGATCTTCCAAAGTTTTGCTGATCTAATGCATAAAAATTAGTATCTCACATTTCTCTTATTTTAACTTGCATTGCTCTTATCATGAGTAAAGCCCAGTGTCTTTTAGTGCGTTAAAGAATATTTGTGTTTCATTTTTTGTGGACATTCTGACTACAACTTTTGCTCAATTTTTTTCTATGGAATTGTTTATATTTTATTATTAATTCTTAGAAACTCTTTACATATTATGAACATTAAGGGGTCTATAGTAGGAAGTGCAGATACTTTTTCTCAGTTTTTTTTTAAACTTTTCTGTGGTGGTGTTTGGTCTTATTTTTATGCTGTGGAATTATTCATCTTTTTCGGCGTTGTTACTTTTGGATTTGAGTCATAGGAACAAAGGACATCCCCAGACTAATTTTTTAACACAGAAAGAAAATGTCACTCCCCTTTTCAAAACTCTCCACTGGTTCTCTCTCTAACTTAGATTCAGATCCACAAAGATGTGGCCTCCTACACGATCTGATCCCTGAATATTCAGCTCAGATTATATCCCACTCTCTCCCTATCAGTCAATCCATTCCCAGAACACGGACCTCCTTGCTGTTTCTTAAACACTCCACACACACTTCCATCTCAGGGCCTTTGCACTTGCTCTTCCCTCTGCCTAGAATACTTTTCCTAGATATCCACATGTCTCCCTCCTTCAACTGACATAGGGGCACAAATGTCACCTCCTCAGAGAGGCCCCCTCTCTATCCCCTGAACCTGCTTTTTTTTTTTTAATTTAATTTAATTTATTTATTTATTTTATTTTTAGCTGTGTTGGGTCTTCGTTGCTGTGCACGGGCTTTCTCTAGTTGCGGTGAGTGGGGGCTACTCTTTGTTGCAGTGTGTGGGTTTCTCATTGCATGGCTTTTCTTGTTGCAGAGCACGGGCTCTAGGCAAGTGGGCTTCAGTAGTTGTGGCCTGCAGGCTCTAGAGTGCAGGCTCAGTAGTTGTGGCACATGGGCTTAGTTGCTCCGCGGCATGTGGGATCTTCCCGGGCCAGGGCTCAAACCCATGTCCCCTGCATTGGCAGGCGAATTCTTAACCACTGCGCCACCAGGGAAGTCCCATCCAATTATTCTTAATTTACTGAAACTTTTTGGTCTCAACCTAAATACCACTTCCTTCGGGAAGCCTTCCTTTACTCCCCAGGCTAGATGAGATGAGCAGGCTCCTCTGGGCCCTTGCAGCTTCTTATTTATGGGTAGTTCTCCCTGGCCCGGCTGTGAGCTCTGTGGGGACACATATCATTGAAATTCCATGGTGCTTTCAGACCCAGTAATCAACCCCAAACATGATTGCTAAATTATTCTTTATCCCCTCTTAGCAATAAGCTTCTCTTGAAAACTCTCACTGCCTTCAGAAACCTCCTTTGACCCGCAGAGGAGGCATGCGATTCCCTGAGGAATCTGGAAGCAAAGCCAGTTCTTGAAGCCCTGAGGAAACCAAGAAATGACCCAAGGAGCCGTGGCTGGGACTGGAAGTGACCAAACTGGGCACCTCCCGGCATACCGTACATGCTAAGAAGCTCCTGACACCTCCTACCAGAGCGATCAACTGTACCTCTCTGAGCCTCAGTTTTCTCATCCGTAGAATGGAAGAGTTGATGGAGAGAAAGTCCCAGTAAGTGCAGGAACTTAGTAGGTGTACCATCAATGACAGACGTTCTCTGTTATGTGGCTATGGGTGTTATTCCTTGACACCTGGGTCCTGCCCAGCCTTTCCCGGGAAGCCTCGGGCTGGGAGCCCAGGAGGATGGGGTGAAAACAGAGGGCACACATCCCTGCAAGGCCGTCCCACCCGCTCCGGGCTCGCTGCAAACCTGTTGTCCCAGGGAGGGGAAGGCGGACGGAATCTGAGCTGCAGCAGCAGCTGCTCTAAGCTAGAGGCCAAAGTCCCCTCCCTTCTCCACTGACATTCTTGCGGGAGGAGGCCGAGCGCTACTCTGCGTCTGGCCGGAGGTTCGCTGGCGCCCTCTCGTGGCCACGTTCAAGAGGTTGGACTTGACCACTGACAGCGGCCAGCAGACCTTGGTGGAGCCCATAGCTACTCTCCCGACCTCCTACCCTCTTTGAGCTCTCTCTTTGTTTTGTTTTGTTTTATTGAAGTACAGTTGATTTACAATGTTGTGTTAGTTTCTGGTATATAGCAAAGTGATTATATATATATATATATATATATATACTTTTTCATATTTTTTTCATTACAGTTTATCAGAGGATACTGACTGTAGTTCCCTGTGCTATACAGCAGGACCTCGTTGTTTATCTATTTTATATATAATGGTTTGTATCTGCTAATTTGGGCTCCCTCTTAAACCTGGATTCAGAAGCTCAGTTCCATCTCTTTACCTGCTGTGTGACCCTGAGCAAGTCACTTAACCTCTCTGTGCCTCAGTTACCTAGCTGTACAGTATTGGGCAGGACACTTCATTCTGTGATTTTTTCATTTGCAAAATGGGTCAGTGGGTCATTATAGTGCTGAGAGGATTCAAAGAGAGAGTCCAGGTGAACGTGGCTACAGTAAATACCCACTCCATGAGGGGGCGTTTCCATCCTGTTCACTGCTGTGTCCCCAGCAACAAAGCGAGCCATGCAGTAGGTGCTCAAATTTATTTTATTTATTTCATTATTAATTATTGAGCAAATGCTTATCATTCTTCTTTTGGGGGACCTGGACTGGGGTGGGGTGAAGGGATCAGGTGCATGAGATATGAATTCCTGCTATCATTCATTCACTCAGCATCCATGTTTTTCTTTTCTTTTTTTTTTTTTTTGCGGTACGCGGGCCTCTCACTGTTGTGGCCTCTCCCATTGCGGAGCACAGGCTCCGGACGCGCAGGCTCAGCGGCCATGGCTCACGGGCCCAGCCGCTCCGCGGCATGTGGGATCTTCCCGGACCGGGGCATGAACCCATGTCCCCTGCATCGGCAGGCGGACTCTCAACCGCTGCGCCACCAGGGAAGCCCTTTTTTATCTTTTCTTTTTTTTTTTTAGCATCCATTTTTGACTCCATCCATTAGTTCACTGGGTGGCAAGGCTGTATCCCAAAGGACCCCACACTAGTTGTTCTCCTGCCTCCTCTGCTGCTTATTGGTACCCAAGGGCACTTTTCCCTTCCTGGACCCACCTCCAAGTCAAAATAGAAACTCAAGGGAATTCCCTGATGGTTCAGTTGTTAGGACGCTAACAACTTCCACGGCAGGGGGAACAGGTTCGATTCCTAGTCGGAAACTAAGATCCCACAAGCCTTGCAGTGTGGTCTAAATAAATAAATAGGGGCTTCCCTGGTGGCGCAGTGGTTGAGAGTCCGCCTGCCGATGCAGGGGACGCGGGTTCGTGCCCCGGTCCGGGAAGATCCCACATGCCGCGGAGCGGCTGGGCCCGTGAGCCATGGCCGCTGAGCCTGCGCGTCCGGAGCCTGTGCTCCGCAACGGGAGAGGTCACAACAGTGAGAGGCCTGCGTACCACAAAATAAATAAATAAATAAATAAATAAATAAATAAATAAATAAATAAATAAATAAATTCTGCTTATTGCTATAAAAAAAATTAAAAAGGAAAGAAAAGAAACTCGAGAAAACTCAAGCCCCTCACCTTTGGATATCCCCCGTCCTGGACACCTGGGAGCCCCTGGGTTGGGGGCAGGGATGTGGACACCTGGTATAAGAATGAAGATGTGAAGGGGGGGAGCTCACCCCCAGCCAAGAGAGAGCTGAACAGAACCACTGGAGGTTCCCTGAGAGCCTGGGAGAATGGTGGAATATGCCACACCAAATGGACACCAGTGTTCTAGAACTTTCTAAATTAGGTCTCACCTGCATCCCTGATCCAGGCTTTAATTCAATTCTGTTGATTTTTTCTTCGTGAGAGACTGTTTACCGTAGACTTAAGAGCATTACCCATCCTCGTGGTTCACCTGCCTGACCCGGGGTAAGTTGCTCATCCTCTCGGGGCCTCGGTTTCCTCATTTGTACAATGGGTGGTAATCCTTACTTCAGCTGTGAGACTTCTGTGAGTGTACATAGAGCATGTAGAACAGTGTCTTGCCCACAGTAGGTGCACGATAAATGCCTGAGGAATAAATGACTACCCACTTTGTGTCTGACACACTCGGTTTCCCAAATCTCTACAAAGATAGAGTCTGGAAAGTGGGCACACAGCGAACCCAAGTCACGGGAGGCTATGAGGCTTAAGGAGAAAGTAAGTTCTCAAAAAATGTCCACTCCAGGGACTTCCCTGGTGGCACAGTGGTTAAGAATCCACCTGCCAATGCAGGAGACATGGGTTGGAGCCCTGGTCCGGGAAGATCCCACATGCAGTGGAGCACCTAAGCCCGTGCGCCACAACTACTGAGTCCATGTGACACAACTACTGAAGCCCGCACCCCTAGAGCCCATGCTCTGCAACAGGACAAGCCACCACAATGAGAAGCCCGCGCACCGCAACGACGAGTAAACCCCACTCACCACAACTAGAGAAAGCCCCCTCACGGCAACGAAGACCCAACGCAGCCAAAAATAAAAATAAATAAAATAAATAAATTCATTAAAAAAAAAGTCTATTCCACACAATCAGCAACTTTGTCTATTGTGGTCACTGCTGTGTCCTCAGCATGCTAAGTAGGGCCAAGCTTGTAGTAAATATTTAATGAATTTTTGTGGGATGAATGTATATTGTCATTGTTTGGGGAGGTCTGGGTCCCTCCAATAGGCAAGACTCTCCAAGCTGGCAGTACTGACTTCACTGAAGAAGAAAGAACCAGACAAACTTGTCTGCAGCCCCACCTGCTTCGAAGGGGCAGACACCACAGATTGGGTTCAACGTCTTTAATAGGGCACATTAAACAGCCAGTGAGAATTATTTCAGGCCAGAGAAAGCCTTCTTCCAGGAATGCTTCAAGCAAGATGTGTTTTCCTCCCTGGTTTAATATGTATAATTTGCCTGTTGGAAAAGGAGCCCAGAGAGATTGGCATGATTTAGGAACAATAGACAGGGGACCATTTACCAAGGGTAATCGGTTCCTGCAAGGAAGGAGAAAAGCCATGCAGTGCATGCTGGGCTCACAAAGATCTGAAACTCGGTAAGAGCTTTTGACCCATGCATTTCCCAGAAGCTTCCACTACACTGGGTCCCCGCGGTCAGATGGCTAAACGCCATATGGCTGATCATGCCTGTGATTGGGAAATGAAAACGTAATGCCTGCATTGCCCCAGTTGGAACAACTACCCCAGAAACTCTCGCCAGCTTCACAAGGGCAGAGGAGGGGACAGTCCTCTTTCCTTCTGCCCCTACCAGCCAATCCCAACCAAGCCTTGAGTGCATGCCCAGGGCCACATGGCCCAGGCTCCCTGCTGGGGGAGGAGAGGCCTTCAGGATGAGATCCCATGGCTGATGGGAAAGGCAGCCCTCCTAACACCCTGGCCCCCAAGGCGTGGGTGGGGCCTGGAAAACTTCTCAATGCAACTGTCCCCAGCCCCCCACCCTGCGGAGGACTGGCTGAGGAGGGCGGAGCAGCCCCCTCGTCACCCATTGGATTTATGGGAATTTCCTCCCCATGTTCATTTAGACATTAACTCGGCCAGGGTAAGCCAAGGCAAACAGACCAGACCTGGGGTGGACAAGAGGACAGGCATCTGTGCCCTGTGGCCCTACATTGTCCTCCCACCGCCATGGATGTGCCCTGGCTCCTAGGATTGATTCTGCTCCTCCTGGGGAGCCCCGTTGCCCATGCTGAGCCGCTGTGAGTCTGGAGAAGTGAGGGGACATCTGCCATCTCTATGATTCCCTGCATGTGACCCCCGTCCATCACTTCCACCTCTAGAGTCCCCCTGTGCCCCCATGTTTGTCTGCTGACAGGTACATCCTGGTGACCCCCCGGGTCCTGCGGGTCGGCAGCCCGGAGAACATCCACGTGCAGGCTCACTCGGACTCAAGAGAGCCCCTCACCAGGACCCTCAAGGTGAACCTCACCGTGTGGGATTTCCCCATGAAGAAGATGCCAGTGGCTAGGGTTCAGCTCATTCTATCACCAGAAAACCACTTTATGGACCAGGCACCAGTGACGGTGGGTGACAGGCCGGGTTGGGTGGCCATAAAGGGAATCTCCGGGTCAGCAGCAAGGATAGAGAGGGGCAGACTCTAGAGGGACTTCCCAAGCGGCACACTGGAGAAGAGATGCAGGGCCTGTGGGACTTCCCTGGCAGTCCAGTGGTTGGGACTTCACCTTCCACTGGATGGGGTGCAGGTTCGATCCCTGGTCAGGGAACTAGGATCCCACATGTCTCACATCCAAAAAAACAAAACACAAAACAGAAGTAGTATTGTAGTAGGTTCAGTAAGGTCTTTGAAAATGATCCACATCAAAAAAAAATCTTTTTGAAAAAAAAGAGAGATGCAAGGCCTGGATATAGTTACTGCTTCTCTTATGTCCTATCCATCTTTTTAAATTCAAGTATAGTTGATTTACAGTGTTGTGTTAATTTCTGCTGTACAGCAAAGTGAGTCAGTTATACATACATATACATTCTTATTCTTTTTTTTTAACATCTTTATTGGAGTATAATTGCTTTACAATAGTGTGTTAGTTTCTGCTTTATAACAAAGTGAATCAGCTATACATATACATATATCCCCATATCCCCTCCCTCTTGCATCTCCCTCCCACCCTCCCTATCCCACCCCTCTAGGTGGACACAAAGCACCGAGCTGATCTCCCTGTGCTATGTGGCTGCTTCCCACTAGCTATCTATTTCACGTTTGGTAGTGTATATATGTCCATGCCACTCTCTCACTTCGTCCCAGCTTACCCTTCCCCCTCCCCGTGTCCTCAAGTCCATTCTCTACGTCTGTGTCTTTATTCCTATCCCGCCCCTAGGTTCTTCAGAACTTTTTTTTTTTTAGATTCCACATATATGTGGTTAGCATACGGTATTTATTTTTCTCTTTCTGACTTATTTCACTCTGTATGACAGACTCTAGGTGCGTCCACCTCACTACAGATAACTCAGTTTCGTTCCATTTTATGGCTGAGTAATATTCCATTGTATATATGTGCCACATCTTCTTTATCCATTCATCTGTTCTTTTTCTTATTCTTTACCCGTATGGTTTATCACAGGATACTGAATACAGTTCCCTGTGGTATACAGTAGGACCTTGTTGTTTATGCATTCTATATACACCAATTTGCATGTCCTATCCATTCAGAAACTCAAAGTTCCGTAGGTCTGGGCTCCGAGAAAGGCCTTGATTAGTCCGTGTAACGTCTCTGTGCGAATTAATAAAAGGCGCCCTCTGCTGGTAGTCTGGGAAACTGAGCCTAAACGGGATCGCATCCCCCCCTCCACCCCCCACCCCCCCCACCCCGCGCTAGGCTGGATACCCTTGTTCAGCAGCAACCTGGGCGGCACACGTGGGGGCCTTGCTCCCAAGGGCAGAACCAGAGAGCTCCCATTCAATTGCTTCTCCAAGATCTGGTCCAGGGCTTTGCCCCCAGGGATGGAGACCCCAGCAGGCCCTGAGGAGTGTGGGCATCTCTCCCCAGATTCCCGAGAGCCTGGTCTACCCGCCACAACCAGGAACGCAGTATGTCATCATCCAGGCAACCTGGGCACCCACCTCGGCCTCCGCATTAATGGAGAAGCTGGTGCTGGTGGCTCCCCACGCTGGCTACATCTTCATCCAGACAGACAAGACCATCTACACTCCTGAGCAACTGGGTACAGCCCCCAGGCACTTGGCCTGGGGCAGGTGCTGACTCTCATCCCCAGTTTCCCCCATGCCCACATGTTCCACCTACCAGGGTGTCCTTCTGTCCAAGGTCCCCCCACTGCCCAAGATCCTAATGACTACACCCACCCCCCCCTCCAAACTCTATCCCTTGCTCAGAGCCTTCCCTCCTCCTCCAGTTCAATACCGGGTGTACACCGTGAACCACAGGATGGATCCTGTGCCCAGGACATTCACTCTGGACATCAAGGTGATCTCTCCCGAGGGGCGGGTGGATCCCAGGCACTGGGGTTATATCACATGCTGACGGCCTGGGGCATGAGCCAACCACCCCCTGTGTCCCCGCAGAACCCAGAGGGGATCACTGTGATCAGCCAGGATTTCCTGGCCAGGGACAGTGTCTTCGCAAACTCCTTCCACCTCCCAGAGCTCATCAGGTGCCCTGTTGGGAACCCTAGGGGTGGAGGGAGGGAGGTTCTCCTTCTCAGGCTCCATCTCTCCTAACTCTCTGTGCCTCAGTCTTGGGACCTGGAGCATCGAAGCCAGATACCAAAGTGCACCCAAGCAGAAGTTCAAGGCAACCTTTGAAGTGAAGGAGTTTGGTGAGAAGGGTGTGCCAGGGTGGGCAAGGTGGATCTCGCCAGGACCGGGGCTGGAAATGCAAAGGAGGTCTCACAGTGCACCTACTGTGTGCCGGGGCCTGACGACTATGTGTTGCAGCCCTTGGGGGCTGCCAGAATCACTGAGGAACGAGCGAGTGGGGCAGGGAGGGGATGTGGGGGGGTGACAGTGAAACGCTGAGGGTGACTCTCTCTTTACTGCACCCAGCGCTCCCATCTTTTGAGGTCCAGCTGACACCAAACAAGACTTTCTTCTACCTCAACGATGAGGCTCTGGGTGTGAATATCCAGGCCCGGTGAGTTCCTTTACCCCCAGCCTGGCCAGAGGACCAGAAATGCCAGGAAACTGAATGGTCAGAGAGAAATGAACCACTTCTGTAGCTCTTAGGGTATAGGAGAGGCACTCTCTGCCACCCATGACACAATCTTGTCCCGTGAGGTTATGCAGACCATCCCTTCAGGTCTCTGGGGTTGCACAGGCCACCTTATCTACCTAATGGAGTTATACGACCTCTCATGGTTTGGACCATCTCTGAAGGTCCACGAGGTTGCATAGGCACCTTTGCCACCTTGTGAGGTTGTCCAGACCATCTCTGAAGTTCTATGAAATTGCAAATGTCACATATGTTGCCTTATGGGATTTACAGACCATCCCCACAACTTTACCAGGCTGTACGGGCCATATTGTCCACCTAGGGTTGTAAGGGCCATGTCTGCCACTTCTTCCCATTATACAGACCATTTCTGCAGCTCTATCATGCTATACAGGTCACCTAGACTGCCTCACGAGGCTTCATAGGTCACCCTTGCCATCCCAGGGGCTGTTCAGATTTCTTTCTTTCTTTTCTTTTCTTTTTTTTTTTTGTCTGCGTTGGGTCTTCATTGCTGCGTGCGGGCTTTCTCTAGTTGCATCGAGCAAGGGTTACTCTTCGTTGTGGTGCGTGGGCTTCTCATCGCGGTGGCTTCTCTTGTTGCAGAGCACAGGCTCTAGGCATGCAGACTTCAGTAGTTGTGGCGCACGGGTTTAGTTGCTCCACGGCATGTGGAATCAAACCTGTGTCCCCTGCGTTGGCTGGGGGATTCTTAACCACTGCGCCACCAGTGAAGTCCTTGTTCAGATTTCTCTGTGGCTCCATATGGCTGTACAGCCTACCTCTACCATCTTGTGAGGTTGCACAGGCTTCATCTGCAACCCAACAAGGCCTTAAGGGACATATTTGTCACCTCCCAGGCTTGTGTTGGTCAGTAATGGAAACATCTAAGTTACCAAGGGCCACTTCCGCCCCTCCCAAAGTGTTACAGCCATTTCTGCAGCCCCATGAGATTACACAGGCTGTCTCTGCAGATACATGAGGTTGTGTGGGTGCTTCAGAGCCAGTGAGATGGCTGTCCATCCCCCAGATATATATTCAACAAGCCAGTGGATGGACACGCTCTGGCCATCTTTGGGGTGAAGCAGGATTCCCATCGGATCCCCATCCAAAGCTCCCTGCAGAAGGTGGAGGTGACTGAGACCCACCCCTCCCCGTCTCTCCTTCCCCACCTCCTCCCCCTTCTTTCCCCCTTCCCCACCTCCCCTTCCTCTGCTATCACCCATTTCCCAAGAAACCATCTCCCCTCCTCTCTCTTGCACTGAGAGCAGATCTTTGAAGGCCTCGGCCACGTCTCCCTCCAGAAGGGCACACTGATGGCCACATTCCAAGGCCCGGAAGAGGACTTCATTGGGGCCTCAATCTTTGTCAACGTCACTGTCTTCTCCACAGGTGCCACCCTCACCCAGGGCCCTGGCTGAGGTCAGGACACTGTCATTTCCCAACCCAGACACTCCACCCATGTGACCTTGGGCCACCTCCTGCCTCAGTTTCCTCATCAGAGAAATGCTGGAAGGGCTGGGAGGAACTGAAATCATGTTACTGTCTTTTCCTACCTTCACCAAGATGGGCCTCCCATACCAGCCTGCTCTTTCCCCAGGAAACTGAACCTCTGCCGCAGAACTTAACGATCCTCCTGTCTCTCCAGGGGGTGAGATGGTCCAGGCCGAGACCTCCGGGGTGAAGATTGTCCAGAGCCCATACAACATCAAGTTCACCAGGACACCCCAGTATTTCAAGCCAGGGATGCCATTCCACTTTAGGGTCAGAGTCTGGGTTCACTCCATGCAGGGACTCTGGGCCCCTCCCTGAAACAGACCTTCCCAGGAGACAAAAACCCACACAGGTTTCACCTGCCTCCCAGAGCTCATTTGTCTGAGAGCTGAGTCCATCATGCCTCCAGACCAATCCCAAGGTTCCCTCAAGTCTTAACCAGGTCCCCCCAAAGCACAGTGATGGCTCCAGAATTTCTCTTTGGGGGTGTCAGGGATCACAGTCAGGCTGGAAAGTGATGCTTAGAAGTTTATCTTAAGGCTACATTTGCCCAGAAAGCATGTTCTTTTTACATACATTCATTCGGGGTGACTTTGAAAAGTCTGATAAGCGTTAGAAAAGCTGGAGACACTTTGAAATGTCTGATAAGCATTAGAAAAGCTGGAGATATCCTTTGGTGCCAATCCTACTCCAAGTTTTCCCCAAGCCCTCCACGTCTTCTCCTACCCTTTTCACCCTCAGTTCCCCCCACCCTTACCCCCCGGTACACCAACACCCAGGGCTGCCACATACGGTTGTACTCTGCAAAACTCTAGGGGCTCCACTCATAGGCTCTAAATGAGAGGTGCCCCTGGTGTTGCTCAGTGCACAACCTTTACAGCTGTACAAGGCAGTCCTATCCAGATTGCATTCCCAGTTCCCACCTCTTACACCAGGCCACCCCCAGGCCTGTCCATGATCTCATGCCAGATTCCACCACAGGTCTTCGTCTCAAATCCTGATGGGTCCCCAGCCTCCAAAGTCCTCGTCCGCTGCCAAAACCACAAAGTACATACCTCATCCAGTGGGGTGGCCACTCTGACCATCAACACCAACGGAGATCTGAAGGAGCTCCCTATCCTGGTACCAACTTTATGGGGCAGGGATAGTGGGGCTGGGACTGTGTGAGCTGGAAGGGTTATTAGGGATTTACTGCCCATCATGCTCCCCAGGTGGAAACTGATGCACCTCTCCAGCCAGAGGAGCAGGCTTCAGCCAGGATGACGGCTTGGCCTTACGCAACCCAGGATAGGTCAGGGAACTTCCTGCACATTGAGGTGAAGACATTGGGCGTAGAGGTTGGCAGCAACATCCAGCTGATTCTCAACACAAAGCATCAAAATCCTGAAGCCAAGGACTGGATCACTCACTTCACCATCCTGGTGAGGGGTCAGGCCAGGACTTGAGCCGGTGGGAGCCATCTGGGATGGACTCAGACCTATAGGGGCTGAAGCAAAGGGACTAGGGGGCTCCCTTGTGGGCTGGGATAGCCTAGGGGAAGGGCTGGTTCTCATCCCTTCTCATCCACAGTCTCCCTTGTCTCCAAGGTCCTGAGTAAGGGCCAGATCGTGTATGCCAAACATCAGTTAAAAAGTCATGGGAGTGTCTACACGTCAGCCATTATCGACGTGACTTCAGAGATGCTTCCTTCCTTCCGCATCCTGGCCTTTTATTTACTGCCAAGGGGAACAGGGCAGGACCCTGAACTGGTGGCTGATTCCATTTGGATTCCTGTGAATGACAAATGCAAAGAGAAGGTGAGTCAAACTCCTTGAAGTTGTACACCACCATCATAATGCTTGGGAGATGGTCTGTACAAATTCAAGGGCTCTCAGTCTAGAGGCAGGGGAGAGGAAGGAGAAACGATGTGGTCTTAAAACCTCAACTTAAGAGGCGGAGAAGATGCAAGTAAATATGTAGAGTTGAGATTGGCCTGGTGGAGTTCCCAGATGCTCCATCAGAGCCGAGGGAGCATGAACTTGAAAATGGACTTGGGGAAGCCCCTTGGTGACCTATGAGCCTCTTATACTGACATCTCTTTTTCCTTGCCTAGCTGAAGGTTGGCATGAAGAATGAAGGATACCTCCAGCCTGTACAGCCCAGCAGCCAGGTGGAATTGAAGGTGACAGGTGATGCAGAGGCCACAGTGGGGCTGGTGGCCGTGGACAAGGCTGTCTATATCTTGAACAGCAAACACAAGCTCACACAGAAGAAGGTAAGAACATGTGGGCTTTGGACCCAAAGAGATTCTAGCTGGAGCCTCAGTTTCTTCACCTATTAAATGAACAACATCAGTGGTTGCAAGGATTCAAGGAGCCTGTGCACAGCATAGAGATTGGCAGGTAGTAAGGGCTCAGTAAATGGGTGATTATGTGAATTTTTTTTTTTTTTTTTGCGGTACGCGGGCCTCTCACTGTTGTGGTCTCTCCCGTCGCGGAGCACAGGCTCCGGCCGCACACGCTCAGCGGCCATGGCTCACGGGCCAAGCCACTCCGCAGCATGTGGGATCTTTCCGGACCGGGGCACGAACCCGTGTGCCCTGCATCGGCAGGCGGACTCTCAACCACTGCGCCACCAGGGAAGCCCCAGGTTCCTCTCTTGACCCTCAGGTCTGGGATACGGTGGAGGAACATGACATTGGCTGCACAGCAGGCAGTGGGAAAGACAGACTTGCTGTGTTCAAGGATGCTGGATTGGACATGAAGATGAGCACAGGCATGGACACTTTGGCAAGCTCAGGTACATGAGGGGGGCAGGAAGACGGCAGGGGTGGGGGAAGTGCTATCTAGTGGTTAGGAACATGGACTTTGGTGTGAAACAGATGAGCTAAAATCTAGGACCCTGCCACTTACCATAGGCCGGTCATGTTTCCTCTCTGATTCTCAGTTTATCTCTCCATAAAATGTACGTAATAATAGAAGTAACTTACTGTGTGCTAATTAAGATGTAGTTTTGGCCATGTGTATCAGGGATACAAATTAACAGTAGCTTAAACAGGTAGAAGTTTATTTCTTGCTCAGTAACAGTCCAGAGGTCGTTCTGGGACTCAGGCTCCTTCTAGCTTGTTGCTCTGCCATATTCCAAGATGAAGTCTCACCAGGACCTCCTGCCAGGCACCAGGATGAAGGGAAGTGGAAAGACTAGTACACTTCTCTCTCATCTCATTGGCCAGAACTCAGTCACATGGCCCTATCTAGGCACAAAGGAGACTGGGAAATGTAGTCTTCATTCTGAGTGATACATAAAAGATGGAAGTTTAGTTGCCCCAAACGGTAGGGGAGAATGGATATTTTGGGGACAACTAGGAGGGTCTTCTTTCAGCTATAAATAGTGTTATTAATAACAATTTCTGGGACTTCCCTGCTGGTCCAGTGGCTAAGACTCCACACTCCCAATGCAGGGGGCCTGGGCTCAATCCCTGGTAAGGGAACTAGATCCTACATGCCGCAACTAAAAGTTCGCATGCTGCAACTAAAGATCCCTCATGCCACAAATAAAAGATCCCACATGCCACAACTAAAAGACCCCACATGCTGCAATGAAGATCCTGAGTGCTGCAACTAAGACCCGGCGCAGCCAAATAAATAAATATTTTTTTAAAAATAACAATTTCTATTTACTACAAGCTGGACCCTGTGCTAAGTACTTTTATATGCATTATCTCATAGATAGAACTATGATTATTCCATTTTACATAGCTGGAGAAATTAAAACCCAGAGAGGTTAAGTGACTTGCTGAAGATTGCACAACTTTTTTTTTTTAATAAATTTATTTCATTTGTTTATTTTTGGCTGCATTGGGTCTTCGTTGCTGCACGCGGGCTTTCTCTAGTTGTGGCGAGCGGGGGCTACTCTTTGTTGCGGTGCGCGGGCTTCTCATTGCGGCGGCTTGTTGCAGAGCATGGGCTCTAGGTGCACGGGCTTCAGTAGTTGTGGCACGTGGGCTCAGTAGTTGTGGCTCGTGGGCTCTAGAGCACAGGCTCAGTAGTTGTGGCGCACGGGCTTAGTTGCTCTGCGGCATGTGGGATCTTCCCGGACCAGAGCTTGAACCCGTGTCCCCTGCAATGGCAGGCGGGTTCTTGAACACTGCACCACCAGGGAAGCCCTGCACAACTTTTAAGTGGCAAATCTTGACTACGAAGAGGCTGTGGGATAAAGTGAGGTGATGCATAAAGGATGTTGATAATGATCTTGACACTTGTTCTCTCATTCTTCCCTCTGATCCCCAGACTGGCACTGCCCCCAGAGCCCATCTCCCAGCCGTCACCGCCGCTCCCTGAAGAGCCTGGAGACCAAGAGGAATGCAGGTCAGAGCTAAAGCTGGATGTGCCCTCCTGGCTCCCTAACCTGTATTCATCAGGGCTTAGAACAGAAAACTGAAACCACTCTAGGTACTCCAGTCGGGGGACGGGGAGGGGAGGTGATTTCATGATGTGAGTTTGGTGCTTTCAAAATCATTAGCTGAACTTTAGGAGTGGAAGTTGGAAGGCTGCTTGCTGAGACTCAAGATCACTCCATTGTAGTTCTTACGATGCATGAAATCTAGGTTTCAGTGCATGAAATCTCAGGAAACTCTGCCAATCTCTCTCATGAAGCTGGCAGGTAGATAGTGAAACACAGAATTTTGCCTATTACAAAAACACGTAGACTGGAGCCCACCCATCAGCTACCACCGTTGCAGGGAAAATGGTCTCCACCTCTCTTCCACTTTCCAAATTCTATACAAGAGCGTCTGGGTGGCAGACTCTCATCCCATCCAGGACCCTAGCAGCAAGGGAGTCTGGGAAATGTAGTTTTTAGATGTCTAGCTTCTGTGATACCGGAAGGAAGGTAGATGAAAGGGGAGATGGATAATATGTAGACCAAGACCAGGGCGTGGACAGGACCAAGAAGCCTAGAGTTCAAGGAAGATGAGAGGCAGCACTGGGTATTGTTAGAAGCATGGATTCTATGAATATTAGATTTGTCAGTCTTTTAAAGCAGCACTAATGACTTTGTGGATCTAAATAAAGGGAAAATAAGTGAAATCTAATAAAAATTGAGATAAAACCCTAACTCTAATTTCAATATCGAAAATCATGCTAACCTTCTGAGAACAGTACATAATATAAACTGTTATTTTATTTATGGTAACAATCACTTAACTATAGATGTTCTAATCATGTTATATGGTAGACAATAAGATTATTAAATTGCTATAATATTTTTTATATTTAAGTGCATTCCTTCGGTTCGCTAATTTAGAAGCATTGAACTTGACATCATGCTCTACAGCAAGTTTTGTGTTTTCATTTTTTTAAAACACACAACGAAAACCAGGAGTCAAAATCCCAGCTTCAATAAATAAACATGAAATTGCCAATCCCGGTCCCAAACGAAGGAGAAGGAGAAGAAGTAGCAGAAGCAGCAGCATCAATTCCAGTCCCAGCTCTGCCACTTGTGAGCTGTGTGACCCTGGGCCAGTGAATTGACCTCTCTGTACCTCAGCTTCCTCATCAGAACTCATCATATGAGTTCAGTGTGAAGCTTCAGGGGAAAGATACAGGCAAAGTTCTAGGGACAGCATTGCCAGAGATATGGCTAAACAGAGGTCAGGTGTACATGGCGTTGAGGTGGATGGGTCCCTGCTTCCTCAGGTCCTACCCAGCCCCTCCTCTGTCCCACTAACTCTGGCCTGCAGTGAACAAGTTCGAGACAGAGCTGGAGCGAAAGTGCTGTGAGGCTGGGCTCCGGGAGAGCCCAGTGGGGCTATCGTGTGTGGAGAGGACGCATCATGTCCGCTATGGACCAGTCTGCATCGCCGCTTTCCTGAGCTGCTGCCATGTGTCTGAGGCCCTGAGTCGGGAGGCCCGAGAGGAGCAGCTGCTTCTGGGGACAAGTGAGGGGGCCACGGCAGGAGGCACAGGGTCGGGGGGCTCCACTGAGGGACATGGAGTGTCATGGACAGGTCAAGGGGTGACATGTGCCGTGGAAGGATGAGGTGGGAGGACCCCACTGAAGAGTCTGGTGGGTCATGGGAGACATGCAAAAGAAACCCTGCCCCACATCTCCTCCCTACAGTGGATGAAGACGAGGACTTTGATGACATCTTCCAGGAGGACCAGCCTGTCCGGAGCTTGTTCCCTGAAAGTTGGTTCTGGAAGAAGATTACTCTGCCCAAAAGTGAATCGGGGTAGGACTATGGCCCCCATGCCAGCCCCTGGTCCCTGGCCCGTCCATGCATCAGGGGCCATCCATCATGGCCAATGCCCCCAGGAGTGACACGGAGCTCTCAGCATTGTCCCATGACAGGAAACTTCCTGGATGGGGATAAAGATCCCAGTGGGTCCCCCCAAATGATGTCCCTCTCGTGATAATTTCTCTAATTGGGTGACCCACTGACCCCTTCATAGTGATGGTAAGCCCAAGACAGTAACCCTCGATCAGAGGCTCTGTCCAGGCAGCACAGACTCACTTATGTTCCCTTCCCCCTACCCGGCACTGTCTGCAGCATCTCGCACTACAGCACCCGTGTGACCGTGCCAGATTCCATCACCACGTGGAAGTTTGTGGCCGTCAGTGTCAAGGCTGGACAAGGTGACCCCACAAGCCCAGCGCTGAAGGAATAGGAGCACAGTGGCCCTGGCCAGCCCCAGGGCAGTTGGCCTCTGCTTAACGTCAAGCGCCCTCCTGGTTCTAGGTCTTTGCGTCTCTGACCCCTTTGAGCTGACAGTTATGAAATCATTCTTTGTGGACCTTAAGTTGCCCTTCTCCGTGATCAGGAATGAGCAGGTCCAGATCCAAGCTGTGCTGTACAATTTCAGGGTCCACCCGGTCAAGGTGAAGCCCCCAGCCTTCCCCTCTCCCCCCAAAAATGTCTGTCAGTGTGTTTTATAAGGGGGATGGAGTGTGTCCATTATTCGAAGGAGCCAGTGAAGTGGCAGCCTTTTTGAAAAAGTTTCTAAGACATTTTCCCAGTTAAGCCTCACAAGAACCCCAGGAGATGGTTGCTATGACTGTTCTTGGTTTGGAGATAAGGAAACTTGCATGGCTTTCCCGAGATCACATAGCACCTAAGTGACAGAAGGGGTTTGAACCCAGGCAGGGTCTTTACTCTCAATCATTATGCTACACTGTCACCTACTCAGGATTCTCAGGGTGGGGGCAGGGAGGAGACTGTGACTCTTGGGTCCTGGGCCTCCTCATGCATCAGGACCCTCTCACTGCCCACCCTGCCCCAGGTCCGAGTGGAGTTCCCCCACAAGGAGCCACTGTGCAGTGCGGCAAAGCCAGGAGCCCCTTCCCGCCAGGTGGTTGTCGTGCCCCCCACCTCCTCCAAGATGGTGCCCTTCGTGCTTCTCCCACTTGAAACAGGCAAAGTGGATGTGGAGGTCAAGGTCATGGGCTTTGGGGTCCAGGACCACGTGAGGAAGACACTCCTGGTCCAGGTAATAGGCACCCCCAGCCCTTGCTGCCAGTGCAGCGAGTGGGGCTTCTCCTGAGCTCCAGGCTGTGTGATCACGGGAGGGGCAGGTGGGCCCAAGATCAATGAACAGGCCTCCAGGACAGGAGTGAGGTGCGAGACAATGATCTGAAAACTCAGTCACAGAGTCCCCGCTTCGGGCCTTTGGAGTCAGGCTCGGGTTCAAACCTTGTCTCTTCTGTGTGACCTTGGGCAAGTTACTTAACTTCTCTGAGCCTCTGTTTCCTCATTTGCAGGATGGGAATAATCCTCATACCCACGAGTAATCAGAGAGCTGTGAAAATTACACAAGACCAGTGCATGACCCATCAGTAATACTTTATTTACTTAACAAACACATTTTTTAGCACTTAGGGTATAGCACTTTAAGAATATTAACTCACTGCACCCTCAGAACAACTCTATGAGGTCGGAACTACTGTACTCTCCCTTTTATGGATGAGAAAACTGAGACACAGAGCGGGTGAAGTAATTTGCCCAAGGTCATGCAGCTAGGAAGCAAAAGAGCTGGGATTTGAACTCAGATATCTGGGTCCCAGAGTCTGTGCTCTTTATATCTAAGCAATACTTCCTCTTAATGTCATTATGACTTTGTTTTTCACTTTCTTCTTCATTGCATCCTACAGGCAGGGGGTCAGATACAGCAAATATCCCATAGCATCCTCCTGAACCCCCAAGGTTTGTGGGGTCTTCAGGGAGCACGTGGGATCCTGGAACCATGCGCCAGTGGAGGGAGGGGCTGAAATGAGGGGATCTGGTCAGGGGGGCAGTCTGAGATTCTCCCAGAGTCTGCAGTCGAACCCTGACCTCCCCAGTCCCAGAACCCGCTTGTCACACAAGGTTGTGCCTGCTCAGGTCACACCCAGATGGAGCTGGTGCCAAAACAGGACTTTTTGAACAAGATGCCCAACACAGAGGCAGAAGTGTTTGTCAGCATTCAAGGTGCCTAGACAGAGCTGGCTCCTGCGGGGGCTGAGGAGGGGCCGGTTCCTCCAGAGCCTGCCTGGGCACAGGGGCAGGAGGGGCCGGGGGGACCTATGGTCCCCATCGGGGAGCCATGGTAACTTAGACCATGCCCACCTGACAGGTGACATCCTTGGAGAGACCATCCTGGGCAGCCTGACACCCAAAGAAACAAGGCGGCTACTGAGGGTCCCCACTGGCTGCCCCGAACAGACGCTGAGCTCCCTGGCACCCGTGATCATCCTGGCACGCTATTTGGATAGCACAGGCCAGTGGAACAAGGTTGGGGTAGAGCTCAGGGAGCAGGTGATGAAGAACATTGTCAGCGGTGAGAGTGGACCCCCTCCTGGGACCTCGATGAGGGTGTCTGGGACTCTTGGGGAGGGTGGCTGAGGTACCCCTGGGGTACCCCACTGGACCTTCCCAGACAATAGCACCCAAACTCTGACTTCTCCCAGATGACAACCTGACACCAAGTCCCCCAGGTGACCCCCAATTGTGACCCCCACATTATTCCTTCACCCTGACCCCTCTCCCAGGCTACAAGTCTCATAACAGACACCCTGGTTAACCCCAAAGCAGCAACCTCCCAGGTTATGTTATATTCAGACATTGTCCCAGGTTATAGCCAATCAGTTCCACGCCCTGGGCTACACCCCCAGGGAACATCCAGGCGGGAAAACTCCAGCATAATCCCAGGTGGTGGCCCTCCGGCTACACCTGAATGCTAATACCTTCCCAGGTTACATCCAAACCCCCCAGGTAACAACCATAGATACACACCCCGGTGACACCCTGACAGAGACCCTCTAGTTAGTTTGGACGCTGACCCCGTCTCCCTGGTTACACACAGACACCAGCTCTCCATCTAAGTAACACCCAGACACTATCATCCCCAGTGTTAAACCCAAACAGTAAACCTCCAGGTAGCCTTCAGGTAATACCCAAGCAGCAATGCTCAGAATCCACCCAAGAGGTACCTCCTCCAAAATACACCCAGGAGTAACATCCTTTGACTACACAGACACACTGACATCTCTAGTTTACAGCCAAGAGACAACCCCCAAGAAAACACCCAGGTAGTGGCCCCTCAGGATACGCCCTTTCCTGGGTTTCACCGTCCATGATCCCTCCTAGCAGTAATTCCCAGTCACACCCCAATGGCACAGTTTCCCAGTTTACCCCCAGATACAGCTGTACCCTGGCTCCCACTGTCACATGTGGCCATGACCTTCATTTATACCTGGGCCCTGCAGCTCCCTCCTTAAGGCACCTGGACCAGTCCCCTCCTCCAGGTTACATCTAGATATGATGCACCCCTAAGTCCCACCCACACCCTGCCCCCCAGATTATGCCTGGTAACTAACCCCCCCCCCTTCACAGCCACACCCAAGCACCAACTCTCCTGGTAAATTCCCATCCACCTGTTTTCCCAGGGTACAGCCGGATGCTGACCCACCGGAGCGCAGATAGCACCTACCACACCAGCAAGGGAAACCCAGGAAGCACCTGGTAAGGATGAGGACCCTGGTAGGAGGAAGCCTGAGGGACCAGCCTGGGGCTTGATGACCCCAGAAGTATCCCCACTGAGGGGTCTTGGGGCAGGCAGCCTGTAAGCCAGCAGCATTCCAAGTTGCCGTGGTCTCTGGGGTAGACTTCTCCATAGTGTAGACGCCCCTGTCCTAGAACCCCCTTGGTGACTACTGCCAGCCATCACCCACCCCGTCTCCCTTCCAACAGGCTCACGAGTTACGTATTCCGGGTCTTCGCCCTGGCCTACCCTACCATGACAATGGGGGCGTTCAACCCTGAGTCTCTCTGCACCATTGCCAACTGGATCATCACCCAGAGGCAGGCGAAGGACGGGAGCTTCTTGGAGGAAAGCCCTGTGGTCATGGGGTCCATGAAGGTGCCCACCCCCCCCCACCGCCTGAGCCATTCAAACAAAACCCAAGGGCTCTGCACACTGGGAGGGGAATTTCAGCCCCCTGACGTGTTCCCAGGTAGAATGAGAACAGGAAAGAGCTGAGGTCCGGCACCAAGCATCACATCTCCCTGCTCTGGACCGTGCTGCACTCTGTTACAATGCGGGGAGGCTGGGCACAACTGTTACAATGTGGGGAGGCTGGGCACATCTGGGATCTATCCCCCCACCCCTACTTCAAGGAGTTGCCAGTCCTGGCCCACCTCTCTCTGGGTCTGAGTCCTCCGTGTTCCGCCAGCCAACACACCCATCCCTACCAATTGTTCCTCCACACCAGCCTCCAGAAACAGCTTTCAAACAGCCTGGGAGGTCTCTCCCCTGCTCAGACACCTTCTGTGGCAGTCACCTACAGACAAACACAGTCACCTACAACGGTATCTCTCTACTATGTCCTTCTCTTCTGTATCTCCTCCCAAGTCTCACCCCTCAATACTCCCTGCTCACAGGTCCTTCCAACTCACCTCCGTATCTTTGCTTAGGCTGCTCTCTCTGCATGGTATAGTCACACCTCATCCCTTTTTTCCCCTGCACCTAGCCAAAGTATGTTTTCTCATTAGATTTAGATTGGACACCACCTCCCCTAAGTCTTCCCCGAATACCAGCCCTGTCCTGTGCACCTATCACGTTAGGGATGTGATTTATTCACTCATTCAACAAACATTCATCCAGCAACTGCTGTGTGCCAGGCCTTGTGCTGGGGAGAGGGGAGACACAGAGGTAAACAAGACAGTGACAGCCCCTGCTTATAGAACTGACAAGCTGGGTAGTGGGGGGCAGACAGAAGTTCACCAAATAATTATAACTAGTGATTGTTTAAGTCACAATTGCGCCGAGTTCCATGGGAGAGAAAAGCAGGAGATAGGATTTAATAGGGGCCATGCCCAGCGCTGGGGGTGTCAGGGGTAGCCTACAGGCGGAAGTGACGGTAAAGCAGCAACTTGAAGAAGGAATAGGAGACAGCGGAGGAGAGAATGGAAAACAGAGCTCCAGGCAAAGGGAACAGCATGTGCAAAGGCCCTGAGGCTCTGGCATGTTTGAGGACGGGGAAAAGAGACCAGTGTCATCAGAGCCCAAAGATGGCAAAGAGGTGATCCATCCCGAGGCCTAGGAAGGAGGAAAGACGCCAGGTCCTGAAGCCTGTGGGGCTTTGCAATAGTCTGGTCAGGGTTTGCTTTTCCTACACTGTGAGTCCTCCAGGGAGAAAAGCAGGTCTGGTTCATCATAGTCAGCAAGTGATGCTGAATGAAACTCTGGATGGATGAATGAACCAGCAAAGACAGAATGCACCCCCAAAAGAAGGGAGGGCTGTGTGAGTGAAAGCCCTACGTGGTACAGGAAGGCGGTACCTAAAGGAGTTACAAACACAGTCACAATAAGACAGGCTCACAGATCTGAGTTTCTTTCCACCAACGAACATGTATCAGGCACCTATAATGTGCCAGGCACTGCTTTAAGCACTGGGGGCTCAGGGCAAACAAAACAGACAAAAATCCCTGTCCTCATGGGGCAGACATTCTAGTGGAGGACAGACAGGCAATTAGCACAACAGAGACATAAGTGATGTGGCATGTTATAAGTGAGACGGGAAAAATGCAGGGAAAGGGGGATCAAGGTGGGAAGGCTGACATTTTGGAAGGTTTCCTGAGGAGATGATATTTATACAGAACTGGAGAGGTGAGGGAGCAAGTCCTGTGGATAACTAAGGAAAGAGTGTCCTAAGCAAAGGGAGGAGCATGTGCAAAGGTCCTGAGACTGGAATGTGCCCAATATTTTGGAGGAACAGTGAGGAGCCCAGTGTGGCTGGAACAGAGTGAGCGAGGGGAGAGGGGGAGGAGGGGAGCGCAGGGAGGTGATGGGACAGAGTGTGCAGGGCCTTGTGAGCCAAAGGGAGGACTTGAGCTTTTCCTCTGAGTGAGGTGGGAGCCACAGAAGGTTCTGAGCAGAGGACGGATGTAAACTGATTCAAGAGTTCACAGGCTTCACTGGCCACTGTGAGAAGAAGAGACTTTGGGGTGTGTATTAGTTTCCTAGGGCTGCTGTAACAAAGGACCACAAACTGGGTGGCTTAAAACAACAGAAATCTATTTATTTGGTCCCAGTTCTAGAGACTAAAAGTCCAAGCTTAAGGTCTCGGCAGGGCCATGCTCCTTCTGAAGGCTCATTGGGGCATGGGGCGGGAATCCTGCCTTGCCTCTTCTAGCTTGGCGGTTCCTGGCAATCCTCGGCATCCCTTGGCTTAGAGCCACATCACTCCAATCTCTGCCTCCATCTTCACATGGCTTTCTTCCTTCTGTGTGTGCCTTCTTATAGGGACACGAGTCATTGGATACAGGGTCCCCCTAATCCAGTATAACCTATTCTTAACTTAGCTCATTACATCTACAAAGACCCTATTTCCTAATAAGGTCACACTCTGAGGTTCTGGGTGGATGAGAATTTGGGGGAAAATTATTCAGTCCAGTACAGGGATTGAGGGTGGAACTTGGGAGACTCAAGAGGAGTTTGAACCTTGTCGGTCATTTACTAGCAATGGGGACACTTCACCCTCTGACCCTCAGTTTGCTCATCAGGAGAATGGAGCTGCTGCAAGAATGTTTTGAGCTAGCATAGAGAGCTTAGCACAGCACCCTCCACGGCTGTCAACTTTTCTTATAGTAAAGCAGACCCCACACAGGCAAATCTCAAGATAGGTCCTCTTCCTCTACCCCTTTCCTCATCCTGCTTTCAGCATCATCCAGCCCAGAGCTGAGCACCTGGGAGCTTTTCAAGGTCAGTCAGGAGAGATTGGGGGAGGTGTCTCCAAGATGGTAAAGAGATTATGGCTGTGGTTCTGCATCCCCACAGGGTGGCTACCGAGGCTCGGAGGCAAATGTATCCCTCACAGCTCTCGTCCTGATCGCTCTGAATGAGGGGAAGGAGTTGTGCAACCAGAAGATACCGGTAGGACCCAAAGACGAGGGCAGGGTCTGCAGGGTGCCACGCCCCCTGCACACAGGGGGCTCCCCTGCCCTCATGTCCTTCTTACTGCTTTCCTCCCTTCTAACTCCCAGACCCCTTTCCTCTGATCACCTCCCTCTAGCCTCTTCTCTTGACTTTCTAGAACTTGGCTGCCAGCATGAAGCAAGCCAGTGACTTCCTGGAGAAAAAACTCCCCCACATTCAGACAACCTTTGCCGTAGCCATAGTCTCCTATGCTCTGGCCCTCACCAGGAGCCCCCGAGCCAACGACCGCCTGGACAGCGTTGCCAGTCAGGGTGGGTGGGGGTCACTTTTCAACCAACTATGTGTTAACCACAGTCACGGGGGCAGAGAGAGGGGGATTGTATGATCTCAAATCCAGCAAAATGTGATTCTTCATTTATGAGCACCTATGGTGTGCCCACCCTTGAGCTCAGACCCTGAGAAACCAAGGTGAACAAGACTGATGTGGTCCCCGCCCTCAAAAGTCCCCAGCGCAGGCCGGCTCACAGGAAATGAGCCCAGCAGCCAACCAGAATCCACTGAGAGCCCAGGCATGGGGGGTGCGGGGAGGGCAGAGGGGCAGGGGGGAGTATGGGAGGGAGGCAAGGCACAGGGAGGAGGGACTCCTACTTACGGTTGAGTGTTTTGTTGATTGAGTGATCGAAAACAGCCAGACCGCTGATAGACATGTATAGATGCAAAACCTTTTCTCTTCGACTGATGAATCATGAAGTGAAGAAACTAATCTCCATCCCAGAAAAAAAAAAAAAAAAAAAGTCCCCAGCATTCCTGAGGGAGGCAGGTGGAAGACAAACAGATCAAAAGAGAATTACTAGTTGAGACAGGCGCTGAGATAATAACATACAAGGTGGGTGGGAGCGATGATGAGGGGAGGGGAGTATAGACTGGAGAACTGGGAAGGCCTCTGTGAAAAGGGGACCCCTCAGCTGGAATGAAAGATGAGAACGCTCACCTACGTGAAAGGCCAAGGATATTCCAAGCAGAAGGAATGGCACGTGCAAATGCTCTGAAGTGGGAAAGTGCTTGGTATGTCCGAGAATGGAAAGAAGGTCATAAAACACAGGTAGCTGAGAGGGGTTTGCTTCCCATGGCCTGCGCTATCCCATCCCTGAGGGTCCTGATCCCATCCTCTCCATTCCCCAAGTCAAGAGGAGTGGAGGTAGAAAAACTCACTTGCAGTGGGACCGAGAGGAATGTGGAGGGGCTTCTTTGAACCTCAATTTCCCCAACTCTAAATAGTGTCCCTGTCTCCTAGAGTGGTTCTGAAAAATGCAATGTCCATACGTCTCCTCAGCAAAGATTTTCACATAAAGTAGGTGCTCAATAAAATAGCAGATGAGAAAAACTGGGCAATATGACACGAGGAGAGGGCAGGTTTAGGTAGGTGGGCCCAGATCTGCGTGACAAGGTGGGCGTCCATCTTCTAGACAAAACCCATTGGCCAGTGGACGACCTGGACACGGACTCCCTCTACACCATTGAGGCCACGGCCTATGCGCTGATGCAGAAGCTGGAGCTGGGTCGGCACAATGAGACGCACGCCATCGCCAAGTGGCTACTGGAGAAACGGGAGCTGGGAGGAGGCTTCCAGTCCACCCAGGTGACTGCAGCCTCGGAAACTGGGGGGAGGGGGAAGGGGGAGGGGGGAGGGGGGGTCGCTAGCAGAGGTGCTGACATTACTGGCCCGCCGGAAGGAGCTGTCCGTGGTGCTCGTGCCCCACGGGGCTCCGGTGCGCTGTCAGTGGTGCTGATCCGAGGCCCCCATCCCAACACCCAGACCACGGTCGTGGCCATAGAGGCCCTCACACGCTTCCGGGAAGCTGTCCCCTTCGACGGTGTCCAGGATCTCCGTGTCCAGATCAGAGCCCCCAAGAGAGCCTTGAATATGGAATGGCTCATCGATGAGAACAATGCCTACCAGCTGCGGTCAGCAAAGGTATGGAGCTAAGGGGCAGCTGGGAAGTCCACACGGAAGTTGCACTGGAGATGAGACCAAGAGTCTTGTCCCTGGAAATCTCCCCTCACCAATATTATCCAATCACCATTGGCTATACTATCAATGTATTGGTTCATTCATTCCACAAACATTTCCTGAGCACCTACTGTGTGCCAAGCATTCTCCTGGGTTACATTATGAAACATCTGTGGTCCCTATTCTCAAAGCACTTACAGTCTAGAGAGAAATTAAGACAATAAATATAATTCTACATTCCACTTTAAGCTTTCAGAACACAGGGGAATGAAATAAGTGTGTAAAGGACATAATAACCTGGGTATGGGGAGTAAGGTAACCTCCATGACCTTACTCCATGAAGGAGGTGATAGTCACCTTCAATTATTCAATCATCCTTTTTGAGCACTTACTGTGTGTCAGACACTGTTCTAGGTTCTGGGAATATGGCCATGAACAAGACAGAAAAAAAAAATCCCTGTGTCTGTAGAATTTTTTATTTTAGTGGGGATAGACAAAAAAGCGATGTGAATAAGTAGAATATGTAATGTGTTAAATGACGGCAAGTGCTATGGGAAAGAATTAAGCAGGGAGGGGGTGGGAACATCAAGGAGTTGTAATTAGGCTGGGTAGGGAAGGTCTCACCAAGAAGGTAATATTTGAGCAAAGACCTTAGGGAAAGGCAGATGTGATCCTTGTGGATATCTAGGCAGAACAAACAGCAAGTGCAAAGGCACTGAGGCAAGAGTGTTCTAAGAACAGCAATGGGATTTGAGCAGGGGTGATGTGATTGCATGTGAATTTGTAAAAGTTTGCTCTGGCCGCTGAGGGAAGAATGAATGAGGGAAACAAGAGCAGATGTAGGGACTTCCCTGGTGGTCCAGTGGGTAAGACTCCGCGCTCCCAATGTAGGCGGCCCGGGTTTGATCCCTGGTCAGGGAACTAGATCCCTCATGCGTGCCACAACGAAGATCCCGCGTGCCGTGACTAAGACCTGGTGCAGCCTAAATAAATAAATAGTTTTTTAAAAAAAGAAGGAAAAGTAAAACCATCTTCATGAAGAGAGGTGGGAGAGTCACTAGAGGCCAAGTTAGGGAAATAACTGAGGCCCCAGTGCCCGTGCCTTCTTTCCTCTCCATCCCCACTGTGTGTAAGCCATGTTTTGCTGCTTCTTCTCCCCTCAAATCCTTCTCCCCTCTCTTTTCAGTTCTCTGCCCAGGATGACCTAGAGATCAAAGCCAGCGGCAGTGGAAGAGGCACCATCTCGGTAGGTCTTGTGTTCCTTAGCTAGAGCCCAGGGCTCCCCCAGTTGGTGGAAATAGAGGCAAATATAGACTCCAAAACAAGATTGAAATAAGCAATAACCTTAGCTACCATTTAGGACACAACCCTTTGTTAGGCATCAATCTAAGGACACCTCAAAACCCCCCTGAGAAGCTGGTAAAAATATGGGCTCCATGTGACGGGTGGGGAAATAGAGGTTTTCACTTTCAGTAAGTCAAGAGTCAGGGAAGACAGAGGCCAGAGATCTTCGGACCCCTCTGCCCCTCCTATGTGGAATCCCTGAAGGGGTCTCTTTCCTTGCCCCCTAAAAGAAAGACTCTCCCACCAGGGTGCCTCTCAAAACCCAGAGAACAACCCCACCCTTCCCCCAATATCTGAAGGCTATTTTGAGCACTTACTGTGTGTCAGACACTGTTACACACATTACATCGTCTGGCCCTATGCCCTATGACCCAGGAGGACAGCCTTCTTTGTCACCAAATTCAAGGTAGCCTGCTATCATGTTTCAGGCAACAGAGCCACAGTTGAATCCCTGCCTTTGTTGTGTGACCTCAGGCAAGTCACACTCCACCTTAAACTTCAGCTAATTTTAAATGACATAAAATAAGAAATTCAGTTCCTCGGTCGAACTAGTCACATTTCAAGTGCTCGATAGCCACATGTGCGGACTTCCCTGGCGGTCCAGTGGTTAAGACTCCCTGCTTCCATCGCAGGGGGCATGGGTTTAATCCCTGGTCGGGGAACTAAGATCCCGCATGCTGCACGGCACAACCAAAAAAAAAAAAAAGCCACGTGTCTAGTGGTTGCCACACGGACAGCACAGTTAGAGACTATTGCCAACACTGCAGGAAGTTCTATTACAGAGCTGGCCTGCCTAGACTATATAGGGTGTTCTGGCCACTGAACACATGGATTGAATGGGAAAGACCTCGCTGTGAATTCCCCATGGGGCAGAGAGCTGGGCAGGCAGGAACTGAAGCAAGGAGGAAAGGAGTTAGTGTGGATGGGCTCTGATACCTCCCCCTCCGACAGATCCTGACCATGTACCACAGGTCTCCAGAGTCCTGGGAGGACACCTGCAACCTGTACCACCTGAATGTGACTCTTCACACAGCCCCGAAAGGTGAGCCTGGACTCAGGGATACCCAGCTCTTCTTTTTTATTACTTTATTTTAGCTATCATTCAGTAAGCATCTCTATGGCTTTATTCAGCCATTCAACAAATATTTTTCTAACATCTTTATTGGAGTATAATTGCTTTACAATGGTGTGTTAGTTTCTGCTGTATAACAAAGTGAATCAGCTATACATATATCCCCATATCTCCTCCTTCTTGCGTCTCCCTCCCACCCTCCTTATCTCACCCCTCTAGGTGGACACAAAGCACCGAGCGGATCTCCCTGTGCTATGCGGCTGCTTCCCACTAGCTAGCTATTTTACATTTGGTCGTGTGTATATGTCCATGCCGCTCTCTCACTTCGTCCCAGCTTACCCTTCCCCAACAAATATTCTTTGAGCATTTACTAGGTGCTGCACCCTGTTTCTCGGCCCTGGGAACGTAGGCATGAACAAGAAAACTATCCCATCTTCTCCTGGAGCCCACATTCTAGTAGAAGGACGCAGACAATACAATAACAGTATATTATACTTTTATTGTGATTTATTTATAACATAAGTGAATCTGCATTGTAAGATATAAATATGAAACATAATAGCAGGTGATGATAAGAACCATAGAAAGTAAAGCAGGAAAAGGTGCTACAGACTTGGAGGAAGCCCAGGGGAAGCTCTCTGAGGAGGTGGCATTTGAGATGAAACATGAAAGAAGTGAGAGAGTGAGCCAGGAAGGATCTGAGGGAAGAGCATTCCAGGCAGACGGAACAGCAGGTGCAAAGGGCCTGAGGCAAGAATGAACTCACCTGGTTTGAGCAACAGCAGGGAGGCCAGTGTGGCTACAGAGGAGCAAGGGGTAGATTTTTCGTTGAAAGAGTTGGAGAGGTGATGGGGCAGATGGGGCAGGGACTTACAAGCCATGGTGAGGACTCTAGCGTTTGCTTGGAGTGAAATAGGAGCCAGAGAGGGTTCTGAGTAGAAGAGGGACATGACCTAGCACAGGTTCGCACAGGCTCCCTCTGGCCGCTGTGGGGGAAACAGACTATAGAGGGCACAGGTGGGAGCTGGGAGACCAAGGAAGAGGTGACTGCACTGGTCCTGCAGGAAATGATGGGGCCGGACCAGGGAAGGGGCTGTGGAGATGATCAGAAATGGATTCCAGAGTTTCCAGTCTGGGGTACCAAGAAGGAAGAGACAGGACTTTGCCACTGGGAGCTCACTGTCAGGGTAGGGGGAAACAAGTCTCACCAGTCCCAAGACTTTTAGGGACTAAAAGTGACCAAGACTTTGGTTTGGACCCCATTTCTTAATTGTAGTAGCAGCAGTAGTAGTAGTAATATGATAATGGTAGTAATACTATAGTAATAATAACTGACAGCTATCAAGCACTAATCAGGCATTATGTTAAATGCTTTACTTGTATTAACTCACTTAAAATTAACCAGCTGGGTTGGGAATATTATGATCCCCATTTACAGTTTAGGAAACCAAAGCACAGAGAGGTTAAACAACTTGCTCAAAGTCATAGCAGAGCCAGGATTTGAACCCAGGAAGCTGGCTCCAGAGGCTGTGTCACCCAGCCTCTAAATTCCTGCCTTCTCTCTGCAGATAATAAAAAGGGGGAAGCGACCTTTCAGCTCCGGATGGAAACAAGGTCAGGTCACCAGGATCGTGGACTGGGCAGGAGGAAGGACCCACTTCCTGGAAACCAGACTCCTTAGCAGCTCTCCCTATGTACTGAGTGGAGGGAGGGAACCAGCCACACTTGCCTCTCCATGCCTGCCCCCTCATCCCTACCTCTCCTCCTGCCCTCCCCTGCCTGTCCCCCTTTCTGCCCCCTACCCCACCCTTCCATGCTTACCTACCATCCTGCTACCCCAACCCTGCCCCCCAGCTTTCCCTGTCCCAGAAAGGCGGGCTCCTGCACGGTGAACATGCACCATGACCCAGATGCCCAGGGCTAGCTCTGAACCCCATGACTCTCCCCTCTCTTCATCTTCTCCAGACATTCCAGCCCCCACCCCAGTCTGGCTCTGTCTCCCAAATACCCTCACCCAGGTCTGTCCCAGATTTTTTTTTTTAAATGTATTGAGCACCTAATTGGTGCCAGGCTCTGTTCTAGGAGCTGGGGGCACAGCTGTGAGCAAAGGCAGCTCCTCCCTGCCTGGTGGAGCTCACAGACTATCAGGGGAGACAAACAATAACCGAATAATCACCCAGAATCAAGGCAAAATGACAACCGTGATTAAATGTGGCAAAGGAGAGGTCCACGGAGCCACAGGAGGGCAAATTAGAGAATGATCTGGTGTGCCGGCTGGGGAAGGCTTCCCAGAGGGGGTGATGCATCAGCTGAAATTGCAAAGGTGACAGGATTTTTCAGGGCAAAGAGGGAGGAAGAATTCCAGGCTGAGAGAACAGCATGTGCCAAGGTCCAGTGGCAGGCAAGAGACTGACACTTCAGAGCAATCAATCAGAGGCCAGAGGGGAAGGAGGGGAAGTGAAAGGATGAGGCCAGGTGTTTTGGTAAAGCAAGGAAGTTAAGCAAGGAGGCAACATACCAGATTTCTGTTTGCTAAAGCTGTATCCTCTTGGGGGCAGAGGAGCGACAGGCAGACACAGGAGAAGGCTACTGCCCTTGTCCAGGCGAGAGGTGATGACAGTGGGAGCGTGGGAGAGGGGCAAGGGGACAGTGGGAAGAGACTGGTGCTGTGAAATCCCCAGGTACCAGGGTCATCGAGAGGCCACAATGACCATCATGGAGGTCTCCCTGCTCACCGGCTTCTACCCCAACCAGGATGACCTCAAACAGGTGATGAGCAGGGCGGGGATTGCCCTGGCAACATCCCACATTCCCCAAGTGGGCGCAGAACAGCATCTACCTGGGTCAAGACCCCCAGGGTAATGCCTCACAGTCCCTGCCCCAAGGTCAGCGGCGATGGTCACTTCTGGGGGACTCCCTGTATGACCTTAGCTAAATTCTTGCCCTGATTGTGCCTCAGTTTCCCCAACAGTGGGGCTGATTGGACAAGGGCCGGGAGCTCTGAGAGTTGCTTCACACTAACTGGAGCTCCCGGGGCTGGGTGCCTTGGAGGATCTCTGCCGACGCGCATTCCTCACCCTCTGCCCCAGCTCACGAGCGACGTGGAGAGGTACGCCTTCCAGTATGAGACCAAGACGACCTCCAGCGACAGCACTGTTGTCCTTTACCTGGAGAAGGTGAGGAAGGCCAGGTGTCCTCTGCCAGAGGTCCGTGGGCAGCCGGATGGGTGGAGAAACCACAATCAGCACCCTGGTCAGTGTTGTCCGAGAGCCATGCCCTCTGAAGTCAGCTCCTCAGTATTCAGGGCCACGCGGTCAGTGGTTATGGCCAAGGCCCTGTGGTCAGTACCCCATGCTCCGTGGCCCTGATCAGCTCAGACAGGACTTCCCTTCTCCAGCTCTCCCACGAGGTAGACACGGTGCTGGGCTTCCGCGTCCACAGGATGCTGCAGGCGGAGTTCCTGCAGGCTGCCCAGGTCATGGTCTACGACTACTACGAGCCTTGTGAGCAGGGGCCTTGGGGTGGAGGGCTATCCTGGGAGGGTACAGGGCCTGAGAAGGACTGGGCCAGAAAAAAAGGGAGGGGTGAGGGGCGGGGCCAAAAGGGGGAATGGGGCGTGGCAGAGGGGGTCCTTGGCTCCGTGGGAGGGGTGGCCAAGAGGGCGCCGGAAGGGACCCAAGGAGCGTGGTGATGAGGGGCGTGGCCTTCCTTAGTGGTTAAAGTGGCCCCGGGGAGGGGCGGGGGGGCCTGGAAGCGGGTGTGGCAGAGCTGAGAAGGGACTTGGCGTGGCCCGCTGGGTAAGGGTTGGCAAGAAGTGGGCAGGCTCTTTAAAGAGGAGGGAACCTGTTAAGGGGGTGGCTGGGCAGGTCAGGTGGGGCGGGGCCTGCTGGGGGCGGAGCCAGACGTGCACCCAGCCCCCAGGAGCACTGGCCCGAGCCAAGCCCGGTCACTCGCCTCTTCTCACAGCCCAGAGGTGCAGCTCCTTCTACAACCTGCCCACAGAGCACGCTTCCTTGAGGAAGATCTGCCACAGAGACGTGTGCAGATGTGCCGAGGGTGAGGTCATGGGGCTACGGAGGGCTGGGACTGCCAGGCTAGGGGTTCAAGAGCTTTTCATCACTTCCTGGGCGCCTTCTGGGCTGAGTTTAGACAGAGAGAGAGAGAGACAGAGAGATAGCAAGACAGAGACAAAGAGAGACAGAGGAAAGGAGACAGAGAATGACACATACACTCAGGCACAGCCAAAGATCAGGCGAATCAGAGACACAGACACGGAGGGACACTCAGATGAGAGACACAGAAAAGAAAAAGACCAAACGGAGAGACAGAGGAGGAGAGAGCACCCTACAGATCGGAAAGGCCAGACCCAGAGAGCCAGCGGCTGCCGCCTGGGGCCAGATGGCGGTCAGATGGGAGGAAGGCCCCTGCGCCAGTGCAGCTAGAACAGCCGCCCCCCCTCCCCCAACCTTCCAGAACAGTGCCCATCCCCAAAGGACAGCGACCACCTGCATCAGGAGCAGCTCCAGGCAGCAGCCTGTGAGGTTGGCGTGGACTTTGGTGAGTGTGGGGAGGGGCAGGGGGCGGCCCACCTGCAGGCTGGACACCAACACGACACCCTCCTGGACCCCTCCCCCAGTGTACAAGGCCAGGCTGGAGTCTGTGGAGACCTCCGCCTCCAGCCCCTACATCTACTACAACATGCAGCTCCAAGCCATCATCAAGAGTGGTATGTCCAAGGTGGCAGAGGTGGGGGCGTGGGGGCCTACCCCAGGGGTCCCAACGCGGAGGAGGGCCAGGCCTATGCCAGCTCACACACTGGTTCTCCTCTCCTCCAGGCACGGACTCTGCCAAGCCCCTCACCATGAAGAAATTCATCACTCACGCCACCTGCCATGACTCCCTGGGGCTGCAAGAACACGAGACATACCTCATCATGGGCCAGACATCAGACCTGTGGAGAGTCAAATCTGAGTGCGTGGGGGGCTCCTGCTGCCCTGGGGACTCAGGCCTGGGCCCCCTTCCCTACCCCAGTCCAGTCCTTGGTGTCAAAGTTTCTACTGCACCTGTCAACACGAGTCTTGGGTTTCAGGGCTGCCCTGAATGGAGGTGCAGGCTGTGCACTGCACAACTCCAGGGAACACCATTCATAAGGAGATGTTGTAAATGTAGTTGTAAATTTCCAACAGAGGGCAGGAACGAGTCAGAGGAAGGGGAGCATTTTCTAATCCCCAGCAGTATGGGCTAGAGGTGGGGGGACCTGAGATGGCCTGGTGGAGTGGACGCTATAAGCTGTGGCTCTGAGAGTCTGTCAGGCAGGGCAGAGGGGCAAGTCAGAAAGGTCTCCACACCTTCAAGGCACCCGGCTCGCCTCACCATCCTGGCCACCTCTTGCCCACAGATACACCCATGTCCTGGGCAAGGAGACGTTCCTCATGCACTGGCCAGTGGATGGGGCAGTGGGCAAGAAGGAGTTGCTGGACCAGCTGGAGGGGTTTTCAGAATATATGCGCACCCATGGCTGCGAGTCCTGAGACCCTGAGGCCTCTGCTGCTCTCAGGGGGTTGTCTCCAAGCATGCCCAGGTCCCTGGGCTTCACCGCAAATAAAGAGCAAGGAATATCATACTCAAACTCCAGACATGTGTTCCTGCCTCAGCATTCAGCAGGGGCCCTGCAGAACCTGCCCTGACATTGCTTGGACCTACATCCTCCGTCTCACTCCTACTCCATTCCAATCACACTGGCCTTCTTTGTGTCCTTCCAACACCTGAGTTGATTCCCACCTCAGGGCCTTTGCACACACTGTCCCCTCCACCAGGTACACCTTCCTCCAGATGTCTTTATGGATTGAACACTTCCCTTATTTGGACTCTGTTTTAATGTCACTTCCTCAAAGATACTTGCTTTGGGGACTTCCCTGGTGGTCCAGTGGTAAAGAATCCGCCTTCCAATGCAGGGGATGTGGGTCCAATCCCTGGTCGGGGAACTAAGATCCCACATGCCGCGGGGCAACTAAGCCCACGCGCCTCAACTAGAGAGCCCGTGAGCCACAAAGTACAGAACCCACGAGCCACAACTAGAGAGAGAAAAACCCACACGCCACAACTAGAGAGAAACCCGCATGCCTCAACAAAGAGCGTGCATGCCACAACGAAGATCCCGCATGCCGCAACAAAGACCTGATGCAGCCAAAAATAAAATTAAAAAAAAAATTTTTTTTTAAGATACTTGCTTTAGGGACTTCCCTGGTGGCGCAGTGACTAAGATCCCGAGCTCCCAATGCAGGGGGCCGGAGTTTGATCCCTGGCCAGGGAACTAGATCCCACATGCATGCTGCAACTAAGAGTTCACATGCCCCAACTAAGGAGCCCACATGCAGCAACTAAGACCTGGCACAACCAAATAAATAAATAAATATTTTTTAAAAAAAAGATACTTGCTTTATAACATACCTAAAAATAGACCTCCTCCCACCACTCTCAGTAACACTTAAAAATATATTGTATGTGATATTTATTGGTTTGATTGTTAGTTAATTGGGTATTTCTCCTGCCCCACAATATCAGCTCTTTAAGACCAGAGGCCATGTCTGTCTTGTTCACTGTGGTACTCCCAGTTCCTATAGCAGGGGCTGGTATATAGTAGGTGTTCAAGGAATGATTGTTGAATGAATGAGTGAATGAATGAATGAATGTAGCACCCACTCTGCAGTTGGTCCTGATGTAAGCTTTGACCGGGAACCCCAGGCAACTGGAGAAAGGAGACAAGGGGCAGGGGAGGGTGAATGAGTTTCATCAATGTGGCTTGGAGTGGGAGCAGGGGACTGCCGCTCCAATGCAGCAGCCCGTGGGGGTTGAGGGAGTGCTGGAGGGACTGCAAGGCATCCAGGATGTCTTGAACTTGGGAGGTCAAGGACGGGCTGAAGGTGAGAGGGAGAAAAAGAAAGATGGGGTTTTGAACACCAGGCTAGAGGGCTTAGTCATTATCAAGGGCAGTAGGGAGCCATGGAAGGTGTTTGAGCAGGAGAGGAATTGACCAGCTCTGAAGTGGAAAGGCCCAGTTGACTGACGGGCAGAAACTGAGTTGATGGCAAGAGACCTGAAGAGGAGGTGGGGTTTGGGGCCACAGGATGGCATGGCAGCAGCTACCTGAATTCTAACTCTGCCTCCACCTCTTCCTGGCTGTGTGACATTAGCCCATTTACTCACCTCCTGTGCTTCGGTTTCCTCACCTCTAACATTACTTCCCTCAGAGAGTTCTTGTGAGTACCCAGCACATAGTAATTATTCAATAAACCTTCACTGGCCTAATTATCAATGAGCCAGACAAGAGGCCTTGGGGAGGGAGTAAAGCTGCTGGAATCCACACGACAATCAGAGAAGAAAGTCAGACCACAGCAACCCCTGCTCAAAACCCTCCCAGGTTCCCACTGCTCTGACACTGCAGCACTCAAGGCCCTGCAATGTGGCCCCATCAACCTCCCTGACCCCAAGTCCCCCAGCTTCCCACTCACTCCACTCCAGGACACAGGCCGTCTTTCATGGTTCCCAGAAACTCCAAGCTGTTTCTTGCCTCTGGGTCTTTGCATAAGCTGTTCCTTCTGCCCAAAACACTTTTCCCATGACTGCTTTCTCCTCACCCTTCAAGTCTCCCATCAGAGAGGCCTTCTCCAAGCACCCTCACTAGATGAAATTGCATCCCTCCCTGAAGTTATCTCTGTCTGCAACCTGATTTTTTCCTTCCGACGAAACGTCACAGTGCATAATGATAAATTAGATTCTTTCCTTACATCTTTGCTGTCTGTCTCCCCTACTGGACTGGGAGCCCCAGGAGAGCAGGGAGGCTGTCTTGGTCACAGATATAATTGCAGCAGTTCAGTGAGGGCCTGGCACATAGTAGCTGTTCATTTTGCTGAATGAAGGACTGAATAAATAAAAGAATGAAAGACAGTGAGAGAGAAGGAAAAGAGGGAGGGATAAAGGGAGAGAGAGAGGGCTTCCCTGGTGGCACAGTGGTTGAGAGTCTGCCTGCCGATGCAGGGGACACAGGTTCGTGCCCCGGTCCGGGATGATCCCACATGCCGCGGAGCGGCTGGGCCCGTGAGCCATGGCCGCTGAGCCTGAGCAGTCTGGAGCCTGTGCTCCGCAACGGGAGAGGCCACAACAGTGAGAGGCCCGCGTACCGCACAAAAAAAAAAAAAAAAAAAAGAAAGGGAGAGAGAGAGAGATAAAAAGAAAGGAAGAGGGACTACTCTGGTGGCGCAGGGGTTAAGAATCCGCCTGCCAACGCAGGGGACACAGGTTCGAGCCCTGGTCCATGAAGATCCCACATGCCGCGGAGCAACTAAGCCCGTGCGCCACAACTACTGAGCCTGCACACCACAACTACTGAAGCCCGCATGCCTAGAGCCTGTGCTCTTCAACAAGAGAAGCCACCACAATGAAAATCCCGTGCACTTCAACGAAGAGTAGCCCCTGCTCGCCACAACTAGAGAAAGCCCGCACGCAGCAACGAAGACCCAACGTAGCCAAAAATAAATTATAAATAAATAAATAAATATTTTTTTAAAAGGGAGCTTCCCTGCTGGCACAGTGGTTGAGAGTCCGCCTGCCAATGCAGGGGACACGGGTTTGTGTTCCGGTCCGGGAAGATCCCACATGCCGCGGAGCGGCTGGGCCCGTGAGCCATGGCCGCTGAGCCTGCGAGTCTGGAGCCTGTGCTCCCCAACGGGACAGGCCACAACAGTGAGAGGTCCGCGTACCGCGAAAAAAAAAAAAAAAAAAGAAGAGAGTGATGGAGGGAGGGAAGGAGGAAGGAAGGAAAGTAGAAAGGATGAAAGGAAAGATGTCAGGGAGGCTCTGGCTTGTCTTTTTATATATATATAAATTTATTTATTTATTTTGGCTGCTTTGGGTCTTCGTTGTTGCACCCGGGCTTTCTCTAGTTACGGCAAGCAGGAGCTACTCTTCGTTGCAGTGCGTGGTCTTCTCATTGTGGTGCCTTCTCTTGTTGCGGAGCACGGGCTCAAGGTGCACGGGCTTCAGTAGTTGTGGCACGCAGGCTCAGTAGTTGTGGCTCGTGGGCTCTAGAGCACAGTCACAGTAGTTGTGGCTCATGGGCTTAGTTGCTCCGCAGCATGTGGGATCTTCCCGGACCAGGGCTCGAACCCGTGTCACCTTCATTGGCAGGTGGATTCTTAACCACTGTGCCACCAGGGAAGCCCTCTGGCTTGTTTTTGTACAGACCTTGATCTAAGAATGTTTTTTTACATTTTAGAAGGATTTTTAAAAAGCAAAGAAGGATGTTTGACAGATACTGTACATGACCTGCAATGACTGAAATATTTATTATCTGGTCCTTTATGGGAAAAAAAAGTGTGCCTACCCCTGAATTAGTGCATTGGTTATCTATTGCTATGAAACAAATTACCCCCAAACTTAGGAGCTTAAACCACTAAATATTTATTATTTCACAATTTCTGTTAGGGAGCAACTTAGCTGCATAATTTTGGTGCAGCAGTCTCTCATGAGGTTATAATCAAGATGTCAGCTGGACACAACATTGTTGACTATTGCATTTTTTTGGCGGGGGGGCTACACCACAGGGCTTGTGTGATCTTAGTTACCCGACCAGGGGTCGAACCCATGCCCCCTGCAGTGGAAGCACAGAGTCTTAACCGCTGTACCACCAGGGAAGTCCCTGGACACAACACTGTAAATCAACTATACTCCAATAAAAAATTTTTAAAAACCACAACATTGTAAATCAACTATACTCCAATTAAAAAAAAAAAAGATGTCAGCTGGGGCTGCCATCATCTGAAGGTTTGACGGGCTGGAGGAGTCATCTCCAAAGTACCTTACTCATACGACTGGCAAGTTGGCGATGGTTGTTAGTGGGAGGTCTCAGTTTCTCACCATGTGGAACCTTCCTCAAGTCTCCCCACAATATGGCAGCTGGCTTTCCCCAGAGTGAGTGACCCAAGAGAAAAAGCACAGGGGAAGCCACAGTGCCTTTTGTGACCTAGCCTCAGAAATCACTCACCATCATTTCTGCAACCTCCTATCAGTCACATGAGGACGCCCTAGTCCGTGTGGGTGAGGGCTACACATGGCATGACAAGCAACAGGCAGGGATCACTGTAGGCCATCTTGCAGGCTGCCGACCACAACTAGTAAGTGGCAGAGCTTGGGGTTTGAACCCAGACAATCTGGATCCAGAGTCTGTGCCCTCACCGCCCTATACAGATGTCCTTCAATGGCAAAAGGTGGGTAAATTTTTGAAATAGACTTCATTGTTTAGGTCGGTTTTAGATTTACAGAAAAATTGAGACTATTGTACATGTATGAGAAACTTCTCATATACCCCTGCACAGTTTCCCCTCCTATAAACATCGTCATTATCATCACTATATTTGTTATAATTAGTAAACCAATATGGATACATTATTATTACATGAAGTCCACAGTTTAGATTTCCTTGGTTTTCACCTAATATCCTTTTTCTGTTCCAAGATCTCATCGAGGACGTCATATTATATTTAGATGTCGTGTCTCCTTAGGCTTGACTTAACTGAGGCAATGTCTCAGACTTCTCCTTGTTTTTGATGTCCTTGACAGTCCTGAGGACTGGTCATGAATCCTGTAGGATGACACTTTATTGGGATCTACCTGATGTTTTCTCAGGATTAGGCTTACCGGGTTACGGGCTGAGGGAGGTATATCACAGAAGTAAAATGCCATTTATTTTATTTTATTTTTTGGCTGTGCCGCGTGGCTTGCGGGATCTTTGTTCCCCGACCAGGGATCAAACCCCGGGCCCCCTGCAGTGGAAGCGCAGAGTCCTAACCACTGGTCCGCCAAGGAATTCCCCTAAAATGCCGTTTTAATCATATCATATCAAGGGTATATATGATCAACGTGGTTTATGACTATTGATGTTGCCTTGATCAACCTGCTGAAGTACAGTTTATCAGGTTTCTTAACTGCAAAATTATTCTCCCCGCTCCCTTTTCCATAACGTACTCTTTGAAAGGAAGTCTCTGTGCAGGGTCCATACAAAAGGGGCGGGGAGTTGTACTCCCCTTCCTCCAGGGCAGAGCACCTACACTGATTATTTGGAATTCACCGTGAGAAATTTGTCTCTTCTCCCCCCACTTATTAATTTATTCAATCCTTTATTTATATCCATATGGATTCATGAATACTTATTTTATACTTCGGGTTATAATCCACTACTACTTGATTTTCATGAGCAAATCTCTCCAGTTTGACCACTGGGAGCTCTTGCAGTTGGCTGCTAGAAAATACATTTAAACTTTCATGGGCATTACTAAATTAGATCCTAAGAGTTTGGGCAGTTTAGATGTCCACTCCACCATAGATTGAAGTTTTTATTTTTTGTGGAGGTGAAATTCACAGAACACACCATTGGCCATTTCAAAGTAGACAATTCAGTGGCACTTGGTATCTTTACAAGATGTGGAGTCTCCACCTCTCTCGAGTTTCGAAATTTTTTCATCACCCCAGAAAAACACCCTGTACCCATTATGTAATCATCCCCAACTTTCTCCTACCTCCCATCCCCTGGTAACCACGAACCTGCTCTCTGTCTCCATGGACTTGCCCGTTCTGGATACGTCATAAAAAAGGATTCATGCAATATGGGACTTTTGATGTCTGGCTTCTTTCAGTTAGCATAATGTTTTCAAGATTCCTCAAAGTTAATAGCATGTGACAGTTCTCTGTTTCTTTTATGGCTGAATAATATCCCACCGTGTGTGGGAGATACCACATTTTGGAGGTGGATTATTTTTAATTCTTTTTTTTTTTTTTTTTTTTCTGGCTGAGTGCGCGTGCTTTCTCTAGTTGCGGCGAGCAGGGGCTACTCTTCGTTGCGGTGCGCGGGCTTCTCATTGCGGTGGTTTCTCTTGTTGAGGAGCACGGGCTCTAGGCGCGCGGGCTTCAGTAGTTGTGGCTCGCGGGCTTCAGTAGTTGTGGCTCACGGGCTCTAGAGCACAGGCTCAGTAGTTGTGGCGCACAGGCTTAGTTGCTCTGCGGCACGTGGGATCTTCCCGACCCAGGGCTCGAATCCGTGGCTCCTGCATTGGCAGGCGGATTCTTAACCACTGCACCACCACAGAAGTCCCCCACATTGTTTATCCATTCATCTGTTGATAGACGCTTGGGTTGTTTTGACCTTTTGGTTATTGTAAATAATACTGCTGTGAACACTGGCATACAAATACCCATTTGAGTTTTCCAATGCCTGAACATATCCTGGGATAAATCGCACTTGGTCATGGTGTACGATCTATTTAATGTACTGTTGGATTCAGTTTGTTGGTATTATTTACCCACCAGATCACGTCTGGCTGAGGGCTGACAGTTGCTCCAGAGGGCATTAACAGCTGCACATGCTGGGGGCCACAAAGACCCTGAAGGAGAAAATAGAAAAACACATGCATTCTTGAGGTAGGAGTTCTACGCATATTGGAGTTGTCCACAACAAATGCAGCTGAAATCCAGGTAGGCCAAGGAGATAAGAAGCAGGGCACTAAAAGGTTACACTTATACATCTGAGTGCATAGATAAATGTAATAATTCCTTTCTCTGAAGCTGCCTGGTGTCCTGCCCCTCCTTATTATTTTTCCTCTGGTATTTTCCAGCCTAGACTTAAAGGCAGCCCAAAACCCAGAACTGCACGCTGGATGTAGACAGAAAGGGCTCTTTAAAAAACCCTTTCTTACTGGTCTGATGAGCAGGGAAGGAAGGAGGACCTGTGGGTCGGAGAGAGTGGTGGTACATACACAGAACGGATCCAAATAGCACTGCAATAGCTTTGAAAACTGAAATGATATTGGAACCACTGCCTGGAGAAAGTGGGTTGCAACCTACAATCTGAACCTAACTGAGTTGACTGCCTGACAAAACATAAATATCAACATTCTCTGTAGGGTTTTAAACAAGACCTAGAGTATCATAATATAATAGTACAATATGTTGTATATAATGTCCAAAATGTCCAGGATACAATCCAAAATTATTCAACATGTGAAACAGTAGGAAATTTCCAACTACTCACAAAGGAAAAGAAAATCATCCTATGCCAACCCTAAAATCATGCAGATGTTGGAAGTATCAGACAAATACTTTAAAGCAGCAATTATATCTATGCCCAGGAAGTAAGAGCAAACACTCTTGAACTAATGGAAACAAAGTCTCAATAGAGAAATAAATATTTTTTTAAAGAACCACATGGAAATTTCGGAACTGAGAAATACAATAACCAAAATTAATAATTCACTGGATGGGCTAAATAGCAGAATGGAGATGGTAGAGAAAAGAATCAACGAACTTGAAAATAGAGCAATACAAATTATCCAGTATCAACGACAGAGCTGTGGGACAATATTAAAAGGTCTAACATTCCTGTCAGGAGAGTCCCAGAAAGAGAGGAGAAAGAAGTAAAATGCAGAAAAAAATATTTGAAGAAATAATAGCTGAAAACTCCCCCAAATGGCAAAAGACACAAGCCCACAGATTCAAGAAGCTCAGCAAATCCCAAGCGCAACAAACTCAAAGAAACCCATGGCTGGACACATCATAATCAAACTGCTGAAAACTAAAAACAAAGAAAAACTCTTGAAAGCAGTCAGAGAGGGACAATCCATTGTGTACAGAGAAACAATGATTTGAATGATGATGGATTTCTCATCAAAAAACATACAGGATGGAAGGCAGGGAAATAATATTTTTCAAGTGCTGAAAGAATTGTCAACCCCAAATTCTATTCCCCATGAAAATGAAGAAATGAAGGTGAAGTAAAGACATTCTCAAATGAAGGATAACTAAGAAAATTTGTTGCTAGCAAATCCTCTCTTTTAAAAGAAAAAATGGTTAATGGAAGTTCTTCAAATAGAAGGGAAATAATACCAGAAGGAAGGTTGGAACTTCAGGAACAAAGACCAACAGTAATGATAAATCTCTGGTAATACACTATTTTCCTTCTCTTTAAAATGTTTGATGGTTGAAAGCAAAAATTAAAACAGTGATGACGTTTTCCAGTGTATATAGATGTAACACATGTGACAATTCCAACACAGAGAGGGGAGGAAAAAGGAAACTAAACAGTGGTTCTGCACTCCACTTGAAGTGCTAAAGTATTCATTCTAAGTAGACTGTGAAAAGGTAAGTATGTATACTGTAATCCATAGAGCCATCTCTAAAAAGGAGAGAGAGATTGTGAAAAACTCAAGAGCTAAATTTAAATGGAATACTCAAAAATATTCAAATACAGGCATACCTTGTTTATGGTACTTCATTTTATCGCGTTTTGCAGATGTTGTGTTTTTTACCAATTGAAGTTTTGTGGCAACCCTGTGTCGAACAATTCTATTGCCACCATTTTTTCAACAGCATTTGCTCACTTCATGTCTCTGTGTCACATTTTGGTAATTCTCATAATATTTCAAAGTTTTTCATTATTTGGGCTTCCCTGGTGGCGCAGTGGTTGAGAATCTGCCTGCCAATGCAGGGGACACGGGTTCGAGCCCTGGTCTGGGAAGATCCCACGTGCCGCAGAGCAACTAGGCCTGTGCGCCACAACTACTGAGCCTGCGCGTCTGGAGCCTGTGCTCCGCAACGAGAGGCCGTGACAGTGAGAGGCCCACACACCGTGATGAAGAGTGGTCCCCGCTCGCTGCAACTAGAGAAAGCCCTCACACAGAAACGAAGACCCAACACAGCCATCAATCAATCAATCAATCAATAAAATTTTTACAAAAAGTTTTTCGTCATTATATTTATCATGGTGATCTGTGATCAGTGATCTTTGATATTACTACTGTAATTGTTTTCTGTTTGTTTAGTATTTTTTTAAATAAATTTAGTTTATTTTTTATTTATTTATTTTTGGCTGTGTTGGGTCTTTGTTGCTGTGTGCAGGCTCTCTCTAGTTGCAGTGAGCAGGGACCACTCGTTGTTGCGGTGCGCGGGCCTCTCACTGTGGTGGCCTCCCTTGTTGCGGAGCACGGGCTCTAGGCACCCGGGCCTCAGTAGCTGTGGCATGCAGGCCTCAGCAGCCGTGGCACGCAGGCTCCAGAGCACAGGCTCAGTAGCTGTGGCGCACGGGCCCAGCCGCTCCGCAGCATGTGGGATCTTTCCAGACCAGGGACCGAACCCACGCCCCCTGCATTGGCAGGTGGACTCCCAACCACTGTGCCACCAGGGAAGTCCCTGTATTTTTTTTAGAAGTTTTTTCTTTAATTTATTTATTTTTGGCTGTGTTGGGTCTTCGTTGCTCTGCGTGGGTTTTCTCTAGGTGCGGTGGGCAGGGGCTACTCTTCGTTGTGGTGTGTGGGCTTTTCATTGTGGTGGCTTCTCTTGTTGCAGAGCACGGGATTCAGTAGTTATAGTGCATGGGTTCAGTAGTTGTGGCTTGTGGGCTCTAGAGCGCAGGCTCAGTAGTTGTGGCGCACGGGCTTAAGTTGCTCCATGGCATGTGGGATCTTCCCAGACCAGGGCTCGAATCTGTGTCCCCTGCATTGGCAGGCGGATTCTTAACCACTGCACCACCAGGGAAGTCCTAAGCATAGCTTTTATATGCACTGGGAAACGAAAAAATTCATGTGACTCACTTTATTGTGATATTTGCTTTATTGCAGTGATCCTGAACCAAACCTGTAATATCTCCGAGGTATGCCTGTAATCCAAAAGAAGGCAGGAGAGAAAAAAAAATAGAGAAGAATAAAGAAACAAAGGAGACCAACAGAAATAAACAATAAAATGGTAGGGAATTCCCTGGAGGTCCAGTGGCTAGAACTCAGTACCTTCAATGCCAGGGCCTGGGTTCGATGTCTGGTTGGGGCACTAGGATTCTATATGCTGCTCAGCACAGCCAAAATAATAATAATAATAATGATAAAATGGTAGACCTAAATTCAACCAAATCAAACTTTGAGATGATGACAGTCCCAGCAAACATCATGATTGCCACCTTGTGAGAAACCTTGACGCAAAGGCACTTTGTTAAGTGATGCCCAGATTCCTGACCCAAGGAAACCACAAGATAATAGAGGCTTGCTGTTTCAGCCATTAAATATGGGGACAACTTGTTACACAGCACTAGATAGCTAATACAGTGGCTACATTTGGAAAAGAGTGTGCCACCACCTGGGTCCTGTCCAACATCTCTGGGCTGTTTAAGACCTCTTGATGAACCTATCTCCCTCCTTACTCTCCTCAGAGATCTGATTTCACTGTCCTGCTCAAGCATGGCCAAGTTATATCGGTCACCCAATGGCCCATAATGAGTAGGTGAAGAAGGGAGGATTTGATCCCAGGACTGTCTCACTCCAGATCTTGAGTGCTTGGTCATGCATCTTGCTTCTCTAGATATGGTAGGAGACAAAAATGAGACATGTCTTAAGAATAATAACCAGTGGTCCAGTGGTTGGGACTCCACACTTTCACTGCTGAGGGCCTGGGTTCAATCCCTGGTCGGGGAACTAGAATCCCACAAGCCATGCGGCACGGCCGAAAAAAGAATGGTAATCATAGTTTCCTTCTTGCTCTCCACATACCTGCCACTGTCTCCATTGTCTTGCAGCCACTAACAATAAACTCTCACATGACTCTCTCTGCCATTACAATGTCAGCTCCTTGCAGGAAAGGAATTTGTGTCTGTTTTCCTTGCTCCCAGAGCAATGCCAGGCGCTCAGCATTTATTGAATAGACAAGAACCAGTGTCTTCTCACTGCCTGGGCACCTCTAATAGGTCTGGGGTGGACACTGGAAAGTTGCCTTTTAATAAGTCCCCAGTGAGGCCCTGACACTCTGGAGAGTTTGAGAACTCCTAGTTCAGTTCTTCCCCCCTTCCCCATCCAACCTCGGGGCCAATAGATTCTCATGCCACACGTACCACCTCCTTCTGGAATACTGCCCACATGCTCCGTCCTCCCCCAACCTGGACATCTATAGGGAGCGTTACGATTGCTTATTTTTTACTGGTGCCCCTGAGGCATCCTTGAAGGCAGAGCAGGTATATTCTGTGTCTCATTCTCTCACTTAATCCTACAATAGGCATGAGTGCTATGATCCCATTTTACAGATGAGCCAACAAAGGGCTTAAGTGGGGTCAGCCATGGGCAGAGAGGTATCTTGGGACTCTGGTCTTGAGATGGGCTGGGACCTGGGACCCTTTGCTGCAGTGCTTAAATCTGGACAAACCTCGAGCAACAAAATACAAAGAAACTATATGGGACGAAAAATAACTGCGTGCATGAGCAGTTGGGGAAAGTTACGGACAAAAAGATAGAAAAGACTAAAAAGACTCAACTGCCACTTCTGAAGAGCCTGGACCAAAAACAGGACATTGGGAGCAAAAGCAGGGGATTGAGCATGCCCCCTGCACACAACACCGCCAGAGGGGTGGGCAAAACACCTAAGCCACCCCTCCAGCTCGACCCCTGGACACACCCTCACCCTCACTGCATATAAGAACAAGCTTCCCCCCTTCAGGGAGCGAGCAAGCAAGGGGACCTGTTGCTTGTTCTTGCTGCCCCGGCTGCTGCAGCAGGGGCCCCAATAAAGCCTTGCCTGAATTTTTTGTCTGGCCTCTAGTCCATTTCTATTGATTGGGGAAGGCCAAGACCACTGGTCGGTATCCGTCTGAACCTGCATCTTGTAACAAGAGTCGAAACAAACATTTACTGAGCACCTATTACGTGAAGGCTCTGATCTAAGCACTTCACACACATGAATGCCTTTCTTCTCCCAGCAACTCTAGGAAATGAGGACTGTTTTCTTCCCTTTTCCTAAATGAGAAAAGGAAGGCACCCAAAGGGTGCATATCTTCCTTGAGTACCTAGCAACAAAGTTTCTCTTTTGATTCTGAACTCTGTTTGGAAATCTGGATGTTTTTAAGTTACTGTTTTTCTTCAGATATCACCATCGTGAAGTCAGATAGAAAAATAAGTAGCTCAAAGGAAAAAGATCTGGAAGAATATATTGGGTTAGCCAAAAAGTTCATTCGGGTTTTCCCGTAAGACGTTATGGAAAAACCTGAAGAAACTTTTTGGCCAATCCAATACATCAAATTTAATGAGACTTATCCTAGGAGCAAGGCAATGAGGAGTTACCATCCCTTCCTTTATTATTTTTCTTGTTGTTGTTGTTTTTAATCATACATGAAGATCTAGCAAACAGATTCCCCAAAAGGCAGGCATATGGGATAGAAAATGTGATGCCCCATCCAAATCCCCCGTCCCCCGCAAGGAACCAGAACTGTCCATGGTTTGCTTGCACACCCTGTGTCCTCTTTCCTGCAGTTTATGGTCACCTCTATGGCCACAGGCAAAACTATAACTTAAGGTTTTATTTTCCTATGTATATAAAGACTTCCTCTTTCTAAAACAAATATTTCTTAATGTTTAACTTTTTTTTTAAGAACAAGCACACTTAATTTTTGCAATCAGAACAAAAAAAAAAAGGCAGAGTGTCCTGTGTTTTTAGAGGGGGCTATCCACAAATTTGAAATTTCAAAATGTGAAATACAAAGAAATGAAGTCACCTGGCCACCCCAGCTCCCAGAGCTAAGGGTACCTCATGAACTTTCCCTGTGAACTTTCCAGAACGTGGGATCAATAATTAACTGTGGAAAAATAATAATAATAATAATTAACTGTGGGTATTTCTGCTGCCAGGAGCAGACACGGGGCCACCAGGCCCAGGGCTGGAGCAGAGAACTGTTTTCCCACAGTTAATGCCTTAGGAAAAGCAACATAACCAAGGTGGTGTGGTCATAAAAATAGCTACAAGCTCCGTGGAGGGTTACTATGTTTTGCATCCTCTAAATCCCATCAGAATATAATGCAAGCCACATATGTAATTTTAAATCTTCTACTCGTCACATTAAAAAGGCAAAACAAAACCAGTGAAATTAATTATAATAATTTTATTTAGCCCAATATATCCAAAATACCATTTCAACATGAAATCAGTACAAAAAGTCAATGATGTGTTATTTCACATAAATCTTCAAAATCCAGCGTGCATTTGACGCTGACGGCACATCTGATTAGGACCTGCCACGTTTCGAGAGCTCAAATGCCACATGTGACCAGTGGCTACCCTTTCAGACAGCCCAGTTCTAAACGGTTTATCTATATTAACTTATGGAACCTTCACAATAACTCTATTCCCATTTCAGAGATGGGGAAACTGAGGCCCAGAAAGGCAAAGAAATTGCTCAAAGAGCTAGGAATGGACTCAAACCCAGACTGTCTGGTTCCAACGTGTGCCCTCTTGACCTCTATACTTCTCATCGTCAATTCCAGCTGGAAGGGGCATTGCGGTTAGCTGGCCTGGGTTCAAGTCCTGACTGCGCCACCTATAAGCCAGGTACCTGCATGATTTGCTTAATTGCTCTGAAATGCAGTTTCTTCATCTGAAAAAGGGACACTGGCACCTAGCCAGAAGGCTGAGGGATGACTTGATAGCCTAAAGCCTGGAGGACACCCCATAGAGAGCCTGGCGCCCAGCTGGCCCCTGGGTACACTCAGGCTCTTTTAGCCGCTGCGATTTCTCCACTCACCAAATTCATTTGAGCAGAGTCCCAAACAAGCTACCCAACTTTTGCACATAATGCATTCTTGGAAACATGTTTGAATGTGACTTCGCAAAACTTGAACAATAGATTTCTGTGCTGTAAAGGACATTCCATTTACTAAGGACTGCACAGATTATGAAATCCCAAATTACTTCTCACCTCTTAGGTGTCATTGTCAAAGATAGATATCCAGGGTTTCGTACATGTTATTTTAAAACGTAATTGGATTTGTCTTATTGTGTATTTTCTTGGTTCTCATTACAAAAGTTATGGACGCTTGTTGCAAAAAAAAAAAAAAAAAAAAAACCCAAAAATCTGATTGTTAGAGAAATATGCCATGTGGAAAGTAAAGGTGTTGTGGAGATCCACATGCAGAAATGCACACAAATGGTTTGTGTGTGTGCCCAGGGAGGGTCATCAGCGAGGCCCCAGCTGTCAAAGCATCAGAATACGAAAGTTGAAAGAGACAATTAAAATAGCACACAATCTTCTGAAATTTCATGGGCGCGTGCACACACACAGGAATAATGAACTACGAGGATGAAAAAATTTTTTCTGTTATTAATAATAAAAAACAAATACTGATCAACCATGCTAGAGAAAAGATAAATTATCTTTGTATTCTCTCTATAGAAAACATTACAAATCATTGTCATATGAAGAGTCAATTAAAGAGTACATAGCCATAGGACTTCCCTGGCGGCGCAGTGGTTAAGAATCTGCCTGCCAATGCAGGGGACATGGGTTCAAGCCCTGGTCTGGGAAGATCCCACATGCCGCGGAGCAACTAAGTCCGTGTGCCACTACTACTGAGCCTGCGCTCTAGAGCCCACGTGCCACAACTACTGAAGCCCACGCACCTAGAGCCCGTGCTCCTCAACAAGAGAAGCCACCGCAATGAGAAGCCTGCGCACCGCAACGAAGAGTAGCCCCCACTCACCGCAACTAAAGAAATCCCACGCGCAGCAACAAAGACCCAACGCAGCCAAAAATAAAAAATATAAATAAATAAATGTATAAAAAAGAAGAGTACATATCCATAAAATGTGGGGGAAAAGTTTGGAGAGGCATGTCTGATAGCTAATTAATAAAAATATTTTGTTATTAAAAAAAATAGCACACAATGCTTTAGTAAGTGTTGCCGAGTTGCCCTCTCCAAAGGTTCTACCAAGGGATGCCCTTTCCAACCAACGGTTTGGAGATTTCCCATTTCCCAACATCTCCAATTCTGGGCATCCCCAAATTTCTTCATTTGGCTAAACTGAGGGGGGACTTCCCTGGCGGTCCAGTGGTTAAGACTCTTCGCTTCCACTGTAGGTGGCATGGGTTCTATCCCTAGTCAGGGAACTAAGACCCTGCATGCCACGCAGCATGGTCTAATTAATTAATTAAACTGAGGGGGAAATTGACTAGGTTGCAAAAAGTACACACATGCTCCAATCAGGTCCACTTCCTCCACAATTAAACCTATGGTCACCCAGCATATGCCTCAAAAGGTTCAACTAAAGATCAAGATTTGCTGCTTTGGGCATGAGCTTCCCCTCCCTCCACTCTCCCCCCTGCTCACTAAGCCAGAGCCATGGTGGCCTATAGATTTCTGCAATAGACCCTGCCCCATCCCACCTCAGGGCCTTTGCACTTGCTGCTCTTTCTGCCCTGCACCTCTTCACCTAGTTAGTTCCTACTCATCCTTTGGAGGGCCCCCCTTGAGCAGGTTCTTGAACCTGTCTTCCCTTTTGTAATAATATTATCCCCCTTATAGGATTGCTATGAGGATCAAATGAGATACATAGTTTAAAACACTTGACACAGTGTTTCAGAAAGTGTTAAGATTTCAGTTCATTGGGACTTCTCTGGAGGTCCAGTGGTTAGGACTCAGAGCTTTCCTGCCGTGACCCACAGTTCAATCCCTGGTCAGAGAACTAAGATCCTGCAAGCCACGTGGAGCGGTCAAAAAAAAAAATTCGGTTCAAGAGGCACCTCCTCCATGAAGCCCTCCCTGACCACCCTACCCAGTTCAGGGTCCCATGTGTTGTCCTTTCTCATGGATCTCTCAATTTCTCTTTTTTGGTACATATCATAAATATAATTAAATAACTACTTGTGATATCATGTGCTTCATGTTTCTCTTTCCCATTAAGACCATGACTCCAGAAGGGCAGAAATGGTGCCAGACACCATGCCTGCCAGATGGGAGGCACCTGATGCATGTCTGTCAAATTAATGAATGGATGGATCAAATGGGCTCCATCTTTGACTCAATTATACTAAAGTGTCAGAGGCTACATTTCTTATCACTGTTATCAGCACATCCATTTTCTCCCTTTCCACACCTTTTTATAAAGACAAAGGATAAAATGCAGAAATGTTCACACCACTCACTACAACCAAGCTACATCTGGCCCGACAGACCAAGATGGCCACAAAGCTCAAACAGAACTGTTGGTGGGTAGGTAGCGCCCCCATGTGTTCCCTGGGAATCTGTTTTTCTGATCGTCTACAAATGCCAAAATTGAATACTCAGGTTGTATCTTTATTTGTCCTTCTGAATTGACTCTCACCCTTCTCCCCCTGCCCTGTGCCCTGACAGGCTAACTGCACGACTGGCTCCCTTACCTTCCTTGCCTGCTGGTGCAGCCAGTGAGAGGCTCCAGCAGGAGATGGGAGGGGAGGAGGGGAGCGAGGGCAGGGTCTTTATTCCCCTCTCCCTAAACATGGTCTGGATCTAGTGACTCAATTTTAACGCACAGGATGTGGCGGCAGAAGTGATGCTACGTGACTTTCAAGGTGAGGTCTTGGAAATATATAATTTCCACCTGGCTTTCCTTCTCTTGGGTTGCTTGCTCTGTGGAGGCCAGCTGCCAGGTTGGGAGTATCAAGCACAAACAGCCCAAGTAGGGAGGAATTGAGGCATCCCTCCAACAATCAGCACCCACCTGCCAGTCATGTGCGTGAGCCACCACGGAAGCAAGATCCTCCAGCCCCAGTCAAACTTTCAGATGGCTGCAGCCCCAGTCAACATCTTGACTACGACCTTATGGAAACCCTGAGCCAGAAAGCTCAGTAAAGCCATTGCTGGATTCCTGACCCACAAAAACCGTAGGAACTGATACGTGTTTATTGTTTTAAGCCATAACATTTGGGGATTATTTGTTATGCAGCAACAGAGAACTACAACACCTGGTAACAAGAGTCCCAGGCTCCCACCTCTACCTGGAACTCTCTTCTCCCACATCCTTCAGATCTCCACTCAGATGTTACTTCCTGCAGGCTTCCCTAAACTCCCTTTACCCATCCCCCTGCCCCAGTTCATTTTTCATCCTGGCATGTATTCTCTCCTATCCTATTACATATTTGTTTCTTGTCTGTCTCCCCCACTAGAATGCTAGCTTTATGTGGGCAGGGATCTTTGTTTTCTTTGATGCTGCGTCCACAGTGGAACAGTGCCTGGCACAGAGTAAGCTCTCACTGTGGTGGCCATTAGGATGAGAATCTAGCAGACCTGAGTTGTGTGGGGGCTGGATCAGACTCCCACCTGTTTCCTGCCTGCTCTGTGCCCACCCTGACCAAGGGGTGGGACATAGCTGTGACCTCCCCCTCCACTGGGTAAGTAGTAATTGGCAACTATACTGGGAGAGCCCCTCCATGTCTCCCCATTTCCCTCAGGATAAAATCCCAGGTCCTCTGTGCTGCCTATACCACCCCCCCTTCCCTGCCCGAAATCCCACCACTCAGCACAAAGAACCATGAACTGTTTACATGCACCCCAGGGAGGGCTGCATAGACCCCACAAACAAAACTTTGGGGTTCAAGTAGAAAACATTAGAACATTTTTTTAATCTTTTTTGTTAAGTTTGCTAAGGAATATCATCATGTAATAAATACATTATTATAAAGTGATCTACAGAATCTCTCAGTATAACTGTATTTGTATATAATTTATAAACAAATATCCCTCTGGGGGTTGAGCTTCAACATTTTTACTGATAGAGGTGCATGTTGAAAAAGTTTTAGGAGTCATTTATCCTAATGCAATTTTGCCACCCCCAGAGGACATTTGGCAACGTCTGGAGACATTTTCAGCTGTCATGACTGGGGCAGGGGTGCCGCTGGCATCTAGCGGGTTGAGGCCAGGGATGCTGCTAAACATCCTACGATGCACACAGCAGGCCCCCACCACAGAGAACCATCCAGCCCAAAATGCCGATATTGCTGAGGTTGAGAAGCCCTGGCCTAAAGCGCTAGACTCTCTTGATTCTGGGGGTTTTGCACGGCTAGCTGCTTCCTTCCCCCACTCCATTCTTCACCTGCTGAGCCGTCACACTTCCAGGACTCCTCCAAGAAGACATTTCTGATGCGGCAAGGCTGGGACAGAGCCCCTCCCCCGCTTGCTGGGTTAAAATTGTCCTGGCCCCCCGGGGTTCTCAACCTTACGTTTTACAGTGCAGATCCCCTGGAACCCCTAGACAGCCCGATTCTGCAGAACGGCTAGGGACCAGGAATCAGTATTTTTAGCAAGCACCTCCTCCTTCCCGCCAACTGCCTGCCCCTTCATATTTTGCACATAGTAGGTGGCCCAGGGACTAGTTGAATGTCTACAGCATGCCAGGAGCTACTAAGTGCTCTACCCGGGGACTCGAATCCTGGCACACGCACGCGCGCGGGCACACACACACACACACACACACTCCAGGATGTAGCCACTATCATCATCCCCATCTTACAGAGGAGTAAACTGAGGTTCAGAGAGGGGACGTGGCGAGGTAAGAGGCTCAAAGTGAGAAAGGGGTCCAGGTCCTAATTAGCGCCTGATTCCTGGGGGAGAGGAGGGGACGGGAGGGGAGGGGACAGAGCGATGAACTGGGGGAGCACGAGCTAGCGGGGACCGGGAGACACACCGCGGCCTTCAGATGCGGCCCCGCCCCCACGAGGGACGTGAAGACGCGGACCCCGCGCAGCGTGGGGACATGTGACCGACTGCAGAGGCCGCGCCGCCTCCCCCGCCCGAGGTCTGCGCGCTCCGCCGCAGGGTGCAGATCGGGGGCGCCCTCCTGGGTTTGGGGCGCAAGAGCAGAGGTGGAGCCAGGGCGGAGCCAGCGCGCCCCGTCCCCCCTCTTTCCAATCGAAAGCGAAACGGAGGGCTGGAAAGGAAGGGCGGAGCCGGCCTGGAGGCCCCGCCCCCTGCCCTGAGAGGCAGCTGGACAGACGGGCGCACCCAGGTAGGGGGGCGCTGAGCGCCCAGTGCGGACCCTCGCGGGGACCTGCGCCACCACCATGTCTCAGGAAGGTGTGGAGGTAGGAGAAGGCTACAACTGGGCCGGGGGCCCGCGAGAGATGCTGGGGAGGAGCCGGGGGACGCGGAGGGGGCTTCGCAGTTCCTGGGGACTCCATCCGAAACCTAGACCTTCCCCCAGGCTGGCACTCGTCTCCCTCAGAAAGGAGAGTGACCGCCACATGCCCCAGAGCGAAATGCGGCCTCCTCGAGGAAAAGCGGGGGCTGCTGGGTCAAGGGTCAGAGGCCAGGGGTTACCTGGCCGGCCTCCTCCCTTAGCGTGGGACGTTCGCCTTAGTCCGCTCCCTCCCCCAGTGCCCTGTGGGGACTTTGGCTTTTTCCAGGAAATGCAGTAGAGGGATTGGGGGGGTGGGGTGCGGAGGCTAAAACCAAGGGTCAAGTTCAGGCCGTGAAAAAAAGGATGCCTAGGGATGGGGGAGGGGCAATCGCGCCTCTCCTTCCTCCATCTGAGCCCCTGTCTCCCCACCCCAGCTGGAGAAGAGCGTCCGGCGCCTCCGGGAGAAGTTTCATGGGAAGGTATCCTCCAAGAAGGCGGGGACTCTGATGAGGAAGTTTGGCAGCGACCATACCGGAGTGGGGCGCTCCATCGTGTACGGTGAGCAGGCGGGGGTCCTGCCTGCAGGGGGTTCCGCTGGGGAGCGGGGAGGGGGTGTGGTCTCTGCTGAGGGTAGGAAGAGGCGATGAGATCATCTCTTTGGGGGGTGGTCTGTATCGGGTTCGGGACCCAGAAACTCCCACAAGATCTTTCAAAGGCCTTTCACTTACACTTACTCTCCCCACCAGGGGTAAAGCAGAAAGATGGACAGGAACTGAGTAATGACCTGGATGCCCAGGTAAACTGCGCCCTCCCCTCAAAGGATGTGGTAAGGGGAGGGAGAACAGAAGGGTCATGCTCATCCATGGTGAGCCCCCTCTGTGCCTTGTCAGTCCACAACTCATGGTCTAGCCTCATTCACTTATGCACCTCTCAGTCGTGTATCTGGCCAGGGAGCCTGCAAACAGTAGATGCTCATTACATGCTGACTGTATTAAATGGAAGACAGAGACAAGAAACTAAGCAGTGAAACGAATCACGATTGTCATTATAGAGGAGCCAAAGAGATCAGGGAAAGCTTCCTGGAGGAGGTGGTACCAAGTTCTTCAAGACTAAGGAGGAGTGACCTCTGGGAAGGGGAGGGGTTGGAGAGGGTCTTCCTGGAAGAGGGGTGGCATGACAAAAGGAACATACAGACAGGCTGGGATGAGCAGGAGATCAGAGAGGAGAGAGGGGCAGGGGAACCCATGTGAATGAATGAATGAATGAATGAAAGGCTTTGCATGGCCACTTTGCCCCTTAGATGGCTTTGGTGGCTGGCGTACCGGTTGGCCTGCCTGAAAGACCCAGCACAGAGTTGTTAAAGAGTATAATAAAGTACGTATTATACCCTTAACATTTATATATTTACAGTTATACATATAATGAGTATGATAAAAATAGCCAAGAGTATCATTGATTGAGCACTTCCCCTGCGGCAGGACTCCAGGAATATTACCTGTTGACTTATTTCATTGCCACAGGTCCTGTGAGACAGGTCCTATTACTTATCACGTTCATTTTACAGATGAGAAAATTGAGACACAGGGTGATGACGTCACTCACCAGGTTCATGCTGAATGCAGGTGGCAGCTGGGATTTGAACCCAGGCCACCAAGAGTCAGAACCTGGGCTCTTAGATGTCCCTCATTAGGAGGAGTGGCTTGGCCACACCCCCACAGCTGGAAGTGATGAAGCCAGGGTTTCAACCTGCATCTATCTGAATCCAGAGCTCAAGCACTTAACCTAAAGCAGCATGGCCTCAAAGAGGTGACCTGTCACAATGCCAGCAAGTGTGTGGCATTCATTGGCAGGAAGGGAGCATGGGGTCCAGCCTGTTCCGCCATGCTCACTCAGGGTAATCTCAGGCAAGCCCTCTCCCGGCTCTGGGCCTCAGTATCCCCGTCTGAGCAATGGGGATGACAGGTGTGCCCACCTCCCAGGGTTGCTATAAGGACAACTGAGGTCACACATCCTGCCCTCAGGAAGTGTATGCTGCTCAATCAACTCCTCCTGAGTTAGGGACACTCTACTCTTATATGGGGCCAGAACTCTGCCTCCCCGTGCAGAAGCCCCGCCCCCAGAAAAGAGGCGTGAACCACATCTCCAGTTTCTGCCCCTGGTGTTTCCACCCAGGACCCCCCAGAGGACATGAAGCAGGACCGGGACATCCAGGTGAGTCCAGGATGTGGGACAGGGAGGTAAGCAGGGAGGACATCCATGGGGGTGTTCATAGGTGAGGAGGAGGGACATTGTAGGGGCAGGAAGGGGAAAAGAGGGCTGACCACCGTCTCCATTCTGCAGGCGGTGGCGACCTCGCTCCTGCCACTAACAGAAGCCAACCTACGCATGTTCCAACGTGCCCAGGAAGATCTCATCCCTGCCGTGGACCGGCAGTTCGCCTGCTCCTCCTGTGACCATGTCTGGTGGCGCCGCGTGCCCCAGCGGAAGGAGGTGATAACCCAACCTCTGACCTTGGTTCTGTCCCGGCTCCACTCCAAAGCCCCACTCTCAGTGTCCAAACCTCTGACCCAAGAACATCAGCCTCTGAGAGCCCAACCCCGGACCTGCAACCTCAGAGATCAACCCCAATCTCAGACCCTAACCCCAACCCACTGAGCTGGACTTTTCAACTTGACATTCAACTTGAGAAGCTCAACTCTTATCCCAGAGCCTGACCTCTGACTACACAGTTTGACAGCTACCACAGAAATCAAACCTGACCCCCAAACCACAACCCCAAATCTGGCTTCTGAACCCCCTGACCAGTGGTATGCTTCTGATAAATGCCTAATAACCGGCTCTCGTGGGGCGGAGGCACCCCTAGATTTACAGTGTTTGCCAATTTCCATAGTGTAAATCTCGATCTGGCTAACATCAGGCTATCACTGCTCACCTCAGACAGCAAGCCTGCCCCTCTCTCCGCACCCCCAGGTGTCCAGATGCAGGAAATGCCGGAAGCGCTACGAGCCGGTGCCCAGTGATAAGATGTGGGGCGTGGCTGAGTTCCACTGCCCGAGATGTCGGCACAACTTCCGGTGAGGGCGCTGACCCCACCCCCACCTCCCATCCTCGGCCCTGCCCCACCCCAGCCCTGCCCCTCCCTGCCCCGGCCCCACCCTGGCCCAGCTGGCCCTTGGACCCTCACGGCCCTGCCCGCCCCCAGGGGCTGGGCACAGATGGGGTCCCGGTCCCCCTGCTACGGGTGCGGCTTCCCCGTGGATCTGACACGGATCCTCCCTCCACGCTGGGACCGGGACACAGATCGCCGCAGCACCCACACCCACTCCTGCTCGGCTGAGGACTGCTACAATCGGCGAGGTGAGGGCCTGGCGCGTCCCCATGGCCTACCCCCCCATTCCGGGCATACACCTCTGAGCCTTTAAGAACCAAGGTCTCTACCTGCTTCTTCCGCATACCTCCTAAGGCCTCCGTCCTGGAGGCCTTTTCATCTCCCACTGCAATGGCCCCTCCTTCCACATCTTCCACGGGCCTCCAGCCTCCTTACCTCCAGGTCACTCAGGACCCCTGCCCCTCCTAACACCCACCTCCCATGGCGTCATCCACCTTCCATGTCTCCTCACATAAAGTTCTGTGGTTTCACTCTGGTGGCCCACACCCCAGTGTCCTGTGGACTCTGTCCCTGTGGTCTCTGTGTTCTTGGCTCCTGTTGTGTCCTCTGTAGTCTCAGGTGACGCCCATGTCCCTGGGTCTCCTGTGGCTTCAACACCTGTGACTTTCACCTCTGAATTTCCTGTAGCTCTGGCCCCAGAGCCTGTAGCCTCAGCCCCTCCCCTTCCCAGAGCTCCCCGTGGCCTCAAGCCCCACGACCTCAGAACCTCTCCCTCCCCAGAGCCCCACGTGCCTGGGACGTCCTGCGCACACCCCAAGAGTCGGAAGCAGAACCACCTGCCCAAAGTCCTGCACCCCAGCAACCTCCACATCAGCAGTGGCTCCACTGTGGCCACCTGCCTGAGCCAGGGGGGCCTCCTGGAAGACCTGGACAACCTCATTCTGGAGGACCTGAAGGAGGAGGACGAGGGCGGTCACGGGGAGTGACCCCTGCCAGGTGCAGATGCAAACCAGACACGGTCTGTGCATATTTTGTGTTGTTATAAAATACGAGCTCAAATGGAGATCTAAATGCCCTTGGGGAGCCGTCTGGGTCCAAGATGCTGGCAGGGGGATTCCTGGGTGCTGTTTTCAGGGTCCTGGGGAGCAGATCCACAACGAGAAGAGGTCTGTGGGACGCGGCCCACACTGAGTCACAAAGGAGGTGTGGCCAGGACAACTTGGGCTCCTGCGGACACACATCCCCTGTGACCTGGGGGACAGATGAACAGATGGTCACAGCCTCAGGGGCCTGATCAGCATGGCAACCTTCTTGAGAGAGTAAGCCCCACCACGAAACTCGGCCCAGTAAACGCCGTCCTGGTAACGGCTACGGTAGTGGCCACCACGATGCCACACACCATTGAGGTTGGAGTGGGCACAGGCATGGTACCACCAGCCTCCCCGCTGGTACAGGGCGCAGTTACCTGAGGGAAGAGAGAATCCATGTCTTCTCACCAGAATAAAAGCCTCTACCAGCACCTCATTAGTACAAGGCTTTTGCCAGGCATCCTCTGTCCCCATACCTTCTTCAGAGTAATAGCCTTAATTCCTTCCTTATCCCCTTACCAAAGTACAAGCCACATTTTCTCCACCCTTTCTGCAAACTAGGAGCTTTACCTCTCATTCCTTTATCAGGGAAAACAACCTTCTCTACTTCCTTTCTAGAATAAGAGTCCTAGCTCTCATACCTCCCCCTATTCCCCCCACCCCCCCCCCCACCACCTTTCACAAAGGCAGGAATCCTGACTCTTACTGCCTAATCAGAGAATGAATCTGGACTCCGCACCCCCTCACCAGAATAAGAGTCCTGTCCTCCACTCTCCTGTTTATCCTGATCCTTACCAGAGGAAAGTCTTACCCCACCCCCTTTCATTTCCTCACTAACAGTCTCCTACTCCCTCCCCACCACCACCACCAGAATGAGAGCTCTTTACCAGAATAGGAGTCTCGGTCCCTATCCACGGTGCTGAAAGGCTTGTCATTGTGCCAGGATAGAGAGTCTCCAGCATCTCCGTGGTAATGGCCAAGCCGTAGGCGGTAGTGGTCACTCTCAGGCTCCAGGGAAAAACCATCATAGTGGGCACGTGCCCCGCGGCCTCCCCAGTCCTCGAGGAGCACCAGTAGCTCATGGTCCCCATGGCTGGTCAGCTGATGCACAGGTTCAAGGCCCAGCCAGTATTCCCCATCAGGCTGCCCAAAGCCCACCTGGCAGGGCAGGAAAGTCAGGGAGTCAGCAGCAGGTCTCCTTCCCCTGCCCAGCCTTGCCCCACCCGCCTGTGCCCACCTTGTAGTGCTGCCAGGTAGTGAAGAAGTTGACGGAGCCATCTTGCCGCCTCTGGATCACAGTCCAGCCTCCACCTTCCAGCTGTTGCTCACACCATGCTGACAACACATGCCGGCCCACTCGTAGCTCATACACTCCGCTCTGTCCATGGCCTGCCTGGCGGGCCTCTGCACAATCCCGCCATGGGCCTGCGGGCACAGGTATATGGGACAGGCACAACCTGGACCAGTCAACCCTTTACTGGAGTAAGAGTCCTGATTCTCACTGGTCCCCTTACCAGAACAGTCGAACTGCCTCTCCTATTCCCTCTCCAGAATAAGAGCCCCAATACCCCTTTTCTTACCTAAATAAGACTCTAAGTCATTCTTCTCTCACTAAAGCAAATGTGGAGCCTGGGATTCTTAAATTCTCCTTCTATGGTCTCCTCATCAGAATAGAGGTCTTGAACATGGCCCTCTGAATTCCCTCAAATTCTCACCAAAGTAGCAGTCCTGAATCCCCTGCCCTCTTGTCAAAGTAAGAGTACCTCTCTTATTTTCACACCATAGTAAGAATTTTGGTGTTTATCAAAGTAAGAGCCATATCTCCCTGTTCCATTATCAGGATAAAAGCATCATTTCCTCCAGGCCCCCCAGCATGAGAGGAATCTGGCATTAAAGTCCTGACTCATATTTCCCTCTATTCATGCTGCACTGGGAATCTCCTGGCTCCTCACACCCTCAACAGCCCTGCCCTTGTCTTACCTGCTGGCTTGGTAGGGACAGCAGGGTGCCCTGAGGGCACAGGAGAGGCCAAGGGCCCCTGCTGTCTCAGGGTCTGGTCTCTCTGGGATTCTGGGGCTGAGTTCATCCTCCTGCTGGTGTCATTGGTGCCACCTACCAGACTGACTGGAACCACAGGCACCAGGGGCGGTGGCAGGACCTGGGGTAACCAAGAGAGTTAGATGTGATTGCACTAACCCTTAGCCCAGGAGGCTCTGGGCTCGTAAATCTCCTAGCACCCAGATGGGAAGATCAAGCAGGGGCGTGTATTGATCTTCCCAAGCCTAACTCTAGTAGTCAAGAAGAGACAGAGCTGGGCTTAAACTCCTGCTCTGGTGTTAATAGCTTAACCGATCTGTGCCTCCAAACTTTTCTGTGAAGTAGGGATAATATGAGTACATCCAATATTACTAACTTACTGAATCCTCCCAACCACCCTGTAAGTTAGGTACTGTCACAAAGCAACAATTGCTTATTCAAAACCTAAGGTGAGACATAATCCAGAATTTAGAATAATATAGCAGGAGTTAGAAACAGTAATGCAGGGTCTACCTCTATATTACCTAACACCCCCAACGAGGTCTTTGGTCTTTATCACATATTAATAATATGCTTGATTATAGGATCCTATGAGTATTCATATTAGGTAGATAAGTAAAGACTTCAAGTAGCTACCAGTTGCGTTTTGACCCAAATGAGTTACTGGGGAAGAGGTAGGGGTCCGTTTTTGGAGCTTTTTGTATTTCGGAACTGAGAATCATGGGGTTGGGACTTCCCTGGCGGTCCAGTGGTTAAGATTCGGTGCTTCCACTGCAGGGGGCACGGGTTCGATCCCTGGTCGGGGAACGAAGATCCCGCATGCCCCGCAGCGCGGCCAAAAAAAAAAAGGGCACGGGGTTTCAGGGGGCCCATCTACTGAAGATGCTCACAAGAAGTGGCTGCTATTTGGGGAGGGAGATAGTTTCAGAGTTACCTGCTGCTGCCCGCCCGCACTCCCCGGGCACAGGCGTTCCAGGCGGGAGATGAGGCCACTCTGCTGGCTGACCAGCTGTGCCAGCTCGCGGAACTTGACGTCCAGCTGGTGGAAGCGGGCGGCGGCGCGCTGCGCCTCGGCCGAGGCGTTCAGCACACGCTCCCCAAGCAGCGCCAGCGCGGCGGCAGGCTCCGCCCCCAGGCCTAGCCCCGCCCCCGGTCCCGCCTCGTGCTGCAGCTGCGCGCGCAGCTGGCCCAGGCGCGCGCTCAGGCCACGGCTCTCCTTGCGCAGCGCACGCACCTCGCCGGCTACAGCGCCGTCGGCCGTCGCCAGCCGCTGAAGTTCGCGCAGCAGCTCCTCGTGGCGGCCCACTCGCACGCGCAGTGCCGCCACGTCGCTGGCGTTCACGGCCTCCGGAGTTGGGCGCGGAGCCGCCGGCCCGCTCCAGCACACGGCGCCTGTGAACTTCTGCGGGGGCAGCACGAAGGTGTAGGTGCAGCGCGGGGCGGCTGCGCGCGCCCACCAAGCGTCCAGCAAGAGCAGCAGCTGCATCGTGAGCAGCCGGGGTGCCGACATGGCGGACCTGCAGGCAGAGGATGAACGGGAAGGAGGGGGCCCCGGAACGCAGGCTTGACCCCCGACTCTCAAGCTGGGCCATACCTATGTGGTCCCACGCGGGAATGCACAGGTGTACACCTGCGTAGATCAGGGTCCACACACGCCCGCCTCCATCCCTTTCCCTGTCCCGAGGCTGGAGATACGCCAATAGAATCCAGCTCTGGCCTCCCCACTGAGTTCCAGGCTCCCTGCGGGTCAGTGTGTCTCGTCCATTCATTCAGCAAGCATTCTCTGAGTGCTAACTGTGTGCTGGCCTGAGTTCTACGCGCTGGGAATACAGTTGGGAACAAAACACAAAAATCCCTGCCCTGGTGAGCAAGGACCAAATAAACTTAGAATTAATTGAGTGTATTAGACAGCCCTAGGTACTAAAGATAAAAGGTACTTTTAGTAAAAGACAGAGGGGAATTCCCTGGGTGTCCAGTGGTTAAGACTCCCGGCTTCCATTGCAAGGGGCCGGGGTTCGATCCCTAGTCTGGGAACTAAGATCCCGCAACCTGCACGGCGCGGCCAAAGAAACAAACAACTACCAAAAAAAAAAAAAAAAAAAAAAAACAGTAAAAGACAGAGATATGGGGATATGTGCAGGGGCAATTTGAGAGGAGGGAAGGCCTGGAAGAGGTGACAGTTTTGAACAAAGACCTGAAAGAGGTGAGGGAGGAAACCATGGGGGTATCTGGGAGAAAAGAGGTCCCTGGCAGGGGGAATAGAAAGTGCAAAGGCCCTGAGGTTGGACCATGCCTGATGTATTAAAGGAACCTGGAGGAAACTGGAGCAGAAGCCATGGGGAAACAGGTGGCGGGGGGGGGGGGGGGCGGGTGAGGGGAGATGAAGAGAAAGTCTCATTAACTCAGTCTAGTAGCGGACACCCTATTTCCCATGTTCTCAGACCAAAACTCCAGAGTCATTCATGTCTCTTCATGGCAGATGGAAACCATCAGCCAGGCCTATCAGCTCTTGTGTTTAGACCCTGACTTCCTCCACATTCCCCCCTATTCTCACTCCCTCCCATGATCCCAGCTCAAGACACCATCTGGATTTCCTTAGAGCAGCTGCCTGCCAGGTCTCCAGGCTTCCATCCTCAATCTCTGCTCTGTTTCTCCCACAGTGGCCAGAGGATACCCGTGAACACCCAAGACAGGTCACGTCCCTCCTCCTCTGCTCAGGACCTCTGTGGCTTCCTCCTCACTCTGAGGAAAAGCCCAAGTCCTCCCTGCAGCCCACAAGGCCCTGCATGCTCTGCCCAGGCCCCTCCCTGCCCTCCCCTCCTCCCATTCATCCTCCCACCCACCGCGCTCACTCTGCTTCAGGCACCCTGGCCTGGCTGTTCCTCAAACACACAAGGGACCCTCGAGCCTCAGAGCCTTTGCACTTGCTGTTTCCGCAGCCTGGAATATTCTTCCCTGAATTTATCACAGCTCCCTGTCTCTCCTTATTCAGGTCTCAGCTCAGCTGTCTCCTCCTCAGAAGCCCTCTTTGAGGGACTTCCCTGGTGGCACAGTGGTTAAGAATCCGCCTGCCAATGCAGCGGACACGGGTTCAATCTCTGGTCCGGGAAGATCCCACATGCCTCAGAGCAACGAAGCCCGTGTGCCACAGCTACTGAGCCTGTGCTCTAGAGCCCGTGAGCCACAACTACCGAGCCCGTGTGCCACAACTACTGAAGCCCATGCGCCTGGAGCCCGTGCTCTGCAACAAAAGAAGCCACCGCAATGAGAAACCCGCGCACCGCAACGAAGAGTAGCCCCCGCTCACCGCAACTAGATAAAGCCCACATGCAGCAAAGACGACCCAACAGCCAAAAATAAATTTAAAAAAAAAAGAAGCCCTCTTTGACTACCCCATTTAGAGTCGCCCCTGCTTGGGCACGCCCTAGCACAGTCCGTCCATTTCATTTTAGCATTTATCACTCTGCAATTGCCTTGTTTGTTTGCCATTGTTTATGATCTGAATTCCTCCACCAAAACATAAGCTCCCAGAGGCTGAGCCTGGCTTTTGTTCACTGCTCTGTCCGCAGCGCCTAAAACAGTGCCAGGCATCACACACACCCCGCAACACCCACATGCCCCGGATCTGCCCACATGCCCCGCCCCCGCCAGGTGTTCCCTGGCTCCCACAGGTGAGCTGTATACTTGTGGCCACCAACCCGCGGCCCTGCAGGATCCACACGCGGGCCTCCATTGTCTTCATTCCTGGGGTTCACACACTTGCAGGCTGTCTGATGGGGAAACACATCCCTCCCATGTGCACATGCCAACATTAAGAAAATGTTCCACATGTCCACATGCTGGCCCTGTCCGCGCCACGATCCACCATATTCCAAACCCACACATCCTGGTGGCCACACAGGCGCATGTCCTGCAGGCTTCATTGTCACACACATTGCCTTGTTCACACACTCTACAAGCATTCCTTGAGCACCTGTTGTGTGTCAGGAGCTGTTCCAGGAGATGGGGACACAGCTGTGACCAACACAGACAAAACCCCTGCCCTTGTGGAGCAGGTTGGGAAAACAGATGGTGGGTAGGCCAGAGGTAAGTGCTTAGTAGAAAAACAGGGAAGGGGGTGGGAGACCTGGGCTGGGGGTGCATTTTAAATAGAGGAGTCAGACATTACTGAGAAGATGACACTTGAGTGAAGACCTGAAGGAAGAGAGAGAAAGGGAAGAGCATTCAGGCAGAGGGAACAGCAAGTGCAAAGGCCCTGAGGTTGAACCTTACTTGATATTCCCAAGAAATAGCAGGGAAGCCTGTAAGGCTGCAACAGAATTAGTGAGGCGGAGAGCAGGAGGAAGTGATGGGGGCAAAGTGTGCAGGGCCTTGTGAACCTTGAGGAGGATTTGGGGTTTTACTCTGAGTCATGTGGGAATCTTGGAGGGCTCTGTGCTGGAGAAAGGCATATTCACTACTGTACTCACACCCCAAGCACTAGCTACCAAGGGCAGAGCAGGGACCTCTCATTGCCGCCCCCCGCCCGAAGACATCAGGCCCTCCACAACAGGGATGGACCAAACCCGTTTGAACTAGTGTGTGTGTAACATCCGCTGCCTTCCAGGATCTCAGCCTGGAGTAAAGAGGAGGTCTGGGGAGTCCCCCAGCCAAGCCAAGACCCAGGTTTCCCAACAGACAGATTCAGCCTCCACCTGCCCTCCCACCCTCCTGCGCTCTCACCTCTCACGACCAAGACCCTGAGTTCAGCAAGGCCCGCAGCAGACACAAGAAGTCCGAGGAGGAGCTGAGGGTCCAGCAGGGCCTCTGAACTGGAGAAGGGGAGAGGCTGGTGGGAGAGCAGGAGGGAGGAGGCTTGGTAACTACCCAGAGCCTGGGACTAGAGTGGTGATGCTGAGCCCAGGAGCTCCAAACTGTAAATATTTAGCATTTCCCATGTGAGAACTGAGGCAGAATTGCCAGACCCTCCTGCCCAGGCCACCAGAGCCTGATAACACAGTTCAGCGCCCTGGACGTTCCCCCCACAGCACAGCACAGAGCGTGGGAGGCTGCAGGCCCAGGGAGGCTGCATGGATCCCAGCCTCAGACATAGACAGGCAGACACACACACACACACACACACACACACACACGCACACACACCCCACAGAGAACAACAGTAGCGAATATCAGCGGCACCTGCAGCCTGTCAGGCATGACTCTAAACTCTACATTTTGTATCTCATTTAATCCTAGCAACCAGAGCTGGTTTCTGTATGTAGCCACATTTTACAGCAGAGAACGGAGCCTCAGAGAGGGTGAGCAACTTGCCTGTGGTCACACAGCCAAAGAAAGGATCGGCAATGGTATTCGGCCCAGGTAACATGGCTCCAGAACTCACACACATATACCACAACAGTCACACACACACCTCTGTGTGTGCACATAACAGTAGAGCACAAAGACACACACGGATACCCAATGAGACATGGAAACCACTGCACAAAGCAGCAAAGATAGACAGATGGAATCTGTGTGTGTGTATGTGTATGTGTGTGTGTCCGTGGATTTTCCCGGCACAGACAATTACAACAACATAACTGGAGGGAATTCCCTGGGGGTCCAGTGGTTAGGACTCAGCGCTTTCACTGCTGGGGCCCAGGTTCGATCCCTAGTCTGGGAACTAAGATCCCACAAGCCGCGTGGTACAGTCAAAATAAATAAATAAATAAAGACACAACTGGAAATAGCACAGATTTAGGAAGCAACTATGTGTTCAAAATGTGGTCACAGGACTTCCCTGGTGGTGCAGTGGTTAAGAATCCGCCTGCCCATGCGGGGGACATAGGTTCGAGCCCTGGTCCAGGAAGATCCCACATGCCACGGAGCAACTAAGCCCGTGTGCCACAACAAGTGAGCCTGTGCTCTAGAGCCCTCGAGCCACAGCTACTGATCCCACGTGCCACAACTACTGAAGCCCGCGCGCCTAGAGCCCGTGCTCCACAACAAGAGAAGCCATCACAATGAGAAGCCCGTTCACCGCAACAAAGAGTAGCTCCCACTCGCTGCAACTAGAGAAAGCCTGCGTGCAGCAACGAAGACCCAACGCAGCCAAAAATTAATTAATTAATTAATTAATAATAATAATCTACCTGCCAATGCATGGGACACGGGTTCGAGCCCTGGTCCAGGAAGATCCCACATGCCACGGAGCAACTAAGCCCGTGCGCCACAACTACTGAGCCTGCGCTCTAGAGCCCGCAAGCCACAGCTACTGAGCCCACGTGCCACAACTACTAGAGCCCGTGCACCTAGAGCCCGTGCTCTGCAACAAAGAGAAGCCACCACCATGAGAAGCCCGCGAAACGCAACAAAGAGTAGCCCCCGCTCACCGCAACTAGAGAAAGCCCACACGCAGCAACGAAGACCCAACGCAGCCAAAAATAAATTAATTAATTAAAAAAACAACAAAAACTAAAAACAAAATGCGGTCACACACGCACACACCACGACTTAAAGGAAAATACCCCGTGGGCTGAGCGTGTCTGTAAATCTGCATCAGGCATGTACACACCCAGGTACACATGGTCACACACTGGCAAGCGCAGAGACACAAATCAGGCACACGGCGAGCCCCTGATACCCGCCCACAGCCCAGCGCAAGTTTCCATTTATCTCCCACACACACTCTCACATCCTCACACAGGTCAGGTCCTGCAGGGCCGAAAACAGACAGAACAAAGTGACTCACGTAGAGCCCCCACCAGGCTAGGGTCTCCGACTTGTAAGAAGGCCTCCCCGACTAGCAGTCTCCTCCCATTTCCTACAGTCCTGAACTCGTAACCCGAGTGGCCTCCCGGGCTGAAGGAGGAAATGGTCGTCCCAGATCTGAGAGAGGCTGCCAGGCTGGGCTCCCGGCCTGGGCTGGCGCCCCCCCGCCCACCACGCTGGGCCCCCTCCAGCTTCCCCCACTGGCAGCAGAGAGAGAAGAAACCTCCTAAGTCAAGGAGAGGGGATGACAGGAGGGAGAGAGAGTCAGAGAGACAGAGAAGGAGAAACGTCTGGGAGATCGGGAGAGAGATGGGAGATGGGGATAGAGATGAGAAGAGAGAAATGGGGATAGGGACAGACAGAGAGAGGAGAAAGATGGAAACTTACAGATGACGAAGGAGACAATTTTTGGCAAGTTCAAAGCTGGGGAGAGGGAGACAGAGACAGATGGAACAGGGAGAGAGATGTTGGGGGATCTCTTCCCCCCACCCGAAGGTTCTGGGGAAGAAGCCAGAGGCCTGAGGCCAAGGCTGGGGCTTTGAGCGGAAACTGGGAGGGGGTGAATTATTCACGAAGCTACCGCCTTGCTCTGAATTTCCAGAAGGTGATGTGGAATTTCCATCCCTCAGCCCGTCCGCAGACAGGGCCCCCGCGGGGGACAGCTGGTCCTCAGGACCTGGGGCCTAAATGAGTAACTGCCAAGGTGCTATCCCCTTTTCGGGTCCCCAAGTGCCTGGCGCCAGTGTGCCAAGTACTGTGCATACATCATCTCTCTTAATTCGCGGGTCAGAGAGGAAATGATGATCATCCTCACTTTGGGATACTTTAGGAGCCTTGGAGTGGAGAACGTGTGCCTCAAAATCGCACAGCTGGTGGAAATGGCCGAGGCGGGATTCGAACCCATGGCTCATTTCGAACCGTGCCGCCCCCCCCCCCCCCCCCGCCCCGGTTTCCACAGAAACAGGCACCAGGTGTCTCCATAGCAACCCCTCCGAGGTTTTCCCGCGACCTGGTGCGCAAGCCCATGTGGTGACGTCATCACGCAGCGGCGCCTCACGTAGTCGCCTCGCCGGCGCCGGAAGTGAGCTGTGCGGCGCCGGAAGCAGCCAGCAGAAGAGGCCTCGAGGAAGAGACGGTGGCATGGGGCAGTCGGGGCGGGTGAGGCGCGGCGGCCGGGAAAGCGGGCAGCGCGGGTGGGGTCCCGGCGGTGGCTGCAGTGCTCACCTCTTGCCTCTCGCCCCCGCAGTCCCGGCACCAGAAGCGGGCGCGCGCCCAGGCGCACCTCCGCAACCTCGAGGCCTATGCCGCACAGCCGCACTCTTTCGTGTTCTCTCGGGGCCGCGCGGGTCGCAGCGTCCGACAGCTCAGCCTGGACTTGCGGCGGGTCATGGAGCCGCTCACCGCCACCCGCCTGCAGGTCTGCATCGCCCAGCCCATCTCCACCCGCTGTGGGCCCCGTCCTCTGTGGGGATGGCTCCATCCTCGAAACCGCGCGAGGCCTCAGTCTCCCTAGCTGGAGAAAGGAGCCCTTAATGGGGACCATCGTGGCTGCCTCTCAGGGCTTTGAGTGGCAGCAGCGAGGGCGAGCAGATGAACCGCGCGCAGCTTGGCTGGGTGCCTAGGACTGGTGGTTAAGAGGGGACTCAGGAATCAGCAAAGCTGGCTTCTCTCAAAAGCCTCGGTCAAGTTACTTAACCTGTCTGGGCCTCAGCTGGCTGTCGAGGGACAGAGGCGGTGCTCAGATTCAAGTCTGACTGGCTCTAGAGGCCAAGAGCATTGCACTCTTCTCTCCTCCCCGCTTCTTCCGAGGGTTAAATGCAAGAAAGGGCATAACAGCTTAAGCGTATAGGCTTTGTTCAATAAGGGGATATCAGTCATCATCCCTTTTTCTTTTTATCGTTTCCAGATTCGAAAGAAAAACTCTCTGAAAGATTGTGTGGCAGTGGCTGGGCCCCTTGGGGTCACACACTTCCTGATCTTGAGCAAAACGGAGACCAGTGTCTACTTTGTGAGTGGATGCTCTCACCCTTCACTCCCCCACCCCCTCCTCCTCCCCCAGCTCTCATGATGACCCCTTGTGCCTCTGAGCTGCCGTGATTCTGGCTTCAAAGTAAACGCTCTGAAGAGATGGGCAGAGGTTCGCATTCCCTCTGCTCCCTAGTTGGACACCTTGACCCTCACTGATCCTTTTTTTCTGTAGAAGCTGATACGCCTCCCGGGAGGCCCTACCTTAACCTTCCGGATCAACAAGGTAAGGACTAGAGGTGGTATGAGGCCTCCGAGGGGTAGGAGCTGGGTTTGGGGATTGCCCCAGCCACGTGTGCTTGGCAGTTATCCACTCGTCACCCTGTCCTGCAGTACACCTTGGTGCGTGATGTGGTTTCTTCGCTGCGACGTCACCGCATGCACGAGCAGCAGTTTGCCCACCCTCCTCTCCTGGTGCTCAACAGCTTTGGCCCCCACGGCATGCACGTGAAGCTCATGGCCACCATGTTCCAGAACCTGTTCCCCTCCATCAACGTGCACAAGGTGGGCTGGGCCAGGCAACAGTTACCACGCACGGGCCCTTGGGTTGATTGCTCAGTCTTCACCTCCTAGCATTGAGGGTGAGAACTCCGGGTTCTGAGGTCGAATCCCACTCATAGCGTTCTGTGACACTGCGCAAGAGGCTTCCTCCATGAGCTGCCGTCCCATCTAGCAGGTGGAAAACTATGCTCATAGTGCTTTATTTCCTAAATGCACGTTGAGTGCTGGTCTAAGTAGAGTAGCGTGTATTGTGGCTCCATTTTACAGAGGGGGAAACTGAGGCTGACAGAGGTGAAGTCACTAGTCTCAGGTCAGATACGAGGGAGAAGAAGGCAGGACCAGATTTTTAAATTTGTCTGGCAGCAGAGCCCCTGCTTCTAATCTGTGGCACCAGTGGATCTCAAATTAGCCTTGTTAGATGCCAGTCACCAGGAAGTCCGGTGTCGACGGCCTCAGTGGGCCTCGGACCCAGGATTTCTAGCCAACGTCCAGGTAGCCCATGGACACCAACTGCAGCCCCATCCATCCCTGCAGTGCTCTCAGCACTCTGTGCCCTTTTACTGTGAGGTTTCAGGAGTGCAGCCATAGCCGGGGCTTGGCACGGGCTCCAGCACACAGTGGGGCCTGGGTGCAGCTCACGTGGCGCCATGCCTTCTCTTCTCTCCCTTCCAGGTGAACCTGAACACCATCAAGCGCTGCCTTCTCATCAACTACAACCCTGACTCCCAGGAGCTGGATTTCCGCCATTAGTGAGTCTGGGGTGGGGTGGGGTGGCGGGTGTGGCCCCGCTCTGCAGCTGATGACAGCACGGCTGCTGAGCCTCTGTGATTGCGTAGTTTCAAAGTATACGCTCCGATGGACCATGGAAAGGGTGTGTGGGGGGTGGAGCTGCCCCGCGACCCCATGGCTCCTGACCCCCGTTCTCCCTCGCTCTGACCCCTGCAGTAGCATCAGAGTTGTCCCTGTGGGTGCAAGTCGTGGGATGAAGAAACTGCTTCAGGAGAAGTTCCCCAACATGAGTCGCTTGCAGGACGTCAGTGAGCTGCTGGCCACGTGAGGAGGGCTCAGGGTGGGGGCAGGGGGCCACCGCACGCCAGCGGGCCCCAGAGCTGTCCCAGGAGCCCGGGATCCCCTGCTGAGCCCCGTGTGTGCCCCACACAGGGGCGCAGGGCTGTCCGAGAGTGAAGCGGAGCCGGACGGCGAGCACAACATCACGGTGCTGCCCCAGGCCGTGGCAGGGCGCGGCAACATGCCAGCCCAGCAGAGCGCAGTGCGGCTCACCGAGGTGAGGCCCCGCCCAGGCAGGCCCGGTGGCTTCCCCCAGTCTCAAGGAGGGACTGACACACACTCCCCCAACCCCCTTCCCCGTTCCTCCAGATCGGGCCTCGGATGACACTGCAGCTCATCAAGATCCAGGAGGGTGTAGGAGAAGGGAACGTGCTGTTCCACAGTTTTGGTGAGGACGGGGCTGGAGGGGCACCGGGGTCTGAGGCCTGATCGAAGGTGGGTCTCAAGGTACTGGGGGGCTCACCTGGATCTTGGTGAAGGCCTCAGTGGCTGTCTCTTCCCATTTAGTGCACAAAACAGAGGAGGAACTGCAGGCCACCCTGGCAGCCAAGGAGGAGAAGCTGCGGCTCAAGGCCCAGAGGCAGGACCAGCAGGCCCAGAACGTTCAGCGCAAGCGAGAGCAGCGAGAGGCCCACAGGTGTGTGGTCGCCAGGCGGATGAGGCGGGGTCCTGGGCGCAGGCTGCCACGTTGACCAGTGTTCCTCCTCCAGGAAGAAGAGCCTGGCAGGCATGAAGCGGGCACAGGCAGAGGCTGATGGGGACAGTGATGCAGAGGACCCCGGGGCCCCTGCAGAGGCAGAGGGGGTCAGCCAGCAAGAGGAAGAGGAGGATGAGGCCGAGTATTTCCGCCAGGCTGTGGGCGAGGAGCCTGATGAGGGTGTGTGGCAGGCAGGGGTCAGTGTAGCTGGGCACCATGGGCTTGTCTGTCCCTGTGCCCTGGTGGCCCTGACACAGTCTCTTCCCACAGACATGTTCCCAAAGGCAGCCAAGTGGAGGCGGCCTGCCGGGCCCCCAGGCAAGAAGCGACGGGTAAAGGAACGGAAGCCTGACCGAGGCAGTGACCGGAGGCCTCCAAAGGCCAAGGGCAGACACCCGGGGGCCCAGGCCAAGGTGGGACCCAGAGGGGCTGCCCGGGACCACAGGCGAGGCCGACCGTGGCCACCTAAGAGAGTAGCCTGAGGCCAAGCCTGGGTGGCAGGTGGAATGCCCCAGATTGGGGCCTGAGACATGCTGCCCTGGGCTCCCCATCTCCTGGGCCTCCAGGTGCAGCCCTCGGTTTCCTTTCATAAAGGAGAACTGTTTTCCTAACCTCCCCCTCTAATAAACTGATTTCTCATGAGTCTTAGTCTGTGCTTGAAATGGGGGGCCTGGTTTCTGCCCGAAGCCTGGGCCCATTTCCCCGACCCTGGGCAGTGGAGGTGCAGGGCCTTGTTTCACAGGCAAGGGTGACGGGCAGATTTGACCCTGCTTTGGTGCCTTGGCATCCTGGGCCCCTCCCCCAACCTAGCAAAGGCCCCCACAAGCAGATGGGCCAGCTCTGGAGGATTGGGTGTCATGAGGAAGGAAACCGGGGGTGGAAGTGAGGCGTGTGCCCAGACCAGCTCTGCAGGCTGAAGAAGGTGCTGCTGGGAAGGGGAAGGGCCAGCAGCGCTGCTAGTAGCTCAGCAAAGGACCGTGTGCAGCACAGCACACTGGGCTGCAGACCCAGAGGCAGGCCATGCGGGCCATGGCCACCACCACCTCAGGTGAGGAGCCAGCACTGCTGTGAGCCAGGCACACATCCAGGGCCATGGGGGTGGAGGCGGCCGGCTCCTGGAGGGCAGAGGGGAGAAGGGGTTTAGAATCACGTCTGGACCGACTTCCTCCCAGGGCAGAGGGATGGGATAGGAAGGCAGAAGTGAGAGTGGGGTAGCCGACCGGGTCAGGGAAGGGGTACATGCACCTCGCACAGAGCTCCTGGCCAGCCTGCTGGACCAACTGGGAACAGGCCAATTCTCAGGTTGGAAAGTTGAGGCTGAGTGGGGTGTGTAAAGGGTCAACTGCAGAGCTCAGCTTCCCCCTGCACTGCTCAGTCCCAGGTGCTGTTCTGGGCACTGGGAAGCCAGTAGCAGGGCACTGCCTCACCCTCAGGAGGGAACATTCTGGGGATTTTTCTTACAGTGATCAGATGGAGTGACAAGCTGTGGCAAAAATATAAGCAGGGTAGGGGACCAAGGGTGCAGTCACAACGTTAGAGTGATCTCAGGTCCTCTCTCAGGACCAGACCAGGAGGAGGTGAGTGGGACAGCCTTAAGGATGCCTGTTGCCTGTGACTCAGCCGGTGCAAAGGCCCTGAGGCAGGCTGTGACTTAAGGAACAGCCAGGACACTGCGGTCCCAGGGAGCTGGGAGTGGGAAATGAGAGCCCTGGTGGGGTGGGAGGGATAGCTCCTGCAGGGCCTTGTGCGAAAAGGTGAGCGCTGGCTTTTCTTCCATGTGAGGAGGAAGCCGGGGAGGGCTGGGAGGATAGGGATGTGACCTGTCTCAGGTGCCCTTTGGAGGATGTGAGAGAACAGATGGGTGAGGGCCAGAGCAGGGAGACCCGAGTGCAGCCAACAGGTAGATGGTGGGGGCTGGACTTGGGTGACACTAAGGGGGTGACGACTGTCAGATCGGACTGGGAGTTGTGTAGTGGGTGGGATACTCACCTGGGTTCCCTCTCCTCCACCCCAGGCCCCGATGGCTCTGGGTGGTCACTGCCGGGTTACATGCGTCCCTGGTTCTTTTCCTTTACTTTTATTTTTATTTATTTATTTGGCTGCATTGGGTCTTCATTGCTGCGCACGGGCTTTCTCTAGTTGCAGCGAGTGGGGGCCACTCTTCGTTGTGGTGGGCGGGCTTCTCATTGTGGTGGCTTCTCTTGTTGCAGAGCACCAGCTCTAGGCGCACAGGCTTCAGTAGCTGTGGCTTGCGGGCTCTAGAGCGCAGGCTCAGTAGTTGTGGTGCACAGGCTTAGTTGCTCAGTGGCATGTGGGATCTCCCCGAACCAGGGCTCAAACCTGTGTCCCCTGCATTGGCAGGTGGATTCTTTTTTTTTCTTTTATTTATTTATTTATTTATTTATTTATTTATTTATTTGCGGTACGCGGGCCTCTCACTGCTGTGGCCTCTCCCGTTGCGGAGCACAGGCTCCGGACGCGCAGGCTCAGCAGCCACGGCTCACGGACCCAGCCGCTCCGCGGCATGTGGGATCCTCCCGGACCGGGGCACGAACCCACGTCCCCTGCATCGGCAGGCGGACTCCCAACCGCTGCGCCACCAGGGAAGCCCCGGCAGGTGGATTCTTAACCACTGCGCCACCGGGGAAGCCTGCATCCCTGCTTCTTGCTCCAACTGGTTCTTGATGGTGCGGGACACAGAGAGAGGCTGAATGAAGGACTGTGCTTCTAACCGCTCTGGGCCTCTGGGCCTCTTCGTACAGATTCCCTCTGTACGAAGGAGCTGTGGTTGGCCCCCCGCTCCTGGGTGTGGAAAAGTACTCAGCGGAGTATGCCCCGCAAAGGGCTCCTGGCGCACAGCCGGTATGGGTGTCACAGTGTTTCCGACTCTGAAGGCGGTGGGAGCCATGGTCAGAGACATGATGCAGCAACGCTCTCTGCCCCAGGTCCCACACACTGCCCAGCCAACTTCTCAGCGGCTGCTGACCACATCCTCAGCGGTTTCCAGGAAGACTTTCTGTGGCCCATGCTGGTGGCTGTGTTTCTGGTGGCCTTGGCTGGCAACAGCCTGGCCCTGTACCGCTTCTGCACCCAGGACCATCGCCCTTGGCACCCAGCCGTGATCTTCTCAGCCCAGCTGGCAGTCAGCGACCTGCTCTATGCCCTGACGCTGCCCCCACTGGCCGCCTACTTCTACCCACCCAAACACTGGAGCTACGGGGAGACTGCCTGCCGCCTGGAGCGCTTCCTCTTCACCTGCAACCTGCTGGGCAGCGTCATCTTCATCACCTGCATCAGCCTCAACCGCTACCTGGGCATTGTCCACCCCTTCTTCACCCACAGCCAACTGCAGCCCAAGCACGCCTGGGCTATCAGTGCTGCTGGCTGGGCACTGGCAGCCCTGCTGGCCGCACCCATGCTCAGCTTCTCCCACCTGAGTGGGCCACAGCAGGAAGGAAAGTGCACTGTGGACAGGCCCCTTGCCTGCATCAAGTGCCTGGGGACAGCAGATGACAAGCAGCTTGAGGCCTACAGGGTCTACAGCCTGGCGCTCGTGGCTCTGGGCTGCGGCCTGCCGCTGCTGCTCAGCCTGGTGGCCTACGGCGCCCTCGGGCAGGCCGTGCTGCAGAGCCACGGCATGACAGCGGCCAACAAGCTGCACGTGATGATGCTGGTGGCCGGTGGCATTGCCCTCTACGCTAGTTCCTATGTGCCCTACTACGTCACAGGGGTGCTCAACGTGTATGCCCGGCAGCGCTGGAGAGCCCTCTGCCCAGGCTTTGCAAGTGCGGCCCAGGCTAAGGCGGCACTGAGCTGGAGGACGTACGTGGCCCATCAGGTAACACGGGGCCTCGTTCCCCTGGCCATCTGCGTACACCCGCTGCTCTACATGGCTGTGGTGCCCAGCCTGGACTGCTGCTGCCGACGCTGCCCTGGCTGCGGGCAGGGGCAGGCCCCAGAGAACATGGAGTGCTCCGGCCAAGCCCTGCCTCTCAATGTCACAGCCACCCCCAAAACCTCGGGGCCCCAGTCCCCTGAGTTGAGTCCGTGACCTGGCCCATCTTCAGCCCCCTCCTCATCACGAGACACCGGGACCCAGCAGCAGAATGGAGGCTGAGAGCACAGCAGGCCCCTGGCTCTGATCCCCCAAGAGGCCCTGAGTCAAAACTTCCTCCCCAAGGAAAGGCCTGCAGTGGGACCAGGGAGCGCCCAAGCCAGAGCAGCAGGAATCGCCACCCGCAGCAGTAACCCTGGGCAGGGCCAGGGAGCAAACCCACAACAGAGGGGGAAGGCGGGGAGGAGGCCTGGCCCCGCCCACCACAGTGTGAGTGACATCTGCGAATAAATGAAACAGCACAGGGTGGTGGAGATCTTTTATTGCCCTCGGAGCCCCCTGCTTCCGGAGGCTGCCCTCTGCCACTGAAGGGTCCCGGGGGCTGGGGGCCGAGCAGCAGCAGCCGGCTTAGTTGGTTGACGGCCTAGAGAGAGAAACACGAGGTGGCTGAGGATGGGAAGTATGGGGGCTTCCGACCCCTAAGGGAATCCCAAGAGCACACCCTACACCCACACCACAGGGAACTCAACGGGGATGAGGGGGACAGGGCAGGACGAGACCGGGTGGCAGCGCAGAGCACACGACGAGCCAGACCGGCGGGAAGGCCCCGCCGCGCATGGGCCGCGCGCCCCTCCGTAAGAGGAGAAGGACAGTAAATGACCTGCGCCCCAGGACAGCCTTTGCGGCTGTTAACCTGGCCTGGGACCTGCAGTCAGCCTGAGTGTCTATGGGCCGTGACACCGTGGGGGGGGCGGGGGAAGGCAGGGGTCTCACTTGGCCCACTCGACGTTGAGGATGAGGTGGTCGTAGCCGAAGCCGGACACCCCGGCAATGGCGCGAGCGGCGTCCTCGCGGCGGTGGAAGCTGATGAAGGCAAAGCCCTGGGGGAGGGGGTGGTGTCAGGGACGCTCAAGGCACAACTGGGACCTATGGAGGACCCCTCCCCGCCCCCTGGCCGCCAGCCCACCTTGGACTGGCCGGTGGTCTTGTCCTTTGCCAGGTAGATGCGGGAGATGGAGCCGAAGGGCCGGAAGAGCTCCTGCAGGTCGGTCTCACGAGTGTCCTCGGACAGGTTGGTGACGCGGATGGTGGCATTGTCGTCGGCTGGGCAGGCAAGGAGAGGCATCTGTAAGGGGCCGGCCCCACCCGCGGGATAATCACAGGGTGCAGGGAGGTGCCCGCCCGCCGGCCCAGTGCCAGGGTGCTCGCCACCTCACCTCTGCGGTTGGGCTGCATGGATTCCCCGCGGCGGCTGGCTCCATCCCGCAGGCTCGGAGGCACATACTTCCCTGTCTTGTTCTGAGTGGCCGGCACAGGCTCCAGCTCTGGAGACCAAAAGCAAGGCCCAGTCAGGCCTCCCCGGCACAGACCTGCCCCAGGATGCTGGCGGCTCCAGCCACGGCCCCGCCCAAGCACCATCTGTCAAACCACAGGTGATCGGTTGATTCCTTCAAAGCCTCGTGGTCACGACTTAAAGGTCATATGCAGGAAGCTGACACCACCTCAACACCCTGCCGGCGGCACAGGAAGAGCATGAGAACCCACAGGGGTTGACAGCAATGTCCAGCCTCACAACACATGGGAAGACAGGTACACAGGGTTAGGGACAGCCCCCAGGTACCTGCCCCTGGGCAGGTGACAAGTGGCTGCTCACCTGGGTGAGTCTGCTCCTTGGTGTGGGCGTGCAAACACAGTGCACTCAAGTCAGGAAACTCACAGACACATCCGGGGAACAACCGTCTCCCCACCACTCACGGTGTATGTAGTCACACACGCGGCCGTGCCCACGAGCGACTCTCACGGCCCCCAGTGAGGAGAGTCAGGTGACATCACCAGCAGTCAGAGCACCCACCTGCCAGTCTCTCTCACACAAACGAACGTGGCCTGTGGTCACAGCCTTGCAGTGCAGACACTGTTGTGTGGGAGACGACAGCCCCAGCAGTGGCGGTCCCGTTCAGACACCAGGTGACGACCCACGACTCTCCCAGAGGCGCACACAATCCCTGTCCTCCACCCCACAGCCTGCCAGCCGCATCCCCGGGCCCTGGCACCTCCGGGCAGCTTCTCCTTCTCGCCAGTGGACAGGCCCAGCTGCTCGGCCAGCTCCTTCTGCATGGGCCCCAGTGTGTCCTTGTAGGGGCAGCGGGTGGTCCAGTGGTCGCCCTTGCAGATGCGGCAGGACACAATCTTCTGGCCCTTGAGCTTGTTCATCGGGTCCTCCTCTTCCTGGCAGTTCAGATCCTGGTGGGGCAGGTCAGAGCAGCTCAGACTGGGCTGGCACAACCCCGACACCACCACCACCCTGGCCACCAGCCTCTTGGCCCACTTACCTCTTTGCTGGTGATGAATGTCATGGATACATCATCACTGACAGTGGTGGTGGCCACATTGGGCCCTGGTGGGTCAAACTCTGAGTTCCCAAACTTCTTCCAGTTCTGAGCTCAGGGCGGGATAGGGGACAGGTTAAGGCAAGGACAAATGCGACCCCCTCCACTGGCACCCTAGACTTACAAGCGCCACCTCCAGGGTGTCTGGGCCTTGAACCCCACTCAACACCCTCCCCAAATGCTCCTCAAAGCAGTGGTGATGACAGTTCCTGTTCCCTGAGTGCCTGCCAGGCCCTAGCTTCACACCAGCTCCAGGAGGCAAGGGCAGCTCTCAGCCCCATGTTCCAGATGAGAGAACTGAGGCTCAGGGGGGAAACAGCTCCACAGCCAACAGCTCCTGGTGGGGGCCGTGCAGGTAGCGGACCAGCCCCCACCATGGAGTGATGCGCAGGGGTGTGCAGGGTCACCCAGACTTCCAGGGGCCTTGAGCTAATTAAACAACCTGAACCTCAACTTCCTCCCCTATAAAAAAAGGGACCACAATGCTCCCCACACCTCCCAGGAATGATACGGGGACTGAATGAGAAAATACTTCCTGCAAAGCACCTGGGTCTAACACAGAGAAAGTACGCCGGGAATTGTGCCACATGTATTTATTGCTATCACTTCTTCTGCTGTGACAGCCACCTGAGGGGAAGGCTTGGCTCTGTTCCTCCTGGTAGACAACCCAAGAGGAGTAAGAATCAAGCCCACCCACTGCTGCACCTGCTGGACTTTTCAGGGCCCCCCACAGACTACAAACAGGCCTCAGTTCTGCTCCAGTAAAACAAGTGCAAACAGTTAAACCCCACTTCTAAAAATAAAGGTACCGGGGAAAAGGATTCCTATTTTTCTCTGAGTCAGCCCTGGAGGTGCCCCCAAGACAGGGGAAGAAGGGTCTTACCTTCCTCCCCTTTCTTTTTATTCTTTTCTATTTTTGGCCACACTACGCGGCATGTGGGCTCTTAGTTCCCCGACCGGGGATTGAAGCCATGTGTCCTGCAGTGGACGCGCAGAGCCCTAACCACTGGACTGCCAGGGAAGTCCTTACCTTCCTTCTTGCCACAGCCTTTGAAGCCTTCCGGGTCTCAATTCTGAAGGTGCGAACAATCTGTAGACAGAAGGGGAGACGTGTGGGCTTCCAGCTCCTCAAGGTTCCTGGGGCCAGGGGATCTTCCTCATCAATGCACCCAACACACATCATTCTCTCCTTGTCCAAATGCCCCCAAGCAAAGGGCACCCACCTCTTCCCCAGCCTCACCTTGAACTTCTTGCCATCCTCATCTATCTTGTACTCAGTCAGTGTCTTGATGTTTCCATTGATGACCTCCTTGGGAGACGGCAGTGGAGCTGGGAGAGGGGAAGACACAAGAGGAACTGAGCCCTGGGGAACGGGAACCAGGCAGGAAGGCGGCTGGGGAGAAGAGGCAGCCCAGGGACGGAGAGGAGTCTGTCACTCACCTCCCGGCAATAGTTCAGGCTCTGGGCTGGTATCCCCGGTGGCCAGAGGGATCCCCTTGAGGAGCTCGCTGGTGACACATTTGTCTGTGAAAGGGAGTGTAGGGAACAGGGATTAGATAGAGAGGCAAGAGCTCCCAAACCGAAATGGAGGGAACTTTGGGATGATGTCCGCACCAAGAGTTGAGAAAGGTGGGACCGAGGGCAGACGACTGGCCAGGAAGTGTCCTGGGATAGCCGTCTGGGGACACGAAGCTGGCTGTAGCAACTTCCAGCAATGGCAAGCATAGGGGATCCCTGGCACCCGGGCGCTAGTACAAAGGCAGGAGGGAGGCTGTTACAACTTCCTCCCCGGAGAAGGGGAGCAGCTGTGCTGGCATCAAGGATTTGGGCGGTGGCATGGGAGGAAGAGGTGAACGTCCGGAATTGGAGATAGGCTGGCCCGGATAAGGATGGCGCGGGGCAGGGGCTGGCCGTGAGGGGAGATGCAGGGTCAGACGGCGGTGCCAGGGTGGGGGATTGGAACAGGCAGCAGTGACGGCCTGGAGGGCTGGCTGTGGTGATCGGGGGCGACAGGGCAGACTCACCGTCCTCTCCCTCCTCTTCCACCTGATCGGCCCAACTGGGCTTCGAACTGCGGGGACAAGTTGGCCAGGAGGAGGGCTGGATGAGGCGCGGCCCGGCTCCCGCGGCCTCGGCGCATCCAGATTCTATAATACCCCCTAGAACGCCCAGTCCGCCTCCCAAGCCTCCCTCCATGACCCCAGACTCACTCAAAGTCTCCGGTCGGCATTGGGACACCTTCTCCACGCAGCCCAAGCCTGGGCCAAAGACCGGAAGTGGGAGGAGCACGAGACTTCCGATTCCGCTGCCTAGAGCAGCCCAACCGCTGTGCCCCACAGCGCCACCGTACGGACGGAGGTAGAGGCGCCGGCTGTGTGAGAGGTTGGGAGCTGGTACCCTGCTAGGTAGCTAAATAGAAGCGTATCTCATTTACGTTTTTTAAAAAATTAAAAATTAATAATAACAACAGGGCTTCCCTGGTGGCGCAGTGGTTGAGAGTCCACCTGCCGATGCAAGGGACACGGGTTCGTGCCCTGGTCCAGGAAGATCCCACATGCCGCAGAGCGGCTAGGCCCATAAGCCATGGCCGCTGAGCCAGCATGTCCGGAGCCTGTGCTCCGCAACGAGAGAGGCCACGACAGTGAGAGGCCCACATAACGCAAAAAAAAAAAATAATAATAATAATAATAATAATAACAACAAAGCTCAGTTATTGAGCTTTCACTGTTTGCAGGAACTGTGGGGAGAAATTATTATTTCCATTTTGCAGCTGAAGAAACCAAGGCTCATCTTCCTTGTCTGGAAAGAGATTTCCTGATTCAAATGATCAAGATGTCGTGGCTCCCTCAACCATTCTTCCTCCTTTAGTAACTTTTTTTTTTTTTCAGCTGCGCCACGGGGCTTACAGGATCTTAGTTCCCCAATCAGGGATCAAACCCGGGTCCCCTGAAGTGGAAGCGCAGAGTCCTAACCACTGGACCACCAGGGAATTCACAGTAACATTCTTGGCTCCCTGGAATGATCTTTTCCATTTACTTGTTTACTGTCCAGCTCTCCCTCTAGAGCATGCATTCTCAATGGGAGTGATATGGCTCCCAAGAGGGCCAAAACTAATTCTTGGGTGGCGAAAACAAAACAAAACAGAACAAAAAAACCTTAGACATGACAATGGCTTGTGGCCCTCCAAAGCCAACCCTCCCTGACAAAATCTTATTCCTAAACATTTAATTTCTGTTGTTAGGGAGAAATTAAATGTAATTAGATTAAAACTGATTTAAATTAAAGATAATTCTATTTTTCTCCTATAGAGAGGCAATAATGAAAAAAATAGTAAAAACTGCTGTAGACTGCTGCAGAAAGCAGACATCTGCCTGTTTCATTCATCTCTGGGTCCCCAGCACCCACAGGGTATCTGAACTTAGTGCTCAATTAATGGGCATTTGGGATGGGGGAGGAACCATATTATAAAGGACTTTTTAAACTAGACTAAAGAGCATAGGCTCTTTATCCTGCAGGCTGCGGGGTGTGGGTGAGGTCTCTGACATGTTTTGAGTGGTGACCCAATGTGACCAGATTTTCTTGTGAGAAAGGTTATTCTGGAAGCCTGTAGAGGATAGAGTGGAAAGGAATAAATTAGCAGGAGTCCAGGAAGGAGGCTGGGAAAGTAAGTAAATAAAGAGGATGGTTGGGAATTCCCTGGCATGCAGTAGTTAGGACTTCAAGCTTCCATTGCAGAGGTCACAGGTTCGATCCCTAGTTAGAGAACTAAGATCCTGCAAGCCATGCAGCACCACAAAAAAAAAAAAAAAAAAAAAAGACAGAAAGAAAGAGAGTGTCCACACAGAAGAAACTATTATAAAGTTTGTACAGAGAACCTATAAACATTTGTGCAAACTCACTCAAGTTTACTCCAAGGAATGCAAAATCCAAACAATGTAGCAGATGGGCAAAACTGTAAAAGATGTATCTTACCCAATGGTAGCAAAGATGTAGAGAAAAAGACACTCCGACACTTTGTTATTCCGTGAAATTATGCAAATTCTTTGGATGGAATATTGACAACATCTGCTAAAACTTAAATGCACATATGTATTTTCCTTTGAACTAGCTAATAACTCAACCTGTGAGAAAAACTTGTAAATGTATGCAAAGATGTGAGAATAAGCTATCTGGGCAGTATTGTTTATGATAACAAAAACTAGCAACGCCTATCTGTCCGTTCATGGGGCTGTTTAAATAGATTAAGACATGCTATGCTGTAATCTATTAAATGCTATGCAGTCTTTAAGGAAGTAGATCCCTTTGTGGTCATGTTAAAAAATATATCTGAGGGACTTCCCTGGTGGTCAGACGGTTAAGACTCCACGCTTCCAATGCGGGGCACACACGTTCGATCCCTGGTCAGGGAATTAAGATCCCACATTCCAGCACGGTGCGGCCAAAAAAAAAATATATATATATATATATATATATATATATATATATATATGATAAGGAGAGAAAGCAAGATATAAAATGGCAAATGCTATAGGAAACAATTTTGTAAATCTTTAATAGCACATATATATGTAAATATATGCAAACTATTTTTGGAAAAGAAATATCAAACTGTTGCTAAGGGATGCTTTGAGAGGAAGCCATTAGGAAGGAAAAGCTTATTTTCGGATTTTTCTGTTGTATTTAAAATTTTTATCATGTGATGTTTTTTGGTTTAAATACAAACACATACATAACTATAAAATTATACTTTGTATATTAATATATAGCACACATTCATGTAATACATGCGAGATGTAACATATAAATGTATTTTAATATGTTTTTCATATCCAGGAACTTGCACTTCTTCTTCCAGGACTGGCCCAAGGAAATACACATCCAAGTGCACTAAATTATCTGTAAGAAAGTGTCCAGCACAGTGTGGCTTAAAGGATTGGAAAATTGAAAGCTGCACAACCATCATGATTAAGGGATTAGCTAAATGTCGCCCCACTCATATGAGCACCACCCCTTGAGGGAAAACTGTGCCCATTTCTGGCTGCCCAGAAGGACGTTAACCACTAAACACTGATGCTTCTGGGTGTTTCAGTTTGGCCTCATCTTTACAGGCATACTTCGTTTCACTGCGCTTTGCAGATTTTTTTTTACCAGTTGAACGTTTGTGGGAACCGTGTGTTGTCAGATAATGGTTAGCATTTTTAGCAATATTTTTAAATTAAGGGTTTTTAAAAATATTTATTTATTTGGCTGCATCAGGTCTTAGTTGCGGCACACGGGATCTTCCTCGCTGCGGTGCACGGGCTTCTCTCTAGTTGTGGCACAAGGGCTCTAGAGCACATGGGCTCAGTAGTTGTGGCGCCAGGGCTTAATTGTCCCATAGCATGTGGGATATTAGTTCCCCAACCAGGGATCGAACTTGCATGCCTTGTATTGGAAGGCAGATTTCTAACCACTAGACCACCAAGGAAGTCCCTAAGATTTATTTTTTTTTTTTAGACATAATGCTATCGTGCACTTAATAGACTACAGTACAGTGTAAATGTGACTTTTATATGTACTGGAAAACCAAAGAAAAAACGGTGACTCATGATATTCTCTTTATTGATTGATCCATTGATTGATTTTTTTTTTTTTTTTTTTTGCGGTACGCGGACCTCTCACTGTTGTGGCCTCTCCCGTTGCGGAGCACAGGCTCCGGATGCGCAGGCTCAGTGGCCATGGCTCACGGGCCCAGCTGCTCCGCGGCATGTGGGATCTTCCCGGACCGGGGCACAAACCCGTGTCCCCTGCATCGGCAGGCGTACTCTCAACCACTGCTCCACCAGGGAAGCCCCCATTGATTGATTTTGATATTTGCTTTACTGCAGTGGTTCACGACCAAATCTGCAATATCTCTGAGGTATGCATGTACTTCCTTTTCAGTATTCTTTCTGTATGGAATACTTTTTCTTTTCTCTTTCTTTCTTTCTTTTTTTTTTTTTTGGCTGCACTGTGCGGCATGCGGGATCTTAGTTCCCCGACCGAGGATCGAACCCGTGCCCCCTGCAGTGGAAGCGTGGAGTCTTAACCACTGGACCACCAGGGAAGTTCCTGGAACACTTTTTCTTAAACATCAAGTGTGTATTATTTTTTTCTAAAAATCAGGAATTTTCCAAGGAATAATATGCCCAGGGAAGCATAGGGCAGTGGGGAGAAGCCTGAGTCCAAGACTGAAAGGAAAAACGTCCCCGAGCCCTTCTTTTGGTCCTTTTCATGGCACAAACATTCTTTCCACATCCAGAATCTCCACAGGACAGCAGCCAAGACAAGGGCAGAAGCAACCCCTGCAAAAGGCATGAGGAGGAGAGCGTGGACATGCGGGGTGTGCCATCCCTTGGAAATTCAGCAGCAGCTTCGGGGACTCACTGGATGTCCACGTGGAATTCCACTTCTCAGTATTCTTCAGAAGAGCCACAAATACACGTCCACAAAAGACCACGCATTAGAGTGTGTACATAGCAGATTTAGTCACAATGGCCAAAACTGGGAACAATTTGAATTCGTTTCTGCCATAACAAAATACCACAGATTGAATGGCTTATAAACAACAGCATTTTATTTTCTCACAGTTCTGGAGGCTGGGGATCTGAGATCAAAATGTCGTTCTGTGGCCTCTCTCCCTGGCTTGTGGATGGCTGTTTTCTCCCTGTGCCTTCACATCCTCCTTATAAGGACACCAGTCATATTGGTTTGGGCCCGCCCTAATGACCTCATTTTACTTATCTTTTTTTTTTTTTTTTTTGCGGGCCTGCAGGCTCCGGACGCACAGGCTCAGGGACCATGGCCCACGGGCCCAGACACTCTGCGGCATGTGGGATCTTCCCGGACCGGGACACGAACCCGCGTCCCCTGCATCGGCAGGTGGACTCTCAACCACTGCGCCACCAGGGAAGCCCTACTTATCTATTTTTTAAAATATAGTTAAGTATAGTTGATTTACAGTATTGTGTTAATTTCAGGTGTACAGCAAAGAGAGAGGGAGAGAGGGAGGGAGAGAGGGAGAGGGGCAGAGGAGGGGGACTCCCTCCCCCTCCCATCCTCTCCCCACTGCTTTCTCTTCTTTCTGCTTCAACAACCACCAGGCGCCTTTTAGATCAGCCCTGAAGTCAACGTTGATGCTTGGACGGCCTGACCTCCCCGCTGACCTCCAGCCCGGGACCACCGCTGGGAGTTGAGGTCTGCGGGGCCCTGGGCGGCGGGCTGCACAGGCACCTCCTCTGATGCCCAATCTCTCCTTGCTTACGAGGCAGCTGCCAGCTACCCTCCCTGACTCCCCAAGAATTTGAGCCTTTTTAATATGTGTCGATAATGCCATGAGCTACTATTTAACTTTTCCACGAGGACCCATCTCCCGAAATGCAGTGGTTTTCAGCCTTGGCTGCACTAGAGAACCCCCAGGGAAGGGAGAGACGTCTCTCCCTCTCTCCCTCTCCCTCTCCCTCTGGGGTGATGCCCGATGAGCTCAGATGCACAGGTGGCCTCCCGATCCCCTCTCTGTGCCTTGCGTGGCGGCTGGGCCTTCTCGCTGTGGCCCGGGCACAGCCTTGACATTCAGACATCAGGTCCTGCATGGACACTTGTGTTTGGTCCATACCGCGTGTGGCTGCAGTCTGTGCTTCTCCCGTTTCGCATCTTCAGTAGATGGGGGCTGTGCGTGAGCCCTTCATCCTCCCCGCAGACACCACTGGTGCTCGCTCGGCCTTGCGGGGGATGCGGGGGGCACCGGGGACAGTCCTGTGTCCCCGCCTTCTTGGGCTGCACACAGGCTACGTTGGTCCTGTGGTGACTGGGGGCTCCCAGGAGAACCCCGCCACAGAACCGAAGAGGTGGCCCCGGAGAAGGGGACGTATGCCTGGGGCCGGGCCTCACCAGCGAGCCACGGGCCACCTGCAGCAACAGGTGTCTCACCGTCCAGGCGCTGGGTGTTCGGGCGCCGTGGGGATGAGCTGCTGTCTGCATGGCAGCCGAGTTTGTCTTGTTGAGCCCGGGGAGGCCCCTTGGTGACTCCTGGAGAGGCTGGCCGCATTTCTTCCTGCCCTTGGCCTTAGAACCCATCACGGTTCATGCCCTTTCTGGTTCCAAAAGGACCTGTGTTTATAAAGACCACGTGTTAGGACAGCACCAAAGTGTCTAGAAATCCGGGCCAGGAGGAGGAGGGAGGGGGATTGGCTGTGCCCGCCAGCGGCCTGAGAGCCCTGCCCACCCGCAGAGACCTGGTCCGACTCCAGGAGAACTGCGCGATCCTCGGGGAGCTGGTGAGGCTGCAGGCCCTGAAGTCCCACCTGCTGGGGTTCCGCACGCATGCCGATTACGTGCTGGAGGTGAACGTGGCCAAGACCAGCCAGGTGGTGGCCACTGTCCTAGGTAAACCCGCCTCTCCCTGAGTCCCAGTGGGGACGGGGTCAGGTGGACCTTGACCGGACGTGGTGCTGCCTGAGACCCACTGTGTCAGCCTGGGGGTCACCTTCCCAGACCCTTCATTCTGCCTCGAGGGGTGCGGGGTGGGAGGCGGCTGGGGGACCGCCCCGGGGACGTAGCCGAGCCTCTCCCCTCCGCCCGCAGATGAGCTGGCCCAGGAGCTGAAGCCCCTCGGGGAGCCAGGAGCGGCCGTGATCCTGGAGCTAAAGAAGGCCAAGTGCCAGAGGCGGGGCCTGCACTTTGACGGCCCCATCAACGCCTGGGACCTGCGCTACTACATGAACCAGGGGGAGGAGACGCGCTACCGCGTGGACCAAACCTGCTCAAGGAGTACTTCCCCATGCAGGCGGTCACGCGCGGGCTGCTGGGCATCTCCCAGGAGCTGCTGGGGCTGACCTTCGACCTGGAGGAGGGCGCCAACGTGTGGCACGAAGGCGTGAGGCTCTACGTGGTCCGGGATGCGGCCTCGGGCAAGGTCCTCCATCGACAAGTTCTACCTGGACCTCTACGTCGGTGCGTGCGTGGGGGAACCTGCCGGCCATGGGCTGGGGCTCCTCTGCAGAAGCTGGGCCTCACCCCGCGTCCCTCCCCAGGGAAGGGAAGTCCAAGTTTGTATTGTTTGTATTTTTTTTTAATATTTATTTATTTGGCTGCATCGGGTCTTAGTTGCGGCGCACAGTCTCCTCTCTAGTTGTGGCACACGGGCTCCAGAGCGCCCGGACTTGGTTGCCCCTCGGCACGTGGGATCTCAGTTCCCAGATCAGGGATCAAACCCGCGTCTCCACTACTCGGTCTCCAGTTTTGAGCTCTGTTTCTCCTTTCTTGATTGAGCCGGCCTCCGAAAGATTGGAAATAGATTCACTGGTGGTTTTTGTAAGGTTGCTGGTCTGAGGCGTAGCTGAAGTTCCTTTGCGGTTGGCTGGGGCGATTTATGGGGAATATTTGAGGGGGTGGCTGGGGAAGAGGACACCATGCTGGCTGTCAAAGTGGACAGAGGCGAAGTCGCTCTGGAAGCATGAGTTGTCTGCAGGCCGTCCGCTTCGTCTTCTGCCTGTACCTTCCTCGTCAACTTTGAAGGTCCCGTGAATATGCCCCTTAAAGGCTCACACTGGAAATACCGAATTCCTGCCACTGAACCATCGCTCTTGCCTGTGGGTTCATCTAAAACGATCCCGGCCCATTGGCCTGGTGCGAACTGGGTTTCTCCCAGGAACTCGATAAATCCAGGCTTATTCCCATTCACCCAAACTCGCTCCCCAACTTGAAAATCATCCACAAACTCCTCTTGTGTCTCAGCAGACGGCCTGCTTCAGCCTGCAGCCGGGCTGCCTGCAGCAGGATGGGAGCCGCCAGATCGCCATCGCGGCCACGGTGGCCAACTTCACCAGGCCCACGCCCGACCCGCCCTCCCTACTGCAGCACTATGAGCTGGAGACCTACTTCCACGAGTTCCGGCAGGCGATGCACCTGCTCTGCTCCCAGGTCGGTGCGGGCGCAGAGCTGCAGGCAGGGGGCGGGGAGGGCCCGGGCGCCCGTGGTCCTCAGGCAGGCCCTCGCCACGGGATTCTTCCGCTGATGTCACCCCGCACGTGGGTCAGCTTCCATCATCAAACCCCACGTACTCGGTGCGTAAACAATGGAAATGGATGTCCTCGAGGTTCTGGAGGCAGGAAGACCCAGATCAAGGTGTCAGGGCTAGTTCCCTACATGTTAAATACATGTACTCAAGAGTTGCCTTTAAAAAAGACAAAAGAAAGGAACTGTTGCCTGCAAGTCTGGTGACAGCCGGTGATGAGAACCAGAGGGAAGGCTCTGGGGCCGGGAACGCCGCGCCCAGTGAGGCCCTGGGGCTGCTGCCAGTCTCGGTGGAGGCTCAGCAAGTCCCAGTGACTTCCCCACCTGGGGCCCCCAGCTGAGCGGCTGGGCCCAGGACCCACTGCTCGCTCAGTCTTCCTGCGGTCAGCCCTCCGTCCCGAGAGCGATGCTGTCACAGGCTGCACCGGAGCACGTGGGGACAGTTCACTGAGCTGTGCAGCCGTCACTACTGCCATGTTTTGGACCATTTCCATCACCCCAAATATGTCCCTCACGCCCTTAGCTATCACTCCTTCCCCTCACCAGCCCCTGACAACCAGGAACCCACTCGCTGACTCTGTGGATCTGCCTGTTCTGGACGTTTCTCCTCAGTGGTGTCACACCCTGTGTGTCCTTCTGTGTCTGGCTTCTCTCGCTGAGCATCGTGTTCTCAAGGTCCATCCATGTGGCAGCGAGTGTCAGGGCTTCACCCCTCTGCGTGGCTGAGGGACGTCCCCGTGTGTGGAGGGACATCTTATTACTAGTATGTTTATGAGCAGATGGTTTTGACTTTGAAGTTCAGTCTATTAACTGTTTTCTTGCACCTTTTGTGTCCTATGGAAGAAATCCTTCTCTAACCCGAGGCACTAAGAGTTTCTTCTAAATTTTCTGCCTAGAAGTTTTGTAGTCAAGCTTTTCATTTTGTTGTTGTCCACTGTGGTGGAGTGTTTTCTGTGGTGTGAGGCTGGGGGTCACCCTCTGTCACCACGTTGTCGCCACCGACCCCCACGCGGTCACATGTGATATGCGTTTCTGTTTAGAGACACCTGGTCTGATAGCAGTTGTTGATTCACTCACGGCGGGGCTGTAACCCTCGCCTAAAGGAAGTTCATCTAACACACGCACTGTCCCCGTGAGCATGTCACCGCCCTCCTGCACTTGGGACACCGGCCAACACTTCAGCTCTATGCTCGGAGCCGTGTTGAGCAGAGAAATCACCCCGAAAACACAAAAATGCACACATCGGGGCATTCAGCAGACCAAGAGAAGGACGCTTGTTTGCAGTCGGGGCTGGAACCAGAAGTTGGGGGTCGAGTGACCCAGGAGTGAGGAGGCAGCGTCTGCCCTGTTCCCTGGAGGCTGGGAAGGACATGCCGGGGTCACTGGGCTCGTGTGGACCCACACCTGCCGGGCCTGGGTTCCAGCCGCACTGCATCAGGCGCCGTGTCTTCAGGAAGAATTTCAGGCACAAGAGGAACAACGAGTACCTGCCAACGGCCGCCATCCGGATCCTCTGTGTCTGCGCCTTTGCCTCCTGGGCGCGGGGCTTTGGCTGGAGACTGTTGGCTCCGTGGGTGGGGAGGGGGCACAGTGACCCGCAGGACGGCTGGCTCTCTGCCTCACTGTGTCCCGGGCAGGTCTGTGGTCCAGGGTAGGGCCCTTCTGCAGCTCCACAGGCCGCTTTGCAGGCCGAGTTCGCCACAGGGAGCGGGACTTCGTGGAGGCACCTTCGCAGACGCTGGAGAACGGGGTGTGGGAGGTGGAGCCGCTGCTCAGGATGTCCCAGCACCACCGCACGGGCAGCGCCGTGCCCCAGGAGCTTCTGGACAAGCTCACCAAGTCCAGCAGGCCAACCCAGGTGCGGCCAGGCCGAGGGAAGGGAAGGGGGCTCCCGGACTGCCCGGCTGGAAAGCATGGCCTGGACGCAGAGCCAGCTCCTGGCCCCGTCTCCTTCCTTCTGCATGGAGGCTGGGGGGCAATGGGAGACTGACGAGTGTGCGTCTGCCTTCACCCCCTCCCTCCTCTCTGGGCTGAGCCCTGCGGCCCCATGGGGTCCCAGTGGGCCCAGTCCCCCAGGGCCCGTCCCTTCAGGTCCTCCCAGCTGCCTGATACCCCTCTGCCCCCAGCGTGGACCCCAGAGCCCTCAGCTCTTCCCACCCCTGGTCCAGCCGGACAGGGTCCCTGCGGCGCCCTGGACAGGCAGGTGATGGGCAGCCCAGCCCCTCCCGAGTGGCAGCCCCGTAGGGTGAGGAGGGGGGCGGGCATGGTGAGCCACCCACGGTCGAGCGCGTCACCTCGGTGGGGGGTGTGTGGCGCCGTGGCTGCACGTGTCTTGATGGCCGGGATCAGACCCAGCTCTGCCACCAACTGGCTGGGTCCCTGGAGGCCGGTCACTGGACCCTGTTGTCCCTGTTCACCCTCTGCAACGTGCGTGACCCGAGGACCCCCTCACAGGTGGTCATGAGCGCTGACCGAGTTGGTTTGTGTGGAGGACAGAGAACAGTAAGGCCAGCAGATGAGGAAAGAGCTTGTCACTCGCGGTCCTGGGCAGGGGCCCGCCTCGTCACCTAGGGCCTCCCGGGAGCACGAGGGTTCAGCAGCAAGGAGGGGAGGGGTGGCTGGGGATTGGAGCCTGAGGTGTGGGTCCCCGGTAGGAGCAGCTCAGGATCGGCTAGAATGACCCGGGGCTCCGGGCCTACCGGGCATGATGAGCGCAGGGGGGCGGTGGCCCCGAGTGTTGGAGCCCCGTACAGAAGGGGCTGGGGTGCAGCCCTGCGCTGGCTGGTTTGCGTCAGAAAGTGACAGAAGCGGTTAATGCAGGTACCAGGCCCGACCCAGGGCTCAGCGACAGTTCTTGTTACTCAACACAAATGCTGTCCTGCTTTGGTCGGTGCTGTGCCTTGTGGTGGAGGAAACGGGACTCAGAGGACTGTGGAACTCTGGCATCCAGGGTGGGTTCTGGGCACAGGGGCCCCGAAGTCCTCCGGAGCGGCAGGCGCATGGAGCTTCGAGACTGGAGGAGGCGGGGGTGTGGACCGTGGGGCTGCGCAGACTGCCTTGGCACCTGAGAACCACTGGCCGGAGGGACCACGGGGACGCCCGTGGAGGGGGGCGCCCAGGAGAGGAGGCCTGCTGGCGCGGGGCTGGGTCCTGAGTGCCGCCCCGCCCTCCCAGGGCTCCCTGTGCTCCTGCCCAGCAGTGGCCGGTGGGGCCGTGAGGCTGCAGGGAGGCCAGTACCCGGCACGGCGCCTGCTGCCCACAGAGGCCCGGTGTCCCTCGGGCTGCTTCTGAGCCAAGCGTGCCCGACGAGCCCCTCCTCCTGGCAGAGCCAGCGGGCACGCTCCCCCAGCGCCCCTCCTGTCCTCCGACAGGCACGTCTGCTCAGCCCGGGAGCGGGGCGGGCGCGCTGAGTCCTGGGCTGGGCAGGGCGCTCAGCCTGGGCAGGTCCTCGAGGCGCCCCGCCTGCTGCTGGCCCGGCAGGGGCCCCGGGGAACCGGCACCTTCCCCTGCACCCCACGTCGCTCCCTTCCCCAGGCAGGTCCATTTCTACCTGTTTCTGCAAACCAGATAGACCCTGAAGGGGCAGAAACTTAGCTCCGTTGAAATGGCTGAAGCTTCGACTGCCACCTTGGGGTAACTCCTGAGGAGGGTCCTAACAGTTAGGACCCGAGGCCCTTTCTCTCCCATCTCCCTCCTCTCATCCGCCTCTTCTCCCTTAACCCCCCTCCGTGCCCCCGCACCCCCCCACCCCACCCCCCACCCCCGATCTCACGGCCGTCTTCTTCCTTCAGAAAATCAAGAGCATCAAGAAGCAGCTGAGTCTCCTGTGCATTGACTTCAACAAGAACCTGAACGAGGACACCACCTTCCTGCCCTTCACTCGCGAGGAGCTGGGTGCGTGCGGGCCCCGCGCGGGGGTGGAGAGGCGTCCGTGTGCCCCTGACCCCCGGGAGGGCCTTCTTCCCCTGAGGTGCTCAGACTGTTTGGGTCCCAAGGTTCTGGATCCTTCCTAGGGGAATGTGGCGGTCTGTCTACCGAGATTCTGCCCCGAAAGGGAGTTGTCCCTCGAGACTCCGCCCCCCCTGCTCTCTGTGATGTTTCTTTAATCTCACAGGTCCTCCCCCACCTGACCCGGCGTGGGGTCTTGAAAGGCTGGGGCCTGGGTGGCTTTTTCAGCTTCTGCCCTCTTCCCCGAATGCTTTATTTTGAAAACTGCACACCTGAAGGAAAGTGGCAAGAATAGTACCAGGGAGACCCCGTGTGCTCCTCGGGCCCCGCCTCCCTACGTGGATGCCGTGTGTGCTGTTCCTGCGCCGGGCCTCCGGACACATCGCCAGGAGCAAGGGCGCCTCCTGAGTCCCCGGGTGCAGGCCCCCCTCGGGAAGCGTGAAGCTGTCCCCCAGCCGTCCCGATGGCGGTCTTTTTAAAAAATTAATTAATTTATGTATTTTTGTCTGTGTTGGATCTTCGTTGCTGCGCGCGGGCTTTCTCTAGTTGCGGCTAGCGGGGGCTGCTCTTCATTGCGGGCACGTGCCTCTCATTGCGGTGGCTTCTCTTGTTTCGGAGCACGGGCTCTAGGTGTCCGGGCTTCAGTAGTTTTGGCACGTGGGCTCAGTAGTTGTGAACTCCAGGATCTAGAGCACAGTCTCAGTAGTTGTGGTGCACGGGCTTAGTTGCTCTGCAGCACGTGGGATCTTCCCGGACCAGGGCTCGAGCCCCTGTCCCCTGCATTGGCAGGAGGATTCTTTTTTTTATTTGTTTTTTGTAATCAAAACATTAATCCCAAGGATTCTCACACAACATGTTACCAATGACAGCATGAAAAAAAAAATCTTGCACAGTAACTCAAAAGTTCAGCTCTACAATGGACCCTTAAACGGGCAGGACATTGGTATCTTGAATAGTCTCAAATTTCCGAATAATATTACAAAGAGTTATGTATTCATATACAGCAATCACAGAAGGAACTTATGACCTAAAGCAAAGGTAAACTAACTTTCTTGAAACTTCTTAGATTCTAAACCCACTGGACAACCTCTTGTCTGGTGTGAAGACTGGTGGAATTTTTAAACCTCTAATCTAGGGTAAAGGTGCAGCTTTAATTTTTACCTGCTGGCTTGTGTTCACAGCAGCTTTTAAAGACTGCTTGCTTAACTACAGCTGCATACCATATCCCAGCTACAGAAAGTCTTTTCAATATTTACCAGTGTTGTTTCCATAATAATAAGCATCACACTTCAGGTGGGCAGGAGTTAGAGTTTTATTATCAGTCTAGGCAAGACCAAAACTTCAAAGCAAATTCAATTTTGCTAAAGGGAACATTGTAAAGAAACAATTCTTCATATTACATGCCTCATATGACCCATTTCAAACCATAATGACACCTTTATGTGTCACTATTCCAAGAGACAAACAAATGTGAACAGCTAAAACATTTTAAAAATGCACCAAGCTTCGGAAGTCTCAAACAAAACTTGAATTTTCTGTACATACTCCTGTCAAATGAAGTTATTTCCTGTGCACCACTCCTCTTGCAAAGTGGTCTTCTATTTCCTTTCATTTGACCTGGATCGGCTAGGAGACCTAGAGAAAGATCGGGACAGCTTGTGATTTCTCTCCCAGGACAATGATCTCTCTCTTCTCCTATCTCTAGAAGGGGACGTGCTCCGGCTGCGGGAGAAGCTTCTCCGTCTTGGAGATCTGTGGCGAGATGGAGGAATCCTCTGATAATCATATCGAGGGCGACGACCCCAAGAAGGAGGCGGCCACGATTAAGACTTCTCTTTTCCCCATTCGACAGGTCCACTCTTAATAGGCAGCCACGTAATGTTCTCCCATCTTGTTCTCGGACAGCATCGGCTGCATCTGGGGGATCTTCAAATTCAACTAAAGTGAAGTCGGTAGGGTATCTAGCTACCCACACACTTCGGAGTGGTCCCTAATAGCCTACAGTTCGTTCTAATTCAGTCTTGTTACCATCGTTTCCAAGATTCCCTACATAAACTTTACACTCCAATGGACAGGAATCACGGTGCATTTTGAGATCTCGGGTTAGAAATGCAGAGGCTCAAATCCACACACCCCTGGCGGGGTCTTCCCTGTCCCCTCCCGCCTGGCACCCGCAGATGCTCTCTCACACCCGTCGTCCATGAAATGGCCTGGCAGGCAGATTCTTAACCACTGCGCCACCAGGGAAGTCCCCCCACCCCACCCCCGCCATGGCAGTCTTTATGTTCCTGGCCCCATCTGGCTCGAGCCAGGCCTCAGGCACTGCGTTTAGTTCCTGTCTCTACAGGCTCCTTCCCAGTTGATCGGTTCCTCAGCCTTTTACAAACTTGGTTCCATCTCGCCCCCGTGGACAGTTTTGCAAACTCCAGGCCAGGTGGGCATCGGCCTGTGAGCTCTGCCCGGGGTTCAGACGGGGCTGAGCATCCTCACCGCTTCTGTGTAACAGGCTGCTGCATAAGATGTGACCCCTCGTTTGCCTCTGGGCGGCTAGATTTCGGGGACAGCCACGGATGCATGCGGACCCAGGCAGATGCTTCAGGTCCATCACGCCAACTTCTGCTGCCCTAACTTCTGTTCCCCAAGCCGCTGTCCCGGGCAGCAAGACCCACGTGGCTCCTGGGTTTCACAGGCCACAGGGGGATCCCGGGCCTCTGGAATCTGGCGGCTGAATCTGCTCGCACAAGCTGTGCTGTGGGGCTGCTTTTCCCCCTGTGTGTCCAGTCTGGGGCCCTGCTGTCTTCACCCGGCCTCCCAGGCGAGAGGGTGAACCTCAGCTCCCTGGAACAGACATTCAGAGCCCCGGTGACCGGTCTCACGTGGCTGGGGCGGCGGCTGGACATGTGTGGCCAGCCTGGTGGTGTCTGGCCCCGTCTGCAGTTCCAGTTCCAGCTGAGAAAGAGCCTCGCTGTGTTATTTTCTCCTGGTTGTGTAAGGATCCCCGGTGTCATTTGACAGAAATGTAGATGGTGTGTTCTTTCTCTGATTTCTCCCTGCTTCCTCTCCTCCCTCCCTCTCTGCCCCTCCCTCTCCCTCTCTCCCTCTCCTGCCTCCCTCTGTCTCTCCCTCTCCCTCCCTCCCTCCCGGAGAGGGAGAGACAGGGAGGCAGGGAGGTTTTATTATATCCTATAATATGGTTTATTATAGGATATTGAATATAATTCCCTGTTGTATCTATTTTATATATAGTACTTTGTATCTGCTAATCCCAAACTCCTAATTTATCCCTCCCCTACCCCCTTTCCCCTTTGGTAACCATAAATTTGTGTTCTATATCCGTGAATCTGTTTTTGTTTCGTAAGTTCATTTGTATCACAGTTTGGATCCCACATGTAACTGATACCTTATGGTACTTCTCTTTCTTCACTTAGTATGATAATCTCTAGGTCCATCCATGCTGCTGCAAATCCTAATGACCTCATTTTAATTCAATCACTTCTTTAAAGACTCTATCTCCAAATACACTCACATTCGGAGGTACTGGGGGTTAGGGCTTCAACGTATGAATTTCGGGGGGACACAGTTCAGGTCATAACACAACTCCAACGTCCATCAACGAATGGATGGACAAAAAACTGTGTTCCATCTCTACAATGGAGTACCACGTAGCAATAAAGAGGGGCAAATGACATTGATGCACGGTGACATGGATGCATGTCACAGACACAAAAGAATAGATACCATATGATTCCATTGGTGTGAAATTCTCAGACAGGCGAAACTAATGCATAGTAACAGAAATCAGAACTGTGACCATCTCTTAATGGGGATGGGACCCACTTGCGTGGGGTTCCAGGCAGGTGATGGGACTTTTCTCCATCTTGATCTGGGCGGGTGATGACACAGACAAATACACACATAAAAACTCCAGCTACCCTTAAAAATAAAAGGGTCAGATCCTTTAAAAAGATCCAGGTGCACATGTAAGATCTGTGCATTTTAATAATAAAATCTGGAGAGGAACAAAGCAAAGATCAGAGTCACTCCATCCCAATTCTCTGATTTATTTTGATTGTAGCAGTTCTCACTCTTTCAAATCCCCTTGTTCGTTGTGGAGTTTGCCTGCCTGTCTTGTTCTTGAGACAGACAGGGGCGGCATTGGTCTGTCTTATTGCTACGTGCATGCCCAGCCCCGGAACCAGGACTGGAATAGTCAGCGGTAGATCAGTGGCTGTGTGACGATGTCTGTGTAAGTTTTTGATTAGTAGTTGCAAACGATTGCATGTCAGTGTGGACAAAGCTGACAGGAACATTACACATGTGTGTGATCATGGTCACTGTGGTGATGATGGGGTGTTAGAAAGGCTTCCTCATGACACAAAAAGAGGAAACAAGTGCTGACCATTCGTTCTGGCAGTCGTAGGATTCAGTGTCTCTTTTTCTATAGCTTGCTTTTTAAAAACTGCCAACATGCTTGAGGGAGAAAAGCAGGTTGCAGATAGATATGTGTGGTAGAATAGATTAACCTAATGTTTCAGAACACACAGAGAATAACTGAGTTTAGGGACATGATAACTGTGGGAAAACATAGACAGGAAGGAGACAGACCAACACTTTCATAGTGGTTGTGTCTGGGGAAGTAGCAGACGGGGATCCGAGAGTTACACAAATGGGCTTCCGCTGTGCCTTGAATATTTATTTCATTTAAAAAAAGACCAAAAAAAACCCCTTCTGTTGTGGAAAACAGTATGACAGGTCCACAAAAAATTAGAAATAGAATTACTGTAGAATAGAAATACGACCCAGCAATTCTACTGGGAATTGCAAGTGTGGTCTCAGAACTTCCCTGGCAGTCCAGTGGTTAAGACTCCACGCTTCCATTGCGGGTGGCACGGGTTCGATCCCTGATCAGGGAACTAAGATCCCACATGCCATGCGGCATGGCCAAAAGATTAAAAAAAAAAGGGGGGGGTCTCAAACAGATATTTGTACATCCACATTCATAGCAGCATGAGTTACACTAGCCAAAAGGTGGAAGCAACCACAGAGTCCATCAACGGATGAATGAACAAAATGTGGTCCATCCATCCAATGGAATACTATTCAGTTTTAAAAACGAGGGACTTCCCTGGTGATGCAGTGGTGAAGAATCCAGCTGCCAGTTCAGGAGACACAGGTTTGAGCTCTGGTCCTGGAAGATCCCACATGCCACAGAGCAACTAAGCCCATGCACCACAACTGCTGAGCCTGCACTCTAGAGCCCACAAGCCACAACTACTGAATCCCGTGCGCCTAGAGCCTGTGCTCCGCAGCAAGAGAAGCCACTGCAGTGAGAAGCCCATTCACCTCAATGAAGAGCAGCCCCCACTCACCGCAACTAGAGAAAGCCCACGCACAGCAATGAAGACCCAACGCAGCCAAAAATAAACAAATAAATTTATTTAAAAAATAATTTTAAAAACTATTTAAAAAAAAAAAAAGGAAGGAACTTCTGAGAATTCCCTGGCAGTCCAGTGATTAGGACTCAGTGCTTTCACTGCTGGGGCCCGGGTTCGATCCCTGGTCAGGGAACTAAGATCCCACAAGCCGTGCTGTGTGGCCGAAAAAAAAAAGGGGGCATTTGTGAATAGTCACCTCAAATGGTAATGAGGTTTTTTTGTGTGTGTTTGTTTGTTAATTTTATTTATTTATTTTTGACTGTGCTGGGTCTTCATTGCTGCGCACGGGCTTTCTCTAGTTGAGGTGAGCGGGGGCTACTCTTCGTTGCGGTGCACATGCTTCTCATTGCGTGGCTTCTCTTGTTGTGGAGCACAGGTTCTAGGTGCGCGGGCTTCAGTAGTTGTGGAACGTGGGCTCACTAGTTGTGGCTTGCGGGCTCTAGAGCGCAGGCTCAGTAGTTGTGGTGCACGGGCTTAGTTGCCCCATGGCATGTGGGATCTTCCCAGACCAGGGTCGAACACGTGTGCCCTGCACTGGCAGGTGGATTCTTAACCGCTGCACCACCAGGGAAGTCCGGTAATGAGGTTTTGAGCACCAGTGGATTTCCATTGATTAAATGTATGCCAATCTGCAGCCACTGTGAAAAACAGTACGGAGGTTCCTCAGAAAACTAAACATAGAATTACCTAGGGGGTTACTTACAATTTGGGACTTCCCTGGAGGTCCAGTAGTTAAGACTTCACCTTCCAATGCAGGGGGTGTGGGTTCGTTCCCTGGTCAGGGAACTAAGATCCCACATGCCTTGTGGCCAAAAAAATAAAACATAAAACAAAAACAATATTGTAACAAATTCAGTAAAGACTTTAAAAATGGTCCACATCAAAAAAATCTTTAAAAAAAATTATATGATCCAGCAATTCTGGGCATATATCTGGACAAAACTCTAATTCAAAAAGATACATCCACCCCTATGTTCATTGCAGCACTATTCACAATAAATGTCACTATTCACCTAAATGTCCATCAACAGATGAATGGATAAAGAAGATGTGGTACATATATACAATGGACTACTACTCAGCTATAAGTAAGAACAAAATAATGCCATTTGCAGCAACATGGATGCAACTAGAGATTATCATGCTAAGTGAAATAAATCAGAAAGAGAAAGACAAATACCATATGATATCACTTACATGTGGAAGCTAAAATATGACACAAATGAACCTATCAACGAAACAGAAACAGACTCACAGACATGACATAGAGAACAGACTTGTGGTCTACAAGAGGAGGGGGTTGGGGGAGGGATGGAGTGGGTAGCTGGGGTTAGCAGATGGAAGCTTTTATATATAGATTGGATGAACAACAAGGTCCTACTGTATAGCACAGAGAACTATATTCAATATCCTTTGATAAGCCATAAGGGAAAATAATATATATAAAAAAAGAACGTATATAAATGTATAACTGAGCCACTTTGCTGTACAGCAGTAATTAACACAACATTGTAAATCAGCTATACTTCAATTTACAAAAATAGAGTACATGTACGCCAATCTACTACCATCACTATTCTCCCCAGAAAAGGCTCAACTTCCACCCTGATGGAAGGAACAATTTCCCTGCCAGTCGGCCAGGGTGGCAGGAGCTACCTGCTGGCAGCAGTGTCCCCTCACTCTGGCCCACCCAAGCACAGCAGCACCCCCTAGGTCCACAAGCCTGGCTCAGGCCAGCGAGCTCGGGGTGCATGGAGGTGGGTATACCTCACAGGCAGGTATACCCTGGGCCACCCCTGGAACTGCACCCCTGAGGGACAGCCCACCACCCAGCTGAGACCCAAGGGCTGAGCCACAGAACACTGTTTCCACTCTTTATGCTAACGTGCTCCTCAGATTTTTCCTGGTAGCGTACTGAATACCTGAAACGATGACCTCAACTGGAAAAGTATCACAAAAATGATGGAATTTAGTAAGTTGGCTAAGTTAAAAAATATATATATAGGGCTTCCCTGGTGGTGCAGTGGTTGAGAGTCCGCCTGCCAATGCAGGGGATGCGGGTTCGTGCCCCGGTCCGGGAGGATCCCACGTGCCGCGGAGCAGCTGGGCCCGTGAGCCATGGCCGCTGAGCCTGCGCGTCCGGAGCCTGTGCTCCGCAACGGGAGAGGCCACAACAGTGAGACGCCCGCGTAACACACACACACACAAAATATATATATATATATATATATATATATATATATATATATATATATATATATATAATAGAAAATACAAAGTCAATAATCTTTCTGTAGGCAAAGGACCACTGTTTGGAAAATAACATCCTGCATACATTAGTAATAAAAGGATTAAATACCTAGGAATTGAGTTAAGAAACTTGTAATATCTGTATGAAGACTTTAAAACACAGACTGATGAGGTTTAAAATAAGGGCATTCCTTCTGCATAGTGAGAAGGAGGGACCAACTACCGATTATACATTAGCAACATGGGTGAATCTCAAAACCATTAGGTTGAGTGAAAGCAGCCAGAGAAGCCCACACTGCACCAACAGGAGAAAGTCATCCATGAAGATGGACGTGGACCAGAAGTTGCCTGGTGGCGGTGGCAAAGGGGGATACTGAACTGGGAAGGGACACAGGGGACTTCTGGGGTGATGGAAACATTCTATAGTCTGATAAGGATGTCGGTCCTCAGACTGATTCATTTACCGGAATAAACTGCTGCACACCCAGGACTTGTGCATTTCATATTAGACCTCAGTTTACAATGGGAATCCAGTGAGACACTCCTAGGTAGAACAACCTTCAAAGTGCAAAGCGCTTATAATCGATGCCACCATTTATTTGTAGCAAAGATAGACACACACACCTGCACTCGGGCACAGAAGGACTTTGGAAAGACAAGGATTTGGTGTCTTGGTCAGGGGGCCTGGGAATGAAGACTTAGCATACTTTTCACTGTACTCACGATATACTTTTTCATGTGTTTTTAGCTTAAAAAAAAAACCAAAACAGAACATATAGCTAAAAAATAAAATCTGACAGGGGAACTTTACCATGTCGAGCTGTTGTGTTTACCATGTGCGTTCGTTACCTGTTGAAAAAATAAGTTGAGATGTCAATTTCCCGCCACATAAAAATGATTCATATGTTAAGACGTCATAGAAATAATGCAAGAAAACACTAGTTTGATTTAGGGGTAGGGAAGGCCTTTCTGAGTAGGCTCTAAAAAAATAGAAGAGCAGACAAATATAAATCTAATCCCTAAAAATAAAGTCTCTTTACAGCAAAGATAGGATGACTCAAGATGAAAGTAACACAAGCAAGGGACAGCCCCTAGCAAGGACGAAGGTTACAGCATGTGTCACCACGGAGATAAGGAACAAATTCCAGTGGCCACCAGACACTCGGCAGTGTTGAATCACTCCTAAAAAATGCTAACAAGGGAATTCCCTGGTGTTCCAGTGGTTAGAACCCCACGCGCTTTCACTGCCGAGGGCCAGGGTTCAAGTGCTTTCACTGCCGAGGGCCAGGGTTCAGTCCCTGACTGGGGAACTAATTCTGCAAGCCATGCATGTGGCCAAAAAAAAAGAAAAAATTGCTAACAAGACTCACTATTCCATTGACAAGGATCGAAGAGGCAAAAGCCAGGGTAGGGTAAAGTCCAGGTGGCACTGTTGGTGGGAGAAGCATTAAAACCTCTCCAGGGGGGTAGGTCAGCCACATGACCTGAAAGGGAAATATGAAAACATTTATACTCAGTGATCCAGGAAGCTCTCTACATATTTCCTTAAAGGATACAATGGAAGAGTCCATACAAGGATGTTCAGTGCAGTGTCGTTTACAAGAGAAGAGGGAACATATTAATTACCATGAAGGAGCTTAAATTTTACATTTGAATTATCTCTAGTCCCTTGGTCTTTTTTTTTCAGATTGATAGATTGATTGATTTGGCTGCGTTGGGTCTTTGTTGCTGCACATGGCTTTCTCTAGTTGCGGCGAGCGCAGGCTTCTCATTGCGGTGGCTTCTGTTGTTGCGGAGCATAGGCTCTAGGTGCACGGGCTTCAGTAGTTGTGGCACGAGGGCTCAGTAGTTGTGGCTTTCGGGCTCTAGAGCGCAGGCTCAGTAGTTGTGGCGCACGGGCTTAGTTGCTCTGCGTTATGTGGGATCTTCCCGGACCAGGGATCAAACCCGTGTCCCCTGCACTGGCAGGTGGATTCTTAACCACTGCGCCACCAGGGAAGTCCTAGTCCCTTAGTCTTATGATTAAGGCACCCGTGACTTACATGGACAGTTACAGTTGAGATGCCACCAAGTGCTTTCCTAAAAGCACACGTAGAGGTGGTGGGGCAGGTGTTACTTGACATTCTAACAGCGGCCCTTTGGGTTGTGTGTGCTGGTGACTCACATGTCTTTGTCTGCTTCTGCTTTGTCGTCATTTTATAGCAGGTCTTTTCCCAAAGACAAATCAAAGAAAAGGGTCGTTCATCTCAGAATTCAGTAGGACTGAGTCAGGGTGAAAGTATGGAAAGCCCACCTCCCAGATGCTTAAACAAATAAGGGCTCTGCCTGGGGGTGGCAGGCCAGGGCTACGAGTGACTCTTTTTGCTCCACCATCCATTGCATGGGGCTTCTGGCCTCACGGTCACAGGACAGTTGCTGCCTTGCCAGGCATCACAGCCCAGGGCTACAAGGCCACGGGGAGTCCAAGATTCTTCCTTTAAAGGGCGTTCTGGGAAACCGCACCAGCAAGTTCCACTTGCATCGTATTGGCCAGAACTGAGCCACCACCCCCACCCCAAACAGGCGTGGGACGTCTAACTTCAGACGAGGCCTCCGCGGGGTCACCTGCGACACTGAGGAGCCCACTCTCATCCAGCCTCAGCTGAGAGGCGGCCAGAAGTCCCTGGCAAATCAGGAGTCATCACCCAGGGTGATTTATAGGAGAGATTTATTTGAAGAAATATTACAACATATAAAAACTACATAAAGTCTTAATTTCCACTCATACAGTGGTAACTTTGATATAATGCATAATAAAAAACTTTTAAAATCCAGAACGGACAAAGTACTGCACAGTTTCATCACTAAGTCAAATTAGTCGATAAGCAAATCTCACAAAAGAGCTTCATGTCAGCCAAGGCCACAAACACCGTGTACAACACATCTGAACTGACAGATTGACATGTTAAAAATACAACAATATCAGTGCACGTTGGGGATCTCCGGTGCCAGAAACAAAGGCGATTGGAGGGCAGAACTAGTCCTTAGCAGTCTCCTCCTTGATTTTAACTGAAGAGATATAAAAGGGAGAGTATGTAATGTAATGTTACACGAAGCAATAGGCAAGCACATCAGGTACGTGGACCAGGAACTACGTTAATGCCCAGGCGTTGACACTAAAAGGACCACCTCATAAGAACCTGCAGCAGCTCTGCACCAGCATTCAGAGACTGAACACTGCTCAGGTGCTCCCTAAAGGTTTCCAGACCACCTGGGTTATGGGCTAGTGTCTGAGGCGGGCGCAGCCGACCCAGACTCACTTAGCAGGACAGAGCCAAGCACCCCGAAATCTGACCACTCGTCCACTGCGTGCCGGGCCCCAGTGCTCCGTGCTTACCCACACGCTCACTCATCTCAGAGCAACCCTGAGAGACGCAAGGCCACCAGGGAGGGTGGGTGACTCGCCCCAGTCTCAGAGCCTAAAGCCAAACCCCTGCTGTCCCCACCGCTCCCTACCATACCTGAGGTGCTCTCTCGCGCTCTGACCATCATACAGCGCTTGATCTCCAAGCCGATGGCTTTGGCCAGTGGCGGTGGCACAGCGTTACCCACCTGCAGGAGGGAAGGAGGGCGACATGTGGTTCGGCATGGCTGGAGTCAGCGCTAGCCTCCACTCGGACACGGGCACTGGGCCCCCGGTCTCAGGCTCACACAGGCCTCCAAAGCCCTTCCCTCAGGATGGCACTCAAGACCCTCCACCCAGCCCACCCTCCCGCCCCAAACACCAGCAGGTCAAGCACCACTCGGAGAAGGGGGCCTTTAAAGGGCTTTAGAAAATCTTAGAATCTGGACATGGAAGCTACTATGTTTCACTACTAGCTGAGAGCTCTGCTCCCAGAGCACAGGATGGCCGAGAGGGGCGAGAGGGGTGAAATGGGAGGGTCTCGCTGTAACCCCCAGGCACTGCTGGCCTTTTCAGCCACATGCCTGCGCTCCTTGGAAATACATTTCATTAACAGCCAAACCGAACACTCTGAGAAACAGGAGGAATTGTTGGCTCGTTTCAACCCTTAGCAACAGGGAGTTTTCACCACCGCGTATTTCGTCTGCTCTCTGCCATGCGCTGGAACTTTCCTTTGGGCGAAATGTGCCTCAGCTGTCCACGGCACCCGACACACTTGGCGACTCCGCCTGACCCGGGAGCGCCCTGGGTCCCGGGGACAGGGTCCCTCCTTCCTGACCACCCCCTCGTGGGAGTGCTGAGGCCAGTCAGCCCCCAGCTCTGGGGGCTCAGCATCCCCTAGAAAGTGACTGCGAGTCAAGCTCCCCACCGACCCCCGACCCCCTCGTCTCCCTCCGGCCAGGGCTGCTTCGTGCGCGGTGCCGCTCGCCCCTCCTCAGCGGGGAGGAGACCCGGGCCGACTCCGCTCCACTGACCTGCCGGTGCTTGTCCAGGATGTTGCCGAACAGCCGGTAGGTGTCGGGGAAGCCCTGAGAGCGGGCACACTCCCGCACACTCACGACGCGGTGCTGCTCTGGGTGGAGCACGCGGCCCTGGGGGCAAGAGGTGCGATGTGGGTGGGAAGGAGACGGGGCCACGGGAAGCCCACCCCGGGCTGGGGCGCAGAGGCAGGAGGCGGCGAGGAGGGCCGGCCCAGCCGCGAAGCCCGTGCCTCCGTCCCCGCCCAGGCCTAAGTGGCCCTCAGACCTACCTGCTTGCCCATGGGCTCGGGGTTGGTGACGGTCGTGCTGAAGAAGCCGTCCCACTCGAGCCGTCCGTAGAGGCCGGCCCAGTGGTTGTGCCTGTTCCCGGTGTGGGGCAGGCACCAGGGAATGAGGGTGTTGAACTGTCTGGCCGCAGGGTCACAGGCTTTGCCTGTTGGAAGAGAGGGCTGCGATGGGGCTGTGCTGACGGAACGGGATGATACAGCAGCCGACAGTCCCCGTTTGCCAGGCAGAGCTTCATCACGGACCCTGTCCTCAGCAGCCGTGCGCAGCAGGGACACCCAGGCTTGGTGAGTCTGCACCCCACCCAGGGCTGCTGGGTTCCTGCGCGGCAGCCCCGGCATCTCCTGCTGAGAAACCCTGAGCCCACCGCCCCGCTGCAGAGCCTAAGGGGGCTGGGGCTTCACACCAAACTTGAGGAAGCCACACCTGGAGGCCAGGGCACAAACCTTCCACGCAGGAGCAGACCCCGCGGAGAGCCCCGGCGCTGCTGCAGCCGTTCTTCTTGTCGTGGTAGTTGTACCGCAGCTTCCTGGCCAAGGTGCCATCAGAGAGCCGCACCTCGATGTTTGGCAGGTCACGCCAGTCTGAGCCCGGGGCTAGAGGGATGTGCCGCATGCGAGCAGCCACCAACGCGCTCATGTCCTGGAAGAGCAGAGCAGGCCCAGCTGTCGCTGAGCTCAGGGAGCACCTGACCACATGCAGTGGGCTGGGCGCCACAGTACTGGGCACTGGGCATACCACGGTGACCAGGACCCCAAGGGGCTTGTATCCCACTGTGGGAGACAAGCAGTGACCCCAATCGACAACCTGGGGGTTACACACGTGCCATGACGACACCAGAGCAGGGATGTGAACGACGGGGGAACGGGTGAAGGGACGGCTTCGGGCAAGCGCGGGGCTACTGAGGAGGTGACGTCGGAGCTGAGCCCTGCAGGACAGGAGGAGCCGGCGGCGGGGAGAGCTGGGGTTTGGTGCGTTTGGGAGATACCCAGAGAACAGCGGTGCTGAGAGACAAGACCAGTCATAGGAGACGATGGCCAGACACACCATTCTAGCCCGATTCTAGGCAGAGTATAAGCTCTGATTGACACTTTCCAGGACCATGTACTGGGGCGGGGGTGGGGTGCAAGGAGAAGCAGGAGGCAGTGAGATGTGAGGCTGGGGGCCAGCTGAGGTAGCGGATTTTGGGTTAGGGGCCAAGAGCAGAAGGAGCTGGAAGGGGGCCGAGACCAGACCCCGCTTCCCCCACAAGCCCTGGCTGGGCTCCAACCACAGAGCTGTTCCTGGGAGGCCGCTGGGAGGAGGCCCTGCTCTATGGAGGTGACGTTACCTTACAGATGTGGTCCCTGAGGATGGGCTGGTACTGCGAGCCCCGGAGCTGCCTCTGGAACCAGGACTGAGGCTCCCCGTTGTACGAGATCTCCTGCGCCGAAGCTCCGTTCCGAATCTCGGGAAGGTCGGACATCGTGTCCCGCACGGTGATGGTTCGGAACGGACCCGAGCTCAACCTGCAACAGAGCACAGACTGTGGCACCTCTGGGGACACACACAGCTATCATGTGTGTGAGTCACAATTGCCATCCCCCGACTGCTGGCACCGTCTTCTCCAGAGAAGGCAACCCGGCTCGGGGTCAAAGGACCGCTCGGGGTCAAAGGGCCGCCCGAGGTCACAGGGGCAGCATTCTTCTCAGACCCCATCGGAAAAGGGGACAGGCTATAGCGTGGGCTCTGCCCGTGACTGCGGCCAGGCTTCTGGCCACTGCCCCGGACACAGGGCACTCAGGGTCAGAACGAGAGCAGAGGTGGCAGAGCGCTCGCAGGGCAGGCCGGACGCGGCGCTGTCTGCCCTCGCTAACACTGTCTCCTCGGCTTGGGCCTCTTCACAGAGGTCCACCCGCACCAGGCCTCGCCGGGGAAGGCTCACAAGCGCCAGGACAGCGGGCTGGCCGGGGGTGCTCCTACCTGGTGATGTTGCTGACAAACTTCTTGTCGTCGACTACGACACTCAGCTGGCAGGCCCGGGGCGCGAACACGTGCAGCGGCTCCGGGAACAGAGGGAGCTGCTCTCCGGGGGCCGCGGCCAGGATGATGGCCCGCCTCCGCGTCTGGGCCACGCCGTACTGACCAGCCTGCGCGGGAGAGGGCCAGACACACACATGGTCAGTGGGCACCTCCGAGCAGCTGGGCGAAGGGCTGGGGTCCGCAGCACCTGACTTTCTGGGGCGTCTGGCTGGTGTGGAGCTCACCCAGAGAGCCCCTAGTTAACCCACGGGCTCATGCCTAACAGGAGGTGGGACCGGAGAAGAGGACGAAAGATCCCAGGAGGTGGTCGGTAGCCCCTGGAGAAGATGGGAGTGAACCCTGCTGGCGATCCCAGCCAGCTCTTTAAACAGCACATGAAGGAGCACTTGGGGAGAAGAGCGGCCAGAGGAGACACCAGGAGCCATGCCACCTGCCTGGCAGCCCACGGTCACAAGGGAAAGAACACGGCTGCCAACAAGGTTGGTCAGTGAGGCCGAGACACTACGGAAGCTGGATGGGAGGGGCCCGGCAGCCGCCTCCCCAGCCCTCGCCCGCGCTGCACGTCACCACACTGTGGCCCCTCTCAGATCTACTTTCCCTTTGAGACAGCTTGCCGCTGTCCAGGGACTGCTCAGCCCTTTCTCCGGCCACACACGTCTGCCCGCCCTGCCCCTGCCCGGGGGGCCCACCTGCAACACGCCGAAGGTGCACTGGTAGCCCATGCGGACCAGGCAGCGGAGCGTGAGCTTCAGGACCATGGAGCGCTTGAAGGAGACGAAGTTCCTGACATTCTCCAGGAGGAAGTACCTGGGCCGGTAGTAGTCGCAGTAGCTGTGGAGGCGGGAGAGACGAGAGAGGAGGAGACCTACTCTGCCAGAAGCCACTCCCAAATGCTTGACGTTTGTCAAGACGCACCTGCCAACTCTCAAGGTCTCTCCCTAGCGGAGGGGCAGCCGTGAACTTCCTGAAGGCAAAGACCGGCGTCTCACTCAGCACTCCGCCTTCAGCAGGTGCGAAGGCTAAAGCAGTTACTGCTCGGCCCTGGCACGCCTGCGGCGCAGCCCCGGGACCAGCCGTCTAGTCACCCTGGGGCAGCACCGAACGCAGAGGGAATTCTAGCCTGTTTACCTGAGGAAGGAGACCACCAAGGAGTTCTTGAACTTAGAGTACGTTCGAGAGTTGAAGCGGTTCATGCCGCTAAAGCCTTGGCAAGGAGGCCCGCCACACAGCATCTCCACGTCTCCCTTCTGCGGCAGCTTCTGGCCGCGGGAGTTGGTCACCTCCCCGGCCATGACCAGCTTCAGCAGGACGTTGCAGTCCTCTGTGAACACCGTGGACCCGGAATTGTTCAGCCGGAACGCCTGGGCCGCGGGGTCCCACATCTCGATGGCCCACAGCGTTTCCGAGATGCCTGGGGGACACAAGGACAAAGATGAGCTGCGAACCCTGTAGCATATGAGACTCTTTAGTCGGAACTGTGACCAGAGCCAGGAAGGTCTTCCAGGCAGAACACGCCCGGTCCGGTTTTTGCAGCTGTGCGGAGAGAAACCCAGAGCCTACCTGCTTGGTGGAACCCTTCCGACAAACCCCCACAGCCAGAAAACACATCCAGCGTCCGCAGCTTCGGCAGCTTGACTTCCGTCTCCAGCTCGCTCGGCTCAGAGCTTTGCGACTTTGTCCTGCTTTTCCCTGCGGGAGACAGGCCCCAAGTCAGATCAGGGCCCTAGCGTGCTCTCTTCAAACACCCTGGTGATTCAGAGACGGCCTCGTTTTGAGTTGACGGCAGCAGAGCGAGGTAACGTCAGAGGCTGCTCTTTTATACTGACTGATTCACGAGAATTGAGTTATGGGAGACGGACTTGAAAAGAAGCCCGTGGAGTAACGACATACCTTTTCCCTTCCCTTTCCCTTTATTTCCAGGGCTACGGGCATGGTTTGGAGGATCTTCAAAGCTTTTGCTCTTGGCATTATAGGCCTGAGAAGGAAAGAACCACAACAGTCTGGAAGAGAAACACCAGTCCCCTCTCTAACAAATACGATTTAAGTTAATTTGATAAGATCTACTTAATTTCTCCCTAAACATGGCCATAAGCAAAAAGTGCTTTGAGTTTTATTACATTAGAGATGAGGGGAAAATTCTACTAACACACACATTTTATATGGCCGAAATTCTTGCTATTTCAAGTACCTGGACTACTCATTCTAAAAACAAGCAAGTGTTACAGTTAGACTGTACACACTGGAACCTGGGGGAAACATGGGTTATCTTAGAACGATACATGCCTATCACAGAAAAGCCATGCTCGAACAATTTAAGAGTGATTAGCTTAATCAACAAACTGCTGGCTCTACTCTCAATAACCAGGCACAGGCTCGGCTATATGGCCCCGGCCTGGACACGGAACCCTGGCTGAAGGCACTGGGGGCAGGGCTGCATCTCCCAGGGCTAGAGGAACTTTCCCCTAACTCACAGGCACTGGCCAGGCCAGCAGAGGCCACTTAACAGTCTTCAAAAATTGCTATTGCCTTAGGACACTCAAATGTGACATTCTGTTTTGTTTTAAGCCCAAAGTGTCAAATTCCAGAACAACTTGAATGTCACAGATTCGTACTCTGGATAAACTGCTTTCTCGGGGGCTGTGTCTGACCCCAAGGCCCTCCCTCCAGTAAGCCCAGGGCCCCACCTCAAGGAAGTAGAAGCGGTCGGGGCCACCAGCGGAGAAGTCCTGGAGGCACTCAGGCAGGTCCTCCCCGTACTCCACGGTGCAGCGGCCCTGCACGGCCTTGAAGTCCACCACAGCCTCCTCGTCGCTCCAATAAAGCAGGTTGATGTCTGCGTGGTAACTCGCCGGGGTGGACTTGTGCGTGTTCTCCGGCCTGCGAGTGCGAGGGTCTTTGTTAGTTCTTTTGCCTCGAGCTGACAGGCAATTAAACGGCACATTCCTGACAATGCTCAGATGATCGGTGGGTAAAGACCATTCCCCACCCCCAGCAAGTCACCTTGATTACTGACCCCCTTCGTTGGCACTAACCACAGACTAAGTGGGGTTCCTTGCCATGAACTCAACTAATGGTTTGCTTGCTCTTTATGCCCCCAGTGTAGCCCAAAAAAACTTGTCCTGTGTTAAGACCAGCTGCTGGTCTCCTGTTAGAAAGCATGTCTAGAGCTGCCTTCATTCACCTATAACAGCCAGATTCCTTGTTCTTTCTCATTACTCAACTGATTATTGCAAAGACCTCAAAAACTCTTCCACGTACATTAGCTAAGACATGGAGCAACTTTAGACCTATCTGTATGGATTAGTTTCAGGTTATCTCCTAACCATTATTAGGATCCCAGAAAAAGACTGAGTGAAGCCAAGACATTGGACAGAGAGAAACCCCAGAGCAGGGAAGAGGACCTGAGAAGAACAGGGGGATGGGGAATGGGGAGGGGGGCGGAACACGGACAGTGTTCAGAGACAGGACACGCGGACAGAACTCAGGGTTCTGAGGGCGCCTCAGGCAAAGCCCAGGACATTCCACGCCTATCTTTGTCACACTCTGGACTTCTGCTCACAGATTTCTTTTGGACAAAGCTGTGCAGCTTTAAGAGAGAAAGCGAGGGCTGTGATATGTAGCTGTAGTCATCCTCGGTACCCTCCAGGTAATCAGAAACACTTGGAAGAACAGATACCTCCACCCAACTCTTAGACCACCACTGTGTGTGTGCGGTTACCACCCCGCCTCAGGCAGAGCCCCCCGAAGGGCAAAGGCTTCACTGACCTGTAAAACTTGTTGACTCTGATCTTGATATCCGTCTCGTTGGGCCTGCCGTTGCTCTTCTTGCTGCAGAAGATCTCTTTGATGCGGCCAATACGGTACGGCTCAGGGGCATCTAGGTTGCTGCCTTTGATGTAGTCAGAGTATTTCCGGTAGTGTTCTGGATACAGAGCTTCATCCACAGGCTCCTTCCGTGGGCGTTTCACAGGACTGGACAGCTTAATGCTGCAGAGAAGCAACTGTTATGAGTGACTGAACATGAAGCCTTAAAAAGCAGTCTCAGCATGACTGATCAGTGACGATAACCACTTAAATTCAAACACTTTAAACTAATGCAGCTACGTACCCTTAGACCAGATTTAGAGACTAAATCTCACCCACACTTTAAAATGGGTACTCTCCATCTGTGCTCTGGGGATAGTTGCTAAGGCTGTTCAGGTTCTCCCCGCTCCCAGCCTCAGGGCAGGCGTGTGGCTCGTTCAGCTCTACAGGTGTGCGCAGCAGGGACGCACAAGCACTTGGAGCGGGAGCTCTGAGCGCCAGGAGAGCCTCCAGCGTGCTTCCCCTCGCCTCTGACTGCCGACTCCTGAGAAGGCAGGGCTCCGTCAGCCCAGGGCCCTGAGTGACACAACAGTCCGAGTCCCCTGAACCACAATGGCCACACAGTACAGGCAAGAAGTAAACTTCTGTGATTTTAGAGTTGTTACCACGGCATAGCCTACACTCTGACTGAGGCATCGACCCAGAGGCAATGCGGGAGAGGCATGGGGAGAAGACTCGTGGTCTGGGCAAGCCGAATTTGGCCTGACCGCGTACTGGCTAACTCAGGCCAGCAAATGAGATGCCAGGCTGCCAAGACCGCAGGGCTGCAAACTCTGAAGACTGCAGCTCAGGGAGGCAGCTGCTGTGCTTTCCCATCAGACCCCCTGAAGTCTGACGGGCTCCAGAGGTGTCTCTGAACACCTGTGCTCTCACTTCAGCTGTGCCAGGAGCATCTGGTAGACAGCACTACAGGGAGTCCTCCCCTTCGAGGCCAAAAACTGGAGCTAAAGGGCGTGATGCACACTCACTGTGCGGGCCTGGAAGGACCGATGTTTTGTAATGTACGGTGACTGAATGGAGGTTGGGGACTGGGCTCCAATTAGGACTCGAGGAAAATGGAATTGCAAGTCGGGAAACTGAGCTGACTAAGCTCAGAAAATGGTGGTTGTAAATCCAACCACGCACTAGTTCTTAGAACGAACAAGGAATGGATCAAGTGTGGACAATATCTGTGGCTTTGATTTTTCCCTGAAGAGCGTCAATCCTCTGATGTGGAAGTCTTTTTTTTAAATTTTATTTATTTTTGGCTGTGTTGGGTCTTCGTTGCTGTGTGGGCTTTCTCTAGTTGTGGCGAGCGGGGGCTACTCTTCGCTGCGGTGCGCGGGCTTCTCATTGTGGTGGCTTCTCTTGTTGCGGAGCACAGGCTCAGTAGTTGTGGCGTGTGGGCTTGGTTGCTCCGCGGCATGTGGGATCTTCCCGGACCAGGGATCAAACCCGTGTCCCCTATATTGGCAGGTGGATTCTTAATCAGTGCGCCACCAGGGAAGTCCCGCAAGTCTTTTGGTGCAATTCCCATTTACCAACAAGTAACTCACAGTCAGCCTTTACTTTAGGCCAGGCGCTGTGCTAATAAGCAACTTTCTTTTAACTCACTTATTCCTTAGGGGCCTGGCAGGCAAGGCACTCCTCTCCCCACTTGATAGATGGGAACTGGGAGGGGCTCTCTGCCATGACCAGCTGGGCAGGAATCCACCACTGACCCTAAAGCTCTCCCTTAGCCAGCGGGCTCTCTGTCTGACTTCTTTCACAGACAGCTTCACTGCCACAGAATTATAGTCGCTCTGCACTGGAAGGCTGGATAACGTCTGCTCACCGCAGATGACACTGTGACAGCTCGGCAGCAGCAGGTACTGGGCTGCGGGGTGGGGGACATTGTGGAGCCAGCTCTGTACTGACCCAGAGCTCCTGGCCCTGACTGCAGCCAGGGGCACTCACTTGAAGGTGAAGGCCTCGGGGGGGAGGTACACGCCATCGCCCACTCGATACTGGATGCCGTTCTTGGTGGCTAAGCTGTAGAGGACCCGGCCATCCAGGTCCTCGAGCTGCTCCATGACCCTGGGAATCTCCTTCTGCCTCATTTCAGCCAGACGTGCACAGCTTGCACAGAACCTGAAGGAGTGAAGGACAGAAACCAAAGGCCCTTAAGTGACTGGTAGTGACTACAAGCAGCTGCCACCAGACTCTGGTGACCAAGAGGAAGGATTTACAGATGTTAGGAGGAACTGGCTTTCCTGCACTTTTATGTTCACACTTTGAAAGCACTTATTTGGGACCAAAGCCCAGAGATACACACAATAGGAAAATGACAAGCCAACCCCACTTTTAAGTAGTCGATCCTAAGACATTAACAAACAGTCTAGAATATGGTCAAGAATCCACCACGAGCGATAATGCAGACAGTGGTAAAGACAGGAACTCAAAACGTCAGAGGAGGTTCACGCTATTACCTCTAAAGGCTGAAGAGGTACTTGGTAAAATGCAACATTATTTCTGATTAATAAACCCTTAAAAGGAGAATTAGAGATTGCCTTAAAAACAGATCAAGCCAAAAGGCAGCTCCAGGCTGACTGGAGAAACACCAGAGGCATCGCAGCGAGCCCTCCTAGCCTCAGCCCTGTCAGCCTTACTGTCACACACCACTCGCTCTGGAGGTGCCGGCTGCCACTTTTAGTTAAAACAAGTGAGGTACCAAGGTTAGAAAGGAAGACGTGGGGCACTGAACACTTTATAAGAAGCAAAAGCTTCCCTAAAAGCATTCCCCCACCAGTTCCAATAAAATGGAATCAAAGATCTCACTTACGAGAAAAGACACAAGATCTGTGGTACAGACACTGAGGAACCCAGAAAGACACATCCTGTCCCTGGATGGGACAGCTTCTCCCCACCAGGCTGTCCACACACTTACAGCCACTGCAACCCAGTCAGGCTGCTCTTTGGTTGGTGAGGAAGACGATCAGAAGACGTGGGGAAAGCAAACCCAGCAGAGAGAAGCACGGGAAAAGCTCGAGGGCTTCATGCAGACGCATGGCGTCCACGAGCACCACCAGAGCGGCCCAGGAGCGCAGTCGCGGCACTCACTTGTACTTGTTGTCCTCCATTGGCTGAGTTTTTGGAGGGGACTCAAATCTTGCGTAGTCTTGGTCATACCAAAGCTGGTAGAAATAGGTCTTTCCGTCACCCTCCGACATCAGGGCCTCAGGGTCCACGCCTCCCTAGGGACAAGACTGCCGTCAGCCATGATGACCCCACGCATCGAGGAGGGGCACACGAGGGGCGCCAGGCACTCACCTCCAAGGCCCAGTTTTCCGACGGGGCTTTATAGACGACCTGCACTTTGCTGTGAATGTATGAAAGCTGCATGTCCTCACATTCGTCTACCAGGAACAGCTCCAGGGGGTCCGACGTGGCCCCGAGGACTGTGTCCGTCCCAGCACAGAACCAGTGGGCATGAAACATCTGCCCGTTGCTGCTGTCCTCCCACAGCGCCGTGACCCTGGAGCCGGAAGAGGGGGCGGGAAGGAAGTTCTAACTTGACCGGCAGATCTGGACCGAGTCTCCTTGGGGGACATGTATTTTTTGGTTTTAGTACAGGGCAAAGAGCTGCTGCTATTCTTACAAAATAGGAACCTCCTACTTACTCAACAGAAAGTGTGGGCTGAAGTCAAGCAGAGGGAAGGACACAAACCTTGCTAAATACAGTGGTTTTGAAGAATCATCTGGAATAACAGAAACACAGTCCCCCACTTCCAGGGTTTCCGAGTCGATGCATACCTTCTTATAGTAACTCTTCTTCCCATCGGTCTGAAAACAAGAGCTTAATTTCAGGTGAGGATGGGTTTGAAGGTCCGTGCTAGGCTTGACCTGCGAGTTCCTGTTACTTTATAGGAAAGTATCACTCATAACAATTTCTCCAAGAAGCCGTGAGCTCTACCAGCCTGGCTACTATAGAGAACACCCAACTTCTTTGGCTGGAAGCCTGCAGCAAAGGCCGCTCACATCCCTCTATCACCACCTCTGCCCTCTTGTGTCAGCAGCAAATGGGATTCTAGCATTCAATTGTAATAGCACCGTACCCCACTCCTCACACCTCCCTTAGCCACACGGACCTCCTCCTTTCTCTCCCACAAGGAAAGCTGGTCCCACCTCAGGGCCTGTGCTCTGGTTCCTCCCCAGACCTTCATGCACTGGCTACTCTCCAACCTTTTGGTTTCAGCTCAGATGTTGCCCCACCAAGAAGCCTCCGTGGCCCCAGCACCCTTCCTGCCCCCTGCCCTCCTGACAGTACATGTGTCACAGGCAGGGGCTTAGTTATGCCTAGGCCTAGAGCAGCATCCAGCAGGGTAGGCCTCACGCTTGTTGAGGAAACTGACCATCTTTGCCTTATGGACATCGAGAGAACAACACTGAGATGACATTCACTCTCCAGCTTTGGTAAAGGATTTGACCCTTAGACAGGCAGGTAACCACAGAACCCCCGGGAGACGGTCTGCTAGTGCCCCCAAACACCTACTCCTAGGCCAGAGAGGACTGTGAAGGCTCTCTTCAAAACAAGCTTGGAAGGGGAACCAGCCTGACACCCCAAGAACTGTATCAAATGCCCATTTTGGGGACTTCCCTGGTGGCGTGGTGGTTAAGAATCCTCCTGCCAACGCAAGGGACATGGGTTCGAGCCCTGGTCCAGGAAGATCCCACATGCCGTGGAGCAACTAAGCCCGTGCACCACGACTACTGAGTCTGTGCTCTAGAGCCCGAGAGCCACGACTACTGAGCCTGCGTGGCACAACTACTGGAGCCCATGCGCCTATAGCCCGTGCTCCGCAACAAAGAGAAGCCACCACAATGAGAAGCCTGTGTACCACAACGAAGAGTAGCCCCCCCTCGCCGCAACTAGACAAAGCCCACGCACAGAAATGAAGACCCAACGCAGCCAAAAATAAATAAATTAAATAAATAAATATATATAGTTTTAAAAAGCCCATTTTGGAGTGTGAGGAAAACTGAGTCCTTGGGCGTACAAGCAAAAAAATGCATTTCAGGTGCTTGACCACAGGCCTCGGCCTCTCAGTCAGCTCTGCTCCGCTAACAGGACAAATGGGCAGGGACAAACGGGCAGGTTTCTCAGCTGCAGGGCTCAGGCTGCTTAAGACGTCTGGCAGCGAGATACGAGACAACCGGCTTCTCAGAAGGGCAGCGCTAAAATGACTGAGAGCCTGCTCCTGGATTACCTTGACAGCTTCTCCAACCCAAAAGATCCGATCCTTGTTCTGCTTCTTTTTCTTCCCCTGATGCATCTTTTTGGGTGATGGCATCTCTGGAATATTGTCATCCACTTCTTCATCATCATCTGCCTCCTTCATGGCCATGTTGGGACACCTACAAAGTCAGTTATTATAAGCAAGGTCCTCTTTAAAAGTAAAACCACTGGTTAGGACTCTGTGCTCTCACTGCTGGGGCCCGGGTTCAATCCCTGGTCGGGGAACTAAGATCCCACAAGCCTCTCGGTGCAGGCAATAAAAAAAAAAAAAAGTAAAACCAACTGAAGGTGTTTTACTTAGAAATCGGGGACAGGCCTGGTGACAGTGCTAGACAAAGGGACCCTGCCTGCTCTGTACCTGTCAACCCAGCTGTCCCACACAAAGCCTATTTGCCATCAGCTGGCATTTTCCTCCATTTCAAGAACAAGCGTTGGCCAAACCTACCTCCTCTTTTGGCAAGCCTGTTTGCTCCTTCCGCTGCCACCAAATTTAACCATATCCTTACAGGCTTTACACTTTCCACACTCAGGCTGTTGACAAATCTAAAACACATTGAAAAAGTAATCAAACAGTCATTATTAATAGCTGGTAACCAGTTTTTGGTGAATTTAAAAACTGTAAATTTAACCTCATTAGAAGGGAAGTAAGAGTTAGGAACAAGATACGAGGTTTGCATAGGTTAAGCCTGACACATGGTGCTGGGACAGGTGTGGGGAAACGAGAACACGCACTGCTCAAAGGATAATTTGGTAACCCCACTCTGGAGAACACTGTTCTAGATCAAAGTTAAGTACATGACCTACACCCCAGCAATTCTGCTTCTAAGTAGAGAAGAGTCACAGGAAGCCTCGTTAGAATATCAAGTTGTCCATCCCTGAGGGATAAGCTGGAAGAGTCACAATGAAATATTATGGAAAAGTTAAAGTGTTAACTAGTGTGACCTCCAAACAGCTCCCGCGGACATACTGAAGGTCACGTGTCAGACACAGATTAGTCACGGAATTGGGGGCACCACGGTAAGGAGTGTTCCAGCTCACTTCTACTCCTGGCTTCTGGACGTCTTTGAATATGTCATGTTAACGCTGTCTCTGGGAGATATCTGACTCACCTACCGGGGTACTGTGAGAATTCAACTAAAAATATGCATGAATACAATTTGAAAAAGAAACAAACACACATAACAGCTGTGAAAGATTCCAGTTTACGTATACTTTCCTTAAAATTTTTTTTAAAGCTTGGATACATATGCACTAGATGAAATAAAGTAAAACCACAACAAGAACAGCGAGGACATGCAAATCCCTATTTAAGGGCAGCCCCTGAAGACAAAGGAGACACTCTGAAGTCAGTGGCCAGTGTGAATGCAGGGCAGTTCTGAAGGCAGCTGCTGTATTTTTGTGTTTAAGTTTTCATCCAAATTAAGTCGAACAGATACCAAAATACTGGGTTGGCCAAAAAGTTCGTTCGGGTTTTTCCGAAAGATTGGCTGGAAAAACCCAAATGAACTTTATGGCCTACCCAACAGACCCGATCCCTGGGTCAGAGAATTAGGGGGATTAATTCCTCTAGAGTGAAGTAAATATATATTAAAAAATTCAGTAAGAGAGGTCTTTTCAGGCCTCAAAGCTAAGCTGGACAAAGTCCCCACTTTCCCAGGGAACTGATGCCATGAGACAAGGCAGGCTCCTGGGTGGATGTCCCTACTTGGAGGAAGCAGCGCCTCTGTGGGGTAGTCACTCCCTCTGCCCTTACACCAGGGCCTGAGGACACAATGGGACACAGCCAGAGCAAAGGCACCCAGAAGGCCAGGCTCCTCTGCAACAACAGTGGCGCTGACAGCAAAGTGCCCGAGCATGCCTCTTTTGACAGCTGTCCCAGAAGACATGCAAGTCCCCCCAGATCACTAACTCTTTCTTCTAGCTTCTGTTTTAGGGGTCACATTTGAGGAGTGAGCATCTCAAGCCAGAAAGAGAAAGAAGTGAGTTCCTCAGAGATTACAAGGGGAGCAGGCAAGGTTACCTCACAGACGCCACACCGCCGGCGTTTAAAGGCGTTCTCCTTGTCTTCTTTGTCATCCTTTTCAATTTGCTCCGCAAAGAAAGTGTCAAAGATCTGGTAGACCAGCTTCGTAGTGGTGGCTTTGGTGGGGCCTCTGTCCTTCTCCTTGGCAGGATGCCGGATGGTCTGCCGCCTTTCAGCTCGCCTGGGAGAGAGTTTCCATGGTGTTAGCGGGCTGGGAAGAGCGCACAGGATGCTCTGCCTTCTGTCTCACGTCTTCAGTCTCATTCCTGCTGCATCCTTACCTTTTTCCCAAGGTGACCCCGGCCAACTTGATCAGGTCTCTCATGCAGGGGGTCAGGAAGATGGGCTGCTCGTCACTGTCCCCAGCCCGATCATAACTCTCTACTTGTTCCACCACAAACTGGGCGTGTCGAAGGAGAGAATCCTCTGTGAATCGATTCAGGTTGAGCATAGAAGGAGGAACAGTGGTCTTTTAGGGGAAAAAAAAAAAAAATCAGAGGTTTCCCTTAGGCTTAAGCAAAACTAATCTAAATCAAACAAACAATTTCTGCTGACTCTGAACATGTTTTCTAGCACATCTCATATAAATAGGTGTGAATCCCATATTGTGAATAACCTAAACCTCTTACCTCGATCTTATTGATCAGGTCTTCGTATGTTGAGTCAGGGTTGTTCTGCAGGAACTCAACTACTATCTTACTTATGTAGATCTTCTCTTGCATCACACTGAACAGAGGTGCATACTCTGGGCTGGGATCCATCAAAATGTATTCGGCAAATGCTGCAGTGAATGGATGTTTAAGAGAGCAGTTTGAACCTGATGGCAGCTACAGTGGCCAAAGGGCAGGGACGAGGCTATGAGGCTTACAGAACAGGCTAAGAGTCATTCTGTACCCAAATGTCAAAAAACATGAAGTACAGTCCAGAGTTAGCTCATTCGGAAGGGGCCTGTCTGAGCCAGCCAGAGGACGGAGACTGGCCAAGTGGCTTTCCTTTGGCTCGATTCTGGTTTTTGGAATTCAGTTTGGGTTTCAGCTGCAAGAACATGACCTGCTTTTACACCAGAGGGTCAGTTCCAGGGCCAGTTGTAGTTAATATAAGAGGCCATTCCAGGGACTTCCCTGGTGGTGCAGTGGTTAAGAATCCGCCTTACAATGGAGGGGATGCGGGTTCCATCCCTGGTCAGGGAACGAAGATCCCACACGGCACAGAGCAACTAAGCCCACATGCCACAACTACTGAGCTCACGCACCTCAACTAGAGCCCACATGCCGCAAACTACAGAGTCCACGCGCTCTGGAACCCACGCCACAACTACAGTGCCCACGTGCCCTGGAGCCCGCATGCCACAACTGAAGAAGAAAAAACCCGCACACCACAGCTAGATAGAAACCCGCGCATCACAACGAAGAGCCCGCATGCCTCAGCAAAGACCCGATGCAGCCAAAAATAAATAAAATAAGTAAATGATAAATCTTAAAAAAAAAAAAAAGAGCCCATTCCATTCAAACCTGACATGCTTTCCACATGGTCACATGAGCCTGACACTTCCTAGAGCCTGACACTTCCCAGAGCCCAACCAAACCCTATGAAAGACAGGAGCGAAGGCCCCTTTCAGCTCCCAGAAAGGTCCACGATTGGTCACATACTTACAGGTGCTAAAGCCAAGGAGAGCCTTTTCACCTCCATCAAAGCCAGCAATCCACCATTCATTTATTGGACCAAGATTTTTGCCATTAACACCACCTAAAAGGGGGGAAAAAAGTTTCCTGAAAGCAAAGTAGACTAAGAATATGCCTCTCAAAAACTGAGGAGGGTTAAGTGGCACTGAGTGCCCACCTGAGCCGACACCTCTTATCAGCCAAGCCGGGCAGTCCTTACTGGAGCCATCAGAGAGTCTGCTCGTAGCTGCTCACAGCCCAGTCTCAAGCCCTAACTTTAAGAGGCAATAGTTCCAGTTGAATATTGCTCTCATCTCAAAGTTTTGTTTGTAAACTGTCCCAAACAACCTGGAACGTGCCACGTACCTTCGGGAGACGGGTCATCCTCATATATTGGCTTTGCTGAACCAGAAAAGAGGAGCTCGACATCCTTCTCAATGAGGCCGGTGTCGATCGGGCACAGGTGACCTCGTTTACAGTACACGCTAGACAGGCGACAGAGTGGATTTACCAGCTAACCAAAGGCAGGCTGAAGTACAGAGTCAAGCTCAGACACGAGGTGGACTACGTGCAGTCCCTAGGCTCAGCTGTCTCCTTGGCTGCCAGAACACTGGCTCAGTACAGTGTTCTTTCACCCAGACAGCTTCTACCCGATTCGCCCACCTGGGTATCAAGAGTATAAGTGTCTGAAGAGGCAACGTGGAGAGGTCAGCGAGACTGATAGTGGGATGGCGGGAAATCTCACAAGGGCACCACCTGCTACACCCTCCCTCGGTGAGTTGCTAGTGGAGAAACAATGGCTTCTCAAACACATCCTACCCAGAGCTGTACAACCATCCCCTCTAGCTCCAAAATGTTCTTGTTGCTGAAAATGAAACCTCACACCCACTGAGCTGTCACTCCCTATCCCCTCCCCACCCCTGGCAACTACTAATCTGCTTTGTTCCTGTGGATTTACTGCTTCATAGCATTTCATATATGGTTAATTTTGTGCTATGTGACTTTCGCCTCATTAAAAAAAATTAAAATGAGGCACATTATACAACAGCATAAAAGGTGAGGTACATCAAGGACATCGGAAGGAGGGACTCCCACCTCCCTCTGGGGGTTCAGCCTCCAGTTTAAGGGCATCCACTGCCTAGAGATGCTCCTTGACATTTGAGAGGATGTGCATCATTAAGCAGGATGCCAAACTTGAGAAAATCATGGGGTTGGGGTGGGTTCTGCTTATGAACCTGCTCACGCTGGCCTCGAGGCCAGAGGTGCCGTGCTACCCCTCAGAGTCCAAGCGGGTCACGTGGAATCCGTGCAGGTCTGAGAGCACCACCACGCTCCCACCACCTAGGCCCTTGGAAGCCAAAATTCCACATCTTGGACTCTCACACAATTAAAAAAAATTAAAACATGACCACTTTGAGTGGAGTTCCCCTACCAAGCACGGTAGGTAGACACGGGTCACAGCCTTGCCATCAGGACCTGAAGATGTGGGAAAGATGGACCAAGGGAGGGCAGGACACCGCGGACGCACAGAAGAGGAGGATCCAGCGCCCAGCCTGACGGGCTGTCCACATGCTCCCTCAGTAGAGGGGACATCAGGGAGAAGTGCCAAGTCCCAGGCAGGGGCAGGACCCACTGGTTCACAGGAAGGGCTTGTTTCCACCTGCCACTTTCAGCCCAAGTACCAGAGGTAAACAGAGTTCCTAATTACCCAGGTGGTCTGGCTCCAATGGCCTGATGCTACAAAGGCATGTCATTCCTACGAAGTGTGTTTTTACTGCCCCCTTCCCAACCTGCTATTCTTGAGGAGTGGCCAGGAGACCCCAAGCCCTGACACTCCCGACTACAGCGGCCCCGGCCCCTGGTTCTCCTGAACCTCTGCCCCAGGAATGCCACAGGGAAGCAGGAGGCCATGAATGTCAGCAATGCCAACAGCACGTTTCAGCTGTGCTGTCAGGCAGAGGTTGAGCCAGGGGATCGCTGGTAGATGGGCAGCATCCCACTACAGATCAGGATCCTGATCGTGGAGCGTGGGAGACACCACCAACCACAGCGAGTGTACGGAGTACTGCAGGAGAAACATACTGGGGTTTCCCTGGGCCCAGAGCCCCCCAACCCACTGTGGGGCAGGAATGTCGGAAAGGCTGCCCAGAAATGATTCCACCTGAGGCTACAACAGGCGGCCCGCCCACCCCTACTATTCTCTGGTCCAGGGAGCGGAAAAGCACGTGCCAAGGCCTGAAAGGAGACATGGGCTGGTCCTGGAGCCAAGCCATTTCCCACAAGAAGCAAAGTGAAGCACCTCCAGTGAGGGGGACAGAACGGAACCAAGGGGGCTGGAGAGCACGGGGACTCTGCTCACTCACAGGCTTGTTTGAGCCCTTCCAAAGGTACAGTCCAGACGTCACGGACCTCTACGCCGAAGAGCCCGGCATCACTGACACGGCCTGCAAAGCCCTGCAGGATCCAGGCCCCTCCCGGGCCCCTGTTCCCCTACCACTCACCCCCAGTCCCTCTACTCCCCCCACACAGCCTCTCGCCTAGCCTTCCCCAGCCGATGTGCCCACCTCCCAGCCTCCACGTGCTGTTCCCTTCTCCTGGATGTCTTTCCCTCACTAGCCCCTCGGCTTGTTCTTAAGCCACCGAGTCTTTGCTCCAGTCCCTTCCTCTCCATTCTAAACAACTTTCCCCCACCCACTCTCTGCTCCCCATGCTTTTCACATCTGTCACAGTGTCACTACCTGACAGGCCTAACTTTTGTTCTGCCTCCACGAGACCAGGGAGCTGAGGTGCTGCATCTGTAAGACCTCGTTCAGGACCTAGCACATAGCTGGCCCTCACCTGAATGAGCTCCAGGATGCTCACCTGCTCAAGACCTAACAGGTAGAGCTGTAACCACCCGCCCACCCACCCCACCACCACCAGCAAACGTCCACCAGACGTCTACCAGCTTGCTGGCCCTTATCTCATGTCAGCAGCTTAAGAAATGTTGCAGGTTAGGTATTAAAAACTTCACTAGGATATTAAGAACTTAGGTGTCTTTAGGAAAATGCCCCGTTACGATAAAGCAGAGGCGTATCAGTTACCTGAAGCAGGTCAGTTTGTGTTGGGGAAAATCCTCGTAACTCTCAAAGCCAGATTCATTGGCATCAAAGATGGACAGTCTCTCATTTGTCAACAACTGTATCTCTTCCACCTGAGAGACATTGACCATTAACTAGACACAAGAGACAGGAAACTATCAATATAAGGCTGAAAACACAGCTGGAACTTACTGCATCAGGGAGATGCTGTTCATATCTTAGCTCGGGGTCATCCAGGTACTGTCCGCACTCAATGCACTTCAGAGGATCGGTCTGTGGAGGCACGAACACAAACAGCGCTCAGAGAGCCAGCCCCAAGCAATCGCATTAGTGGTGCACAACTGGTTTTACTCCCAGATATACGTTTACCTTGGAGGACACTACTGTCATTTTGGTTCGAGCCATTTTCTTCTCAGTTCTGTGTACCAAGCAGAAGGTTTTTTTAGTCATTTCACAACATATCAGAATCTGCCATCAAAGTTACACCTGATCCACCAGACACAGATGAGCACCAGACGCCGCATAAGGGGCAAGGTGCGAGGCCGTAAGCATCTTTACCACGCGGAGGGGAGCTGCCTCACACGGCAGGATTGGAACGTCTCGGTCCTGTGCTCACACTCCATCACGTACAAAGCTAAGGCTACTCCAGAATTCACTAAAAGCCCCTTTACTTGCTTTCTAGGACAACCATTTTAATATTATGATCTGCTTTGTATAAAGACAAAAATACGTTCTTACGGTTCTTTGCATGTAGTTCTGCGTCTCTTCTCCTCCTAAACGGAGAAAACAAAAGAGTGGAGGGTAAAAAAGTATTTTCCATCTGGATAATGCTTCAGTTAAGAATTTAATGTACAAGGTTATCACAAAACGTACATGGTTATCACAAAAGTCAGAGGCAGGAAGGCAGTCAGAGAACCACTGAGACCCAAGCCATCTCCAGTGTCTAGTCTTATACACAAAATTCCTTTTTTTAAAAAAATAAATTTATTGATTTTCTTTTATTTATTTTTGGCTGTGTTGGGTCTTTGTTGCTGCGTGCGGGTTTTTCTCTAGTTGCAGCGAGCGGGGGCCACTCTTCGTTGCGGTGCGTGGGCTTCTCGTTGCGGTGGCTTCTCTCGTTGCGGAGCACGGGCTCTAGGCACGCAGTAGTTGTGGCATGTGGGCTCAGTAGTTGTGGCTTGTGGGCTCTAGAGCGCAGGGTCAGTAGTTGTGGCGCATAGGCTTAATTGCTCCATGGCATGTGGGATCTTCCCGGACCAGGGCTCGAACCTGTGTCCCCTGCATTTACAGGCAGATTCTTAACCACTGCGCTACCAGGGAAGCCCCTAAACAAAATTCTTATAACCAGACTTCCTTAAAAGACTCATAAGATCACTTTAAAAAAACAAACAAAAAAACCCAGCTTTACTGTATAAGTGGTACCTCAGAGTAAGTATATAATTGAAGAGGGGTACTATGGACTGAGTTGTATCCCTGGCCCCCCACCCAATTCCTACGTTGAAGCCCTAACACCAAATGTGACTGTATTTGGAGATGAGGCTTTTAAGGAAGTGACTATGGTTAAATGAGGTCACAAGGGTGTGGACCTAATCCAATAGGACTGGGGACCTCATAAAGAGGAAGGGACACCAGAGCTCTCTTTCTCCCTACGTGCTTGCACAGGGAAAGGCCATGTAAGGAACCAGCAAGAAGACAGCCGTCCACAAGCCAGGAAGAAAGACTTCTCCAGAAATTAACCCTGCTGGCACTTTGAACTTTTAGTTCCAGTCTCCAGAACTGTAAGAAAATAAATGTCTATTGGTTAAGTCACCCAGACTGTCATATTTTGTTATGACGGCCCCTGCTGACTAATATAAGAGAAAATTTATTTCTAGAATTATTTTGGGTAAATGAAGGAATGGTAGAACACAACTATCACAATCTGTAACTCCCAGTGAAATAATGGATTTAAGCAATGACTGTTAAAAACATTAGATGAAAAGCTGAGGGGAACTTTATAATGGATGGATCAGGCAGATGGCACCTGAGCTCAGTGATCAATCCTAACACCTTCAAAAGATAACCATGCTTTATGGTATGATGTAACAGGAAGTACACAGCATCACCTCAGAAGTACTCTGGGAAACAAGAGACCTGCCTCTGGTCAAGCCTCTGGACCTAACTACCGGTCTGCAGGCGGACAGGGCTGGAGGGATATGTCAAGCCTGAGAATCCACAGACGCTACAGGTAAGCTGGCTAGTTCCACCAAGTGCAAGAAAGAGGACAGGGTGAAACTGCAGATGACACACTGAGGACAAACAGGAACCAAGTGTATTATATAGGCTGTGTTGGGGTCCTGAATCCAACTGTAAAACACACAAGGGAGACCATCAGGGAAATCTGAACGGAGATTAGGTTTTTATATTATTGTGCTATGATAATGGTATAGCGGTGATTTTCTTTAAATAAATTTATTTATTTTTTAAATTTTTGGCTAAGTTGGGTCTTTGTTACTGCGCACGGGCTTTTCTCTAGCTGCACAGAGTCGGGGCTGCTCTTCGTTGTGGTGCACAGGCTTCTCATTGCAGTGGCTTCTCTTGTTGCAGAGCACGGGCTCTACGCGTGCAGGCTTCATTAGTTGTGGCACGCGGGCTCAGTAGTTGTGGCTCACGGGCTTAGCTGCTCCGCGGCCTGTGGGTTCTTCTCGGACCAGGGCTCGAACCCGTATCCCCTGCATTGGCAGGGGGATTCTTAACCACTGTGCCACCAGGGAAGCCCAGTGGTAATGTTTAAGAAGAGACTCCTCTCCTTTTAGAAGCACTTCTGTAGATATTTCAGCAATACATCTGGGATCTGTTTATCTTCAGAGCGAGGGAGGGTAAGGAGAACGAGTAAGGCTTGGGTAAAACATGCCTAATCATGGGTTGATAACTGTTGAAGGCTGATGACAATGTGAGGGTTTGCTACCCTTTTCTGCCTACCTTGGGGTATGTTTGAATGTTTCCATAAGAAAAATTGTTTAAAAAACACTTTAATATATTCCAGCCAATGGGATATTATGAAACACAGCAGAATTGAAAAAACTAGGCCTTACCTTTTCATCCTCATCTTTCTCATCAGAAACTTGTGGTTTTACTCCTTCAGGTTCTTTTTCTTCTGGTCTCCGTTTGCTAGCTCTATTGGATAAACAAATAAGTCAGATGTTAGCTTAAAAAAAAAAAAAACTATATTGCCAATTCACATAAAAATGACAAACTAATGCCTTCCTACAGAAAAGCAAACTATTCCCAATAGATCTGGTGAACAGATACTTTCTTCCCATCCAAAAAAGAAAGTCCCCTTGTCACAGTAGCTCCAAAGGTGTGTCACTAACTCGTGATCCTGAAAGGAAGCCTTCAGAAGCCCCATGTGACCCTCAGACGTGGGGCCTGATGAGAGGTGCCGGAAACTAAGAGACACGTGACAGTGCAGTGACAGGAGCACTACCCACGTGGCAGAGGGTATCAGGTAAGATGGGGCCCAGAGTTTGATTTCTTATCCAGCCCCGCCCAAACTGATCCAATCTTCCAATAGCACCAGCAATTCCCTGTAAACCTCTACATCACAGATCTCCAACAGTTATTTCGCTAATTTAAATTACACAAAGCACAGCACAAAAGCACAAGCATTTTAACCACTTACAGATCTTTGGGTTGACTTCTGTGCCTCTTTTCATCCTGAGAGGGGAAAGTGTGGGTGGAGAAATAAAGGGGGGAAAATTAATTTCTGAGTAAGAGCGAGACAAAACCCCAAAGTATCAGTTAAGGATTGCAGCACTGTGGAATGAGAGAACAGGAAAATCTGGGCAGGTCTACAGGGTAGAGATGAGGCTTCAAAAATGTTAACTCAGTTTCCTAACACCTACAAACAAGAGTTGACCGGTAGTTGGCAAACTTCCTGTAAAGGGCAAAAAAATACACATTTTCAGATGTACAAGCCACAGACCTGTGTCACAGCTACTCAACTCTGCCACTGTAGCACAAAAGCAGCCAGAAACAATACATAAGTGAAATGGTATGACTGTGTTCCAATAAAACTTTATGAAAACAGGCAGAGGGCCAGATTTGACCTGTGGATCACAGTTTACCAACCCCTGTCCTAGGATAGCTCAAAGTAAAAGGGAATATTATAGCCATTTTGCTTATGTCGGCCAAAATGCCCATAGCTCCATCTGTCGTTTGGTCAGGGGTGAAGATGTCATACAGACAGGCATTGGGACAGTAGGAGTGGGGTAGGGGGTGACAACACTAAACTTCGGAATCTAGTATGGGACAGAAGTAGAAGTAGGAATTCCCGACTTGGTCACCAACTCATTAGACAAAGTCAAATGTTTGATCCTTTTGTCCTTTTCTGCCGTGAGGCAAAAGTGCTGGCTGTGTGGTCTAAAGCTCCTACCAGTTGCCGTCTGAGGAAAATGGGTGGTTTGACAGCACCGCTAAGATCTCTCTAGATCTGAAGGGATGCCAGGCGAGTGCTGACAGTAAGGTAATGAATATCCAGACAGAAAAGATGAGAGACAGTAAGATGTTAGATAGAACAAGCTGGAGGAAACACCGAAAGGATCATCTGCCATAGAACAAGAAGGGGTGCCCGCTGGAAGCGAGAATGCTCACGACCCAGCAAGTCTGACCTCTGGCTCTGCTCTCTAGATCTCAGACAGAAAACCAGAGACAATCCTGGGACCACCCTCGTTTGGCTTCTCTTAGACAGGGACCAAACTGCTAAGGAGCTTAAGAGTCCTGTGCTGCGGCCCCCAGCAGCTGTGTCCCCCTCCCCTGGAGTTCACAGCCCTGTGGATAACCTTGCTGCCCAGGACGTTTACACAGGCCCACCCCTGGATCAATGTAGTGTTTTAGGGTTTAAATGTGCTCACTTAGCTGAACTGGGGAAGCTGGCAGGGAAGGGAAGAGCTAGGCTCAGAACTCAGGAGACTGACTGGTTGGTAAAGCAGCACAAGTGTGATGACACCATGTAGCTGGGGTGACACGTCAAGCCTTCTCAGGGCAGAGGCTCTGAAGAGAAGCTGGCTCCACACACGCCTTAGTCCAGCACACAGAGGCCCTCCCCACCGTTACGATGCACAGACAACTGAACACTCACTATGTATCAGGCGCTGACATGAAGTGACAGCCACCCACCCCCACGAAGGGTAGCAGCTGACCTGCCCAGCGCCACCCCACGGGCAGGTAGGGCTGGAGCTGAACACAGAGCCCTACCCCACGCCATTTCTCCCCACCAACTAGGAACGTAAGGATCAGGTAGAGATAAGTGACAGAGTCAGTCTTTACTTTGTCTTCTCCTTCATTCATTTCAGCCTGAGCTCCTCCGGGCCTTGCATCTCTGTCTGGCTCCTCCTTAGATTTCTGTTTAGGTGTTCTGCCGCAGAACGAAACACACAGTCAGCTCAGGGCGCCCGCTGCCCTTTCAAGCAGCCCCAGTGAGGGGTTTACACGGTCTCCTCCCCTAAGTTAGAGCATGGATTGTATTTCTTATCTGAAGGGCAAGTTTTCAGAGCAAGAAACCCAGAAGGCATTTATTACTTCAGAAAGTATGATCTCGGAAGCGCCGTCTACACTTCCCTGTTGCTGAGACACGCAGTAGTTTAAAAACAAAAGAGACAACAGGGATCCACTGATCTCTGGTAACCTGATGGGAATCCTGCCTGTGGTGGATTCCTGTGCAGGTTTGCTAGCTGGCCTGAGGTGCCGTCCAGAAAGTCCTCACCTCTCCGTCCGCCAGGGCCCGGCCACTCAGTTCAGGTGTTCTGCCCACCCCAGACTCAGGCCCAGTCTCAACATTTGCTTCAGCCCACTGTCTGTCAGAGGTTGCTTTCCACTTCTGCCCTCAGGTGCTGCCACTGCCATGAGAGCACACCCAGGCTGGCCAAGTCTTGGGGCTGAAGCGGGTCCACCTGACCAAGATCAGCCAATGGCCACTGAGCCGCAAACATGTAAGCTCAAAACATGGTTACTCTCGTAAGCCACTGAGCTTTGGGGCAGTTTGTCATACAGCGCCTTCACAGCTGTGGGGAAGAGACAGAGCTGCTCAATGCCCTTTAACCACCACCTGACTAGCTGCTTGCTGTATGAGCACCACTAAGAAGAGGCCTGGGGTCAAGGTCAGCTAAATCTCACCTGACCTCAGCCTTCAGTGTGGTGGTCTGACCTTACACGAGCAGAAGTCATCCACACATTATATGTATGATCAGTGCACTTAACACTCTGTCCAATCCATTATTTTTACCAGAACGCTTATCTTAGCAAGTAAGCTTCACAAAGTACAAAGGCATGTTAACTGTACTTACAGTTCTTTGGTTTGACTTCTGAGTCTCTTTTCTTCCTAAGTGGAGGGGAGGGGGAGACCAAAAAAAAAAAAAAAAAAGACTAGTTAATTTTTTTTTTGTTTTTTGTGGTACGCGGGCCTCTCACTGTTGTGGCCTCTCCTGTTGCGGAGCACAGGCTCCGGATGCGCAGGCTCCGTGGCCATGGCTCACGAGCCCAGCCGCTCCGCGGCATGTGGGATCTTCCCGGACCGGGGCATGAACCCGTGTCCCCTGCATCAGCAGGCGGACTCTCAACCACTGCACCACCAGGGAAGCCCAGATTAGTTAATTTTTGCATTTGATTTGAATCTTTCTACTAAAGAGTTTTACGGAAATAAAATACTTAAACTGATCCTGCAGTCTAGTTGGAATAAAGATTCTCTTCTTTCAAGACAGCACATTTTTGGGACTTTCCTGGTGGTCCAGTGGCTAAGACTCTGTGTTCCTAATGCTGGGGGCCCAGGTTCGATCCCTGGTCAGGGAACTGGATCCACATGCCATAACTAAGAGTTCGCATGCCACAACTAAAGATCCCGAATGCCGAAATAAATTAAAAAAAAAAAAAGGCACTTTTTTTGGTGGGGCAGGTAGGCAGGAAGTTAAAGAACTCTTAGACAGATCCTGATGTTTAAGAGGGATTTGGGGGCAAAATACTACCTACTTGTCATTATTAAGTGTTGACAGTCTCATAGAAAACTTTATCAAAACTAGGAATCTAATAAAGAAATGAAGTAGAATGACCCAATCTGGAAAAGAGCTCCGTCTCAAACATGGACAACAAATTGTTTTGAGCCTGAATTTAGAGAGCTAAACACGCCTCTCCAGAGAGCAGAATTCAGCCTCAGGAACCACACACTTTGTAAGGAGATCACAAAGGTTGGTGATGTTAACAGAAGGAACACATTGCAGACCTTCCTCCTGGAAGAAGAGATCCTGGGAGTCTGGTCACAGACAAGGGATTTCAATCTTGCCCTCAAATCCTTCTTTGGAGGGTGGTGGTCACGCTAGTCCACTAGAACCGCTTCTTCTCAAACAATTCAACATGTGTCCCAACTGTAACTGCTGCTAACTTTAACTAGGATCAGGGTAGGGAAGGGATCAGTTAAAGACTAGTTTCAAGTACCAAATAATTCAAGAATTATACATCTTTAGTTGATTCCCCATTAGGACAAAATAACAGACACCCATCCTTTAACAGGCTCTCAATAAGGGCACACACCACCCACCCATTTGAGTTTCTAAGAAACCTCTAATCAATGTCTTAATAAAACCAAAAGGGACCTAGGGCTTCCCTGGTGGCACAGTGGTTGAGAGTCCGCCTGCCGATGCAGGGGACACGGGTTCGTGCCCCGGTCCGGGAAGATCCCACATGCCGCGGAGCGGCTGGGCCCGTGAGCCATGGCCACTGGGCCTGCGCGTCCGGAGCCTGTGCTCCGCAACGGGAGAGGCCACAACAGTGAGAGGCCCGCGTACCACAAAAAACAACAACAACAAAAAACCCAAAAGGGACCTGATATTGTTCTACCACCTGTGACTGACCAATGTCAGCCCTTTGTCATATGGGGCAGTGCTGTCTAATGGTAAAGCTTCCAGTATCAGACCCCCTATTCCTTCTCCTACCCCCTCCCATGGGGGTTCAGTGGGTACATCTGTATTTCACAGAACCTTAAACTCTGATTTTACAAAGGAGCTGGAGGTCTGGGGAAAGAACTCATCTGATCTCAGTTAAGAATGCAACTCTATACCTGGACGATACTATAGCACTTTAGCACCTCATGTGTTTGAAAATGAGACCTTCACAAGGACCTCATGGGCAGGAGAGGCAGGCAGGAGAGCGGACAGACTGAAGCTCTGTGACTGACTGATCAAGTAGCAGAGGTTCAGCTGACTTCCAGGCCTACCGCTGATTTACTATCACCACAGCCACGTAACACACCTTCCACATAGAGAACCAGCAGAAAAATGAGTTTGAAGAGCATTTTAGCTAAATTCAAGGTCACTTTGATCGTTAGTGAAAGTCACTCTGTTCCTACACGCTCCCCACACCCTCACCCCCCTTCCTAGAACCAAATGGGTTCTGAGATTAAGGTGGAAGTGACAAACCTGGAGGTGACCAGGCTTTACTTTATCATCTCTTTCTTCTTCTTCCACGTGTGTTCCTGCTCTTACTCTTCCCGGTTCTTCTGCAGGGAGCAGTCCAGCAACTCTGTCAAGCAAAATCACACACCCTAATGTTGACTTTCACAGACTCCTCCCGTGGAAGCAATTTTCAAAAGGTCTTCCTTCCTACCCACCGCCCCAAAAAATCAATCTTCATCTCAGAAGCCCTGAAAGGCACATATTACCTCAACATTTAATATTTAATACAACCTTTAGATCTAGTTCTGATAACGGCCAGTTGCCCCCAATTCACTCTTTGCAAGACAATTCTACCTGAATCACAAGGTTAATAATCTGACTGCAAACTCGGCATCCTTAAGCTATCTATGGTCACCCCGGCAACTCACTATAAAGTTCTTCTTTTTAGAAGATTTCAGAAAAGTAATTTCAGTCATCAAGATTACATATTGCACAGAAAAGATTATTATTCTTACCGTTCTCTGGATGTAACTCTACGTCTCTTTTCCTCCTATGTGGAGAGAAGGGAAAAAGAGAAAAACAATATTTCAAAAGAAGATCAAAACCAAAAGCATGAGTCAAAGTATTAAATAAATACATTTGATGTGGTTAAAAACAGGGGTTGAGGGGTAATCTGGGTTTGGGGGAGATCTGGGCAACCTTCAGCCTGGTGTTGATGTCCCACCACCCTCAAAACAAAGAGAGGCCCAGGAGCTGGCCCGGCACACATCTGGGCACTAGAGGTCATCTAGTGACGCTACGTAAAGTCAAAGATCCGCCTCATGTCAGGAATTTGTTAATACTAGAAAAAAACCAAAGTAGTAATTTGGGATTCACATCAGGAAGTGATGATGACAACCTAAACTGGACACCAGCCCTTCTCTGATGAATACCTTAGTACACTACTTCCCTAAGTTCACAACGCTTGCCATCTCCAGGATATCTGTATTTATGTATTTAAGAGGGATAAAAATATTGTGGTGAAAAAAAAAATATATTGTGGTGATGAAACCGATCTATGTCTTGTTTGAGGTGGAGGTTACAAGAATGCATGCATGCGTACATGTGACCATACGTGCACAGTGAATAAAGTCTGTAGATTACGCCGATGTCCATGTTCTGGTTTTGCTATTACAGTTACGTGAGATGTTACCATTGGAGAAGGTTGGGTAAACTACACAGAACCCCTGTACTATATTATACGGAATTAATCTGTATGTGTATATATAAAATTCTGCCTCCAGACTGCCTTTAGACTCGAGCTACAACATCAACTCTTCCCTGGGTCTGCAGCCTGTTGGCCTGTCCTGCACATTTCAGACTTGCCAGCCTGAAATCGTGTGACTCAGTTGCTTAAATTAATCTCATACATACAGACATCACTGGGTCTGTTTCTCTGGAGAACCCTAAGATAGATTTTATACTACAGTTATACATACATACATATCATCTGAAACAATACAGAAGAAACGGATGAATGCTCGCCTCTCAAAGGAAGGACAGGATGGAGAGGGGGGAGTACCACCCCTATGTACCAAACAGCCTTTTGTACTGTTTTACCAAATGCATGTATTTAATACCTGTTTTAAAAAACATAGTGAGATCTCAAAACTTTAAATTGACTAAAGTAAGATTCTCTCTGTAGTACTACTTATTTGACCACCACCACCTGATAACACTGGTGTGGTGCACTGAGCCTTACTCTAGCATATCGGGATAAACCCTGTTTCGACAAGTGTTCATCCTCCAAGTCCCCAAGGTCTCACACACACTGCCAGTGAAACTGCTTCCTGCTTGGGAAAGAGTGCCCCAGTTCGTTTCTTTAGAAGCTAAAAGGCTATGTAAGCCCTCCAAAAGGTTAGAGGGCAAAGAACAACTCTAAAACTGGCACACTTGTTAAAAAAAAAAAGACTTGCCAATATTACAAGAGCCAGCTTGCTTTCACCTGTGACACGTTTTCTTAGGAGGCAAGGGATGTGGCCACGTGACTTGGACAAGCTGTTTCCCTCTGTCTCAGTGTCCCACCTGTGAGTGGGTAGTCTGACTAAACAGGAGAATGAGTATGTCTTTTACAACAGGACGTCAAGTCCACCTCAGTGAGATTGGTAGCCTTGAGTCCAGTGCTTCTCGCTCAGTGCAACTGTGCCCCCCAGGGGACATCTGGGAAAGTCTGAAGGTGATTTTGGTTGTCACAACTGGGAGGAGAGAGGGAATGTTACGGGCATCTAGGGAGTAGAGGTCGGGACCTTGCTAAACATTCTATGATGCACAGGACTCACCCCGACAGCAAAGGTTTACCTGGCCCCAAAAGTCAATGCCTTCGTTGAGAAACCCTGCCTTAGAGCAAACCACGGATACTCATCTTTAGCAGGTAACGGGGCATTTACTACCCACCTGTAACCTACAGACTTCCCGACTTACACAGCTAATCCTGTGGCAGGACTGAAATAGATAGTGTGTGACCATCTGGTATTATCTAGGTTTGCCCCTCAAGTCACATGGGACAGTGCTAGAGACTGACATTTTCGATATTGGAGGCCTTTGGCAAGCCGCCAGTTTTCTAACCTAAAAAGTCTAAGCAGCATTATTACAATACACATAACATGACAATTCTGCTTTTCTAGAGAAATTAGATGTGGGAAAGGGGCTTATCTGACATCAGAAGGAAATGCTTTAAACACATCACATCTGCTGGTTTGACTGTCAAATCTTGACAACTGGAGAGGTAGGAAAGTAGACAGGAGGGAACAGACCAAAGTTACGGGCCTTCTGAGCCCTCAGGTCTAACCCTAACACACTTCGTACTGCCCAGGGTCCAGGGATATGTTCTAACATCCTCTCAGTCACTTCTGGGCCATAGATAGACCAAGTATACATTCACAACTACCAGCAAGTGTACCAAAATAAGGCAGAGTTAAGAAACTTAAACATGAGCCCTACCTGGTCTTTTTCTTCTTCATCGACAGAATCATCTGATTTTGCTTTTTCAGCGTCTTCCTCAGGTTTCCGTTTGGCAGGGCTGTCACACACAGTAAAGCCAACTGTTAGCTCAGCCAGACCCTAGTCCTCCAGTGGGCACGAAACAACTTATATTCCTCCCTACCAAGAGTACCCTCTGTTTGGAAAGATTCAGGGCATGGACACCCTCTTCCCTCCAAGGAGAAGCCCTTTCTGCCAGGACATTAAAAGAAGCTTCGAGCTTAATGTTTCTTTGGATGACAGGTTTAGAATACCACCATTTTGCAAACCTTAAGAAGTAACGGATCTAGACTTTGATCAACGGCTGCTAGAATCACCGAACAGACATTACATGCCTCTGATGGACAGCCCCATGCCGTCAATGAAGTCTCACAAAATAAGGCTGGAATCTGATCAAGACTCTAGACCTAACTACCAGTGTACAGAGAACTGGAGACAAGGGAACACATTAACCACCAAAACGATGCAGTCAGCCAGACCTAGAAGCTAGTAGACAAAAGACCTATTTTCTTTAAATAAATGGCAAGAAACTAAGGAATCTATCACTTGAAAGGCTTAAGGAGCAAATCAACCAAACTCTGTTACACAAGGGGAAGAATGAACACTGCTATGTATTTGTTAGTAAGGAACTGTTACACTTTATAAGGCATGTTTTGTCTTCTTCAAAAGACGGTTTGCTAGATGTTAGCAATTATAGCAAAATATGAATAAAAAACTTGTCAAAGAAAGAGACCTTGTCATCTAGAAATATCACATTTGTGGATAAGATGACATGTCCGATTTGTTTCAAAGTAATCCAACTGGGGGGACATGGGTGTGTATGGAGTTGTAATCCATTTGGAATAATTCACTTGGAGCATATGGGGGTATAGATGAAACAACAGACAGGAGCTGTTAACTGTTGTTGACACTGGGTGATAGGTACACAGGGGTTCATTTTACTACCCTCGGTAATTTTGTGTATGTACATTTGAAGTTTCCTACGTTAAGAGTAAAAATGGATGAGGTCTTCAGAAATGCTGTTCATGGATGTCTAATTACAGAATATCAAAAGGAAAACCTAACAATGTGGAAGTCAGAATTACTAAGTTACATCCTACTAATTCTATACGTGTTTTACCAAAAACAGTTGGCCCCTAAAATGGGGGCTGTCCATTCATTATATACTGACCCCCTTGTGAAATGAGATGTGATGGTGGTCTGCCTGGTAGTTTGCCTTGTAATCCTGGGGCTAGATGAGACTTCAGCTGCTTAAAGAAAAAGAAACAAAAAAGCCACTATGAATAAAGAGTTCACAGCGAAGGTACAGTTCTTCAGCATTACCAAGCTGGTGCAGAGACCAGGTTCTGAGGATTAAGTATCCTTCTCTTCTTATTCTAAGCAACCACCATCTTGATAAAGTCATCAAATTAGCACCTGCCAGTTTGCTGGGCCATTTCAACACAAGCTCTTGTATGAGGGGCCCAACCCTGAGACGGAAAAGGAAACAGAACCTCCGCTTATTTCGTCAAAAGATGAAGTGGCCAAGCACCTGACCTGAGCTCAAGTCCCATGCTCTTATTTTTAAAAATTCCAGAAGAGTTACTCTGACTACAAGCGGGGAAGGAGTCTAAGAATAAATGTTCAGCTTAAGCAGGCATGTAACTTAGACGTAATAAACATCAGTAGCTCCTGTTATCTTATACCTCATAAATTCAACCACATTTGGGGATCTAATGCTCTATAACTTGGTTGAAGACAAAAATTGCAGGTATATATCTAAGCTAGTTAGAAGTATACACAAGAGGGAATTCCATGGTGGTCCAGTGGTTAAGACTCGGCACTCTCACTGCTGAGGGCCCGAGTTCGATCCCCGGTTGGAGAACTAAGATCGTACAAGCCGAGCAACACAGCCACCCCCCACCCCCGTCCCCAAAAAACAAAAAAAACCAAAAAGATACACAAAAAACAAGTACTGCCGGTGGAGGGGTTGTGTGGGGGGGGAACAGACAGACCCTATGGCGCCAAGTCTGTCCTCCCCTTAGGTGGTACCAGACTCCAACGAGGTCAAACGAGTCAAGCACTCTTACATTTTGTTTCTGCATCGGACTTGCTTCTCCTGGGCATGCAAAGTTTGGAAACAGGTTTGGGGGACTTCTTTTTCTCTGCTATTTCCACTCTGTGCTCCTCACCACTTGTCTGGCTCCCGTTTTCTAGACATCCATTCACTTCCCGACTGAAAGCATGAGCTCCGTTCTCCAAGGACAAATCTTTATTTAAAAGGGATTTGACTTTAGCCAGGTAGCCCTCCTACAGCAGGAAAGGATAATTTAAGTAGCAGTGAATGTAAACAAGTGGCAATGAGAGAATAAGGAAACACATGCGCTTCCTGTGTAACTATCAGGTAACAGGGAGAGGTGGGATTATTCTGCCTCCCTGGTCACAGACAAGTTACATGGGAGGAAACATTTTCTAGCCACTGGGATGCTGAGGACTTACCTCTGATAATTCTTCTTTATGTAATTTGGTTTCCAAGTCACATAATTGATTCTTTATTTCTGTCTGCAGAAATTCATGCAAGAGATTCAATTTCTCCTTCACGCATTCCTAAGGGAAGGATATAGGTTTAGAAGTCTCTGCACTCCCAAGCTATGAACTAATGGACCAATACACAAATAGTTACACTGCCTGGTCACCTAACAATGACTGAATGGCAGGCAATGCTGAGTCAGCTAAAAAGAAAACTAAATATTCACAAGACATGTTCGTGATGTTTCCACTAAGATCATATCACACCATCTCCAGAGTGGTGAAAAATGGAAAGATTAGAGGTGAAACAGATACATAATAGTGTACTAGAACAAAACTGATTTTGAAAAACAGTGTGACCGGGACACGTCATAATCCAGACTTGAGGCTACAGAACCCAGACGGGGAAACTCGATGAGCTACCAAAAGCTAACCAATAATATCCTATTAGTACAGCACATTAGACAAAAACATCCAACGTATCCTCAACTTTAGGGAAAAGAGAGCCAATTCCACTTAAATTTGTTTTTATGAACTACACAGTATCTGTCAATTGGTCACATTTGATCATAAATTTTGTTAAGGTAGAGATTACCTTACCTTTTCTGTTAAACTATCTCTTTCCAAATCTTTGAGCCTGGGGGAAGAAAAAGGGAAGAAACAAACACTTGTTAAGCAACATTGTCTACCTGTAAGAATACCACAGTTTAAAGAACTTTGGAAATAAGTTTAACATGAATGTTAGAAAAAAATACAATGGTTTTTCCCTCCCCCAGTGTCTAGAATGCCCTACTGTAATGCCTACACGTTAAGAAGTTATTTTCGGGCTTCCCTGGTGGCGCAGCGGTTGAGAATCTGCCTGCCAATGCAGGGGACACGGCTTCGAGCCCTGGTCTGGGAAGATCCCACATGCCACGGAGCAACTGGGCCCGTGAGCCACAACTACTGAGCCTGCGTGTCTGGAGCCTGTGCTCCACAACAAGAGAGGTCGTGACAGTGAGAGGCCCGCGCACCGCGATGAAAAGTGGTCCCCGCTCGCTGCAACTAGAGAAAGCCCTCGCACAGAAACAAAGACCCAACACAGCCAAAACTAAAATTAATTAATTAATTTTTTAAAAAGTTATTTTCAATATGAATGAGGCCCCCCTTTTGGGGGGTGGTTTTCTGATGGTGGTAAGAGATGATATAGGAGCTCTAGAACAACATTATTTCTTTTTTTTTTTAACATTCTTTTAAAGACACTGGGAAAGGGGAAGCAGGTCACACAGTTGGGGTCCTTCCCAAGTTAACTGACCTACAGGTGGTCTTCCTCCAGTTGGACCTGACAAGATTTCATAGGAGGGCATACAGAGGTTAGAAAGAGTGGACCAGGGTGACAGGATGCTGTGGGGAACAGCCAGCTAACATTCCCAAAGGCCAGGATGGGGTGGTGGCAGCATATTCCTGATGAGGAATATAGGAAAATGGAGGAGTCAAGGCATCTGAGGCAGCAGGGGGTGCCCACACACAAGGAAGACAGATGAAGCTAGAAAAGTTGGCTGGCGCCTCACGCAAGAGCTCATCCTTGTAAATGTTTGTACCTAGTCATTCACAAGTACAGAACTGTCATGAGTTTAGCTGGAAAATCATGGTCTGATTTGATTATTGAAGATTAGTATCTTGCCTCTTTGGGGAGGAAGGGAGCAAAAAGAATAAAGGAACAAAACTAGAAGACACCGAGGAAATGGGGAGGCTGCTGTTCCTAGCCTGGGTGCTGACTGTGGGCAGTTGGGTGAGAACAGGTCTAACCAGCTGGGCAAGCGTCCGTCAGCAGAGGGGCAGCACCCTGGGCGGGAACTGGGCCTCCACCATCTATGGCTCCTCCCCTCCAGCACCCAGGCTAGGTACTCAGTTACCAGCAGCCCAGAGGACAGGAACAGAGCTCTGCCAGGCTGGCCTTCCCAGAGGGCAAGTGTAAGCAGCACAGCCAGGAATTGAGTGACAGGCTTTGCTGGACTAATGACATACAGTGGCTACTCCGAGTGCACGTGGATCCTGCTTCTAGCTTCAACCACCACTGCCATCTGTGGGTGCCTACTCTACGCCAGGCCCTGTTCCAGGCAACAAGCTGAGTGATGGGATGTAGGCACTACCAGGCAGGGACCTCATGACTTGCTGGATGGTCAGGAAAGGCCTTTCTATAGAAAAGACTTAGCAGGGACTTCCCTGGCAGTCCAGTGGTTAAGACTCCGTGCTTCCAAGGCAGGGGGCGCCGGTTCGATCCCTGGTCGGGGAACGAAGATCCCATATGCCACAAGGTACGGCCAAAAAAAAAAAAAAAAAGAAAGACTTAGCAGCCTCCAGATACAGTGGTAATATACTATATTTCACATATGTTGTGTAACTTGGACTCAAGATTCCGAGTCAAGCTTTCCAGAAGCATGTGAAGCCCCTTCCAGGCAAAAGTCATTTTACCCTCAAAGCAACTCAGGTCCTGGGAGAGCCTTGGATGAGGACAACTGCATAACTCGGTACTTACATGCTGCTGCAGGAGCATCACACCTACCTGTCTTCAGTCATTCTCCTCACAAAACCCTGGCAGGACACAGCTCCTACCTCGACCAGGTTACCTCAGGTGTCAAGGATAACACTTAGACTGAAGCCCATCAAAGGGCCCTTTCCACAATGCTGACAACTCCTACATCTGGCCAGGAGACAGATCTGTGGGTCTGAATTCTTTGAAGCTTTCCTGTGAAGTGGGATATTTAGCCTGGCAGGGAGAAACAAATCTTCAGACTATCTGAAGTGTCTTGCCCTGTGAAGATTGGATTTGACCTGCTTGGCCCCAGAGTGGAAGGTTGGAGCCCAGGGCAGGCACCGAGGAGCCAGAGGTGTGGCAGGAAGAAGGCTGGCCAGTGCGCCGCTCCTGACACCCAGGCTTTCACTGGAGCACCCATCCCCTTCCCAGTAAAACTAGTGACACTACCTCACATCTGCTTTACATTCATAGCCAGGAGGATTAGAAGCAGACATGAAGGACCAGGTAGAGGAGTCACAGAGAACAGCAACCACCTTATAAAAGAAAACCGTAGCTCCCTTCCAGTCTAAGATCCCACAATTCATTCCTAGTTGCTTCCCTCAGAGCAGTTCTTTAAAGGAGAAAAAGATATACATAAACCACTGTGTGGACAAATAGAGTTCAAATCTGAGGCTTCTGAAGCAAAAGGGTATAATCAGCATCAGGAAGGAGGGATCCAGAGACATTGAGAGCTCAGCGGGAACCGGGCAGAGGGAGCTGTCCGAAACAGGAGCAGCACAGCAGGGGCGCTGGCTCAGAGTTCACCCAAGGAACCCACACAAGTCGGGCTGACACAGGGGAAGAAAGGCAAGTCCAGAGAGAGGAGGTGGGTGCCAGTCTGAGGGAGGTCAGCAATGTCAGGCTCAAAATCATTGACTTTGCTCCATAGTTAACAAACCATCGGAAGAGTCATGGGGGTGGTAGAACCCAAGGTATCAGGCATCTTTTAGTAGGAAAAAATAAAGTCAATCTGGCAGAAATAAACAATATATCAGACAGGAAGAGATAAGATGTTAAATCACTCTAACATCCTAAACTAGAAATGCTGGTCTGTAATATGGTTTAGCAGCAGGAGCTGAGAACATGCTAGAGAAGTTACAAAGCTCCGTCTACTCTGCCTTTTGTAATGGGCTGCATGGCGGTTGGTATAGGGCTACCAGAGATAATATTTGTGGTACGAAGGAAAACGGACCACCCCCCCGCAAAGATATCCATGCCCTAATTCCCCAGAACCTGTGAATATGTTACCTTACAGGGCAAAAGGGGCTTTGCAGATGTGATTAAGGTTACAGCCCTTGAGATGGGGAGGTTTTCTTGGCTTATCCAGGTAGGCCCAATCGAGTCACTTAAATCCTAGGAGCAGAGAAACTTCCCAGCTACATTTCAAGCGATGTGACTACAGAAGGGTCAAAAAGATGTGATGTGAGAACTGGCTTTGCTGGCTTTAAAGACGGAGGAAGGGGGCCACAAGCCAACAGATGTCATCACCTCTAGTAGCTGGGAATGGCTCTCACCTTACAGCCAGCAAGAGAAGAGGGACCTCAGTCTTATAACCACAAGGGACCGAATTCTGCCAACAACCTGAAAGAGTAAGAAACAGGTCCTCCCCTAGCGCCTCCAGAAAGGAATGTAGCCTGCTGACACTTTAATTTTAATCCAGTGAGACCCACACCACATTTCTGACCTACAGAATCAGAAGATAGCAAATTTGTTTTATTTAAGCTACTAAGACTGAAGTAGTTTGTTACGGCAGCAATTAAAAATTAATACAGTACCAGAAATTCTGAACTTTTCGGTGGGAGAAAGTAAGCAGACCATGAATTTTAGGAGTGACATTTCAGTGAATAGCTATCTAGATGGCTATTCGGCAGCCAGAAATTAGAACGGGCTCTCCAAAGAGGCCTCTCCAGCTGTACCCCCAACTGCTGAAAGCAGAAATCTAAGACTGGAAGAAAATAAGGGTCCAGGAATTGAAAAGGAATATGGCAGAAATCAGGGAAGAGGTCCCCTGGTGGCAAACAGCATCACAAAAGCCAAGGATACAAAGAATTAAGGGTAGAAAACCACCTTAACTGAAGAATAGACTGGACACCCGGCACAAAAGCTAAGCTAAGGTGGCAGGAGAAAGAGCAAGACCAGGGACTTCCCTGGTGGTGCAGTGGTTAAGAATCCACCTGCCAATGCAGGGGACAGGGTTTGAGCCCTGGTCCGGGAAGATCCCACAAGCCGCGGAGCAACTAAGCCCATGCGCCACAACTACTGAGCCTGCGCTCTAGAGCCTGTGAGCCACAACTACTGAAGCCCGCGTGCCACAACTACTGAAGCCCGCGTGCCACAACTACTGAAGCCCGCGTGCCACAACTACTGAAGCCCACGCACCTAGAGCCTGTGCTCCATACCACCGCAATGAGAAGTCTGTGCACTGCCACAAAGAGTAGCCCCCGCTCACCGCAACTAGAAAAAACCCTAACGTAGCAACGAAGACCCAACGCAGCCAAAAATAAATAAAATTAAAAAGAGCAAGTTGAGACGATAATACAAGAAACCAGGCAAACAGGAAGGTTGGAATGATAAGCAGACATACACTGCTATATTAGTATCTGCCTTAGTATCAGGTCTGCGTGTTGGTACTTTAAGTTATGCACCGCCCCCCACCCCAATAACAGGAGTGAAACATACAGCTGCCACGTGATAAGCAGTGAAGGAGGTTTCTGTGCAGGTGCTGTTCTACCACGTTTACACCTATCAGCTCAGCCTTCACAATGCCCCAGTGGAGCAGGCACCTCCATCCCATTTTACAGATAAAGCATCAGGAGGTTAGATGACTCGGTCATACAGCTGGCAAGGGGTGGGGTGGGATCTGAACTCCAGTAGTCTGCACCTCTAGAATCCTAGTGCAGGGGAGAACTAGAAAAGGTAACTCAGTTTTGCCCTCCATACCTACTCAGGAGCCATGGAACTAGTTAAGAACTTCACTCTAATCTAATCAGAGTGGCTAGCAGATAAGAAAGCTGTCATAATTACAAAGGCTAAATGAGTTGTGCAATGAGGTTGTTAGAATCAATATGTAAATCCAGGCCTCGGTGAAGGGGAACGTCTGGCATGTAAGCATTCGAGTCTAGTGGACACCGAGCTGCAAGTACAATGAATGGGGCAAACATGCTCAGACAACAAGTCATCATCAACTCCCAAGCTGCAAAGGCAGCATGCGGGATGCGCTGACAGAATTCAACACCTCATCGCAGGGAAAGGGGAGTGTCTTTCTGAGCAGTCTTACGGATGAAGAGACAATACCCAGCATGGTGAAGGGGTAGGTGGAACCCAGCCTCACACTGGTTGCTCTGCACGGTCCCAGGTCCTGAGAACCTAAAAGGCAACCTGTGTGGTTTGTGAGGAAAAGAGCACAAGATGAGTCAGGCAAGTGGACGGGGATCCCGGACTTGAAGCCAAGTGCATTAGGCAGTGTAAGGGGCAGGAAAACCTCTGTCTCCAACTTGTATCGAAAGAGGATCACAGTTTCCACTTATAGAAAGCAGACCTGAGTGGCAACAGAAAGACGAGTAGGAAGACTATTGCTTTTTCTATACAAAAGATGGTGGCTTGGACAGAGTAAGAAAATGCAAGTGGAAAAATGTGGCTTGTCCTGAAAGGCGTTATTTTTAGAAGACTTAGGACATAAAATACTTCAAAAAAAAGTTAAACTTAAAAATCCAAATGTTAAGAATACTTTCTAGTATCGCCACATAGTTAATGTAACTGTAAGAGTTTTCAAAGAAGCTGCCATATAAACACAAGTTAGCACAAGTGACAGAAATGCCTGAGTGAGGTCTAGGCCTACATTTTGTTCCTAGAGCATTCTACTGAACTTAGCAGTATAATCCATAATATGAGGTCCCTAATTTCCATGAATCAAAAAGTTCTACCTCCGTTTACAAGGAGGTATAAGGGAGTATTGTAAAAGGAGTACTGAATGCCATGCTTATGTGTGTATTTTATAGGCTGAAATTCAAAATTTAAGAAAAGCTGTTGAGAGCGTCACATAAGCTGACAATGTCAATGGTCTGAGGCAGAAACCCAAGACTCTATAGCCACAGTAAGCAATTCTCATTCAAAGTAATATGGAACCTAGGGTGAATGGCGGATTGTAACACTCACCTAAGAACATTCAAATTCAACCAAACAAAACACTTGCTCTGGCCCAATAAAAGCCCTAGCTGAAGGGAAAGGTTTTGGCAAGAAGCAGACTTCCACAGGAATCTTTGCTTCCTTGCTGTTAACTCCTGTGGCAACCACTCTTGAGAACACTTGAGGATTAAATGAGACAATGTAAAGTGTTTTATACAATTAGCAGAATGGAAAAAAAGCAAGCTAGATTAGTCAATAATGCTAACACGGGGCGGGGGGGGGGGCCTTTATGTGCCAGGCATATTCTCATTTAATCCAATAGCAGTTTAAAGCCCATGTTAACTGTCCTAGTCCACAGATGTAACTTGTTTATGAAACTTGCCCAAGGTTAGATGAGCCAGTGGAGGTGGCATTCCCACCATCAAGTTAAGGAAGGCTGGGCCCAAACATCTCTGTCCTGGGTCTAAAGTGAAGCCAGATACTTCCTTAACGCCATTTCCATTTTTAAGTTATGTTTCCATTTTTAAGTTATAGGGATTCTTCAGCAAGGCAGAGCACCCTCTAACTGTGGTTAAGAAGTGGTCTGACGCCTGGGAGGGAGACCCAAATGCCTGCAACACCTACTCTCCACGCCCAAAAGCCCAAATCAGGACTGGACTGGCACAACTTTAGGAAACAAGCACAGGGAAATAGAGAAATGGCAAGATCAGGTTCACAAATCTGGCTGGAAGTGTTCAGGGCTGGTCGAGGCTCCCGTGACTAGTGCTCCAAGTGAGGTGTGCAAGCTTCCAGGAGTGAAACTGATGCCCTTCAGGAACAAGAAGCCTGGGCCCAACGGTCTTGCCGCCGACCCCTGTGCACAGATTAGCTAAGACTGGCTAAGTCCCCGATGTTAGGTGCTGGCCCCTCACTCCCCCTACACACACACACACACACACACACACACACACACGGAGGAAACTGCAGCCAGTTCTCCCTAGCAAGGCTTCCTTGATGCCCACGGCTCACAGGCACCGATTTGCTAGAAGAAACCACTCAGCTTTCACGGCGTCCGAGCCCTAGCCCTCACGGTATGTGAAGAGTTCCTTGCAGAATGCGCCTACCCTAGCCGTATGAGGTGATGGAGGGAGCCCCCAGAGGAAGACGGGGCTCGCAAACCTGAGCCGGCCGCGCCCGTCCCCCGACCGGCGACATCTGTCTCTGGAGGCTGCCATCGGGATGCGTGGCGTGGGGGCACCGAGGGGACCCCCAAAATACCCCTGGGGACCAGGCCGGCCCGACCCCCTCGAGAGGACCGGGCACCGGAAGTGGAGGCCTTAGTGCCCGGGCCGAGGGGTATTCTGAGGCCGCGGGCTGCCCACTTCCTGCGCGACCAGGCTGGCGGCAGGGGCTGGGCCTGAGGCTGCTCCAGGAAGGGGATCCCCAAGGCGAACCCAAGGCTTGCTCTACTTTGAGGTCAGAAGAGACCCCCAAGTTTCCAGTCACCAGGGAGCTGTGAGAGGGCCTCGGCCCATTTTGGCGCCAAACGGCCAGGGGCGCGCGCGACCGGAAGTGCCACCCTGCCCGCGCCAACTGCCGCCGCGCGCCGCGCCATCCCACGCATGCGCGCCCGCCTGTCAGCGGCGGCCACGGGCTACCCGGAGGGGAAACGACCCCCACCCCCACCCCCAACACCGTGCAACCCACCCCAGGTTCGCAGTCCCCCGCAGCACCTACCGCCTGCGGACATCGTCGGGCAGTGAGAAGGCCCGGGAGGCCAGCGCGGGCACCCGGGCTGGGGCGGTACGGGCAGGCATCTTGGAAGGTGCAGCAGAGGCGGCGGCAGCACAGGCAGCCCTGGCTTTTCGCGCGGAAACCGATGGGGAGGGGCGGCGAGCGGAGGCAGCGCGTACCATCCCGGCCTGGGCGTGGGGGAAAGCGGGCCGTACCACACGGAGGGAGGCCGTACCATGTGTGGGTAGACGCAGTGTGGCTGGCCCTGCGTAGGGGCCGCGCATGCGCGGGACGGGAGCGCACCCCCGCGTGGAGCAGTGGGCTTGTCCAAGCTCCTCCGTTTGCTGGGAGCTTTGCCTGAGACCTTCATTCATTCGTTCTTTCCCCGCCTGCTAGGGAAAAAATGAGGAACATCCTCAGGGTGTTCCAGGATGTGGGCACTAGAGTTCAAGTCCTCAGTTCCAATCCCACCTACACCTATTTGCTTACTATGACGATCTTGGGCAGGTCATTTGGACCCAGCTTTAGTTTCCTCATCTGTGAAAAGGGTCTAATAGCACTTACTCCAGAAAATGTTGAGGATGCACAAAATACGCGAGTAGCACCAAAGATCTCACTGGTAGGGAGACCTGGGCCACTTCCACAGTCTGTGTGCTTTAAAAAACACCAGAACTTGAGCAAGGATAATCTCTTCAACACATGGTGCTGAGAAAACCGGCTATCTACATGCAAAAGAATGAAACTGGACCCTTACCTTACACCGTATATACAAGTTAACTCAAAATGGATTAAAGACCTAAACCTAAACCTAAAACTATGGCACTCCTAGAAGAAAATGTGGGGGGGGGGCGGGGGGGAAGCTTCGCGACATTGGACTTGGCAATGATTTCTTGAATATGACACCAAAAGCACAGGTCACAGAAGCTAGAATAGACAAATGGGACTACATTAAAATAATCCTAACCCCAACTCATGCACAGCAAAGGAATCAAAGTGAAAAGGCAACCAATAGAATGGGAGAAAAATGTTTGCAAATCGTATATCTGATAAAGACTTAATATCCAGAATGTATAAGGAATTCCTACAATGCAAAGACAACTCAATTAAAAAACAGGCAGGGGATTTGAATAGACAGTTCCATAAAGTAGGTACAGATGGACAACAAGCATATGAAAAGAAGTTCAACATGACCAATCGGGGAAATGCAAATCAAAACCACAATGAGGGGACTTCCCTGGTAGCACAGTGGTTGAGAATCCGCCTGCCAATGCAGGGGATACGGGTTCGATCCCTGGTCCAGGAAGATCCCACATGCCGTGGAGCAACTAAGCCCGTGCACCACAACTACTGAGGCTGCACTCTAGAGCTTGTGCTCCGCAACAAGAAAAACTACCGCAACGAGAAGCCCGTGCACCACAACGTAGAGTAGCCCCTGCTCGCTGCAACTAGAGAGAGCCCACTTGCAGCAACAAAGACCCAACGCAGCCAATTAATTAATTAAATAAAAAACACACACAATGAGATCACTTCACAGGCATTAGGATGGCCACCATCAGAACAAAAAGTATTGGGGAGAACACGGAGATTAGGACCCATGTACACTGTTGGTAGGGATTTAGAATAGTGCAGCTGCTATAGAAAAGTGTGGGGACTTCCCTGGCTGTCCAGTGGCTAAGACTCCATGCTTCCACTTCAGGTGGCACGAGTGTGATCCCTGGTCAGGGAGCTAAGACCCCGCATGCCACTCAGCACGGCCAAAAGTTAAAAAAAAGAAAGAAAAAAGCGTGGAGGTTCCTCAAAAAATTAAAAATAGAATTATCATATGATACAGCAATCCCACTTCTGGATATATATTCAAAAGAATAGAAAACAGGATCTCAAAGAGATACTTGCACACCCACCTTCATAGCAGCACTATTCACAATAGCCAAGAGGTGGAAGCAACCCAAATGTCTTTGGATAGATGAATGGATAAAGAAAATGTGGCATATACATATAGTGGATTATTCAGCAAATCCTGCCGTTTTGCAACAACCTGGATTAACCTCGAGGTCATTATGCTAAGTGCAATAAGCCAGTCACCAAAAGACACACTGCATGATTCCACTTATTTGAGGTATCTAATTTAGTCGCCTTGTAGAAAGGGAAAGAACAATGGTAGTTACCAGGGGCTGGGGGGGTGGGGGGGGAGGGGATTTATTCAATGGGAATGGAGTTTCAGTTTTACAAGATGAAAGTTTCAGAGATCTGCTGCAAAATAATGTGCATGTAGTTAACACTACTGTACTATACACTTAAAGGTTAAGATGTAAATGCTATGTGTTTTTTACCACAATAAAGAAGAAATAAACCATTCATAGGATAGGGTTGAGTTGAAAAAAAAAAGTACTTATCTGCCACAACAACAAAAAAAGCATCAGAATGGAGTTAGAAGTTATGGCATATATTTACATTTTTGTATTAAGATTTACAAGTGAACATGTTGGTAAACACACACAAACTAGGTTCCTCCGACAGCTGGTGGAGAGCTTCTAGAAGTGGACCTCAGACCCTCTGGTTGCCATGCATTACCCACACAGGGCAGGATCCAGGAGGGCTGAAATATTAGGAATAGAACTAATAGCTATTAATTTCATATTTAATCAGCACTTCTGTTCTTACTGTACCAGAATCTTTAGGAGTTATTTAATTTAATCCTTAGCCGCCATAAAGGGAGATATCAGGACCCCCATTTCCCATGGTCTAGGATATTTGTCACAAAGGAAGCTGCTTATACCCAAGATCACAGGCTCAGTAAGCAGCAGGGACAATGAATCCAGGTGTCTTTAGTTCCAAAGCCTGAATGTAAAACAGTGACCCAGCTGTCAAGCCCTGTAGACCTGTCAGAAGCCAGCATGTGGGTTCCTAACTCACCTTAGGAAAGGGGGCGCTCACAGGACAGGGAAGGAAGAGGAGATAGATGAGCTGACCTGCCCTCTTCAGGGGCCTCAGCTCACAGGAGAGCAGCTGCACTTATTGGAGCCTCCCTCTCAGGTAGGTTCTCTTTTTAATCCCTTTGCCAAGGGATGATTTGACCCATTTTACAGATGGGGCAAGGGCTCAGGGACAAAGATTTGCCTAAGGGCCCCCAGCAAGTTGGTGCCAAAGCTGGGCTTCCAACCCAGCTGCTCTGCTCTCAAGTTGCTCAGAGACAAAAAGCCAGGCACCACCTCTAATTCCTCTTCTTCCCTCACATGCAGGAGGTGAGCAATCTTTGTTTGTTCTTCCTCTGATGAAATACACCCAGGTCTTTCTGCTTTTTGACTGGGCTGCCGCTCCAACCCAGACTGCCATCATCTCTCACCGGGGCTATTGTAACAGCCTCTTTCTTCCCCAGTCTCCCAGACCACTGCATCCAGAGGGCATTAAAAAAAAAAAATGTGGGACTTCCCTGGTGGCACAGTGGTTAAGAATCTGCCTGCCAATGCAGGGGACATTGGTTCAAGTCCTGGTCCAGGAAGATCCCACGTGCCGTGGAGCAACCAAGCCCGTGCGCCACAACTACTGAAACCCGCGTGCCTAGAGCCCGTGCTCTGCAACAAGAGAAGCCACCACAATGAAAAGCCTGCGCACTGCAACGAAGAGTAGCCCCCTCTCGCTGCAACTAGAGAAAGCCCGCGCGCAGCAACGAAAACCCAATGCAGCCAAGAATAAATTTTAATTAATTAAAAAAAATGTTAATGCCCTTTTCTTTCCCACTAGAACTTTCCAGAACTTCTCATTGCCCTTGAAATAAAATGTAAGCATTTAACTCCATTTACAGGGTCCTGCCTGGATGCAGCTCATTTCCCCCTCATTGAGCTCCAGCTTCGTTGACCCACTTTCAGTCTTTCAAGCTCTTAAGTGCCGCAGGGCTTTGCCTTTGCTGTCAATTCTGCCCAGGCCACTTTTCTGGGAGATTCACAGCTCAAAGATTGCTACTACCCAGAGGCTTCCCCCTGCCCACCTGGAAGCAACCCCTCACCCCCAGTCTCTCTCTCCTATTATCCTGTTGCTTCATAGCATTTACCACTGTCACAGACTCATTTCCGTCTGTTGTAGCCTTTCTGTTCCACTAGAGCAGAGCAGAGGTCAGCAGTTTTTCTATACAGGATCAGATAGTAAATATTTTAGGTTTTGTGGGCCACATGTTCGGTTTTAACTACTCAGTGCTGCCCTTGTAGCATAAAAACAGTCATGGACAATACACAAATGAATAGGTATGGCTGTATTCCAATAAGACTTTATTTATAAAAACTTGACAGGCCAAGGAATTCCCTGGTTGTCCAGTGATTAGGACTTGGTGCTTTCACTACCGTGGGCCCAGGTTCAATCCCTGGTGGGGGAACTAAGATCCTGCAAACGGTGTGGCACAGACAAAAAAAAAAACAAACTTGGGTGGCTAGATTTAGACCATGGGCCTTAGTGTGCCGACCCCTGCAAAGACTGAGCTCCAGAGGGCAAGGACTTGGTGATCTGCCTCGTTCACAGCTGACCTCCAAGGGCTCACTCAGTAGGAATCCAAATATCGGTTAAATAAATATATAGGACATGGGAGATCGCACCTGGGAGGTGCCTGATGCAAATGTTGGTAGGTATAGAGCTGTTTTCTGCCCCACAACACAGTGATTTCCAGTTCACAAACAGGGAGACTGAGGCCCGAATCAGATCACTTGCAAACCCAGTTTCTGTCTTTTTTTTTTTTTGCGGTACGCGGGCCTCTCACTGTTGTGGCCTCTCCCATTGCGGAGCACAGGCTCCGGACGCGCAGGCTCAGCGGCCATGGCTCACGGGCCCAGCTGCTCCGCGGCATGTGGGATCTTCCCGGACCGGGGCACGAACCCGTGTCGCCTGCAGGACTCTCAACCACTGTGCCACCAGGGAAGCCCGAGGTTCTGTCTTTAATCCCTGAATCACCTGCCTCACTCGACTCACCTGACCAGTAATATATCAGTCAAGGTCATGGGGAAGGGATATTGATAGCTTCCAGGAGGCTCCAGAGTGACTGGCTGGACCACCAGAGACTCCTTCCCCACCTAGAAATGGGCTCATCCCTTGAGAGAAGCAACCGGAACTTCCAGAAAGTTAGATTCAGCTCCTGTGGGCATTCACTCTGACCCCACCTCTCGGTAGCGTTCACAAACCCCTCAGAAGATCTGCCCCAGCTCCCTGCTTCCCAGGCCACGTTCCTGCCTCTAGCTAGAGGGCCATACTCAAGAGGCCAGGAGAGACCAGGGGTCAGCACAACCAAGGTCCAGGCAGCCCAGAGCACAGGGCTGGTGGAGGGATGGTCACGTGTCCGGAGCCACAGTCAGGCAGAAGGCCGAAGCTGAGTCACGCCACATGCTGGGGAATTAGTCTGAGCTCTCACTTGGTGCCAGCCCAGCAGAGGCCCCGGGCGGTGACAGCGGCACTCGAGGGTTCAACAGGAACACGTCGCCACTCTCACTCCAGGCAGGCGGCCAGGCAGGAAGACCGCAAGGGCAGCCCTCGCACGCTCTCTCTCCAGGCTCAAGTGACCAGAAATCGGATCTGGGGAAACCAACTCTGGGGTATGCTGGGCAAACCAGCCTGCTCCTTTGCAGGGCCCTTGAGCGGGCGAAGGGCTTTCTGTTTGGGACCAAAGGAGGCTTACTGCCAAGCCTGGAGGGGTTTTCCTTCAAACAGCCCTTGAGTCCATTAGCTGATCTGCCCCTCCAGGGCTACCACCCCAGCTCAGGTCATCCTCCCCTCTGTCCCGGATGCCTGCTCGGCCTCCTTCCTGGGCTGCCACTAAGCCCTCTCACCACCTATTCTCTGCAAGGAACTGGGAAGGATCTTCTTAGAATCTAGATCTGATCGTATCACCTCCTCCCTGCCCCACTGAAGGTACCTGAATGGCTTCTCAGTGCTCTTAAGGTAAAGCCCTACAGCCCTACCCCTACAGCCAACCCCTAGCTCTGCCCACATCAGCTTTTGCCACTCATCCCTTGACTCACCCCAGCTGAGCTACATCCTGGACACTCCCTACCCCTTCCTGCCTCAGGGCTGTGGAAGCCAGCCTACTAGAGGGCCTCCAACATTCCTTGCCTCAGTATTCATGCCTTTGTGGAGTCCTCTCCAACAGTGAATCAGGGCCACTCCCTGGAAGTGAAGGTGCAGGACTTCTGAGGCTAGGCCATAAAAGCCATCACAGCACCACCTTGTTCTCATGGGGGAAGCCAGCCACCATGTTGTGAGGATGCTCAAGGAGCCCCACGGGGATGCCCATGGGAAGAGGAACCATTTTGTCAGCCATGTGAGTGAGCTGCTTTGGAAGTTGTTCCTCCAGCTCCAGTCAAGTCTTCAGACGACTGTAGCCCCAGCCTATATCTGACTGTAACCTCATGAGACCCCTCCAGCTGGAACTGCTCACTTTGCTGCTCCCCATTTCCCAACCTATAGAAACCGCTGAATGATAATGTGGGGTTGGCCAAAAAGTTCATTTGGGTTTTTCCATAGCATCTTGCAGAATACATGGGTGGTAGTGTTCTAAGCCACTAGACTGTGGGGCTTTTTGTTATTCGGCCATAAATAATTATTGCAAGGTTTTAGCACTTGCTGTTCCTTTAAACTGGAAAGCCCTGTTGCTCCATATGCCTACTTCTCCTACTTGGAGAATCGCTAGTCGTTCTTCCTATTTTAGCTCACCCATCACCTCCTTCAAGGAGCCTTTTCTGACCTCCCCCAACACTATCAGGGTGTCTCGATAGGCTCTTAAAACCACAGATCTTTCTTTTAGAGCCTTTGCCTCAGCTGGTGATCGCACATTTTGGGGTGATAACTTTATGCCAGCACCTAGCAAAGTACCTACGATGTAGTTGGCACACAGCAAAGGCTCAGGTAGCCCTGCATGAGTGAGCGTGTGATGCCTCTTCCCCCACATTAACTGCTCAGTCTGCAAACATCCATCAAAACAACAAATGCACACCCTTTTATTCAGCTATTCTACTTCTGGGAATTGCTCCTAAGATGTACTCACAAACACGTGCAGTGGTTAGGACTGCACATGGTGGCCCAGTGGTTAGGACTCGGCCCTTTCACTGCCAGGGCCTGGGGTTTAATCCCTGGTCGGGGGACTAAGATCCCACAAGCTGGGCCGTGTGGCCAAAAAAAAAAAAAAGAGAGAGAGAGAAAAGTGGACACAGCCATTCATTGAGCCTTGTCTGTAGCAAAATACTGGGAAGAACCTAGTTCCCCATCAGTGGGGATTAGATAAAGGAATTGTTTACCATTCATACGGTGACAGACTCCACAACAACAAAAAATAAAAGAATATTTTTCTATATAATATCCTAGAGGTTGTTTCCTATCTGTAAGTGGGTGTAAAAAAAGACATAGGACGGAATGCACAGTGTGCTACTGTTTATGTAAAAAAGGGGGGGATGGAAGGAATTATGTATACTTACTTATTTACACATAAAATCTTGGGAAAGAGACAAGAAATGGATAAATTCCTGGAGATAAGGAATGTTAATTAGCAGGGTTAAATCTATTGGCAAAGGAATTTTTCTGAATCTTTTTGCCCTTTTGGAATGCTGGACCATGTGGCTATATTATTTATGTGAAACAAAAACAAGCGGCAAGGGCTTCACCGGTGGCGCAGTGGTTGAGAGTCCGCCTTCCGATGCAGGGGACACGGGTTTGTGCCCCGGTCCGGGAAGATCCCACATGCCGCGGAGCGGCTGGGCCCGTGAGCCATGGCCACTGAGCCTGTGCGTCCGGAGCCTGTGCTCCGCAACGGGAGAGGCCACAACAGCGAGAGGCCTGTGTACCACCAAAAAAAAAAAAAAAAACAACAACTGGCAAAGCATTGGTGAATGGATGGTCTTTTTGGTAAATGGTGCTGGCCCCACTGGATGGCCCTATGGAAGGAAGTGAACTCTGATCCCTACCTCACACCACATACAAAACTCAATTCCAGATCTTGCAGATCTAAATGTGAAAGCAAAGTCAAGAAAGCTTTTCAAATAAGACATAGAGCTTCTTCGTGACTTTGGAGTAGGTGAGTGTTTCTTCAACAGGACACAAAGCACTTTAATCATAAAGGAAAATATGCCAGGCTGTATTAAAATGAATTTGTTCATCAAAAGATACCACTAAAAGACAAGCCACAGACATATGTCTGCCAACCAAGGACTTGTATCTACAATACACAGAGTTCAATAAGAAAAAAACAGGCAATCTCTTTTACATTAAGTAGACAAAAGAGTTGAACAGGCACTTCATAAAAGAGGATATCTAAATGGCCAAGACTCAAATGGGAAGCTACTCAGTTTCATCAGTCATCAGGGAAACGCAAAATGAAACCTCAATGTGATTAACAGCTCCCACATACACCCATCCATGCCAGGATGACTAAAATGAAAAAACAAATGCTCACAAGTTTTAGTAAGACCAGAACTCTCCTGTGTTGCTGGAAGAGCCCCAAATGGTACAGCCATTTTGGAAAATGATTTGGCAATATCTACTAAGGCTAAATGTACTCCTGCCCTCTGACCCAGTAATTCCACCCCTGGAATGAGTGCTTTGGTCCAGGGTACTTCTCCTCAGTTCTGTCACCCACTTCAAGCTTGGGCCTCATTCCTTTCTTCCTTCTAAGACACATAGGTCCCACCTTGCCTCCCTCAGCCCACCCCAGCCATCTTCAACTGGCCTGGGTCCCATGGCCACCGCCCATTTGCAGCCACCAGTCCCTAGAGAAAAACAGTGGTCAGCCCTCCAGGCATCACTCACCTCCTGGCACACGAAGTCAAAACACACCGTGTCCACTCCTGAGCTGCAAAGAAAATCGTCCTCACCACGCGGAGCAGGGGTGAGAATGGGGCCCGCTCTAGCCACTGAATCGAAGAACTTCACATGAAACCCCTCCTTCCCAGAAATGACCGCTAGTTAGCCAAAACTGCCTCTCCAAAGCAATCACCAAGTTATTACAACTACCTGACAAAGAGAGACTCCAGTCAGGGCATCTCCACTCTCCCAGGTGAACCAGCTGACCAGCCGGAAGGACCCGGAAGGGCAGGCACCACTGCCTGGACACCACTTTAGGATACTTGGAGCCAATGAGCCTTTGTCATGGGAGACTGTCTTGTGCATTGCAGGGTGATTAGTGACATCCCTGACCTCTACCCACTAGACGCCAGTAGCGCCCCTACCCCCAGGCGGGACAATCAAAAATGTCTCCAGACATCGCCAAAGATCCCGTGGGTGCGTGGAATCACCCTGGATGAGAAGGACTGATTTAGACCCATGGAAGTGACAAAGCAGTGGCCTCATTCCAGCCATATTTCCTCTGGGCAATATCTTACAGCCTAAAACCAGCCCCAAATCAGCATTTTGAAAACTGTAAGTCAAGGATGGTTCACATCAGGAGGGGTACAGTATAAAATGCAGAGTCCTGGGCCCTGGAGTCAGATTCTCCAGGCCCTGGTAGGGCCCAGGTAGCTGTATTTTTTTTCACACCCTCCCCACTTAGGAAGTTTAAGAAGCATTTCCCCCCAGCTTTAGTAAGGTATAATTGACAAATAAAAATTGCATATGTTTAAGGTGTACAATGCAATGATTTGACTTATGTATACATTGTGAAATGATTGCTACAATCAAGCTAATTAACACATCTATCACCTCAGTTAGTTACCATTTCTTGTGTGTAGTGAGAACATTACTGTCTTAGCAAATTTCAAAAATACAATACAATTTTATTAACTATAATCACTATGCTGTACTTTAGATTCTCAAAACTTATACATCTTATAATTGAAAGCTTGAATCTTTTGAGCAACATATCCTCCTTTCCCTCATCCCCCAGCCCCAGGGAACCACCATCCTACTCTGTGCTTCTGTGAGTTTGATTTTTTTAGATTTTACATGTAAATGAAATCATACAGTATTTGTCTTTCTGTTTCTGGCTTACTTCAATTAGCATGATGTCCTCCAGGCTCATCCATATTGTTGCAAGTGGCAGGATTTCCTTTTTTATGGCCGAATAATATTCCCTGTGTGTGTATGTTTATGTGCGTATGATGTTTTCTTTATTCATTCATCCATTGACAAACACTTAGGTTGTTTCCATATCTTGCCTACTGTGAGTAATGATGCAATAAACATGAGAGTGCAGATATTCTTTAGGATACTGATTTCATTTCCTTTGGATATACACCCAGAAGTGGGATTGATGGATCATATGATAGTTTTATTTTTACTCCTTTGAGGAACTTCCATACTGTTTTCCATAATGGAAACTTCCTAACATTGTATTATATATTTACTTTTATGGCCTGTCTCCCCCACTAGAATGTAAGATCTCTGAGGGTAGGAATAAAATAGAGTGTTCAATAAGTATTTTGAGAGGTTGGAATTACTTTTTAATAAGCTTATTGAAGTAAAATGTATATACCACAAAATTTTGACCCATTTTAAAATGTAGAGGGCTTCCCTGGTGGCGCAGTGGTTGAGAGTCCGCCTGCCGATGCAGGGGACACAGGTTCGTGCCCCGGTCCGGGAAGATCCCACATGCCACGGAGCGGCTGGGCCCGTGAGCCATGGCCGCTGAGCCTGCGCGTCCGGAGCCTGTGCTCCGCAACAGGAGAGGCCACAACAGTGAGAGGCCCGCGTACTGCAAAAGAAAAAAAAAAGTAGAAATCAATGTTTTCTTAGTAAATTTGCCAAGTTGTGCAATTATCATCACAATCCAGTTATAGAATATTTCTGTCACTCCAATAAGAATCCTCATGCCTGTTTCCAGTTAATCCCCATTCCTACCTTCAACCCCAGGCAACCACCAATCTACTTTCTGTCTCTATAGACTTGCTTCTTATGGATATTTCATATAATGGACCATACAATTTATGATATTTTGTGTCTGACTTCTTTCACTTAGCGTAATTATTTTGAGTTTCATGGTAAGTTTATGTTTGGCTTTCTAAGAGACTACCAAACTGTTTTCCAAAGTGGCAGTACCATTTTGCATTTGAGGTTGGGATTATGAACATACCATTTTACAGATGATGAAACCAGATTAGACTTGTCAGATGATTTGCCAAAAGTCTACTTGGGTTGTCAAGTGTTGGATTTGAGATTCAAATCTGTTTTTTGTTTTGGGTTTTTTTTTTAATATAAATTTATTTACTTATTTTTTTTAATTTTCGGCTGCATTGGGTCTTTGTTGCTGCACGCAGGCTTCCTCTAGCTGCAGCAAGCGGGGGCTACTCTTCGTTGCGGTGTGCAGGCTTCTCATTGCAATGGCTTCTCTTGTTGCGGAGCATGAGCTCTAGGTGTGCGGGCTTCAGTAGTTGTGGCTCGTGGGCTTAGTTGCTCCGCGGCATCTGGGATCTTCCCAGACCACAGCTCGAACCCATGTCCCCTGCATTGGCAGGCAGATTCTTAACCACTGTGCCACCAGGGAAGCCCTTTCGGTTTTTGTTTTAACTTTAGAGTATGCACTCTTGAAACTAACCCCACAAATGCCGCCGACAATGAGTCACACCTACCCAAATACACTTCCCTTTCGTGACAGATTTAACTATTCTCAGACAAGACATTTAGGGAAAGGTGGTGGATGTCGGATGTCTGACTTTGGGGAAGTACATTTGTTTTGTAGACAAATGAGAAAGATGGCCAGAATGTGAGGATGGGGAGATGGATTAGAATCCCTTTGAAGATGACTAATGAAATGATAGGTCCAAGCGACAGTCCACGGGTGATCAAACCATTAGGGGACAGTCGGATGGGGAATTTACAAACACAGGATCAGGCTGATGGCACGTGAACCCCTTGATCAGTCTTAGTCCTCAGTAAAAGAGAGAGACAGCCAGACATCATATCCTCCTGGTGAGTTTCCAGCACCACCTAGAAAGAATTGAATATCTTTCAATTCTTGAATTTGGGGACAAAGGAACCTGTTAAATGACATAAGGGGATGCGATCAGCCAGTACCAAATTATGCGAAACCGCAGTGTGTCCGTGCAGGTTCATCAGCAGTAACAAATGTGGGCTGCCCTGGTGGCGCAGGGGTTAAGAATCCACCTGCCAATGCAGGGGACACAGGTTCGAGCCCTGGTCCGGGAAGATCCCACCTGCTGAGGAGCAGCTAAGCCCATGAGCCACAACTATTGAGCCTGTGGTCTAGAGCCCGCGAGCCACAACTACTGAAGCCCGTGTGCCGCAATTACTGAAGCCCGTGTGCCTAGAGCCTGTGCTCCGCAACAAGAGAAGCCACCGCAATGAGAAGCCCGCGCACCGCAACGAAGAGGAGCCCCCGCTCACCACAACTAGAGTAAAGCCTGCGCACAGCAACGAAGACCCAATGCAGCCAAAAATTAATTAATTAATTAATTAAAAAAAATAAAGTGGAGAAACTTGGCAGGTACTTCCAAGGGATCAGTTAGCATTGCTAGTGATGGAACTAATTGAGAAAGACGCATCACTTCCTTGGTATTTCTGCCAAAATTGCATAACCTGAATTTAATCATGAGGAAACATCAGACAAACCCATGTTGAAGGACATTCTACCAAATTACTGACCTATATTTTTCCAAAATGTCAAGGTCATGAAAGACAAAGAAAGGTTCAGAAACTGCTCTGATTGAAGGAAACTAAAAAGACAACTGAATGCAAAAAGTGAGCTGGGAGTTTCTTCTGCTATAAAGGTCGGTAATGGGACAATTGGTGAAATCTGATTAAGGTTTGTAGATTTGCTGATTATGATAATTTTACTGAGGTTATATAAGAGAATGTCTTGTCCTTAGGAAACACAGTGAAGTATTTAGGTAGATGTATGTGTGAATAGATAGATACATAAACAGACAGAAAGGCAGGAGCCTGGACTGCGGGTAAGTGGGCATCGTCCTTCTTACCCAGGATCAATTTTCTCTGAAACGCTTATATATGAGAGAGAAATTAATTTCTCTTATTTAAGGTACGAATATTTCGTGTTTTCTGTCATTAACAGCAGAATATCATTGATATCATTATTAAAAGAAATAGTCCAAAAATCATAAGGTGATGTACGGAAGCTACAATGTCATTCACAATGATAGTAGTGGAAGACGGGAATTTTTGTTGAAATGGCAACATCACGCCAAGTGAGTTCAGCTGCTCAGATGCTGCAGAAACTACAGATATGGAATCTAGAATTGTGCAGTCAGCACTGTAGCCAATGGCCACATGTGGCCAGTTACACTGAAATTAATTAAAGTTAAAATTCAGCTTCACACTGGCCACATTTCACGTGCTAAATGGCCACAGAAAGTTCTACTAGACAGCACTGCTCTAGATTAAGGAGTCTAGAATGGTTCTCAGAATATGGTCCCAAGATGATGCTTTTTCTTTTTTTAAAAAAAATATTTATTTATTATTCATTTTTGCTGTGCCGGGTCTTAGTTGCAGCACATGGGATCTTCACTGTGGCACGCAGGATCTTTTGGTTGCGGCATGCATGTGGGATCCAGTTCCCCAAGCAGGGATCGAACTTGGGCTCCCTGCATTGGGAGCTCGGAGTCTTACCCACTGGACCACCAGGGAAGTCCCAAGATGATGCTTTTTCTAATCACTGGCAGGGCTTGATGAAAAACATGCATCGCTAGGGTCACTCCAGACCTATTTAATCAGAATCTCTGACTGGGGAGCGTAAGAATCTGCATGTTAACAGGTTCTTCCAGGCGATTCTGATGCTCCCTAATAGCCAACAGCCTCTGTAGGGAAAAAGGAGGTGAAAGTCATCTTGCATCCCTACAGGTTGGTCCATTCCATTCTAGGCTCTGAGATTTGAGAGATATTAGCAAATCAGTTCTTCAGACGGCCATACTGAGGAGAATGAGATGTGATTTGGTCTTCAATCAAGGACTGCCTGAAAAAAAGAAAAAGGAAAAAAAAAAAAAGGGAATTCCCTGGCGGTCCAGTGGCTAGGACTCCATGCTACCACTGCAGGGGGCCCAGGTTCGATCCCTGGTTGGGGAACTAAGATCCACAAGCTGAGTGGTGCAGCCCAATAAAAGGACTGCCTGGGTTCAAATCCAGACCCCTCCACTCACATGCTCCATGACCTTGGGCACATTACTTGACCTCTCTGTGCCTCAGTTTCTTTCTCGGTCAGAGTGCCTATAATAATGCCTTCCCTTCAGAATACAGTACCCCAAAACTGTTGCTTCTCCTATTTTATTTTCTTCACAGCACTTAACATTCACCCATTTGCTTTGGCTTTCATTCATTCAACATTTATTGAGCACCTACTGTGAGCTGGCTACTGCTCTGAGCACTGAGGCCATTCAGAGAGCAAGACAGACAAAAACTCCTGCTGTCTGGCATTTAGAATGGGACTGGCATTCTTAAGGGGAAATAGAAAATAAACAAGACAGGTACTTCCCTGGCGGTCCAGTGGTTAAGACTCTGCGCTTCCAATGCGGGGGGCATGGGTTTGATCCCTGGTTGGGGAACTAAGGTCCCACATGCCGCGCAGCATGGCCAAAAATATAATAATAATAAAATGAACAAGATAAAGAAGCGAAATGTGTTGCGTATGAGCGAGTAGCAAGGGAGGTAGATAGGATTAAAAAAATTGTGTTCATGGCCAGAGGCCTCACCCAGCGTGTGATATTTGAATACAGACTTGAAGGAGGAGAGAAGAGTCACAAAGATGTCTGCAGGAAGATCATTCCCAACAGAAGGAACAGCAGGTGCTAAGGTCCTTTGGTGGGAACGTGCCAAGTACTAAGAAAGATGCTAGAGATGGTGGTGAACAGGATGCAGTCCTATCTGCAAGGTGTTCATATTTTAATTAGGAAAATAATTAAATAAAAAAGGGACTTCCCTGGGGGTCCAGTGGTTAAGACTCTGTGCTTTCAATGCAGGGGACGCAGGTTCGATCCCTGGTCGGGGAACTAAGATCCCACATGTCGTGTGGTGCAGCCAAAAAAAAAAAGTAAATATTTTAATTAGGGAGAAGTAGACCGATGTGTATTACACCGCCAGGTGGTAAGAAGGTGAGGGGCTAGAGAGAGGGAAGAAGGTGGTCAGGGCAGGCTTCTCTGAGGAGACGGCATCTGAGCGGATGCCTGAAGGAGCAGGTGAAGGAAGCATGTGGGTGTTTGCGGGAAATTGATTGACCCTGGCTTGGCCTGTGCTTCTTCCTCCTCCCAATCCCAGCGAGGGCTCAGGTTTCCAGAGGTTGTCTTTGAATTGCTGGAGGAAGGGGAATTCCGATGGGGGGTGTGGGTCTCAACTTCTGGCCACCGTCTGCCCCACTCCTCGCTTCAGCTGGCTGCCCCAGCTTTGAGCTGGTGTTGCTGGGCGGAGCTTCAGCCTGAGGGCCTGGGTTCCCCATCAAAGCTCCAGATCTATCCTCAAAGGAGCCGCTGGGCCCTGTGCCTGTGGGCAAAGGAGGGAGGGTCACTCTGGAGCCGAGCTAGGGACCCACCTTTCAGCTGCACCCCAGCTGGGCATATCCTGGATCCTGCTGTTGCTGGTGGAGGCTGGCAGCCCACACTCCTCACTCCTTCCATGGCAAAGAGGGGTTTGAGGATCTTTTCTCTGACCCAGTGGTGGAGCTGGCAGGATCTAGAGTCAGCCCGCCTGAGTTCAAATCCAGACAGGCACTGGCCCAACCGGCTGTGTGACCCTGAGCAGCTCACTTAACTTCTCTGAACCCACATCTCCATAAAAGCAGTTTATAGTAACTCCAGCCTCCTGAGGATTCTGTCTTCCTGCCTGAAAAGTGCTTGAGGAGGGTGGGCCATTCCTTTCAGGAACACTGTGCTTTAGAGCGGTATCTGGGCCTTTGTCTCCCAAGACCATCTCTCTAGCTCCCCAGGAGGGATGTGTACTGGGGATGAAGAAGCAGGGGTGGGGCCCCACCGCCTGCCAGGCTCTCTCTTTGAAGGATAGCATGGAGGTCCTGGGCCTAATTAACCACTGGGAGGGGCCAGATAACTGCCCTAGGGAGAAAGTCAGTGTTGACCCTGTTTTCTCAGAAGCCACTGCAATCCTGTCTCTGGCTGGGCCAGGGCTGGGGGCACCGAGGAAAGACTGGCAAAGGATGAATTGTCTGAGCAGTAGCCACCCTCCCCTGTCCCATCCACCCCCAGCCACAGGATGCTAATGGGGGAACTGCCACCTTAAGCCTAAAAAGACAACAACCACCAGAAAGAGACATTGAACCGTTTATTGGCCTGGGCCTGGGTCTCAGGCACGAGGGGCATCCGGGGAGCTGTATGAGGGGAGACAAGCCCCCGACTGGCTCCTTGCCCCCCCAGAGATCCCCTCTCCCAGCCTTTGCAGTCATGAGAAATCACTTTGAGGCGTGAAGTTTCCTTCCCCCAGGTGAGCTGCACCCCAGCTCTCAAGTGGGGACATAAGCAAGGAATTACAAAGGAGTCTGTGCGGGGACCAGATCCCTCTTTGGTAGCTTCAACACAGACGTGGGGAGACAAAATAGCATCGATTCTGGGGAAACAGGGTGAGCAGAAGGGATCACAGACATCACACACACACACACACACACACACACAGACACTGACAGACACACATAAATATACATTTGTACCGCAATGTCCCTTCCATCTGTCCACAGAACTTAACAAAGTCCTTCTGAAGCGGGCAACAGGAGGGCATCCCACAATTGTCCTCGGCACCCCTACCCCCATGCTCCGTTCAATACAACCTGAAAGGAGGCACAGCGGGCTCAAGGCTGCCCTGCTTTATGAGATCTGGTACCTCGGCTGGGTCTGGAGGTGAGAGAGTTTGGGGGTGGTTGTTTTTTGGGGGTCTGGGGCCCTGTACCAACAGCTCCCCTAGAACTTTCTCCAATTCCACCCTGCCCCACTGGGAGGCCCAGAGCCCTCTTCAGGCCCCCAGACCGGTTTTTCCAGCCCTGGGTGATTCCTCTGTGCCCCGAATAGTGCAATTGGCCAATGAGGTCTGAGAATGGGGATTAGTTCCCCACCGCCACGTGCTTTCCTGGCATCTCACTCACAAGAGTCAGAAGAAAGGGAAGAAGTTGCCAAAGTGGCAGCTGGTGAAATTTGGGGAAGCTGTGGATTTGAGCCCGGGAACTGTTAGCCAGGGCCGCCCAGAACGGTCAGGGAGGAGGTCTCCAGCCCCTCAGGACAGTGGTTCTAGGGAAGTGGAACCACAAGAGAAGGTGGCAAGGGGGCTAAACTCAGAGAGGGAAGTCAGGCACAGGACGGAGGCTCAGACTGCCCCTGCGCTGTGCTCCTCTCGAGCACCTGCCTGCTGTCACCTGGGCTCTTTCCAGGTCTGCCCCCCACCCGGCCCTCCCCACGATCCAGTTCTGAAGAGGTCACTCCAGCCACCTCGCTGGCCTCCAGGACCCGGCTGCAGTTGTGCCATCCACCTGGTCAGTGCCTCAGTCAGCCAGCCCAGGTGTGAAATATCGTCAGCAACACCCAGGTCTGTGGAATGGGGGCATCTTGCTTGGCAGCCCCATGTCTCTGTCCCAGGGCACCCGGTACCTCTCCATGGAGCCCTCTGCTGTGGTGGCCTGGTTGTCAGCCCACTTGCCCCTCAGACCATCGTGTTGCCCTCCAGATACGTGGGTGATGTGGGCATGTGTGTGCCCCTCTCCAGGGAGCTGGAGCTGCGGAGAGGCAGGAGGCGGTGGCCCGGGGTCCCATCTCGCCCCCCTTGCACCCCTGCTGCCCGCCGCCAGCACTGCAGCGGCCGTAATACCTCCCGCCTCAGGTCCCGGCTGCGCCATGTGTAGATGACAGGGTTGAGCAGTGAGTTGAGGGTGGCAAAGGCAAAGAAGTAATGGGCCTGGTAGAGGACAGGGCAGGCCCGGACAGGACAGGCATAGTCCAGGAGGAGGATGCTAAAGGCGGGCAGCCAGCAGAAGATGAAGACGCCCAGCACGATGGTGACCGTCTTGAGCAGGGCCAGTGTCTGCGGGCCAGCCACATCGGCCTGGCTGGAGCGGACCACACAGTAGATGCGGATGTACAGGGCTACGATGGCTGACAAGATGACCGAGAAGATGGTCACCACGCAGAGGACGTAGGGCTTGGCGTAGAGCGGCAGGACGGTGGAGCAGGCCTCCAGGTGGCCCAGGCAGTTCCAGCCAAGGATGGGCAGGCCGCCGAGAACCAGCGAGATGAGCCACGAGGCCGCGATGAGCAGCAGCATGCGGCAGCTCTTGTCGCTGCCGTAGAGCTTGACCTTGGCGATGGCCACGTGCCGCTCGATGGCGATGGCCAGGAGGCTGAAGACAGAGGCGGAGAGCGTGATGAAAGCGGAGCCCTCACGGGCGAACCACTGCACGGGTGTCAGCCCCAGTGTGACAGAGCCCGAGAGCAAAGTGTTGGCTATGAAGGCCACGCCCGCCAGCAGGTCTGAGGCAGCCAGGTTGCCCAGGAACAGGTACATGGCCGAGTGGAACTTGCTGTTGCGGGCGACCGCGATAAGCACCAGCAGGTTTTCCACCACGATGGCGCAACAGAGGATGACGATGAGGGCTGAGGCCACCTGGCGGGAGGGCGTCTCCGTCGTGTCCAGATTCTCCTTGGTGTAATTATAGTGTTCCTTGACCTTGCTGGGGCTTAGGTACTCTGAGTACACGTTGCCCATGGTGGGGCTTAGTAGCCGGCTGGGGCCATGGGGCTGTCAGAGCTGCAGAGAGAAAAGATAGACAGATGGGTCAGTGCCGTGGCTGCTGCCTGGGCTGACTCTGGACGGCTGTGGTTCAAGTCCCAACTCTGTCACGTGAAGTCAGAATTATCATCATCTCTGCTTTACAAATGGGAAACCGGAGAGCTCAATTCACTTTCCCAAAGCCTCAAAGCTAGTCAGTGGCCAGAGCCTCCGAGACCCACTTCAAAGCCTCTATAACCTCTAGGCTACAGTGTCCTTCAGAGGAACAGAAGCTCCCCCAAAGGGCATGAAAGACACAAAATGGACTTCCGGAAGCCTTACCCACCTACCCGGAGAGGGAGTCTTCGCCAGGACCTGGAGGGATTGTCTCATTTCTTGAAAACACTGGAGCCTCAGGCCTCATGCCGCCTGCCAACCTGGGTCAGTGAGATGCTCTCGCTGATAGCACCATCCACCCACTGCCCTGGATTTCAGGCTGGGTCTAAGCCTAGAGGCCATACGTGTTCCCAAGATAAGGTCTTGGGGAGACACCTGAGGTTTGAGCACCACAGAGGTCACGTCATTTTCAAGGACTCAGACCCTGCAGGCAATCCAAGGTTCAACCCCGCTCCACCTCTGACACGCTGTGGGATATTGTGCCAAGTCACTCAACACTTGACCTCTAAGTCTCAATGGCCTCATCTGTGCAGTGGGGAGAAGAAAGCCCACTTCAGAGGGGTGATGGGAAAATCCCGTTGAACGATACACGAGGCACCCTTAGCATACAACAGGCACTCAATAACTATTAGCTAATATTATTAGCTTCCCTCTTCCTGCCACACCCACAGCTAGGGACTAGGTGCTCTCCTCCCAATCTTTTGGTAAGGGATGTTGAGTGAGCCAACCAGGCAAGATTCCCAACAGCCTGATCTCATCAGCACCATCTAGCCCTGCCCTGGGACAGAGGGTCCTAGTGTGGTGGGCAGGGCGCTGGCACCCCCCTCCCCAGCCAAGATGAAATCCAGACGGAACAAACAGGGTTGAGTCCCGGCTCCTCAGTCACATCCGGTGCAGGGAGGCTGGGAGGGGGTGATGGGATGGGGGAGCCACAGGAGACCCGTCTGGGAGGTCCTGGCTGGGAGGATGGGGCAGCTGTGCGAAGCCATGTGAGTGGTGAGGGGGCGTGAAGCCCTGGGGGGAGGGGGGAACGGTATTCGCTTTCATGAAAGCCTGAGTCACCCCTCTCTCAAGGAAAACTGAGCCGTGGGGGGAAGGGGCGGGAAGATGCTCGTGGGCAGAGAGGGTGAGAGGCCGACTTCATGGCCTCCCCCCAGCTTGGTAGTTGGGGGGCGGGGTCTCAGAGGAGCTGGTGCAGTGACTGCCTTTCACGAGGGGCACAGGGGAGCCAGGAGGAAGCTCCAGACCAGCCTTTAGTTCAATGCGGGGGGGCCGTGGGAAGAGACCTCCCCAGGTCCCTGGAAACACGCCTAGCAAGGACCACGTGCACACCAGGAGTGCCAGGAGCACCGTTCCAGAAAAGGCTGGTTAGGCCGGTTCCCAGTGAGCCTGGGAGCGATGAGGGGCTTCCGGGGTCGTCCAGCCATCTCAGTCCCGGACACCCCCTCAGAGGGGGTGCCCTGGCTCCTGGCCCGATAGAGACAGCTGCTCCCCCTGGGCGAAGGGACATCCGTCCTAGTTTGGGAACAGAGAAGGGCTTGTGCACATCCCCAGGGACTGTCGCCCCGCCCAGATCGCCACACAGAGGCTCCTTGTTCCCCTGCCGGACGAGCCCCGGTCGCCCCGATGCCCTCTGCCCATTGCAGCCGGCTTGGCCCAGGTCTGGGCCTTACCAGACCGGCCGTCGGGCCAGAAACAGCCCGCGCCCTGATTGGCTCATTTTCAATTCCAGGGCATTGAGCAATTCGCCTATTGGCCTGAGCTTTCCATCCTCGACATTCGATTGGCCCAGTTGGGGGCGCTCTATGGCTAGCACTACTGATCTGGTCCTTTACAGGCGGTTGGAGCTCACTTCTTTCCAGGACATTATTAAGACTGTGTGGATGTCCCCGGGGAGAGTTTGAACCACGGCCTGACCGCTGGGTCACCCCGACCAGACGCCCCCAGGCTGCCCTGGCCTACTGCCCCTCCTGGGGATCATAATTGAGAATCAAGGACCCATCGCAGGTCTGGGAAGCACACTTGCTGGTGGGCTAGAAGCCCAGGGTGTGTCCCAAGGCCGCCCCCTCTGCCGCCGCTCAGACCCCTCTCTTGTCTGGCAGCCAAGAGAAAGATTTATGGCCGCTTCCTAGGGAAATAAGAAATGGTTTCAGGACTTCCCTGGTGGCGCAGTGGTTAAGAATCCGCCTGCCAATGCAGGGGACACAGGTTTGAGCCCTGGTCCAGGAAGATCCCACATGCCGTGGAGCGACTAAGCCCGTGCGCCACAACTACTGAGCCTGCGCTCTAGAACCCGCGAGACACAACTACTGAGCCCGTGTGCCACAACTACTGAAGCCCGTGTACCTAGAGCCCGTGCTCCCCAACAAGAGAAGCCACCGCAATGAGAAGCCTGCGCACCGCAACGAAGAGTAGCCCCGCTCGCCGCAACTAGAGAAAGCCCGCGCGCAGCAACAAAGACCCAACGCAGCCAAAAATTAAATAAATAAATAAATTTATTTAAAAAAAAAGAAAGAAAGAAATGGTTTCAGCCCTCGTACCCCAGGGACTGACCAAAATGTCTGTCTTCTTCCCTGAGGGGAAGATCCTCACTTTGGGCAGCCTCAGGAGGGGTGGTTCATTAGAGAAGGGGAATCTGAGGCCCACAGTGCCTCCGTCTTCTCCACTAGGACCTTGCTTAAGGCAGGTTCATGCTTCCCAGAAAGAGGAAGCAAGGTCTGGAGGTTGGGGCTGGCACAGTCACCCCCAGGCCTTTCCTGCTTCCCCTCCCTGTGTCAGGCTCCCAGGCCTGGCTAACACAGGGCCTGACTCCCTCCCAGAAGACGTCCCTGGGCTCAGCACTGGGGAATGGCCGGGCCTGAAATGGAGCAAGGGGGACAAGTGACAGGGTTTGGAGGGAAGGGAAGCGAGACAGACCAAGACTGTTCAGGGGGAGATTAGGAGAGTAGAAGGCAAGAGGAAGCCTCAGTGGCTTCCAGGAGACCCTCCCCCAAGTTCCATGGAGGAAGACCCTGTGGTTACTGTTCCCCTGGGCACTCACTGGTCCCATGCCCCATGCCCTAGGGCAGCCCCCTAGGCTTGGTTTCCCCTCAGTTGCCCTCTACACTGCCAGTCTCCATGCAGCATCCAGGGGGAGCTTTAAATTTATAGCTCCAATATGTCACTCCTCAGCTCCAGATTCTTCCATGGCTCCCCACTACCTAAAATGGCCTGGCCCCTGCCCACCTCGTCTCCTCCCACTCTCCCCCAGGGTCAGTCCACTGCAACCACACTGGCCTCTGACGTGTCAGCCCCGTTCTTACCTCAGAGCTTTTGCCTCTGCTGTTTCTCCACCTGACATGGCCTTCCCACAAAGCCCATCTTTCAGGTTTCTGTTTGGCGGCCTCCTCTAACCACCAGGCTATCCTAGCCGCCTTCCCTAGGCCCTTTCTACCTCAGCATCTTTTTATTATATTCACAGCACTTGCCAATTTCAGCAATAATGATTGTATTTCTTGTTTTCTGTCTGTTTCCAGGGTAGAATGTGTGTCAGAGGACAGCAACTAAGTCTGTTTTCACTCCCTGGAATGATGCCTGGCATACAGAAAGCGCTCAGAAAACATGTAGGATGGATGGATGGATGGATGGATGGATGGATGGATGCGTGGGTGGATGGATGACCAAACGAACGAGGCCCCAGTGGGCCCCCGAGGGCGGAGGCTCCTAAACTCTGCCCAGGCCCAAACAACAGCAAGGGAGGCTGGAGACGCCCCTGGTCCGCTGGGAGGCCACCCCCACCAGGCGAAGCCCAGCTGGGCGTCTCCGTGGAGACGGCGCCACGACCCGACCCCGCCCTCGGGCTGCAGTCTCGGCCTCCTTATCTGGCGGTGGAATGCACGGTATCCACACTCGCTGCCTCTGGGGCCGCGCCTCCTCTCTCCCGCGACAGCCACACGCGGGTGACCCACACATCTCCAAGTGGGGGTGGGGGGCTCCTCTGCGTCCAGCCAGGGGCCCAGCCTCGATATTCCCAGAGGACTGGGGAGAGGTGGGGACAGATCCCAGCAGCAGCTGCACCGCGAATGCCGCACGCGTGTCGCACCACGCGGGGGACCGTGGGCTCAGCGCGTGGCGCCCGGAGCGTCCGATTAGGGCACAGTCGGGAGAGGGGATGGAAATCCCCGGGTGAGTCAACTCGTGCCAGAGGAGTGGGCGAGGTTCCCACGCTTGGCTGGGCCCGGAACCACGCGGGGTCCGCGCCACGGGTGCCTTCACCCACGCCCCATCCCCGGGTCCCAGGGGAAAGAAGAGACGCCGGAGCCACGCAGTCAGGTTCAGTTTCCTTCCAGAACAAAGCCACGACCCCGCGGGGGGACTGGAAGAGCCGAACAACTCGGGGAAACTGAGGCAGAGGACCAGATGTGGAGGAGGTGGGCAACTGCCTTCCTCTGGGGCCCCGCCCCTTGGCCTGGAGGTACTGCGGTGCGCGGCACCTTTCGCCTTCGCCCAGCCGGAGTCAGCAAAGAGGGGAGTCCTCCCCTCCCCCATACACACTCCCCAAACCCCCGGTACGGGGGCACGCCATCCAGCCTCCCAGTCTCTGGCCGAAAGCGCTCGGATTCCGCCTTCTCCTCGGGGCCAACTTCCTGCCGCTGGAGAAGGCGGGAGCTCAGTCTGGGGGTTCGCGGCTGAGGCAGTGGGGCCTCTTGGGGTCGTGGAGAGGGCGCACGATGACCACTCTCTCGGTGCAGCAGGAGCACGGGCGGCGCGTGCGCGCCCGCGACGCCCCCGACCCCTGGCCGGCGCCCCTAGCTCCGATCCCGCGACCTCCGGGGACCAGGGCCCGCCCTTTCTGCTTCCCCCTCGCCACGCACGCTCACCTGGCTAGGCCGACCCGGGTCCTTGCCCTGGCCGGAGGGGCTTTGGCGTCTGCGTCCCCGGGACGGCCGCGGCTAGGGCTGGGACTGCCCGCCGGGCTCCTCTGCGTCCCGGGGCTGGGGACCGGGGACGTAGGGGGACCGGGAGAGGCGCCGCCTCGGCCCCCACTTGCCCCGCCCTATCTCCGCCTCCTTTCCGGCGGCAGCAGCAATGAATTCCAGATGTGGCCTGCCCAGCGGGGCGCGCGCGAGGGCGGGCGGGGAGGAGGCGGGCGGGGAGGAGGCGCGCGGGGTCCCTTTGTCCGCACCCCCACCTCCAGCCCTGCGCCTCCCAGCCCCCACCCGTGAGAAGCGGTCGGCGCATGACGTCACGCAGCCCCGTGCTGTCCAGTCGCTCCTGGCCAGGTGACCTCAACCTGAAACGACTGTCTTGGATTGCAGATGTACTCTTGGCCCATCCCTGGGAGCCTGGAATTGGAGGAGCACATGGAATCCCCTTTATTTACTCAGCGAGGAGCCACGAAGCACCTACTAAGTGTCAACACAACAAATAGGCATTAAGTGCCCACTGTGTATTCATTCAACAAATAAGCAAGTTCCTACTATGTGCCAGGCCCTGCCTCAAAGAATGGATTGGTTTTTGCCTTGATAAGGCCCCAGAATTCAGGCGCTGGCCCCTCTGCCCTAGAAGACTGGGAGCACCCAGAAGCTTCCACTGCCTCTGTCAGTCGATCGCTCTCGCTGTGGTTGACCAGCAGGCCCAGGCTGAGTCCTGCCTTTCAAGTTTTGAGGCCCAATCTTCTATCCACTTCTTTTTTTTTTTTTTTGCCGTGGCACGAGGGATCTTAGTTCCCTGACTGGGATGGAAACCGTGCCCCCTGCAATGGAAGCGTGGAGTCTTAACCACTGGACCACCAGGGAAGTCCTATCCAGTTCTTTAGTTTCCCTCTTTTCCTCATTCAGCTTTTCCTGGGCATATCTGGGTGCCTGGCTGCAGAGATGAAGCACACCTTCATTTACTGACGCGTGTGTGTGAAATCAGTGACTAGACAACACGCCCCTCACTCCTTCAACAAATGTTTTTGGTGTACCTGCTGGGCACAGCGGTGAACAGAACAGGAAAAAAAGCCCTTGCCTCCATGGAACTTATGTTCAGGAGGGTACTATTTGTGAAGATGAATACATAATCTGCTTATATGTTTACTTACTTATATGTTTACTTACCACATACCGTAAGCACCTGCTATGTGCCAGATACCATACTAAAAGGCTGGAGATAGATCAGGAAACAAAACAGATAAAACTCCCTGTTCCGATGGAGTTGATGTTCTATTGTATGTGCTCAGAATATCCAGAATATTGCAAGAAGAAACTGATAAATTTCCTGGGCGAGGAACTGAAAGATAGGGGACAGGGGACAGGAGGGAGGTAGCTTTCACTCTGTGAACGCTTTTGTACCTTTTGACTTTTGTAACATGTGCCCTATTCCAACAATAAATTAAATTGAAAGGTAGACTGCTTGATACCCAGACAGTGCAAGAAAAAGGAGGGAGAGGGTATTATCTATCTTCTCTCTCTCTATCTATCTTTTTTTTTTTTTGCGGCACCACGTGGCTTGTGGGATCTTAGTTCCCCAACCAGGGATTGAACCTGGGCCCTCAGCAGTGAAAGCGTGGAGTCCTAACCACTGGACCACCAGGGAATTCCCTATATGTATATAATACTTCAGTGAAGAGTGTTGAAAAGCAAAATGACAAAAAAGTGTATCTGCACTGCCATGTTCATTGCAGCATTATTCACAATAGCCAAGGTATGGAACCTAAGTGTCTGTCAACAGATAAATGGATGAAGATGTGAGATATATATATATATATATATATATATATATACATACACACACACAATGAAATATTATTCAGCCATGAGAAAGGAAGTCCTGTCATTTTCAACAACATGGATGAAACTTGAGGGCCTTATGCTAAGTGAAAAAAGCCAGACAGAGAAAAACAAATACCACATGGTATCACTTTTATGTGGAATTAAAAAAGACAAAGTCAAACTTACAGAAACAGAGAGTAGGAAAAGTGGTTGCTGGGGCTGTGGTGGGTGGGGAAATAGAGAGAGATTAGTAAAAGGGTGCAAACTTTCAGTTATAATAAGGTCTGGGGATTTAATTTACAGCATGGTGACTACAGTTGGTAATACTGTATCAAACAATTGCAACTTCTGAGAGAGTAGAACTTAAATGCTCTTACATCCACAATAAAAAGATAAATATGTGAGGTAAAGGATGTGTTCATTAACTAGATGGGGGGGACTCCTTTCACAATGTATACCTATATCCAATCACCTGGATGTACACTTTAAATATCTTACAATGTTACATGCCAGGGATACCTCAGAAAAGCTGAAAATTTACAAAAAAATTGTGGATGCTTAAATCCCAGACAATGCAACCCATTAAAAAAAAAGGGAGAAGTTCAGCACACTCTTCTGTATGCATACTGCACTCCATAAGCAGTGTTGAACAGCAAAACTTTGAAAAAGGAAATTAAAGTTGATCCGTTTATGCCTATTAAAAAGTAAAATGGAGTAGTCTTGATATGAAACTGTGTTCAACATGTTAAGATGAAAAAAGCGCCATGTAAACCAGTTGCTTGTTTGCCTGCCTGCATTTCTGGATATATTTATAAGGGCTGTATAAATACACACACATTTGCCTGTGGACCTACAGGCCATCTCCAGGAGAAGGGCACAAGACACCGTCACAGCGGTTACCCCCAGGGAGGGGGACGGGGAGGGTGGCAGGGGAACAGGTGAGAGGGGACCAGACTTTTCATGGTGTACCCTGGGGGTGGGGGGGGGGACTGTTTGAAATTTTTAGCTCATATTACCAATTCAAAAAATTTACAAAGACATGAAAAATCAAATCGAAGGTAACAAATCACCAGACTTCTAATGTAAAATTGTTCCTGTAATAATAATAATAACAAATAGTATCAATAAGATAAATAAACAATAACATTGCTAATAAACATCTACGCTATTATTCAACGTGTCGCTATGAAATAAATTTATATTAAGAGTAAACATATTGGGGGCTTCCCTGGTGGCGCAGTGGTTGAGAGTCCGCCTGCCGATGCAGGGGACACGGGTTCATGCCCCGGTTCGGGCAGATCCCACATGCCGCGGAGCGGCTGTGCCCGTGAGCCATGGCCGCTGAGCCTGCGCGTCCGGAGCCTGTGCTCCGCAACGGGAGAGGCCACAACAGTGAGAGGCCCACGTACCGTCGGTGCAAAAAAAAAAAAAAAAAAGAATAAACATATTTAAGTTATGAATAAGGAAATGAATATTAATCAATATATTAATGTTACATACAGGTATACAGCATATATATTTATATAATGCAACATAGAATGCTCTGTGCCAGCTCTGGTGATACCTCGTTGGTTTCTGCCAACCAAAACTGACAGTGCGTTGGAGGAGACCGAAGAAACCAGACCGTTCTAACACAGGGTAGCAGGGCTTTGATGCGAAGATAGGAAAAGCCAGAGAGTGAATTCACTCCTTTTCCTGAGCCAGATTTCAGTGTCCACTTAGCTCCGGGCCAGATCTTGGGGTCCACTCAGACCTCAGCACAACCTTACCGAATCCTCTGCCCAAATGAAGTGCAGCTGTACAACCTCTAGAAACCAGGTGTTCAACCCACAAAGGACAAAGTACTAAAAAAACTGGGTCCTCTCCTCGCCAGAGAGCTATCAGAGCGGAAATCTAAGCCCTCTGTGAGGATCTGAGAGCTGGGGAGGAAGTCCCCCCCCCAGCTTGCCTTGGCTGGCTCAGCAGTTTGCTATCCCCTCAGGGACCTGTGGGTGGGGGGGTACTATCAAGGCTGCAGACATATCCGGCCGTCTGTTAGGGGGACCATGGCCCCTAGACAAAGGTGATGTCCCCAGGGATACACAGATACACCAGCAAGCCACTTCTGCCTCACCCCCATCACCTCCCACTTCTGGGGTAACATGAGGTCTCCACTGGGTCAGCTGAGGGAACGGGCTAGAGAATTGGGAAACACCGGCATAGACGCCCTGATGGTCCAGGGTGTCAAAGGGGAAAGGTGAACCATTCCTAGGGGGGATCCCTGAGTGAGAGAACAGCAGAAGAGGAAGGAAACGGGGCCCTTGCCTTGGGGAGCTCCCAAGCAGGGGAAAAAGAAGAAAAGGAAGAGGCTTGGAGCAGTCTCCAGTAATTACAGGGCCACTGACAATAGTGGCTTACACTCACACGGACACACTGTGCTGGGTGCGGCTCTATGAATCCTCCAACCCTAGGAGGTGGGTATTATGATTATCATCATCATCCCATTTTTTTTAAATAGACTTTATTTCTTAGAACAGTTTCAGGATCACAGCAAAACTGAGCAGAGCTAATTCCCTGCTGGTCCAGTGGTTAGGATCCCATGCTTCCACTGCAGGGGGCACAGGTTCAATCCCTGGTCGGGGAACTAAGATCCTGCATGCCGCGTGGCATGGCCAAAAAAAGAAAATGAAAAAGAAAAGAAAAGCAAACAAACAAACAAAAAAACCCCAAAAACAAAATTGAGCAGAAAGTACAGAGATGTCGCATATATCCCTTGCCCCACACACACATAGCCTCCCCACCGTCAACAGCCCCTACCAGAGTGGCACATTTGTTACTTTCTTTTTTTTTAATATATTTATTTATTTATTTATTTATTGGCTGCATTGGGTCTTCGTTGCTGCACGCGGGCTTTCTCTAGTTGCAGTGAGCGGGGGCCACTCTTCTTTGCAGTGCGCGGGCTTCTCATTGTCGTGGCTTCTCTTGTTGCGGAGCACGGGCTCTAGGTGCGCAGGCTTCAGTGGTTGTGGCGCACGGGCTTAGTTGCTCCGCGGCATGTGGGATCTTCCTGGACCAGGGCTTGAAGCCGTGTCCCCTTCATTGGCAGGCGGATTCTTAACCACTGTGCCACCAGGGAAGCCCACATTTGTTACTACTGATGAACCTACACGGACACATTGTTATCACCCCAAGTCCATGGTTTACATGAGGGTTCACTCTTGGTGTTGTACAGTCTGTGGGTTTGGACAAATGTATAATGACACATATCTACCATTATATCAATAGTATCATACAGAATAGTTTCGCTGGCCCAGAAAGCCTCTGTGCTCTGCCTATCCATTACCCCCCCGACCCGTCCTTAATCATTGGCAGTCATTGATCTTTTTCTGTCCCCATAGTTTTGCCTTTTCCTCACCCCATTTTAAAGATGAGGAAAGTGAGGCACACATCCGTGGTAGGATTTGAACTAGAGCTCTCTGTCCTCTTTTTCATCCCAAGTCCCAGACCCAGTCCTGCCGTAGTGACACCCGTCCCCATTCCTCCCCCATTGATTTGGAATAGAAGGGCGGTGGTTATTACTGAGGACCACGTCGGTCACTGGTGACATGTAGAATGTTCTTCTCTGTAGTCCAGAGGTGAAGGAAACCCTCTGACCTCTGATCCCACCCCAGCCCAAACTTGGTAAACTCCCCCCAGTTGATGAGGTCTGGGACTGTCCTCCATCCGCTCTGGGCCTCCACTCTCCCCCCACCCCCAGCTCTCAGGTTTTGGCAGAAGGAACTGCACAAGGAGAAGTGTCTGAGACAGGTCCCAACTTTCTCAACATCACCCCAGGGCTGGGGGAGGGGCCCAGCTGCAGAGAAGCTTTCCAGATGCTGATCTTGGCAGGCAGCGGAGCTGCAGCGGCCTTGTTTCGTCCATCCATGGGCTTGAGGTCCACTTTCAGCTTCAGGAATGGGGTGGGGAGGCTGCCGGTGGAGGCCAGTCCCTGCCACGTCTGCACCAGATGCAGTTTTAGCCCATTGAGCCTGGGAAGGGTGGGCTGTCTCTTCCAGATGAGGGAGACGTACATAGTTAGGGGAGAGGGGAACCCCAAAGGCCCACTTCAGCCCCCCACCAGCATAATAATAACAGCTGACCCATATATCATGTGCCAGTTACTGTCCTAAGCTGTTTGCAAATATCAGCGCATCAAAAGCTCACAACAGCTCCTTTAACTGAGGGATGAATAGACACACTGCAGTTTATCTTCACGTGGAAGACCACTCAGGCATATAATATTTGAAACCTCGAGTTCTGAAAGGAACCAGCGATATAGAACAACATGGATGAATCTCACATGCATCACGATGAGGGAAAGAAGGCAGACGCAGAAGACTATATACTATATGATTCCATTTCTATGCCATTCTAGAAAAGGCAAACTATAGGGACAGTGAGCAACCAGTGACTCGTAGGGCCTGAGGGTGGAGGGAGGGGTTGACTACAAAAAGGCGTGGGGGAATTTTTTGGTAATGGAACAACTCTATATCTTGATTGTGGTGGCGTTTATATGACTGTATATGTGTGCGGAAACTTGTGGAACTGTACACTGAAAAGGGGAGACTTTATTTGTTTTTCATTGTATCTTAAACAGAAACCCCTCACAACTGCCTTACATCAGTAAAAGTCCACTTAGGAAAACAGACATATCTCAAACAGAGGGGCTTTAATACAGGGGTTGGTGACCTAGATGGGAAACCAAAGCATGGTGGGGGTGAGATAACTTGCATATTAACAAATAGGGAGGCCGTGTCCAGTGGGAGATGCTGTCAGAAGCAGATGAGGGGAACTACCCTGGCTTCTCCCATCTTCTCGCCCTCCAATCTACCCTCAGTGCCTGCCTTTGGCTAAATCTGGGCACAGATGGCAGGGGACAAGGGGGCTATCCTGTGCAGGGGTCAGCCCTTAGCCATGGGGCAGGGACAGAGCAGGGAATGGGTGACCTGAGTGTACACAGGTGCAAGGCTGACACAAAACATGAGGAAGGGGTGATTATACCCCCATTTTACAGAGGGGGAAACTGAGGCCCAGAGAAGCCATGTGCCCTACCCAGGGGTTCAAGCCCTGAGGGGGTCTGAGTCTCTGCCAAAACCCAGGGGGCTGTCTCTGCGCCTTTTTTTCTGCTCCACGCACCCGCTTTGACGCTGAACTGAAGGGAATGGAAACATCTACGCAAATCAGGCCCGTCCCTAGGGGTTGGTGGAGAACGCCTCAATGGGGATCCCTCCTCCTCCTCACACGTTTGGCAGTCACCCACAAACTGAGCTGCAAACAAACACACAGCACATGTTTTGGCAGTGGATGGCGATGTACTTTAAACAGCTCCCCCAAAGAGGTCAGACCGCCCCCCTATCAATCCTGCACTCATACCCTGCATCTTCTATCTGAAGGTTGCCCCCCAACATTCCAGCCTTGACTCTGGCCTTTGTGAAAACCCTGGCACAGTGATGGGGGGCTAGGAATGGCCAGGTGTTGGGGGGCCCTCCAGCTTCCAATATATGCTCCCTAAATTGCTATCATGCCCGTGGCCAGCAAAGACCCTCTCCGGGCTGCAAGGCTGATGCTGGCCCATTGGGGACAGAGGTCACCTACAACTGAGCCTTTGATCCACAGGAATGGGCTGGACACCTCGACCTTTGACTCCACCCAGGCTTGGGCCAAAACGGTCAAACTTTGAGCCTCGCAGTGTGAAGGTCTCCAGGTCATTACCTCCCTTTCATTAAGGCTCACAATCAATAATGCCAGCGGGGGAACAGTGTGCAAACTGCTTTCTCTACATTCCATTTGTTCAATTACTATGTATTGAGAACCTTCTGGGTGCCTGGCACCCTTCTCCTTCTTAGCATGGGGGCCCAGCAGTGAAAGAAACAAAGACCTCTATCCTCCAGGAGCTGATGTTCTAGTGGAAGAGACAGACAAGAAGCAGGATAAATAAGAACATGATGTCATCTGTTAGAATGTGGTGTGAGTTCTGGAAACAATGATACTGGGAAGGCAGATTAGATATGTGGGGTAGGAAGGGACTGATTTTTAGACCCAGTGTCACCTGAGAAGGTGACATTTGAGTAAAGACCTGAAGGAGATGAGGGAGTGAACCATGCAGATATTTAGGGGAGAGTGGTCCACGTGCAAGGGACAGCCAGTGCAAAGGCCCTGAGGCTGGTGTGAGATTGACAGGTTCTGGTGAGAAGACCAGTATGGCGGAAACCACAGGGAAATAGAGGGGGACAGTGAGAGGAAGTGAGGACAGGTCCTGCAGTGCACTGTGGGCTGCAATGAGGACTTCGGCTTTTTTTCTAAGGACTTTGGCTTTTGCTGTAGGAGGCATGGAGGGTTCTGAGCAGAGAAGGGACGGATCTGACTCAAGTACTTACAGGCTCCCTTTGTGGCGGTGGGGGAAAACACTGTGGGAACTGAGGATGGAAGGAAAGAGAACTCATCCTCCACACAGCTCAGTAGGGGAGAGTTTGTGCGTGTCCCACCTACCAATTAGGGCCAAACTCTGAAAGTGCTAACCACTGGCCCAGGGACACCCAACCAATTAGCAGCAGCCCCTGGATCTGAACCTGTCTATGTGACTCCAGTGCCATTGGGTAAATAATCATTCATTGGGTACCTTATGTACCTGTGACCTCAGGGGGTTACAGATCTTGAGACCCAAGAGACAGAGAGGGGGGCTCTGTTTCTGGTAATACCCCTGCATTAGGATGATGAACAAAGGAATTCACTCAAGAAACATGTATTGAGCGCCCACTGTGTTACAGGCACTATGCTGGCTGCAGGGAACAAGACAGAGCAAAATTTCTGCCAAGAGGGGGAGACAAAATTTCTCCTCTAGTAGGGGAGACAGACAAAAAGCATTAAAAAAAAACCCAGGAGGGACTTCCCTGGTGGTCCAGTGGTTAAGAATCTGCCTTCCAACGCCTGCCTTAGATCCCTGGTCGGGGAACTAAGAGCCCAAATGCCGCGGGGCAACTAAGCCCGCATGCCGCAACTACTGAGACCCCACGCTCTAGAGCCCACGTGCCACAACTAGAGAGAAGCCCGAGTGCCGCAACTAGAGAAGCCCACACGCCACAACCAAGACCTGATGCATCCAAATAAATAAATAAACAAATATTTTTAAAAAGATAAAGATCCTTAAAAAAAAACCCAGGAAATTATATAGGATGTTAGAAGATAAGTACTGATGGGAAAAAAATAGGGCGGGATAAGGTAGTCAGAAGGGCCAAGGGTGGGGATTGCAATTTGAAATAGGGTGGTCAGGACAGGCTTCTCGGAGGAGGTGACATTTGAGCAAAGAATTGGAGGTGAGGGATCGAGCCATGTGTAGCTCTGGGAAAAGTATGATCCAGGCAGAAGGAACAACAGTACTAAAGGCCCTGAGGTGGGTTCAACATAAATGACTGAGTCAATGAACTAAGCTTGTGGCCATCAGGAAAGTCCAGCCACCCCTTCCCCCAGTCCCCACTTCTGGCTTTTGCGACTGCTGTTTCCTCAGCCTGGATCACATTTTTTCCGTTGGACAAACTCCTGATGGACCCTCAAGCCTTAGCTCTCCGGTTGCAGCTTCAGAAAAGTTGCCTCTGAGACCCCCGCCACCACAGATTAGCAGTTCTTCCCCTGTGCTCCCACAGACCCTGTAGACCTCCCCTCCCCCATTCTGATCTTTCAACCTTCTGCACTGGGCTGTGAGTATCTCAAGGGTGTCAGCTGGCTTTACCCCAGCAGTACACAGTAGGTGCCCAATAAATCATTAAGCAGCTAAGTGCTGTTCCGTCCTTCACCACATAAAATCTAAATTCTCTTGCACAGGACAGACATGTAAATCTGTCTGTAAAATAATAAACTGGTTCTGGGAGAAGACACACAGCTGGTTGTGGTGGTGGCTTCTGGGAAGGGAAAGAGGTGGGTGGGGGCAGGGCAGGGAACAGAGGGTGGAGACAGACTTTTCACTCTAGCTTTCTTTTTGTAGTTTTTGGACTTTTCTTTACGAGGTGTGTGAATTACTTATGCAAACATAAAATGAATAAACAAAATTGTACAAAATTAAAAGACCTTTTAAAATTGCAAAGGGTGTGGAGTTTGAAACACATATCCACAGTTCTTGCAAGGATAGAAGGCACAATGAAACACATCATAAGTTTTCATTAATACTTCACAAAAATATCCATATGTTATATATCAGATGCAAAAACACAAAACAAAAGCCTTCAAGTCTTCCACGGTCCACCCCCATCCCTACCTTGGCTTTTTTTTTTTTCCTTTTTGACTTTTTATTATTTATTTTTATTTGGCTGCATTGGGTCTTAGTTGTGGCACACAGGCTCTTCGTTGCAGCATGCAGTCTTCTTTCCAGTTGCAGCGCCCGGGCTTACTTGCACCGCAGCATGTGGGATCTTAGTTCCCCCCACCAGGGATCGAACTCCCGTCCCCTGCATTGGAAGGCGGATTCCTAACCACTGGACCACCAGGGAAGTCCCCTACCTTGGCTCTTGTCTTGCTTTGATGATAAAACTCACCTTCAAAATAATAGTAATAACAATAATAATAAAGCTACGCATGCTTTGCCTCCATCATTTCATCGAATCTCACACCTCCCCATTTTCCAGATGAGGACACTGAGGTTGGCTCCCAGACCACCGTTCTCGGCGGCTAAACTCGGTCCATTTCTCACTGGTAATCAAGTGCTCAGGTCTGGCCCGCCAGGGCAGGCTGCTATGGGCTCGTGGCGCCGCCTGGAGGCCTGACGGGGAACGTGGCAAAGAACCTACAAAATGAGCGTTTGGATTTCCGTTGGTGAGAGTGGACGGGGGAGGCAACGCAGGATCTGTGGACTCCCCAGTTTGCTCTCGGAGAGTCCTGGCAGTCTGAGATGCGACAGGACCTTGGCCTAGGAGATGGGGGGAGACACATCTCCTAACCTGACGCATTTGAGGGGGACGTGCCCTGGGGGGATCTAAGAGGAGAAGCACGATCCGCCAGGCCCTACTCTGAGGGCTTTCTGTGAGAGATAACGCCCTGCATTTAAACAAGCAAACAAAACCACGTTTCTGGAGAAACCAACCGCTACGGTCTTGGAGGCCCAAAGCGGGCGGGCCCTGGGGACGTGGCCGACAAAAAAAAAAAAAAAAAAAAAAAAAGCCTAACAGTTATTGGCCATATTCCCTTAGGTGCCCGCCCTAGCACCGCCCAGCCACTTTTCCAGACTGAACGAGCTCATTGGCTGAACGAGGAGCGTGCCCTTTGAGCAGGGAGGTTTCATTGGCTGGATTACCGCACCGGCTCTTTGGGGGCGGGACCGAAGAGGGGGCGGGGTTTCTTGCTGTCGGGTCGCGCTCCCAGGTGTTGCAGAGGGTTCTTTAGGCCAGCAGTGAAAATTAGCGTCTGGGGTTAGTCTTGGGGCGGAGGTAGGGACAGGCGTTAGCGGACCCCGCCGTCTTTGCTCTTGCTCGCCCAGCTTTCTAACGCCGAATACAAGCCCGGCCGGCGTCGTCGCGGGCGTGACGTCATCGCGAGGCGTCGAGAGAGTCCAGCAGAGGAAGCCTTGACCTCTCTCAGCGTGGGGAGCTGCGCTACAATGCTGCAGCTAGTCTGGGCAGGGGCGCGGGCCTGGCTTCGGCCCAAGGGCTGCCGGGTGAGGCCGGTGACTGAGGGCGGGGTCGGAGGACAAAGGTTGGAGGGTCCGGGGATCGTCTCTCAGTCTTGCTTACCGTTTACAGGGCCTAAAGGCGCTGGCAGAAGAGGCAGTGCAGCCGGCGGAGAAACCAGAACCGGTGGCGAGCGCGGGTGAGGTTGCTGGGGTTGCCCTAGGAGGGGAGGCAACCGGAAACTCTGACCCTTGCTCCTGACCCTTGACGTCCCAATCGCTCCAGGTCATCGGGTGCCCGTGCTGCGCAGGTGCGAGCTCCCGGTACTCGCGCACCGGCGTCCCGTGCAGGCCTGGGTCGAGTCCCTGCGGGGCTACGAGCAGGAGCGCTTGGGTCTGACCGAGCTGCACCCAGACGTTTTCTCCGCGACGCCCAGGTAAGTGGGAGCCGAAATGGTAAACTGGGTGGCAGAGGGACGAGGAGCGGGGATTTAGGAATCAGGATGACCTGGACTCGAGCCTCAGTTTCTCCACCTGTTAGAAGAGAGTGATGAAAAAAAAAAAGAGAGAATGATGGTTTTTCTTGCTGCAGAGTTGTGTGAAGGTGAGGGCTGAGAGGTAACATCCTCTGAGGGTTAGGGACGCAGAGCTCTGGAACCCGAGTGACTGGATTCAAATCCTGCCTTCCCCCTTGTGCTTCAGTGTCTCTATTCTGTCAAAACTCAAACGATTAAATGAGATCATTCTAGCCCATAATATGGTCTGTAGAAATGTTGGTTATTGTTGCTGTTATTGGTTTTTGCAAAAATGAGCACTAACAGTGGTTAAGTCCTTACTGTGTGCCTGTGACAGTCTATTTGTATTTTATTTTATTTTATTTTTGGCCACGTGGCTTGCAGGATCTTAGTTCCCCAACCAGGGATTGAACCTCAGCCCTCAGCAGTGAAAGCACAGAGTCCTAACCACTGGACTGCCAGGGAATTCCCTTTTTTTGGGGGGGGAGCGTATTTACGTTTTAAAAATATATATTTATTTAGCTGCGTCAGGTCTTAGTTGCCGCACGCAGGATCTTGGTTGCTGCGTGGGGGATTTTCGTTGCAGCATGCAGGATCCTTAGTTGCGGCATGCGGAACCTTTTTAGTTGTGGCATGTGAGATCTAGTTCCCTGACCAGGGATCAAACCTGGGCCCCCTGCATTGGGATCGGAGAGTCTTAGCCACTGGACCACCAGGGAAGTCACCCTACTTGCAGTTTAGTTAACTAGATCCTCATAGCAACCCCAGGAATGGATTCTATTATTCTTATTTCGTAGGTAAGGAAACTGAGCACAAAACAAGTTAAGAAATTTGCCCAAGGTCACACAGCTTATAAACTTTAGAGCCAGATCTCAACCCTATATGGGCCAACTCCCAGGACCAAGTTTTCGCTTGCCAAGGTGTGTGATGTCTCTTACGTGTACGTGTCTGGCACATAAGTGCTATTAATCTATTACTGTTACTTATTTATATGGTTTGCTCTCTGTCTTTACAGAGTCCCAGTCTGCTAGAGGGTGATAAAAACGACGTATTTTGTTTATTCTGTAGATACTTATGAAGCACTTACTATGTGCCGGATTCCATCCTAGGGGTCAGGGATACAGCAGTGAATGAGCACCGAGGTTGCTGTTGTTGCTCCCAGTCTAAGCCGGGATCAGCAAACTTTTTCTGTAAAGAGCCAGAGAGTAAATGTTTTGGGCTTTGCAGGCTGTAACGTCTCCATGGCAACTCCTCATCTTTGTTGATGTAGTACAAAAGCATCCACAGGCAGTGTGTAAGTGAATGAGCCTGGCTGTGTTCCAGTAAAACATATTTACAAGAACAGGCAGCAGGCCAAATTTGGCCTTACTAGCCATAGTTTGCCAACCCCTGGCAAACCAGCCTGGCAGCACTGTCCAATGCGAGCCATGCATGTAACTGAAATTCTTCCAGTAGCCAAGTTTTCTTTCAAATAGTGAGAAACAAATGAGATTGATTTCAGTAATATATTTCGTTTAGCCTGATAAATCTAAAATCTTGTTGTTTCACCATGTGGCACTGGCCACCTTTCAGGGGTGGCCAGACACACGTGGCCAGTGTGTACTGTATGGAGCAGCACAGGGGTAGAGAGGCAAACCAGTCTGTAAAGAAGTGGCAGTAAGGAAGTCGTAATGGTAGGAAAGGAGTAAGGTAAAGTCCTCTTTAGCAAGGGGACTCCTCCTGGAGATACCATTTGGGCTAAGACTGGTAGGCAGAAAAGGAACCAGCCAGGGGAAGAGCATTTCAGGCAGAGGGAACGGCAAGTGCAGAGGCTTGGAGGCTGGACTCCATAGAACGGACACAGAGTGGAGCTGGAGGTGGTGCAAGATGGGCTCAGAGAGGGACCGGGGCAGGTCACACAGGGCCCTGGAAGTGGATGGGGACGAGCCGGAGTTTTTTTTTTTGTTGTTTGTTTGTTTGTTTGTTTTGCGGTACGCGGACGGGCCTCTCACTGTTGTGGCCTCTCCCGTTGCGGAGCACAGGCTCCAGATGTGCAGGCTCAGCGGCCATGGCTCACGGGCCCAGCCGCTCCGCGGCATGTGGGATCCTCCTGGACCGGGGCACGAACCCGTGTCCCCTGCATCAGCAGGCGGACTCCCAACCACTGTGCCACCAGGGAAGCCCCGGAGTTTTCATCTAGTCAGGCGGAGAGGGTTTTAAGTGGAAGTGGGCCTGTTGTGTCTCCTTCCTCCACAGGCTGGATATCCTGCACCAGGTTGCCATCTGGCAGAAGAACTTCAAGAGAATTGTGAGTGCCCTGAGTGGGGCGGGGGTGGGGGGGGCAGAGGACGCCCCTGCTGTGTCTTCTCTGGACTGTGGGGCTCAGGCCCCATCTTCTCTCTCCCGACCCATTCACCGATGGGCCATTTGCCAGGCATTTTGTGAACTGCCACTGTACCCTGGGCATTGTGCTGGGGGACAAGACAGGCAAGGTCCCTGTCCTTTTGAAGCTCCCAGTCTTAGCTGGTGAGGAGAACATGAATCAAGTAGTCATGCCTGTAAGTGTATAATTAGGGAAGTTGTCTCAGAGAAAGGGGCATTTAACCTCAGGTGTGTGACAGGCGCTAACCAGGTGAAGCGGGCAGTGGGGCTGGGGTGGAGGGCGTCGGAGCAACACAGGCAAAGCCTCTGTGGCAGGGATCAGAAGGGGCCCAGTGTGGCCATGGAGGTCAACAGGGGCAACGTGAGGTGTTTGGATCTTACGCCAAGAGCGCTGATGATGCTGTTATCAATCAGAGTCCCCGCCTTCCATCCGCCCACCTCAAGTCTGGCGAGTCCTCCCTCTCACTGTTGTGGCCTCTCCTGTTGCGGAGCACAGGCTCCGGACGTGCAGGCTCAGTGGACATGGCTCACGGGCCCAGCCGCCCCGCGGCACGTGGGATCCTCCCGGACCGGGGCACGAACCCGTGTCCCCCGCATCGGCAGGCGGACTCTCAACCACTGTGCCACCAGGGAAGCCCTCCTTTTATTTTTTTATTTAATTTTACTTATTTATTTATGGCCACGTGGCTTGCAGGATCTTAGTTCGCTGACCAGGGATCGAGGGATCGAACCCCTGTGCCGTGCAGTGGAAGCTCAGAGTCCTAACCACTGGACAGCCAGGGAATTCCCCCAGCTTCCTTTTAGTTACAACTACATGGAAATCATTCAAAAAATACTAAGTACATACTGTGTGTCAGGCAGCAGAGCCCCTGCCTCTCTGAGGCTGACGTTCTGGAGTGCAGGAGGGAACTCTTGATTTATCTCTCCCTTCCTCTCTCCCTCCCAGAGCACTCCGTGCTTGTCCCGATGGAGCCCCAGTCTCTGTGTCTCCTGTCCGGCTCCCCAGCAGCAGGCCAGTCCGCCCAGCTCACTGCTGTGTTCCTGGGCCTGGCACCTTTCGTCTGCAATGGCACCTCCCTTGGGAACCTGACTCTTTCCTCACTCTGCGCCCACAGAGCTATGCCAAGACCAAGACCAGGGCCGAGGTGCGGGGCGGTGGCCGGAAGCCCTGGCCACAGAAAGGCAGTGGGCGCGCCAGGCATGGCAGCATCCGCTCCCCAATCTGGCGAGGAGGTGAGCAGGTCTGCCCACGTGCGGTCAGAGGTTGGAGAGTCCATCCACTTTGCCCCATTTCCCTGCAGCTCTGGCCTTGGCCTCTCATCAGGCCATGGCCACAGCCCCTTTTGCCCCACTTCCCATCTCACCTCTCCTGGCCCACACTTCACGCAGCACCCAGAGGGCTCTTCCTAAACCTCCCAGCTCCTGCGGCCTTTGCGTGAAGTCTGAGCCCCTCATCTTGGCCTTCCAGGCCCTGGTGGCTGCAGACCGCACCGCCTTGTCCCTTGCACACCCTCCAAGACCAAACAGAGCTGACTCAGAGTCATCTCCCATTTGTCTGGCCAATCCCTCTCATCCTTCCGATGTGTTTGGGCCATGCCTCCTCTAGGAAGCCCTCCCTGACCCTCTTTGGGTCTCCCCACCCTCTGCAACCCCCTGTGCTGCCTGGTTCCCTCTGGGATCAAGTCTGGCTGAATATGAATGGCGTGGGGGCAGGGATCCTGCCCTGCATGTTCCCTGCTGCACTCCCAGCGCCCAGCAGAGGGAGGACACACGGGTAGACCATCCTCACCCCAGGTTTGACGGCTGAAGACACCAAGCCCCAGTGAGGTGAAGTTACCTGTCCCAGGTGATGCCTGATGCAACCTCCCCTCTCCATCCCTATCTGAGGCCCTGCCCTCTTTGCTGGGGTTCTGCCTGGCCGAGGGCAGCCTCCCTCCTACCTCCCCTGTGCCAGCCCCTGGGGCAGATTTCTGACCTCCAAGCCCGGCTGGGGCCTTCCCCTATTCACGTACCTCTGCCCCCACAGGAGGCGTTGCCCATGGCCCCCGGGGCCCCACAAGCTACTACTACATGTTGCCCATGAAAGTGCGGGTGCAGGGCCTCAAGGTGGCGCTGACGGTCAAGCTGGCCCAGGTACAGCAGCAGTCCTGCTGGGAGCCACGGGGGTCCTGGGGTGTGGGCTGTGGGTGCAGGGTGGGCTCAGACTGTCCTTTCCTCCCACCAGGACGACCTGCACATCGTGGACTCCCTGGAGCTGCCGACCGCAGACCCCCAGTACCTGATGGAGCTGGCCCGCTACCGCCGCTGGGGCGACTCTGTCCTCCTTGTGGACTTGTGAGGGTGCCGGGCAGAGCAGGGGTGGCCGGGGTAGGGGGACGGGGGGGCGGTCCGTCCTCGGCAGGGGCTCACCTCTTGGCCTCTGTTTCAGAGAACACGAGGACATGCCCCAGAACATTGTGGCAGCTGCCTCTGGGTTGAAGACCTTCAGCCTAGTCCCTGCTATTGGTGAGCAAAGGGCCCCGCTCTGTCTCCCAGACCCCCAGAGAGTACAGCATGGGCCAGTTCAAATCCTGTATCTGCAGCTTGGTCACAGAGTGGCCTTGGGCAGTGACCACCCTCCCCCACCCAACCCTCAGTTTGCCCAGACGGAATATTGGGAGAATGATGTGTTTCTTAAAGAAAACTTCTGAGGGGAATTCCCTGGTGGTCCAGTAGTTAGGACTCCATGCTTTCGCTGCCATGGCCCGGGTTCAATCCCTGGTCCGGGAACTAAGATCCCACAAGCTGCACGGTGCAGCCAAAAAACAGAAAACACTCTGAGGTCACATCTGTCCAAGCTTGGGCCACGGTGCCAGGCGTGGAGTGAGTTTGAGGGCCCACTGGCTGGCCCCACCCGGCTCCTCACTCGGAGACGCAGGATCAGGGCTGTCCTGAGTACGTCACACCAGTGGCTGCGGTGACTAATCCCCAGGGCTCTCTCCTGGTCTCCTGACTGTGTGCCCGGCTGCCTCCTGGACAGCGGCACGTGGGCTCTGCTAGTCATCCTGGCACACGAGACCTTCCTCCCAGCAGCTCCGGCCCCAAACCACACTGTCCCCCTCCACTCCGGTCTGTTAGCTCACCCTGTCAGCGCTGTCTCCAAACATATCCAGAATCCCACCGCCTCTCACCGCCCTGGGCCAGCTCCCACCATCTTCCTGGACTGGCACAGTTAGGGCACAGTGGCCTGTGCCCTGGTCCCAGGCTCCTGCTGACCGACTCCTCCCCACAGTCTGTCCTGCACTCCCGTCCCCCCGCTCCCACTACGGCCACCAGAGGGCGCCTGAGCACCTGAGTCAGGTCCTGTCCCTCCTCTGCCCACCACCCTCCAGGGCTCCCTCGTCACTCAGAGTAAAAGCCCAAGTCTTCCCCGGAGGACCACAGACCCTGCATGCCCTGCCCTGCCCTCCCCTTCCTTCCCCTCATTACTCGCTGCAGCCCCATGGGCCTCCCTCAGTACATTGTGTTTGTTTATCTGCTCTGTTTACCGTCAGCCTCCCGCACTGGGGTGTGAGGTGGGAACCGTGCCCAAGCGCAGGGCAGAGTTGGGTACTTAGGGTGCTCTCGGTTGGAAGTTGACGAGCTAAGGGCAGTCTCTTGCCCAGGGTCTCGCTGGGGGTGAGCGACTGAGCCAGGGTTTGAACCCAGGCTACGGGGCTCCGGACGCTACACCAGACCCTGGTGTTTCTGTTGGGGGCCGGGGGGACCCGCCCTGACTGTGCCTCCACCCCGCCCCCCCAGGCCTGAACGTGCACAGCATGCTCAAGCACCAGACCCTGGTCCTGACCCTGCCGACCGTCGCCTTGCTGGAGGAGAAGCTGCTCTGGCACGACTCGCGCCACACGCCCCTCTACCCCTTCCGCCTGCCCTACCGCGATTTCCCCTGAGCCCCACGCGGCACCCCCAGGGCCCATCGGCCAGCCTCCTTCCTGCTCGCTGTCCACGCGGTGCGCCTGCTCCGAGCCCGGCCGAGCCCCCGGTGGGCTTGGGAGCCTCCCGCTCACCCTGCAAGGGCGGCCAGAACCCCTCATCCCGGTGGGAAGCTGAGGCCACTCACAGAGCAGCCAAGCAGGCATCACTACCGGGAAGGGGCCGCCGACAGGAGCTTGGGGCAGCTCCTGCCCCGAGTCTCTTTTGTGTAAGAAATTTTACTTTTTAATCAAAGAGGAGAAACAGAACAACAGCTCATTGCCGTTTTGTGAATAATTCCATTTGGCGAGTTAGGCTCTTTCCCCGGTGCGCGGCACCGCTGGGTACCCGGCTGCCTCAAGGCACTGTTTATAGAAATGACCCACCATCAACTTTTCTGGGGTGAGTCAGCCTCGGAGCACGCAGAGAACCAGCCATCGCTAGGAACCCACTCATGGTGCCTCCCAATCCCAAGCACTCTCACCGAGCGCTTGCATCCCTGACGGGGCTTGTGGTCCCATTTATTATGGTCCTTCAGTCCAAGTGTGGACCTGATTCCCCAAGTGGGTGCAGTGTGGAGACCTGAGCTTTCATCACAGTGATTTTCCCTAAGCACAGAGTCAGTATCAACGTGGTCAATAAATGAGTGAATAAACATTTAAAAACACCAAACCGGTATCCTGATCCTTGAGTCTGCTGGTGTTATTTGCCCCCCACAAGTTGTTGTTGTTGCTAATTGTCACAATACAGACTATAAAGTAACGAGGTCAGTTTCTTTAAACTCAGCCCGCGGCTTCCTTGGTGGTGCAGCGGTTAGGAATCTGGCAGCCAATGCAGGGGACACAGGTTTGAGCCCTGGTCCGGGAAGATCCCACACGCCGCGGAGCAACAAAGCCCACGCACCACAGCTACTGAGCCTGCGCTCTAGAGCCCGCGAGCCACAACTACTGAGCCCACATGCCACAACTACTGAAGCCCATGCACCTAGAGCCCATGCTCCGCAACAAGAGAAGCCACCGCAACGAGAAGCCCACGCACCGCAACGAAGAGTAGCCCCCGCTTGCAGCAACTAGAGAAAGCCCGCACGCAGCAACAAAGACTAAACGCAGCCAAAAATAAAATTTATTTTAAAAATCTTAAAAAATAAAACAGTATGAATGCAAAAAAAAAGCCAGAACTGCCATCTGGTGTGCAGGCCCAACCAGGCGGCCGCAGTGACCCATTGACTGGGCTGCTCCTCGCTGAAAACATCTCTGGAATGCTTCTTGGGAGTGCCTTCAGAGCTTACAACACGTTCTTTGAAAGTCCTCAATGAACATAAATTGTGATCCTTAAAGCATCAGATTTGACTGAGTAAAAAAGAAAAAGCTAGGACTTCCCTGGTGGTCCAGTGGGTAAGACTCTGCACTCCCAATGCAGGGGGCCCGGGTTCAATCCCTGGTGGGGGAACTAGGTCCCGCATGCCGTGGTGAAGATCCTGCGTGTGGCAACTAAGACCCGGCACAGCCTAATTAATTAAAAGAAGAAAAAGCTATTTGGAGCCAGTAGTAAGAAGGGGGTGCAGGGACTTCCCTGGTGGCACAGTGGTTAAGAACCCACCTGCCAATGCAGAGGACATGGGTTCGAGCCCTGGTCTGGGAAGATCCCATATGCCACGGAGCAACTAAGCCCGTGCGCCACAACTACTGAGCCTGCGCTCTAGAGCCCATGAGCTACAACTACTGAAGCCCACGCGCCTAGAGCCCGTGCTCTGCAACAAGAGAAACCACCGTAATGAGAAGTCCGTGCACTGCAACGAAGAGTAGCCTCCGCTCGCCACAACTAGAGAAAGCCCGCATGCAGCAACGAAGACCCAGTGCAGCCTAAATAAATAAAATTTATTTTTTTTAAAAAAAGAAGGAGGGGTGCAGAGGCTGGTTGGGAAATGCTGGGCTAAACCCAAACCATTACCTACCTCTCCCTGTGCCTCTCACCAGCTCCGCAGGGACACCGAGGCCCCAAGTAAGACCCATCTGTTGTCCTGACAGTGCCCAGCCTAGTCGTAGCTATGCGTAATCAGGCTCAGTCGTCCACCTCACAGCCATCAGGAAACAGGGTGAAGGAAGGGGTCAGAACCTGTTGCTGACACTGGGATCCCTCTGCCAGATCAAGGATGGAAAAAGACATCAGAAAAAAATGATCCGAGGTCTACAATGTGCTAATAATCAGGGCATAGTATGTGTATTAGTTTCCTAGGCTACCTTAACAAAGTACCACAGACTAGGGCTTCAACTACAGAAAAATACCGTCTCATGGTTCTTGGAACCAGAAGACCAAGATCAAGTCATTCCTTCAGAGGCTGTGAGGCAGGCTCTGTCCCATCCCCCGCCCCTAGATTCTGGTGGTTTGCTGGCATCCTTGGTATTTCTTGGCCTGATACATCACCCTGATCTCTGTCATCATCTTCAAATGGCATTGTCCCTCTGTGTGTGCCTGTGTTCAAATTTCCCCTTTTTATAAGCGCAACAGTCATGTTGGGTTAGGGCCCACCCTAATGACTTCACGTGAACTTGATCATCTGCAAAGACCCTGTTTATAAATAAGATCACAATCTGGGGGTTAGCACTTTTTTTTTCCCCTGGGGAAGAGACGTAGTTGAACCCATGACAGGGTGTAAGGGGAAGGAAGGAACAGGATTGGCCATGAGGACTGTGGAAGTTGGCACATGTGGCTTCATCACATGTCCTCTTTGCTGATGTCTATTTTGAAATTCTGTATAATTTTTTTTTTTTAGAAAGAGAGAGATGGGTGAAGACATTTCTTCAGAGGAGCTTCAGATGTGCTACCTGCACATCCATCCCTGGTCGGGGAAATAAGATCCCACATGCTGCGCGGCACGGCCAAAACAAAACAAAAAGCCCTATCACACCCTCTTGGGACATGCGTTAACCCAGAGCCTAGAGAGGAAGGTGACTTCACAGCCTCTGGAAAATATCCCTGAAGGCAGGACACCAAAGACTCAGGCTGACCCCGGCTTAAGAAAGTTCGAGTGAGTCAACAGGGCTGGGATCTGACTCCCAGGAGATCCAGGGGCGAGAGGTAGGCGGTTCTCATGGTGGAGTCAGGGTGTCTGCTTCTTGGTGGTCAGCATGGACCAGGAGAAATAAGAGGGTAGGATCAGACCCCAAGGGCTGAGGGAAGAGCCACCACCCATATCAAAGATGCCTCCATGCCAGCGAAGGGGTCTCCAGGAAGAGGAGGCCTCAAAGAGCCCCCCCAGAACACTTTAACACGCTGCTGGGGTACCCAAAAGGGCAAAGCCACCAGCCATGGAGGAAACGCCCTGTCCCCTCCTCCTTGCACCTGGCTGGGCAGGAGGGACCCACAGGCTGGTGAGAGGAGGTGAGGGGGACAGAAAGAGGGTCAACAGCAGGGGGACTAGGCCCTTCTTCTCTACCAAGGCTTCCAGCCTGGAGAAGCCTCACCTGGGGCTCCCATCCAACACCAAGTTCCGAGATTTGAACGTGATGCTGATCGGGACCTGAGTCCGGGGCAGGATTCTCAGCCAGGGGCAAGGCAGAGTCCACCACAGAATAAACTTTCAAAGAGCGGAAGGAGAAGCCAAGTTATGTTTTGTTTGTTTGTTTGTTTTTGTTTTTTCTGCGGTATGCGGGCCTCTCACTGTTGTGGCCTCTCCCGTTGCAGAGCACAGGCTCCGGACGCGCAGGCTCAGCGGCCATGGCCCATGGGCCCAGCCACTCCGTGGCATGTGGGATCTTCCCGGACCGGGGCACGAACCCGTGTCCCCTGCATCGGCAGGCGGACTCTCAACCACTGCATCACCAGGGAAGCCCCCAAGTTATATTTTGATCAACATCCAAACGGCATGCATTTTTGCTTTACACCCTGGGGCTCTGATGAGGAACCGTGATGCTAGAATGAACTAACCTGTGGGAACAGAGGAGCAAGTCTGTATTTCTGCCTAGGAAGTTTGAGGGGGGATTCTCAGAGCTGAGTCCTATGGAAACAGACAACTTGTAACTCCTGTTATCTGTTCTCACTGCACATGAATGGTCTTACTGAAATCTCGGGACTTCCCTGGTGAGGCAGCAGATAAGACTCTGCCCTCCCAATGCAGGGGGCCCGGGTTCGACCTGTGGTCGGGGAACTAGATCCCACATGCAAGCCACAACTAAGAGTTCACATGCCATAACTGAGGAGCCCGCGAGCCACAACTAAGGAGCCCACCTGATGCAACTAAGAACTGGCGCAACCAAAGTAAGTAAATAATGTTAAAAAAAGAAGAAAAATCTTAGACCCACCCTTTGAGGGATGCATTACCATCCCTTTCTACAGCTGAGGCCATCTAGGTACCACCAGGGGAAGTGGCTTGCTAAAGGTCACAGCTGGTGGCAGGTGCACTTTGGCCACATCCCCTCGGTACTTGCTGGTCCGTGCACACCCCCAGTTGCCTTTGCTGCGGGACTGTGCTTGGCTTATCCACTGGACAGATCAGAAGGACTGGGGAACCACAGTGAGATACCACTTCCCACCCATTTGAATGGCAATCACCATAATAATAAAACAAAATAAATATTGGCAAGGATGTGGAGAAATTGCAAACCTGGAACCCTTGTACATTGCTGGTGGGAATGTATTGATAAAATGGTGCAGCTGCCATGGAAAACAGTCTGACAATTCCTCAAAAAGTTGAACATGGAATTACCATGGGACTCAACAATTCCACTCCAAGGTATATACCCAAAAGAAATAAAGGATGTTCATACAACAACTTGTACCTGAATGCTCATGGCAGCATTATTCATAAGAGCCAAAATGTGGAAACAACCCAAATGTCTATCCGTTGATGAATGGATAAACAAACTGATATAGCCTTACAATGGAATATTACTCAGACGATGGCCTGAACAGTATGGCGGTTCCTCAGAAAATTAAAAATAGAACTACCTATAACGTTATAAATCAACTATATTTCAATAAAAATTTTTAAAAAATAAAAATAGAACTACCATATGATCCAGGAATTCCACTTCTGGGTATTTATCTGAAGGAAACAAAGTTGTTCTCTTGAAAAGACATCTGGGAATTCCCTGGCGGTCCAGTGGACTTGGCACTCTCACTGCTGGGGCCAGGTTCAATTCCTTGTGCTCCTAGCCCTGTTACAACCTGGTAGATGAAATCCTCTGGTAACCTCTTGTAAAAGCAGTAGGAAGGGAATTCTGGGCTGGAGGAACAGCATGTGCAGAATGTTCAGAGAATAAGAGAAGTTCATTCATTCAACACATATGTATTGACCATCTGCCTATAATGACCAGACATTGATTCAGATGCTGGAGCTGAGAGGGTCCCTGGCCTTCTGGAGCTCACGCAAATGAACGTGACACAGGTCAATCAAAAGAATTTCAGCAAGTGAATGAAGTTTCAGTAATGAAACCATTAGAGCAAGTGACAGGGAACGTTTAGGGTGTGGCCCAGGATGGAAGGAGTCAGGGAGTCAGGGAGCGTCCGGAAAAGCTTTTAGGAAGAGGCTCAGGCCATTAAGAAAGGGCTGGCCATATCAGGGACGAGAAGAGCATTCCAGGTCAAGGGAACTGCAAGGTGGTCACGCCAGACCTCAGAATGAGGGGCGAGCAGGCATGATGCCATGGAGTGGGGTTTGGGTATTTCTGCCCTGGGTCCACAGCCTCTGGTCTGCAGTGGGGCCATTCCCTGACCTTCTTGAGACTGCCTGGCACCCTGGAGGAAGCCCTGCCCTTCCTGGTAGCTGCAGCAAAGGGATGGGGAACATCTGCTTCCCTTTCTTTCAAGAAAGCACAAAGGGAACATAGACTAGGGGGTGCGTGCTTCTTCTGCCAAACTGCCCCCTATTATCACCCCATTCTCATCTCAGGAAATGGCCCTCCACCCTCCTAGGACCTCAGAGCAAGACCAAGGAGTTGACCTTGACTCTGCCTGCCCCCCACATCCCAGCAAACACAGTTGGACCTGCTGCCAAAATAAATGCCAAATTGGACCGTATCTCCCCAGCGCCATTGCCCACTCCAGGCTCCATCATTGCTCCCCCGCACTGGAGCAGTCACCTCCTCTCCCGTCTCCTGGCTTCCTTCTACCCTGTCCTCCCCACTACCTGACTCTAGCTCCTGCTGTCTTAGGAGGGTGCCTGTAAAGGCCTGAGTCAGGGCGTGTCCCTGCTCTGCTCAGACCCCTCCATGGCTCCCACCTCACTGAGAGGAAAGGCCAAGGTTCTCCCCAGGCCATGCTCTACCCCATTCCCTCCTTCCCTCCTCTCCTCCAATCCTCTCCCTCCCTTACTGCATTCCAGCAACACTAGCCTCCTGGCTGTTCCTTAAGGCAGCTCCTTCCTACCTCAGGGCCTTGGCACATTCAGCGCTCTCTGCTTGGTACATTCCTTCCCTGCTATTGTCAGGACTCTCTGCTCTTTGCTCAAATGTCACCTTCTCAGTCTTTCCCAGAATACTCTATTTAAAGGTTTATTAACCTTCACATTTCCTATTCCCTTCCCTGCTTTGCTCTCTCTTAGCACTAATCACAAGCTATGTCTCCATATACCTTATTTCGGACTAAGACGATCTCTGCATGATGGTAGGGATTTTGGTCTATTCTGTTCATTGCTGCGTCCCCAGCACCTGGAACGATGCCTGGCACACAGCAGGCTCTCAATCGACGCTGCGTAGCAAGTGTTGAGAGACGGAAGGAGGAAGCACGATTTTACCGCTGTAAGGGGGACCAGAGCCGCGCGGGGGAGCTCGCCGCCCGCGCACTTGGGACAGAGGCCAAAGTAAGCAGTGATCCGAACCCGGTAAAAATCCTCCGGAAAATGACCCCCCGGCGGAGGATTTTCCCAGACCCTCCCAGGGACGTCCCCGGCCCCCGCTCTGCGCCTTTGCCCAGTGCGTTTGGGGCGGGAATTCAACACCTTCCACACTGCAAGAAGAAAGATCCCCGTGGAAATTCCTTAGGAACAATCGGGGCGGAGCGAGGGACTCTTTTCCGGCTGGCGAGTAATTCGCAGCCCCTTCCCCGGGAGGAAGGGGTCGAGCGTCCTTGAAGCCCCCTCCCTTCCCCGTCTGCTGCGCGACCTCCTTGGCCCTTCTGAGGTCTCCCTGGCGACGCGGCGCGCGCGCCACAACAGGAAGCCTTAGGCGGCTGGGTTCTGCGCTCGGAGACTCCAGGATCCCCAGCCCTGACGTGGTGGATGCCGAGTCTTGGGCGGTCACACACGCAGGCGTGGCTTGGGGGGAGGCGGTGGCGTGGGACGGCCTATAGACGCGGCGCGGGACCTCACAATGTTCCCCAAACACCCTAATGGAACAAGCCGGGGCAAACACCCGTACAGATTTAGTGCTGGCGCCCGCGATTCGAGTTACGGGAGCTGCGAGCAGAGGACAGGGGTTTGAGCGCCCCCTCTCCCCGCCCCATTCCGGGGCCTGGGAGCTGCCTCAGTTTCCCTGCAGAAGGCAAGCATTCGAGCGCCCCCTCTCTCCTCCCCCGTCAAGGTCTGCGGCCTCAGTTTCCCCGCGGAGCCTGGGGACTGCAACGGAGGGGCTCGGCACGTCGGGACCACGCGCCTTCCTTCCTTTTTCTGGAAGCTGTAAAGACGCCCCCGCGCTGGTGGCCGAAAGGGGAAGCGAGGCCGCGGGGGAGTGGGAACCCCCCTCGGTGGGGGACGCGGAGCCCCGGACGTGATGCGCCTTACGTCCTCTCCCCCAGGGTTCACAGAAAGTGCCTGGGCTTTCTGCGGCCGCTTCTCAGAGAATCTCGGTGTCACTGGGCGGGGACATGCCCCTTTGGGGAGGGGCACCCTTGATCGATAGCGCCCCAGGAAGATTCCTGGGGCCCCACCGAAACGAGGGACCGTCCACTCGGTTAAAGAGGCCTGCTTGCGCTGGGGAGTCAGACTGGAGTTCGAATGACCTCGCAGCTTGGAGCCTCAGTTTACCCCTCAGTTTAGTCCCTACCGTCCAGGGTGGTTGGCAGTATCCAATAAAGCACTGTGTAAACGCGGAATCAGGGGTAGCCGAGCCCGGGGACGGGACCCCTAGCTCCGGGAGCAGTCTCCGGGTTGTTTTGTGGCCGCTGCCGCCAGGCAGCCCTCACTACTTCAATTCGGAAATTCCGGTGCGAGAGCGGCCCGCGAGAGGGTACAACCCTGCTCGGCCCCGGCATCCTCTCAATCCGGAAATGCCAGAGCCCTCGTTCCGGAGAGGAAAGCGCGAGGTTTCCGGGAAGGCAGCACCGCCCCCTCGGCCCCCCTTGGCTGGCCGCTATAAAAGGACCCACAAGGTCCTCAGCTCCACAGTCCGCGCCCACGCCTCTGCGCCACCTCGTCCGCCCTGCCTCCGCCTGCGATGGTTCCCGGCGCTGCCCATCCCGCGCTGCTTGCGCTCCTGGCCCTGCTCGGGGCTCTGCTCCCAGGTGATCAGGGATGGGGGGGCTGCCGTCGGGCTAGCTCTTGGGATCTGGGCTGCGCCCTGGGAGCGGTAGGAGGACCGGCTCCCCACCGGCTGGGGACACTGGTACTTAGGTAGCTGTTTATGGGAAGTTGGGGCTAGAGCCATCGATTGAAAGTCAACAGCCATGGGTTCAAATCCAGACCCTACATCATGGCTTGCTGTGTGCCTTCGGACTATGGGCTGCCTCTCCCAGAGGAGCTTCACTTTTTCAGTTGTAAAATGGAGAAGTTAATAGTGTTCACATCGCAGCGGTTGTGTCCTGGCCCCAGAAGGTGGTCAGACCGTGTAGAGATGTGGCCCCGTGCCAAGCTTAGGTAGACTGGGACCCCCCCCCCCCAACACACACACGCACAGACATTCTGTTCCTCGTCCCGTGCCCTTGGGGGAAGTCCAGGACTCTGCTCAGGGGAATTCCAGGGCTGACTTGCCAAGGGAGCAGAGGCTAAGGAATGGGATGCCCCAGCAGCCCTTCATCAACTCCAGCTAGAAGGAGGGAGGGGAGAAGGGGGACAGTTGGTCTCAAATGGTGGTCAGTGTCGGGAAGCAGGAGAGTGAAAAATTCATGAGCAGACCACACCGTGGTTACCAGCTCAATGAAGCGTTCTAATCCGGACTCTACCACTTTCTAGCTGAGTGACCTCCCTTCAGGTCTCACCATTTCCCTCTGTGAAATGGAAGCGACCCCAGAATCACCCTTGAGAATTCATGGAGCTGCTGTTTCCGCCCACCTCCATCCCAGATGGAGTAGACCCAAAGCTGAAGGCAGAGGTCTTTGGCGGGGTGGGGGGCAGCTTTCAGATGGGTGGGCTCAGGCAGACTTTGCTTTTTAGCTTTGGAGGTACCACAGTCTGCGGGAGCTAATCCCAACAAGCCCCCTCCTTCTTACCTGCAGCCACATGCTACCTGCCCTGTGCTAGGAGTTACTTGCATCAGCAGGGGTTGGGGTGACTATATTCACCCACTTTACAGATGGGGAAAATGAGGTCCTGAGAGGGGAAACCAGTTGTCCAAGTGGGTAAGGAACCAGCCTGACTGGAACCCCTTTATCCCTGGAGGACTGACTCCCTCCACCTGACCTCTTGCGGGGGGGGGGGGGGGGAAGAACACTGACTTCATGCCCCTCTTTTGCTAAAATCCTCCATGGCTGCCCATTGTCCTCGCAATGAAGAACACTTCCTTGGCGTGGCTTAACACTGCTTTGCATGATCTTCCTGACCCCATTTCCCCCCAACTCATCCCTGTGACTCTGCTCCAGCCACCCTGCCTCAGGACCTTTGCACTTGCTGCTCCTTTTCCTGGAACTCATTTCCCTTTTCTCTCGATGGCCAGCCCCCGCTCATCATCCAGATCTCTGCTCACACACTACCCTGTCACCAAGGCACTATCTGTTCTATCATCCCATTTTGTTTTTGCCAAAGCTCTTGTCAGCATCAGTTATTAATTATGTTGTGTGCTCGTGAATTTTTCTGTCTCCCACGCTGAAAGCAGAGTTTTGTCTTGTTCAAGGCTGTGTCCGCAGCACCCAGAACAGGCTGGATGCAGTAATGTTAATGAGCCCGATTTGTCATGTCTGACCCCTCCACATCTTTTGGTTCCAGGGCCTGGAGGTGCCCAAACGTCAGTGCATCCTCAAAAAGCCATCACATCCCGAGGAGCCTCCATAACGGTGAACTGCAGTACCTCCTGTGACCAACACACAATGTTGGGCCTAGAGACTCAGCTGGCTAAGAGGGAAGTAGACCATGGGAACAACTGGAAGGTTTTTGAACTGAGTGACGTGCAAAAAGACAGCTTTCCAATATGCTACTCGAGCTGTCTCGGTAACCAGTCATCAGCTTTGATGAACCTCACCGTATACTGTGAGTGGCTGGGCCCAGGGGCTGGACTAGGCAGCCTGGGTTGGGGAGGTGGACGAGGGAGTCCCCAGCAGGTTGGAACAGCCTTTGTTACTTGGGGGTGGGGGCGGGTAGGGTCTCACTGAAGGGCAAGGGGGCCCATCTTCTGAAAGTCTCATTGTCATCTAGAACCCTTCCTTGAACTTCCTTGGGGGTGACTTCCAAGTATGGACTCAGTCCTCAAAATGTCACATGTCTGGGTCCTTTGACACAGAAAACCCACTACTGGGAATTGGGCCTATAGGTGTCCCCACCCACCAGGGTACTGAGGGAGTGTGGGGCTATTCACTGTGGCTTGATCTGAAAGGGTAAAAGTTTGCAAGGCACTCAAATGTAGAGGGCTGGGGAGAGAAACTGTGGTTCAGTCATCCCGTGGAATAGTATGCAACCGTGTAAAAGAATGAGACAGGTGCTCCAAGATGTATTGTCAAGTTCAAAAGTAAGGTATGCCGAGAATGAGTGGCATGCCACCCACAGTGTTAGGGAGCCATGGGCTCGGGGTTAGGGAGGCTGTGTTTCTGCATTAAAGGACCCAGAAAGGAAATACAACAAATGACAATATAGCTGGCTGTGAGGAGAGAAGGTGCAGGGCTCTGGGAGAGCACAGGGAGCAAGTTTTCTCCATGTGCCTTTTTTTTTACTTTGGGCATTTTGAAGTGTGACAGTGAGTTAGCATGACTGTAAGCAATACATAGGTAAATGAAATTCAAATGAAAACAAAACAAAATAAAAAAGGAAGAAAGAAAGAGAACTGGCCAACTGGCCTTGGGATCAGACAGCCTTGGGTTCTAGTCCCAGTATGGGCCTCACTAACTGGGTGACTCTGATGTGGGGAGCGGGGGAGGGGGGAATACGTGGCTTCCTGGTTGCTTTTCACATGAGACCTCCTCGGAAGGGTCTAATGATGCAGTGAGGCCTGGAGGACATTCCGCCTTCACAGGGCCTGCGTAAAAGAAGCTTTGGGGCAAACATCAGCTTTGTTTCTGATTTGGAGGATGTCTGAGCAGCTGCTGGCCAAGTGAGGGAAGTCCCCAAACATTCCCAGTGGCCTCTGAAAACCCCCAGAAAACCTTTTCACAGGACCTTCTGCATCTCACCCTGAGAGTTGAAAGCCCAGTCCTCCAGGTTTGAGTCCTGGCCCTGATATATTTCTCCCTCTTCGGGTGCCAGACTTTGCCTTAGTTTTCACCTCTGTGAAATGGAACAGACGGCTGCACACAGTAGCAAGGGGTCACCTAGGAGAGACTCGAGCTTGGTCCTGCCCCACTGCCAGTGTAAAGATGAGGGAGCATCTCTGGGTGGCTGAGCTTTCTCTAGAAAGAGTTGTAATTCCTGCAGGAAGTGACCCCTAACTGGGCCTTGAAGGATGCGTAGGAGTTGGTAAAGACAGGCATTCTAGACAGAGGGAATAGCCTGGGCAAAGATTTGGAGTGGGGAAACATGCTGACCTGGGGTTGGGGAGGCAAGAGGGATTGAATATCAACAGATCGGTGTGGCTGGAGCTGAGTTTGGCAGGACTTCGAATGCCAGGCCGAGGAGCTGAGACTTTCTTCTTAGGGTGACAGGGAGCCATGGAGGGTGTGTGAGCAGGCCAGGGATCCAGAGCAGAGGGCTGACCTTACAGGAAGCCAGAGAGCAGCTGCCCATGGACCCAGTCCAGGTCGTGCATGTTGACCGCAGTTTCGCATACGAGAAGGGAGGGGCAGACAAATATTTGAAGAGTGGAGTGACCAGGACTTAGTGAGGGACTAAAGATGGGAAGTCAAGGAGAGGTACAGGCAGAACAGGCCTCCTCCCCCAGTCTGGCCTTCAGGGCAAGGATCTGGGCTCCAAGATGTGAGTTCCATTTGGAGGCTGTGGTTTGAGGGGGCCGCCAGCTCTGCAAGTTGGAGTTTGCAACAGATGGTCAGAGGTAAGAGTTGGATGTCTGAGGGTTTTCTCAACCTTTTTTTTTTTTTTTTTAACAGCTGTTAGCATACACTGCAATGAAGTTTGGAGTATTTATAGTGTTGTAGAAGTCTAGTTTAAGAACATATCTCTCACCTTAAAAAGTAACCACACACAAAAAAATTCAGATGTGGAAAACACAATATATTGGCTTCAAAATTTTTAAAAAGGCAAAATTAAAATGAATAAACATTTAATCAAAAGTCAAAAAAAAAGTAACCTCATGCTCATGTACAGTCACTCTCAACTTCTGAAGTGAATTAATAATAGTCCTAATAATAATAATAACGATAATAATAGTCCTACCTTCATTAGCCCCAGGTTACAGCTTAGAAAACTGAGGCATTTCTGTAGCCCCGAGGGCTGGGACTGTTCCAGTGTGCAAAGTCACTCCCCCACAGGCCATAACAAAGAACCAGCAAAGCTAGGAATCAACTCCAGGCTCCTGACATTTTAACATCACTGCTTTTTTTTTTCCCCCCCCTTAGGTTGGAAAAGGAAAGGTTGCTTTATTCAGGAGGTTGGCAACCTGGGGAGAAGGTGGACTCATGTCCAAAAATCAACTCCCAACATCACTACTGTTTAAGTGACATTTCAGGGCCTCTTGAGAAGGGACTGAAAGTGGGAGGCTTCAAGACCCCTCCCTAGGGAGCCTGGGGTCGGGGAGTGAGTCTCAGCTCACCAGGGCTCTGCGGGCAATTTCCACTGGCGATCCAGGCTTGGAATTCTGTTACCTCATGCAGAATGGAGACCCTAGCAACCGAGCCCGCGTGTAGTGTTTTCAGGGGATATTCAGGGTTTCGTTCTGAGGGTCTGTGGGTTGTTCTTAGATTTTTAACATTTCAGGGGATCACACGGTTCATTCGGGAACCCTTGAAAGCAAGCTCCTGAAAGGCCTCGCATCGGTGTGGGTGTCTCAACCTTATTCTTTCTACAAACATAGAGTGCCTAAGGGACTTCCCTGGCGGTCCAGTGGTTAAGACTCTGCGCTTCCACTGCCAAGGGCGTGGGTTCGATCCCTGGTCGGGGAGCTAAGATCCCACAAGCCGCGGGGCGTGGCCAAAAAAAAAAAAAAATAGAGTGCGTATCGGGTGTCAAGGATACAACAGGGAACAAAACAGACAAAGATCCCTGGCCTCCTGGGTTGACATTCCATGGCAGGAATAGTGGAAAAGCAAATTAACTGAGTAGATGATCTCTTACCTCAGAGGTGAGGGATGCTATGGAGAAAAATGCTAAGGCCAAAAAAAGGACAAGGAAAAACAGGAGTTTTTTTACAACAACGTCTAGAGACTGGACAGCTTAAATGAACTGTATTCATTTGCCGGGACTCCTGGCAACAAACCTCGAAATTCTTTCCCACTTTTCACTCTCAGATGCTGCAGTGAATAAAAATGTATTCTGCCTCCTTCACAACCACTTGGGAACTTCTCACTGGGTTATCCTGAAGCTCTTAACATTCCTCTCTAGTTTAGGTGGTTTGGGGTGTGTTCTCGAAAGAGCGTGGTGAGACTTCCCGAGCAGGTGTAGCCAGGGCCCCGACGTTCCTGTGGGCGGGCGGCCAGCCAGTTCAAACAACACTCCCCTCCCCTCCAGGGTTCCCGGAACGCGTGGAGCTGGCCCCCCTGCCCCGCTGGCAGCCCGTGGGCGAGAACCTCACCCTGCGCTGCATGGTGTCCGGTGGGGCCCCCCGGGACCACCTCACCGTGGTGCTGCTTCGTGAGGGGAAGGAGCTGGGCCGTCAGCCAGCAGGAGACGGGGAGCCTGCCGAGGTCACAGTCACGGTGCTGGTGAGCAGAGATGACCACGGCGCCAATTTCTCTTGCCGCACGGAGCTGGACCTGCGGTCCCAAGGGCTGGCACTGTTCCAGAACAGCTCGGCCCCCAGGAAGCTCCGAACCTTTGGTGAGGCACTGGGGAGCCAGTAGAGAGGATGGGATGACAGGGGTTTCCTGCTTGGGGTGTGAGGTCTCTGGGAAGGAGAGGCCCCTGGCCGTGGGGGCATTGAGAAGGTGGCAACCTTGATTGCAAAGGTTTCTGGGAAGAGCATCTTCTTGGCCACTGGGGTGGAGTGTTCTGGGATGTGGTGCCTGGACTGCAGGATCCACTGAGAAGGCTGTGACCCAGGGCAAGTGGTACACGTGTCCTGGGACAAGGGTGACCCAGGCCACAGTCTCCCGGGAAGAGGGTGCTCCAGGTGGGGGAATGAAAATGCCCCGGGAAAGGGCTTCAGGATGTCTGTCTCCTCTCTGTTTACACCCACTGTCTCTCACCAGTCCTACCAACGACCGACCCGCACCTTGCTACGCACCCGGTACTGGAAGTGGGCACACAGTGCCTGGTGAGCTGCACCCTGTATGGACTGTTCCCAGTCTCGGAGGCGGAGGTCCACCTGGCGCTGGGGGACAGGAGGCTGCAAACCACGATCACGTACAATGAATACTCACTCTTGGCCAAAGCCTTGGTCGAGGGAAAGGTGGAGGAAGAAGGCGTCCAGTACTTGACGTGTGCGGTGAATCTGGGAGGGCAGAGCCGGAGGTCTCTGGAGAACGTGACCATCTACAGTAAGTAGAAACCCAGGTGGGGCTTCTGAAGGGGTGGGGCTAATGCCAGGGGCGGGGCTCACTGTGCACCCCACCTCCAGGCTTCCCAGCTCCCAACCTGACCCTGAGCCAGCCCGAGGTCTCGGAATGGACTACGGTGAACGTGGAATGCGAGGCCCAGGCTGGAGCTGTGGTGACGCTGAACGGGGCCCCAGCCAGGCCTCCGGGCCCGAGGGCCCAGTTGCAGCTGAATGCCAGCGCCGAGGACAACGGACGGAGCTTCTTCTGCTCTGCTGCCCTGGCGGTGGCTGAGCAGGTGGTACACAAGAACCAGACCCGGGAGCTCCGTGTCCTGTGTGAGTGGGGCTGCTAGACAATGATCCCTTACCTCCAAGGCCCAACCCCTAAGACCCCGAGAACTCCTGCCTCCACCCACTCCCACCCCCACCCTAGTGAGCCCCTTCCCCAGATTCCTACCTAAGTCTTCTTACCTAGACCTAGATGGTGAGTGATGTCCTGGTCCTTGACCCCGTCCCTCATCTTGCTGTGTTTCTTCAGATGGCCCCCGACTGAACGAGAGGGATTGCCTGGGAAACTGGACATGGCAGGAAGGCTCCCAGCAGACCCTGAGGTGCCAGGCCTGGGGGAACCCAACCCCCAAGCTGAACTGTAGCCGGAAAGAGGATGGGGCTTTGCTACCCATTGGAGACCTGAGACCCGTCGAGCGGAAGGTTGCAGGCACCTACCAGTGTCGGGCCACCAGCACTCGCGGTGAGGTTACCCGTGAAGTTGTCATCAATGTGATCTGTAAGTGCTGGAGTTCAGGGCTGGGCAGGGCAGGGGCAGTGAGGGCAGCTCAACCCTCACCGCCCCCTGTGTCCTCCCCACAGACCACCAGAATAACATGGCCATCGTCATTCCGGTGGCATTTGTGATGATCTTGGGCGCTGTGGGTGCAGCCATTTACATCTATAACTACCAGAGGAAGATCCAGAAATATGAGCTACAGAAGGCCCGGAAGGCCCAGGAAGAGGCTGCCATGAAACCGACCACACCAGCCACGCCGCCCTGAGCCTACCCCCTCCGGACAGGACCTCCTCAGCCCCCAAACTGTGACAAGCAGGGCTGCATCGAACAGTGGTGGACATATGCCATTCAGCTATACCCACCTTCCCAGGGTACCAGAGGACAGGAGAGAGACCTCAGTCAGGATACAGACAGCATCTGGGGTCATGGCCCCTGCACACTTATAACCCCCAGGCCTCACACCTGATGTGGAGCCACAGGACTGAGACAAAAGAAGGGGCCAAGGCTCAGGGCATCAATGTGAGGGATGTCAAGGTCTGACCTGGCTGGAGGGTGTATGATGGAGACCCTGACCTCCAGCAGGGGGACACCCAACTGGGAAACATTGAAACTCACCCCCTCCTGCGTGTGCTGAGGCCTTACGGTCCTAAGAGAGAAGTGGCCCTGCACAGACACATGCAGCACTGAAACACAAATCCCCACACGTCCTCTGACAGAAGCCAGCACCAGCATTGCTGTCCACAGACTGTTCCCAACTCTTGATGATGACCTATTTATTCCTTTGTTCTCTTACTAGCTATTTATTGAGTACCTTTTATGTGGGCTAGAATGGTAAACAAGAAGAACATTGATTCCCGCCCTCAGGGAGCTCTCAGTCTAATCTCATTCAGGATCGCCAGCTACAGTTGTACTGGTTGTGCACTGCATAAGAGTGCCTGGCAAAAAGATTAAGTGGGGCTAGAATTTCCCACTCCACTGGCCAAGCTGCTTTCTCCCAGAAAGGGATTAGTAACGGTGACAAGGTATAGCTGGTGACATGCCCAGAGATGACCCACTGAGCCCTTACACCCCAGCACTGGCACTGACCTCTGATAACCCACCTCTCCACCTATACCCATGTCTGCTAGTGCTCACAATGACACTTGGTGGCATGCCTAAACGTGGGTGTTCACTCCTTGATAGCTAAACCATGGAGTCCCAGGAAACTGTGCCCAACCCCTGTGTGTCCCTGCCTTGTCCTACCTGTTTCCATCTCAGTGGGGCCATGCAAGAACAGAACAGTCTGCAGGTCCAAATTCCTGCAGCGACGAGGGTTCTGCAGGCCGTGGGGAGGAGAGGCCTGGGAGAACCCCCTCCCAACTGCGGAAGCCTCTCCCTTGTGCTAATAAAGCTATTTCATCCTTCTGGCCTTGTGTGAGTTGAGGGGAGGTGTCATGTCCAGCTGGAGCCTTTTCTGGCCTGTCCTCCCACTTCCTGCCCCAAGAGAAGGCTGCCAGTTCAAGGTCCAGCCCTCAGGCTCTAATCCAAATCTGGGGTTTATTAGGGCCTTTTGAGACTTTAGTGAAAATTAAAGATCCCTCTCCAGAAAAACACGATGACATTTGGTTTAGAATGGGGTGGAGAATCCCATTCTTAAACTGCGGGAGTGGGGTGTATACCGCAGGGCTCCGGGGCCCCCCGGAGCCTCTGTCTCTCTCTGCCCGGGGTGGGGCTGAAGAGGCGGTGCTGCGGGCCTCCTTATCTCCGGAGCCAGCCTTGGCTCCCTGGCGCGGGGCCCCTCAGTCCGTGCTTTTTGCCATGGGGTCTCTGCTTCTCCTCTTGTTGCTGCTTTTGCTGTCGCCCTCCTACCCGCGAGGCGCGAGCGCGCGGAGGCGCCGGAGTGCGCGGACACAAGGCCCGGGAGGCCCCTTTCCCACGCCCCCGGAGACCTCAGCACCCTTCTGGGTGCGCATAAGCCCCGAGCTCAAGGCCGTGCCGCCGGGGGGCTCAGTGTGGCTCAACTGCAGCAGCAGCTGCCCCCTACCGGAGGGTTCCAGCCTCCGCACCGAGCTGCGGCGAGGCGACACGCTCAGTGGGCCCGGTTGGGTATCCTACCAGCTGCTGGATGTGAGGGCCTGGAGCTCCGATGTGCACTGCTTCGTCACCTGCGCGGGAGAAACGCGGGGGGCCACCGCCAGGATTACCGCCTACAGTGAGGGACAGGGGCTCAGGCCTGGCTGGGGTGCGGGGAGGAGGACGGAGCGGGGGTAACGGACAGTCGCGCTAGGGGGAGCCCTCGGACCTTGCCCAGCGGCCCCCTCTTGCTTTAGAACAGCCACGCAGCGTGATCCTGGAGCCTCCGGTCTTAATGGGCAGTGAGTACACTCTGCGCTGCCATGTGACACACGTGTTCCCCGTGGGCTTCCTGGTGGTGATTCTGAGGCGCGGTGGCCGGGTCATCTACTCCGAGAGCCTGGAGCGCTTCACCGGCCGAGATCTGGCCAACGTGACGCTGACTTACGCGTTACGCGCCAGGCCCAGTGACTTCGGGCAGCCCGTTACCTGCTACGCCCGCCTCAATCTCGATGGCCTGGTGGTCCTCAGTAGCTCGGCACCCATGACGCTGCCAGTCCTCGGTGAGGCACCCTTATAACCCTGGGAAGAGTGGGGAAGGGTTATGTGGGCCAAGCCAGAGCATGTCCATGCGGGTTGTCACACCTCCAAGTGCTCTGTTCCTAATTCTCCCCTCTTGTCTCCAGCTTGGAGCCCTGCGTCCAAAGCCTTGGCCTCCACCTCCATCGCAGCCCTTGTGGGGATCCTTCTTGTAGTGGGGGCCCTCTGCCTGAGAAAGTACCTGTCGATGAAGTCTCGGGCATAGAGGCAGTGGTCCATGCTGGCTGAGCTGGAGGAAAAAGGAATCTGGAACATTTGGGGGAACCTTGCCTGGATCAATAAAGCCTTCCTCAGCCAGCTTCTGCCCCTGGGCATAAAGGTACCCCATTAGTGCACCTCCTCTGACTGAAGTGGTCTTCTTTTTGGCCTTGCCTCTATCATTTTCTCCAAATTCCTGTCTCCCTGAGGGCACCTGAGGTTTTTCACTCTGGTCTCCCATGCTGGAGCCCCATTCCCTCCGCATTCCCAGCCGATGTAGTAAAAACCTCTCCCGCGGGCATTATCAATGCGGTGCAGAGGGGCAAGGCATGGGCCCAGGGGGGCTTTAGGCTGTGGGAAGGCTGGTTCATGGTATGGCTTCTCCTGATTGGCTCCAGCGCTGCCACGCAGCAGCTCTGATTGGATGTTAAGTTTCCTACCCCCCTCGCCCTTTAGACCCTGCACTTTCCTGGAGGGCAGGGGTGGGGAGAGAACTAATCCCCATAGTTCACCATTAGTTCTGGGAGTGAGAGCACAGGTGGGCTGGGTCAAATGTACTTTGTGAGGAACGTGGATACGCAGAAAAGATACCCATGTGTTGACTGCGGGGAAGGAGCAACCAGATGGTGAGGTGGGGGGGGGGCGGTGGTGTATGTCACAGATTCGCATCCTGGAAACGTCCTGTTAGTCACCGGGCCTGGTGAGCACATGGAGGGTGTCCAAACCTGGAACCCAGATGCGGAGTCAAAAGTATCACAGTTGGTCTCTTGGTCTCGCGTGGACGCAGAATCGGGGCCTGCAGTGGATGCCTGGCAAGGCCCGCGTGGTCCAGGGCCCCGCCCGCCGAGCAGAAAGTGGATTCAGAGGCGCTCTTTGGCGGCTCCTGCTCACACAAGTCGCGTAGACACGTGCCCGCTGAACGCTGGGTAAATACAGACCCAGAGCCGAGCCGACCCTAATTTAGACGCCCGAGAACGCTGCGCGCAAGCACACACGTTCCCAACTCGCTGTCACTTTCGTCCCCGCCCCTTCTGTCGCGTGCGGGGGCGGAGCCAGAGAAAGACTAGAGGCGTAGCTGTAACCCTCAGCTCCCAGGGGTTAAAAGGGGAAGGATCAGTGAGGGAGGCATCCCCACATCCTCCCCTAGAGCCTTCTCATCCCCAGCCTGCACGTCTCAAATCTCTCCTAGCCCCCAACCCATCTCCGCTCCAAGGGGGGGGGCTGGTGGGAGGGGCTAAATGTGGAGGCGGAGCTCGGAGTCCAGCTCATTATCATAGCATCTAAGCAAGGGGTGGGGTGGGGGTTTGAGAAGGGCAACGCTGCATCCCCACCACCTCAGCGTCGCCGCCGGGGACGACGCTGGAGTGCGCAGCCGCCCCCAGAAGTCTCCGGGCAATGGGGCCGGCCTCCATGTAGACCCTGGGGGTCGCTCGCTCCTGCCAGCACGCCTTCATCAAAGCCGGTAGCCTGGTGCACGCTCGCCTTCCCGCCCTCCCCGCGCCGCCTCTGCTGCCGCCCCCTCCTTGGAAACCAAGTTACCAACGTTAAACCAATCCCCAAGCGCAACTCAGCCTCCTCCACACCCCACCCGCCGCGCCGCGCAGTCCTCTAGCCCAGCTCAGCGCTCGCGCTCCCCTCGCCTCCTGCGCTTCCCCCGCGGCGGCGATGCCAGGACCCTCGCCAGGGCTGCACCGGGCGCTGCTCGGCCTCTGGGCTGCCCTGGGCCTGGGGCTCTTCGGTCTCTCAGGTAAGAGCCGGTCCGGCTCAGGGTGGACAGGGCGGGGTCGTAGTTTCTGGACCTGAGAAGCGGCCACAAGCCCCTCCCCGCTCCTCCCTCGCCTCGCTCCCACGCTTCTGCCCCCACCTTGAGCCCAGGGCCTTCTTCTCTATCCCTCTTCCCCCACAACACACACTGGACACCAAGCTTCCGGACTCCTCGCTCACTCAGGTCTCTACCCTACCTTCTTCGAGATCCTGGGTGCTCTTCTGCACCCAGCCTCGAGCTCTGGAGACTCCATTATCTCCCCTGTCCCCTCCCGGGGTACCTCCTAACCCTCTGCTATGCACCATGGTCCACGGACTGGCATCTTCACCACTCGAAATCCACGAAGACCCAAATCTCACCAACTGCCGTGACTCCTAGGCACTGTTCCCACTCCACCCGGAGCCCTGGCAACAGAGTCCATCGGCTGTTCCCGCGGTTCCTTTCATGAGCCCAGCCCCGCGTCCTCTTTCCGTACTCTTCACCCGGGTTTGGACTCCTCCCTTAACCTCGCTTGACTCAGCCTCATCTCTCTTTTGCCCTCGCTTCAACCAGTCTCCCCTTCTCCTGGCGAGAACCGTGAGAACCAGTCCGCTTCCCTTCCCCCACCCAGGGTCCCCTCTTCCCAGCATTGCTGTGTGCGTTGAAAACCCCGTGTTTCCTCTCATCTCTCCCCTCCCCCCCATTCTTCCCCGTCACTCCATCCGCACCTTGGAGAGAAGGGCTCTCCGCTGCAATGTACCAGAGACACCCTCGAGGTCTGGACCGTGGGAGCGCGCTTGTAAACCTGAGACCTGGGCAGGACTTGGGACTCCTGGCTGTGGCCTCTGCTCATTCCCTGGGAATCCTGAGTCTGCATAGGGGCTCTTAGATCCCGGAGAGGTGGCTCCCAGGCTGAGCTCGCGTTTCTCCGGGCAGTGGTCGCGCAAGAGCCTTTCTGGGCGGACCTACAGCCCCGCGTGGCGCTCGTGGAGCGCGGGGGATCGCTGTGGCTGAATTGCAGCACCAACTGCCCACGGCCTGAGCGCGGTGGCCTGGAGACCTCGCTGCGCCGGAATGGGACCCAGAGGGGTTTGCGCTGGCTGGCGCGGCAGTTGGTGGACATCCGAGAGCCGGAGACCCAGCCCGTCTGCTTCTTCCGCTGCGCGCGACGCACACTGCAGGCTCGCGGGCTCATTCGCACTTTTCGTGAGTTCTCAGAGGCCAAGCTACTTTCCCTCCCTTCCAGGCCCCGCCCCCTGGGTAACGGGGTCCTCTCCTACAGGCCCCACCCTCTGGATCAGCACGCCCTCCCCCTCTTGGCCCCTGGGTTCCAAGCCACGTCGTGCTGAGCCCTGGCATTTCCAACAGCCGTGGTTCCCCCGTTGCAGAACGGCCGGATCGTGTAGAACTGGTGCCGCTGCCTGCCTGGCAGCCAGTGGGCGAGAACTTCACCCTGAGCTGTAGGGTCCCCGGCGCTGGGCCTCGTGGGAGTCTCACATTGACCCTGTTGCGGGGCGCCCGGGAGCTGATCCGCCGCAGCTTCTCCGGGGAGCCACCCCGAGCGCGGGGTGCGGTGCTCACAGCCACGGTACTTGCTCGGAGGGAGGACCATAGGGCCAATTTCTCGTGCCGTGCGGAGCTGGACCTTCGGCCGCATGGCCTGGGGCTGTTTGAAAACAGCTCAGCCCCCAGAGAGCTCCGAACCTTCGGTGAGTGGGTGTGAGGAGGGGACCCAGGGGGGTCGGGCCGATGTTTAAGAAGCTTGGAGGCAGAGAAATCTGAATTCTAATTCTTACCCTAACACTCACCAGCGGAAAGTTATTTTCCCCTCTGTGCCTTGAGGATAATACCATAATAGAGTGCCTGTAAAGCGCTTAGAACATATTGAGCGTTCAATACGTAAGTTCAAGCTCTGTTCTTCTACTCCCAGCCCTGCCTCCGGAACCCCCTCGCCTCGCTGCCCCCCGGCTCTTGGAAGTGGGCTCAGAAGGACCCGTAAGCTGCGCCATGGACGGGCTGTTTCCAGCCTCGGAGGCTGAGGTCTACCTGGCGCTGGGGGACCAGAGGCTGAGTCCCGATGTCACCCTCGAGGGGGACGCTCTCATGGCCACTGCCACAGCCACAGCTAGCGCAGAGCAGGAGGGCGCCAGGCAGCTGGTCTGCAACGTGACCCTGGGGGGCGAGAGTCGAGAGACCCAAGAGAACGTGACTGTCTACAGTAAGAGGGAGTGAAGTGGGGCCTCGGCGGCTCGGGGGTGGAGCCAGAGGAAGGCGAAGGCGGGGCAAATAGTGGGTGGGGCCCTGGTATCGGAATGGGCGTGGCCCGAGAGTCCCGAAGGGGCGGGGCAGATGGAAGACTCAATAGTAGCTGGAGAAGCGGAGTCTGAGCTGCCCAAAGGGGAAGGTCGCAGACCCGACGAGGATCCCTAGAGATGTGGCCTGACCACCTCAAAGGGGCGGGGCGAGAAGGGAGAGGAGCCTGAACAGCCCGAGGGGCAGGGCACGGTACCCACGGTTTGGCTGAAGTGGGGAAGGTTCGGGCTGATAAGGGGCAGCCTTGAACCGCAGGAGGGGCATGGTCAGTGGTCTCCCGGCCAATGCCCCGTCCCCAGGCTTCCCGGAACCCCTCCTGACCCTGAGCGAGCCCAACGCCCCCGAGGGGAAGATGGTGACAGTAACCTGCGCAGCCGGGGCCCGAGCCCTAGTCACACTAGACGGAATTCCAGCCGCGGTCCCGGGACAGCCCGCCCAGCTGCAGCTGAACGCCACCGAGAACGACGACAGGCGTGGCTTCTTCTGCGACGCCACCCTCGAAGTTGACGGGGAGACCCTGAGAAAGAACGAGAGCGCCGAGCTGCGCGTCCTATGTGAGTTGGCCTTTAACCTCTCGCCTACCTCCGCCTGCCTGGTCTCTGGCCGTGTCATGGAAGTGGAGGATTTCCCCACGGTCCACGTCTAGCCTCTTGTATCCCATGCCCCTGCCCGCAGACGCCCCCCGGCTGGACGATTCGGACTGTCCCAGGAGCTGGACGTGGCCGGAGGGGCCTGAGCAGACGCTGCGCTGCGAGGCCCGTGGAAACCCAGAGCCCTCGGTGCACTGTGCGCGGCCCGACGGCGGGGCGGTGCTGGCCCTGGGCCTGCTGGGTCCGGTCACTCGCGCGCTCGCTGGAACTTACCACTGCACCGCAACCAACGTCCAGGGCCAGGCGGTCAAGGACGTGACTCTGACGGTGGAGTGTGAGTGGAGGTGCATAGGGCGCACCTCTGTCTGGTTCTCAGTGTCTAGGGGTGGCCTGACTACAGAGGAAGGTGGAAACAGGGTCTGAGGCGTGCCTTTGAGCAGGATTTTGAGAAAGGCAAGAGGCTGGTGAGCCGGATTAGGGGAAGATCTTAGAGAAGGATGGAGGGGAGGGGGTGGACGTGTCCACAGGAGCCTGGGGCCTGGCGTTTGAGCTGAGTCTTGGAAACGTGGGTGCTCCAAACCGGCTAACAATTTTTAAGCTAAAGACTGGGGAGGGTCCTGTGGGCACTTTGTAGGAATCAGGAAAAAAGCACACTTCAGGGCTCAGGAAGTCCCAAAACAGTGCACGGCTTGACTGGAGAGAAACTCCTTTGCTTTGGTGTCCCTGTGCAGAGCGTAGCCTACCCGCCTGGGATGGGAAAAAGGGTCTAGGGACATTAGACCTGTCCCTAAACCCCAAAACTCAACAACACCCTCCTCTCTAGACGCACCAGCGCTGGACAGTGTGGGCTGCCCTGAACGCATTACCTGGCTGGAAGGAACAGAGGCCTCCCTGAGTTGTGTGGCCCATGGGGTCCCACCACCCAACGTGAACTGTGTGCGCTCTGGGGAAGCCAGGGTCGTCGAGGGCACACTGCGTGTGGTCCGGGAGCACGCGGGCACCTACCGCTGCGAAGCCACTAATGCTCGAGGGTCTGCAGCCAAAAATGTAGCCGTCACGGTGGAATGTGAGTGGGGGCAACACAGGGCAGGACGGGGTACGTCGGAATCACCCTGTCCTGACTTCCAGTCCCTCTGCCCCCCAGATGGCCCCAGTTTTGAGGAGGTGAGCTGCCCTAGCAATTGGACGTGGGTGGAAGGATCTGGGCAACTGTTTTCCTGTGAGGTGGATGGGAAGCCAGAGCCGAGCGTGGAGTGCATTGGCTCCGGAGGCACCAGCGAGGGGGCGCTGCTGCCGCTGGCACCCCCAGACCCTGGTCCCAGAGCCCCTCAAATCCCTAGAGAACTGGCACCCGGAACCTACATCTGCAACGCCACCAATCAGCACGGTTCCGTGGTCAAGATGGTCACCGTGAGCGCGGAGTGTGAGCGAGGCCCAGGCGGGCGGGGAGTAGGGGGTGTTCCAGGTCCCGGCTTCTCCCTGAACAACGAGCCCCTCCGCCCCCACCCCATGGCTGTTTTGCAGCGCCACCGCAAATGGATGAATCTACCTGCCCGAGTCACCAGACGTGGCTGGAAGGCGCCGACGCTGCTGCGCTGGCCTGCTCCGCCCGGGGTCGCCCCTCCCCACAAGTGCTTTGCTCCCGGGAGGGCGCGCCCCGGCCGCAGCGGCTGCGCGTGTCCCGACAGGATGCAGGCATCTACCGCTGCCTGGCCACCAACGCGCACGGCACTGACGCCCGGATCGTCACCGTGGGCGTGGAGTGTGAGTTGCGGGCAGCACCAGATAGAGGGCATCCGGTCTCGGGCACAGTGACTAAAAGAGGTGGGATTCCCCGGGGGAGTTCAAGGGCACCTCCCCAGTCCCATTTCTGGGGACAAGGAATCCTGGCCTTAACATGAAATGTTAAGGGTAATGAAAACTCTAGGGAACAAGAGCCCGAGCCCGCCCCCGCCCCCTCAAGTTCTGGGTCTGAAGGGCCCTGGCGTGGGTCCCCACCTCCTTCCATTCAGTGAAGCAGGGCTCAGGATTTTAGCCCCGACAGCAGTCCAGTTGTAGGGGGATGGGGCTCTGAAGTGAGGCAGGATCTTTGCCTGCTCATCTCAAGAGGGACAGTCTCAGAAGGGGGCTCTCGGTCAGCGGCTGGCCCCTTCAACCTCCTGTCCCCTGTAGACCGCCCCGTCGTGGCCGAGCTGGCTGCCTCGCCTCCAGGAGGCGTGCGGCCAGGAGGGAACTTCACGCTGACCTGCCGAGCGGAGGCTTGGCCCCCAGCCCAGATCAGCTGGCGTGCGCCCCCAGGGGCGCTGAACATCGGCCTGTCAAGCAACAACAGCACGCTGAGCGTGGCGGGCGCTATGGGCAGCCACGGCGGCGAGTATGAGTGCGCAGCCACCAACGCGCATGGGCGCCACACCCGGCGCATCACCGTGCGCGTGGCTGGTAAGTAGCAGCTGGTGGGGGGGGGGCCTGGGCGAGGGATCTACAGGGGGCTGTGACCCGCGCCTTGGGACTCTTGACCCCGTCCCTGCCTCCCTCTCAGTCCCCACAGATGAGACAGAAGTGAGCCGGGGTGGAAATTAGGGGCGCCCTGGCGGGTGGGGCTTTGATGGCGCAGTGGGGGTGGCAAGTGGAAGGAGAGGGAGCTGACGAGCCCAAGGGAAGGGAACCTTCGGGGCTGTGACTGCTGTGAGGAGGGACTTAACTTTGGGTGGGTTCTGCGTGGTGAAGGCTTGATCCAATTCACCTTCCAGCGTGCGGCTGTGGAGAAGGGGGTCTGGAGAGGGACAGAGGCAGAGGATAGTGGTGGGAACCCAGCAGGATCCTGCTGCCGCTTCGCGTATCTCTGGGGCTGGGGTCTTTCTGGGGTGGAGGAATGACTGGGTTCCCCCCCGCCCCACCATCCTTTTGAGGGTGAGGAGAGTTGCTTGACTTCCTGGGTATCTCTGGGGCTAGGGGCTTAAATCCTCCCTGTGATGGGGTGGCCCATAAAATGGGTCTAGGGCCTCACCCGAGCTGGAGGTGGCCTTACTGGGGTCTCTCCTTTCCTCCAAGGCTGGGTTCCCTGGGGCTCCCTGCCAGGCACGTGAGAACTGACCTCATGCCTGTGGGGAGGGGCAGAAGTGGCCCGGGCTTGGTGTGTTGGATGGGTGGGGGGAGCTCGACCACCTTCTTCGAGCGTCCGCACCCCGCAGGTCCGTGGCTATGGGTCGCTGTGAGCGGCGCGGCTGGGGGCGCGGCGCTGCTGGCCGCGGGAGCCGGCCTGGCCTTCTACGTGCAGTCCACCGCCTGCAAGAAGGGCGAATATAATGTGCAGGAGGCTGAGAGCTCGGGTGAGGCCGTGTGTCTCAACGGCGCGGGTGCTGGCGCCGGCGGGGGCGGGGGCGCCGAAGGTGCAACTGAAGCTGCGGGCACCGCAGAGGCGCCGGCGGGGGGCGAGGTCTTTGCCATCCAGCTGACGTCAGCGTGAGCCTGCTCCCCTCTCCCCGCGGGCCGGGGGACGCCCCCCAGACTCACACGGGGGCTTATTTATTGTTCTATTTATTTATTTATTTATTTATTTATTTAATTCAATTCCAGGGGCGTCACCCCCCATTTTCTACCCCCCTTCCCCAATAAAGTTTTTATAAAGGACTTCGGCTCCATCTGTTTCAGTCCGCGATGCAGAAGCAACGCAGGGTTCGAATCCCAACCCTGTGGGTGTTTATTCAAAAAACCATTTTTGCTTTTGAGGGCCTACTACGTGTCAGGCACAGTCCAAGCCGCCATTTCGCGATGTGACCAGGAGTTTGCGCTCTCCGTGCCCTGTTTCGTGTTCTCCCTGGACCCTTGGGCGGGGGTGGGGACCTGGCTCCTTCCTCCCTCTCTATGCTTATCTCTTCCGCCCAGCGCTGCCCTCTAATCCGGCTAATGTTGGGGGTGGGAGCTGGGTGCTTCCCCCAGGCCTGCTTCCAGGAGGAGCTGAGGCTGCCTTCCCTGGATGGGTGGAGGCCTTTCCCAGGGGTCTGGGCATCGCCCCAGCCCTGAGGCCTTGCAGGGATGGGTAAAGGAAGCTGCAGCTCCGAGTGTCAGCCGCTGCGATGTCCCTCCTATTACAGGGTGCACCCCTGCCCCACCCTGAAGGCCTCCTCCCTCCTGTGTCCATCCGCGGTGCCTCAGTTTACCCACAAGCTGCCTTTCGACTTGGCCCATCACGATTCGGAAGAGACACATAGGGTATCAGCCACATCCCCGCCCCCTGCTCACCACCAGTCAACCCCCTCACCCCCCACAGCAGAAGGAGAGAACAGCTGGGCCTCCTCCACCCCCCCGTTTCCTCCTCCCTCAAAAGCAGGAACACAGAGCTGCCAGAAGGAAGCGGGCCTGGACTGCTCCAGCTCCACCGGCTGCCCCCCACAAACATTTCGGGAGCAAAAGTGAGAGCAGGAAACTGGGGCACTAGAGGCTAAGCCAGTGCCGGGTGCCAGGTACAAAAGGCCACGAGGCCCAAACGTGGTGCAGCCCCTGCTGTCCGGCCCCCATCACCTCTCTCCTTGCCCACCCGCATCCTTGAGGTTCCGTGAATCCCAAACTCCTGCCTGCCACAGGGTCTTTGCTCTTGCCATTACCTCTGCCCCAGGTGTCCTCATTTCAAATAGTTCCTTTGTTTCTTCTGGCCGCACTGCCAGCATGTGGGATCTTAGTTCCCTGACCAGGGATCGAACCCGTGCCCCCCGCAGTGGAAGCGCAGATTCCTAACCCCTGGACCGCCAGGGAATTCCCAGCTAGTTCCTTACTGTCAGGTCTCTACACAAAGGTCACACCTGCTCAGAAAGGCTTTCCCTGAGAACACGGTAGCAGCCCAACTCCTCACCTCCTTACATACTTTATTTTCTCTGTAGCATGATCACTACTTGACATTCTATTAGATACTTACTGAATACCTGTTTACTGTCACTCTCGAATATTGGCTTTGCTAGGGATCTCTGTTCCATTCATAACTGAGTGCCTCATTGGGACCTGGCACACAGTAGTTGGTCAATAAATGTTGACTACATCGATAAAAACAGCCAGGGGTTTGTAGACACACAGTCTGAGACCCTCGTGTGCTGTGTCTCTCCCCGAAGAGCTTCTCCATGCTGGGCACTGGTGGTGGTGGTGGGGGGCATATCACGGTCAAGAACAGAGAGGTGGTGACCTTGGACCTCTGAAGTCATGGTCCAGTAGGGGAGATGAATGTGAATGAAATAACCCTGGACCAGTAGCGAGGTGAAACTTCTGGTAGGTTCTAAGAGAGAGATGAGCAAAGAGCTGAACTAGAGCCTGACGTGGGGTGGGAGGGGGGGTGTCCATTTTAGGCTGGGGGGGGGTCAAGGAAGGGGTCTCTGAAGATGTGGTGTTGGGGCAGAGCCCACCCCCACTCCAGTGATGCGAAAGGCAGCAGCTACGGGAGACCTGGGGGAGGGTGTTTTGAGGCAAGCAAGGGGGGTACTGAATGAGTCAGGGATCCGAGGGCTGAGGAATCTGGACCCAAGCCTTCCCCACAGGCTCACTCAGGAGAGTCAAAGGGGGTCTCAGAGGGGCTCGCCTTCCCAGGGCCAGTGGACCTGCAGGCCTCACTCACCCCTCACAGCAGGGACCACTCCTGCCCACTCTGCATCTCACCCATCCTTGATACCCCCCTCCTCCCTCCCTCCCTCCCAGTGAGTAGTGGTGGCCTGTGTGTCCTGGCAACAGGGGTGGAGCTCAGCGTCTCCCATGTGGCTTTTGGCTTCAGGTTGGGGACACACTTTGGTGGGGTTAGAGAGATCTTGAAAGGGAGGAGGGGACACAGTAGGGACTGGTGTGTGAAAGGATGCAGGACGGAGACATTCTCTAGGCAAGGGTGGAGCTGCCAGATACAGGGCCCACTTGTGTGTGTATCACTGTGGGCCAACTTGTGCCACCTATGTTTCTTTCATGTGTGTCTGTATCGTGCATGTGTATGTGTCCTGTGTGTACATCAACACGTGTGTCTATTGGTGGATGTGCGTCTGTCAATGTCTTGCTGTCTTGTGTGTGGTCTGTCTCGTGATTGTCAGCACATATGTGTCTGCTGATGCGTCTCTGGCCGTGCCGCAAGGCATGTGGGATCTTAGTTCCCTGACCAGGGATTGAACCTGTGCCCCCTACAGTGGAAGCGGGGAGTCTTAACCACTGGACCCCCGGGGATGTCCCACTGTGTGTATCTTTCTGAACGTGTTGTCTGTCTCTGCATGTGGTGGCTGTCGCCCTGTATGGGGTGCTGTAATGAATGGGGCTAATTCCCAGGTGGTGCCTGTCTACACGACTGTGTGTGTCCCTCAGAACCCCACCGAGAAAACCCCTTCCCCACATTCCTGGGCCAGGGGAGAGGCGGGGGAGAGCGCGCAAGGTGGGATCCCAAAGTCACAGTGCCCTTTATCTGAGGAGTTTTGCTCTTTATTGTCACTGCTATTAACAATATGAGTTTCACAGCCACGAGCATTTCCTGAGGGGGTGAGGTTCTCAGCCAAGCCTGGCTGAAGCAGGGGCCAAGGAGGGGGCCAGTGACCCCGTGAGCCAGGAGCTCTGGGGCCTGAGGCCTGGGTCTTCCACCTGGTGTCTCTGAATGGGGAGGGGGCAGAGAGGAGGCAGGCTGCACCCCTCAAGACCCAAGTTCTTTCCCCTAGGAGGCCTTCAGCCCATTCTTGCCCTGGAGAAACTGAGGCAGGACAGGCTCGGCTGGGTGAGGAAAGGCTTACCCTTCCTGAGTTGGGACTGGGTGGGGACCCAGCAACACCCCACATCTGCCACACAGCCTTTTGGGCTGGACACTTTTCCTGGGCACCAGCCAGCAGCTGGAGCACCGGGTACCATATTTCTTGTACCTGGGATGGGAGTGCAAGAAACCAACATTCAGCAGGGGCCCAGAAATCACCACGGGTGAGCCCCGTTCCCCAAGAGGTGGGTGTTTCCTCTTCCGCAAACCCCACACCGGCTAAGCATGGACTGATGCGAAGACCCCACCCCAAATCCCTCCTCCATTCTGAGGACCTGATACCACAGGCGTTGCAGAGGGGGGTCCCATCTTCGGCATCTCTCCAGAGTGGGGTCCTCTGGGTCCTACAGGAAGCACAGCGTCGGGGCCCTGAAAGGGAAGAGGCCAAAGGGCAAGGGTCAGAGGCCAAGAGTCCGAGCTCAGGAGGCCTGTGTGGGATGGGCATTTTGGGGGGGTGGGGTCTCTGTGAAGGCCCCACCCAGCTCCGGGCCAGCCCCGGTGTTGCCAGATCTAAGACAGAGGGAAAGCCAAGAAGGGAGACAGATGGCAAAGCTCAGCAGAGGAAGAAGCCGGGGGCGTGGGTGACTCAGCCTGAGTGGAGGGGGATGCTGAGACTCCTGGATGGGTCTAAATAGGGAAGCGGGATGGGGAGAAAGACAAGGAAGAAATGAAACTGTACCCCCCCCCCAAGTATTTATAGCTCTCAAGTCTCCAGGACTCACCCAGAGCCTCGCTGCCTCTTGCGTTGGTCTCTGGGACTCTGGCAGGGCCTGGTGGGGGACCCTGAGAGCGGGTGCTGCAGGCCAGGCTGGGGAGTAGACAAGGTGTTAGCACCGAGGGTCTGTCTGTATGCTGTCCCAGATAGCCCCCAATGGAAGATTTACGATCAGGCAACCCCCAAGGAGGCATCTGATGTCTGAAAGTCCTGGCCTTGCACCTCATTAATATCACAGACATGGGCTTCCCTGGTGGCGCGGTGGTTGAGAGTCCACCTGCCGATGAAGGGGACACCGGTTCGTGCCCCGGTCCTGGAAGATCCCACATGCCGCGGAGCGGTTCGGCCCGTGAGCCATGGCCGCTGAGCCTGCGCGTCCGGAGCCTGTGCTCCGCAACGGGAGAGGCCACAACACTGAGAGGCCCGCGTACCGCAAAAAAACAAAAAAACAAAACAAAACAAAACAAAATATCACAGACATAACCATTTGAAAAGACAGTAAGCCTGGGGCCAGCCTGCCAGGTTTGTTTTTGTTTTGTTTTGCTATTTTTTTTTTTGGCTGCAACCAGCGGCTTGTGGGAATTTAGTTCCCCGACTGTGGATGGAACCCCGGCCCACGGCAGTGAAAGTCCACGTCTTAACCACTGGACTGCCAGGGAATTCCCCAGCCTGCCAGGTTGAAAGCTCAGCTCTCCCACCTCTTTGCCGTGTGACCAAGGACAAGAGATCTCATCCTCTGCGCCTTAGTTTCTGCATCTGTAAAGTGGGCCTCACGGGGTTCAGCGAGCCCATACACACCAAGTGCTACCTGTTACCTCTATGACTGTTGTCATGTCTCACAAACGGTAGCTATTATCATTGCTGGAAAAACTAACAGAAGCAGCAGCCCCGGGTATGGTCAGGCCTCTTAAGAGGAGACCCAGGCTCAGACCTGGCTGTGACTGGCTCATAACAGCAGGGACAGGGACTGACACCAGCCTGAGGTCTCGCTCAGAGATGGGGCCATTTGTAGGGCAGGGCTGAGGTGGGAGTCCATGATGGCATTCCTGGGAGCACCTGCCCCCGGGCCTCTGCACTGTTACCACTGTTACTTGCATAAAGGATGCCCTTGCTCAGGCCAGCCCCTACCTGTAGGTGGGTATGATCTGTAGGCTGGAATCTGGCTTTATCTGAAACTTCAGGGTCACCCCCTCGAACTGGGGGTCCACTTTCTCGGCGCCCCGCTGGGGGTTCGACTGCTTCCGGGGTCTCCTCTGTGGCTGGGCTGAAGAGGCCGGGGGAACCACTCGGGGCCCCAGGCTGCGGCTCTGCTGGCTGACTGGGGTCAGCATGTTCTTGGTATCCTTGGCCAGAGGTAGGGCTCCCAGAGTCTCCAGGGCCTTCGGCTCCCAGCAGGGCCCTAGGGCCTGAGTGTCCCAGGTGGCGGGCTGGGCCAGCCCCTCTGCTGTCTCTTGGAGGAAGTGAAGGGCGGTGACCGAGTCCTGGTGTGCAGGCCAGAAGGACCTGGGGACAAGGGGCAGTGCGGTCACCCCACTCCCTGGGCGGTACCTACATGAGTCTCAGGCACAGGGGGCAAGAAGAACTGTATAGCCTCTGACCCCCATATGACTCCAAGTATCCCTGGGGACCGGGACCTCTTCCTTGTAAGTACCAGGAACTAACATTTTGACCCCTGAGTAACCCCAGGAACCAGAGGTCATGATCCCTTGACCACTGGGCCAGGTTGGGGGAAGGGCCGCTCCTTAACGCACCTGCCACTGGGTCTGAGGCATCCTGGGGTCTTTGGTGCCTGCTGGGTGGCGAGTTCCGGGGGCGGTTCGGGGTCCAGACAGGGCGGCGCCAGCAGCTCTCGAAGCATCGACAAGTCCGGGGCTGGCTCGGCCTCCATTGTGCCCCAGCCCTTACCCACTTCCCAAATCTCGCCCGGCCCCGCCCACGCCGGGCCCACCCGATGAGCCCCACCTGCTTGGGGCGGGGGCGCTTCTGGCCCTGGGTGCAAGGAGCTCCACCTGAGGGGGGCGGGGCCAGTGGGATCGGGCGCCTCTGACCTGCGATATTGGGCACGGGCTTCGAAGCCTCCACCCTCAGGCCAGCCTCCGTCCTCTCTCCCTTCCGACCCTGCTTAGGTGGCCTGATCACCCCTTTCGGCCAAGAGCAGCCTGGACCCCTCCAAATCCTTCCGCGGCTGAGGGGCGGGGCCTTGCCACGCTGATCCTCAGGCTCGCGGGCCCTCACTATGAGGCCTCTTTCTCAGTTTCCCGCTGGCCCATCACCACCGTGGGAGGGGAAAGCTGGAGGCCTGGAAGTTGCAGTTGTAGACCCCAGGGCCTGGACTCCCACCCGCACCCCCCGCAAGGACACTCAAGATGCCGGAAGTCTGTGAGCCGGTTTTATTATCTCTCCGATTAGGTTCCACCCCTATCCACACCCCCATTTTCAGGGGTTTGGGGGAGGCTGACCCAACAGGGGCCCTGTCCCCACCAGAGCCTGGACGCGGGATCTCTCTGAAGCACGCGTTCTGGCCTTCCGGTTGCTTCCGCCATCTCTCCCGGGCCTGTCCCGTGCTCTGGGCGGGGCTGGCAACTTGGCTATTCCTCCAGTCCTGGCCCTGGGGCCGTGAGTGTCTGGGACCATCCAGCTGCGTGAGTCAGTGGGGCTTGGGGACGTGGCCGTCCACGTAGAAGTTCCTGGTGATCTTGGGCAGGGTGAATTCAGCCCCTTCCAGCTCAGGTGTCAGCACAATCTGGCAGCCCAGCCGGGAGTTCTCTTGGAGGAGGGGGGCCATGTCCAGCATGTCGTCCTCCCTGGAGCAAGGGGGTCAGCGATTATTAATGGGTCTGGGGGAGTGGCCAGAAAGGAAGCTCTCCTGCCAGCAGCAGGAGCAGGGAGAAAAGCTGGGGCTGCCCTCTGCTGCTGACGGGGTGGAACTCTGGACACCCGGAACGCCAAGGCTCAGCAACCAAGCCCTGCAGCTCAGAGCTGGGAGGGGCCCCCCTGCTCACCTCTCGTCAGGAGGAGGCAGAAGGTCCAGGTGGTCCTCGCTCACATACACGTGGCAGGTGGAGCACGCCAGGGAGGCTTCACAGGCTCCTGGGGACAGCAAGTGAGGGAGCATTGGTAAGGGGAGTGGTCAGGCAGGTGCCATTCAGTGAAGGACATAAAGGAGAATCCCTTTGTTTCTTTATTATTATTATTTTATTTTATTTTTTTGGCCACACCACATGGATTGGGGATCTTATTTCCCCGACCAGGGATCAAACCCAGGTCCACGGCAGTGAGAGCCAAGTCTTAACCGCTGGACCACCAGGGAATTCCCAAGAATCCCTTCGTTTCACCACTCGACCCTCATTTCTCCCTCCCGGGCCTGCACGCCCACTGTGGGCACCCTCCACCCACCCTGTCATTGACTTAGCTGGCTGTTCCTGACCTGCACATAGCTTTTGCAAAAGGACGCCCGGGGTTTCCCCCAAACTCCCCAGCAGGCTGAGGACCAGGCTGGATACCTGGAATCGTTAATGAGCGTGGACCTGACTTCAGTGTAGCTGAGAGGGGACAGGCCAGGCAGGTTTCCTGTAGCCTGTGGGCCCTTGCTGCGACCCTGCCACTGTGCTGGGCTTCCCTGCTGCTGCTGAAGGAGGGACCGGCTCACTCAGCATCTAATGCTGCAGCAGGGGAAGGGGTTAGGGAATAAGGGTTGGAAGATGGGGAGTCTGGGATTTCCTGCTTGCCCCTGGACACATTCCCAACCTTCTGATTGATCACTGGGAACTGTGCTCCGAAATAATGTTCCTCCTGGCCTAAAGCCTTCCAAAGGTTTTTTTCTTTTTTCCCCCCCAAAGGGTTTTTATAGCTAGAATAAAACCCAAACCCCTCCACTCAGTCCTTGAGATGCTCCCACCCCCACACTCACCCACTTCAGCCACACCGGCCCCCTCACTCAACTCCTCCATGCCAAGCTCATCCCCACCACCGGACCTCTGCATCTTCCATACTCTTGATCTGGAATGCTCTTCTCTCCACTCCTTCCATGGCTACGTCCTTGTTGTCTTTGGGGACTCAACTGTCCTCCAAGTGCCCCATTTCTTGTCCTTCCCCTGACCCTTGTTATCTCTTAAATAATTTCTGGACAGTATTTATCACAGTGTGAAATTACCATCATAATTTCTGGGTTTACCTGTGCTCTGTCAACCTGCCCTCTTCTCTCTGTACTCAGCACTGAGCCTGGCAGGTTGTAGATGCTCGAGAGATACTTGTTATAAGTGAACGGGACAGAATTCTCTTTTCTCTTCCGGACATGTCGGACAATAAGGGTGGTGCTGCAAGGCAGCCTCCTGAACCAGCAGACCATCCCTGTGGGCTACGGTGACTAATTTGCCCACCCTTCCAGTCTCTGGGGAAGAAACTGTCTGGGCCTCGAAACTGCCAGTAGTTCCCAGGCATCTCTTCCTCAGCCCTCTTTCCCAACTCGTTAGCGTCCTTACCCCATGAGACAGATTATCTAATGTAATCGTCCCAACTACTCACTGCACACCAACTATATGCCAGGTACTACACACTACACATGAGATCTGTTTAATCCTCACAGCAATCTGGTGAGATAGGAACTAAATTATCCCATTTTATAGATGAGGCCGAGAGATGCTAAGGACCTTGCTCACGGTCACACAGTTGGCAACAGCAAAATCTGAACACAGCGCACTTGCCTTGAAAACTCATGTTCTAATCTCTGTCATGAACTGCCAATCACTGGATTCCAGAACAGAACTTTAGGTAGGTTTGCTATGACCCCCACGCCCCACACACACATTCCTACAACTCTCCCCGTCTAATGATTAAATCAGCTCCCTATTACATATACTCAACAGCTAACCCTGTACACTTTTTGTTTGTTTGTTTGTTTTTGTTTTCGTTTTTGCTTTTGCTTTTGCGGTACGCGGGCCTCTCACTGCTGTGGCCTCTCCCGTTGCGGAGCACAGGCTCTGGACGCGCAGGCCCAGCAGCCATGGCTCACGGGCCCAGCCGCTCCGCGGCATGTGGGATCCTCCCAGACCGGGGCATGAACCCCCGTCCCCTGCATCGGCAGGCGGATCCCCAACCACTGCGCCACCAGGGAAGCCCCCTGTACACTTTTTAAAAGACTGCTCTTCCCAGTTGCTCATGATATAATTACATGTTTATGCATGGGATTATTGTCCCTATTAGGTTGAAATTGGTGTGAAATGACACGGGCCTTATCTGTTTTTTACATTGCTACCTGGCACACAGTAAGTGTTCAATATTCATAGAAGAGCAGCACAGATTAGTGGCTAAAATAGGCTGGGTTTGCTTGAATCTAGTTTTGCCACTTACTTGAACTTGGACCAGGTCTGCTCAACCTAAGGCTCAGTTTTCTCACCTATAAGATAGGATAATATTCTCCCCTCCTGCATAAAGTTTTCACGGAATAGATTCAATCAGTTAATATGTGTTAACAAGCTTAAAGTAATGTCTGCTATTATTGTATTTCCTCTAACAAATACTGATTTAATACCTGTTACATCTAAATACCATGACAGGCAACAAATAAGTGTGAACAAGGCAAACAGGGTTTCTGATCTGATTCTGGGGAGAGATGACTAAGAAGGAAACAAAACAATGAGAAGTGCTACGCAGAGAATAAAACACACTGAGATGACAGTTATCGGGGCATGGGGACTTTAGTTGGACCGAGGGGGACAAGACTGTCAGGAAGATGACATTTACATCGGGACCTGAAGGATGAGAAGGAGCCAGAAGATCTGGTGGGAAAGCACTTCTGATGGAACGGCAAATGCGAAGGCCTTGAGGCAGGCATGAACTGGGCTGTTTGAAGAAGAGCAAGAAAGCCAGTGTGGCTAGAAGAGAGGGAGGAAAAAGGAAGAGAATACAAGCTCCTGGAGGGCAGGAGTTTTAGTAACCTCTAGCAAATGCTCAATAAATAACTGCTGAATGAATGAAGGTTAAGAGGCAGGGAATGAGACTGTGGTGAGGAGTCTGAAGTTTACCCATGTTTGGTGGGAAGCCATGCAGGGTTAAGTAGTGGAGAATCATATCTGACTTATGGGGTTTTTTTAACGAATGAATACGGGCCTCCCCAGTTCCCTGTGCCCGGCTCCCACCTTCCAGATCCACCCCATGGCGCTGGGCCAGGTAGAGAACATTGTCCCCGACTCTGCCGCTCACAGGAATCCGTTGGCCTGACCGGTCTACGAACACCACGTTCACCCTGAGGACAGATCGGGGTGCAGATGACGAACTGGATGATGGGCACAGGGACCAGGTGTAATCTAGGATTAGGGAGTCGCGTTTGGGGCTTGATGGACAGGGGATTAGGGTGATACAGAAGGGGGACCCAGGGATGAGGCTGTAGGGCTAGGTGAGGACCGGAAAAACCTCGTGAAATTAGTAATGGGGGACCTGGCCCCCAAACTCACACGTCCCCGGGCCGCTCGGGGCCGCCGGCTTCTTCCTCCCCCGCCGGGCGCGAGCCTAGAAAACACGGTTGGGTGAGCAGCCATGCCGCGCCCGGCCGGCGTCCAATAGGTTAACGCTGCCCGTCCGGAGCGCCCCAGGTACCTGTCGCCCGGAACTTCTTGGCTGTCGCAGGCGCCGCCGCCGCCGCCTCCCCGGACCCCCAAAAGCCCCCGGGTCGGCACCACCAGGCACCCCTGGCCGCTCGCAGTAGGAACCCAGCATTCACGCCTCCCCAGGCCACGGAGGCGGCCATGACAGGCATCATGTGACCCAGAGACTAAGTATGCGCCGTGGCGCACGCGAGAGAGATGGGCCCGTAATTGCCCGAACATAAGCGCCGACATTTTTGCGTGGGGGCGTGCGACAGAAGTGAGTCCAGGAGGAGGCTTGCCAGAGTGAGGAGCCGGGCAGGCTCGGCTGCACCAAGACCTGCAGGGCTTTCCCAGACCTCCCACCAGGCCCACTGTTATCCCAAGAACCAGCCAGGTCTGCTTTCTTTAAAACCATTTACTTACAAACTTTAATTCAGCAAAGGTCTGTGTGAGAAGACTGGGGAGAGGACACCCCCCCGGCCCGGAGTGGATGTGGACCCCCAGAGTCAGGGGAGGGAAGCTGGTGGCCCAGCCGGCCAGGACCAGGGCCCAGGATCACCTCAGGCTGACATGTCCTGCTGGTGGGCAGGGGCAGAGCTTATTGGCATGTTGTTGAATTTTCTAACACTGGGCCAAAGGGAGGCCAGCTCCGGGTGATCTGGCCTGGGGATGAAGAGGCAGAGCTCATCTTCAACATGGAGGAGACAGCAGAGGCTCAGTGAGATGCACAATGCCTGACAGACAGACAGCAGGGGGACCAATTTAAGCTGGCAGAGAAAGCCCATCCCTGCACCTAAGCCTGAGCAGGAGGGCTGGTGGGACTGGTTTGCCAAGACCAAGGCTTTGGCCTTCTACTGTCCCCACGATGGGGGACTGCGGGTAGAGGGGCCCAATCCCCAGGCCAGAGCCATTTGGTCCTGAGTCAAGCTTCCGGAGCTCAGCATCTGAGAGGCTCTGGCCAGCGGGGCCTGGGGCCTGGAGCCTGGCTTTTAAGGCATCAGAAGGCGAGGGGGCTGTGGTAGGGGGTGGGGGACCCGGACCTGGAGTACAGCTCAGAGAGGGCAGGCAGGGGCAGGAGACAGCCATGCCTGCAGCAGTTGTGGGAAACAGAAAAAAGGGCTGAGCCATCTCAAACCGAAAAGTGTGGAATGGAGGCCCAGACACGCTGGGCCTTGAAGGAATCAGAGCTGGGGGTCGTCCTGGATTGTTTAAAAAATAATAAAAATTAGAAAAGGAAACCAAAGTCAGCTGTCAAAGTTAAAAAAGGGGGACAGTCTCTGATCCTCACGGGAGGTCAGGGAAACCTCCAAGGCACTCGAAAGGCCAAGATACAGGAGCGACGAGGCAGGAGAGAACTCCCAGAGAGACGAACACAGGCGGACACAGGGGTGGGGAGAGAGAGCAGGCCATGGCCTCTCCCTCTTAAGGCTGCAGGGTTTCCACACTGGGAGCAGGCCAGAGGTGCAGAGTGGCTCCCAGACGCCCCTACATTCCTTGGGCTCCTGCTGGTTGGTCAGCAAAGTCTTTCAGAAATTTTTCTATTACCGAAAAGAAAAAAAAAAAAGAAAAATAACACAAGACAAAACACCAGAAAACCCAAAAGCGATTTGGTGCAGGCCCTTGAGCATCTCCAGCACTGGCCCCTTAGAAAATCCTCTTGCGCTTCAGGTAGGAATCTGCGTAGTGGCCTCCAAGGCCCTGGGAGTGCTGGCCCACATAGCTGCCTTCTGGGCTAGGCTCGGGTGAGGGCAGCAGGTGGGCGAAGCTGCGTTTCTGGCCACCCAGTGGGGTCTGGAGACAGAGGGGAAGGGGTGGCGGGTCAGGGGCCACCCAGGGGCCACCACTCCCCAGCTGAGAGTCCCCACCCCTCGCCCGTACCTTCAGCAAGTGGCTGTGGCCATTGGGCCCAGGGCCGAGGCCCAGGAGCCCTTCTCCAGAGCCCAGTGGGGAGGAGCCGACCGCCTGGGAGAAATGGGAGAGATGTGGGATGGGAAAGCAAGCAGCCTCCAGAGCAGAGGCAAGGGTTTCAGGTTCAAATCTTGCTGCTGCCACTTACTAGCTATGAGACTGGGGTCAGATTACTTCATCTCTCTGGGCCTCAGTTTCTTCATCTGTGGATTGAGGCTATACCACCCACACCCTGGACTGCCGGGGGAGGAAGTGAGAGGCCAAGAAGCCTGGGCAATACTGGGTACAAGACACACAGGCTCAGGGAGAATGGCTTGTTTCAGCTCGGCCCTGAGCAAAACTGACCCCTGCCACCACCCTGGCCTTGGCGCTGAAGGTCACAGGGCCCCGTGCATCCTGGCTGTCCCTGGGGACCTGTGCTCAGTCAGGGAGGCTCCTCACCTTGTTAAGGTGGCTCTGCTTGAGGCCAGCCTGCAGGCCGCTGGTGAAGTAGGAAGTGGGTGAGCCCGAATAGAAGTGGGAGAGGGGCCCACTGCCACCTCCGCCACCCCGCTCGCCAAAGCCACTGGGTGGGGGGGACATCTGCAGAAAGGGGGCTGGCTGAGTAAGACGGATCATTGCAGTATCACCCCTTCTGTCCCCCAAACAACTCTGGGCTTTGGACAATACGACAGTGGTGTGACAATGCCAGCAGAGGGGCCTGCCCTCCCTTCCTCCTCTGGGGAACCCTCCTCCAGGGAACCACATGCATGAGCACAGGGGGGCCTGCTGGAGGATGAGCTCCATGTGGAGCAGATAAATCACTATAGCCGAGGCTCTTCCCCAGCCTACTGACTGCCAGTTATATGAAGGAAGCCACCATGGACTGCTGAGCCCCAGCTGAACTGCCAGGTGACTGCAAAGAACTGCCCACCCACCACCCCACAGAATGGTGAAAAAATAATAAAATATTTGCTGTTCTAAGTCACAAAGTGGTGGAATTGCTTGTTATGCAGCAAAAGCTAACTGATACACCCAGGAGGTAGGATGGACAGGGCAGCTCTTACTTTGTGTCGGCTGAGTCCATGAGGCCCGAGGGTTGGCTCCCGTGGGTGGGAGAAGAGCCGCCGAGGTCCCACATCCTGAATGAAAGTGGGAGAAGCACGTTGGGTTGGGGTCTGTAACCAACCTCACTCTTGATTCAATTCCACGGCACAGCTGTCACCGGGGAAGTCAGCCCCCTCCAGGAGAGGGCAAACTCTAGTGTATGGGGGCAAACTCAGCCAGCAGGGTGGGGCAATGAGACAGAATAGGTACCCAGTCCCAGGGGGGTGACTGTACCTGGACCCCAGAGGGCTGTGAGAGTGTGTGGCCCCAATGGAGCCAGGGCTTTGGAGTTCTCAAGGCAAGCAGGGCATCCAGGTTGTGTGAACTCCTGTGGTTTTTTTATGTTGGCACTGGCATTTGTTTCGGTTATTTTTTAAAAAACCCACTGTGGGCCAAACACAACACAGGTGGCCAGCCTGCAACGTCTGGCCTAGAGGAAGTCGGAATCATAGAAAGAGCAGCTCTCCAGGGACAGAGACATGAATCACAGAGGGGAGGAGGGGGAGAAGGACAGAGAGACAGAGCGGAGGCTGAGCCCTGTCTCTAAGGAGAAGCAGAAGTGTGGCTGCAGGCCTCTCGGGAGAGAAAAACTGACTGACAGGAAGCAGGGTTTGATGATGCGCCGAGACAAACAGACAAGAGACTTAAGGGCAGGGACTGTGTCCAGCACGTTCCTCGCTGTCTCCCTAACGCTTGGCCTGTCACAATCAGTACTAGAGAAATGTCGGTTTGGAGAGTGACTTGCTCCCAAGGGACAAAGGGCCACAGCAGCCGGCCTTTGGGAGGGCTGCCCCCAGGGCGGCCAGGTACTTACTGAGGGGTAGTCGAAGCCATAGCTGTCGGGCAGCCCTGGATCGGGGGGCAGGCGGGCGCTGGTGAGGGGGCTGAGCAGGCGGGACTTGAGCTGGAAAGCTTTGCTGCTGCCACCACCTCCAGGGGCTGGGGGGTTAGGCAGGGGGCCCTCAGCTGGGCGGCGGCTTCTCCCAGCGCCTCCCCAGCCCCGGGCCTCCTTACCCGCCAGATTGCTGGCTGGGAGCAGGCTGTGTAGGTTCAGGTAGGGATTCAGGGGGATCCGGAAGTCCTTGGGAGGCTCCCCCAGCAGCGAGACCTGTGGCAGGAGGGCCGGGTTCACGAGGGCCCCTGGCAGGGGGGCCCTCGCAAGGCAGGGGGCTGCAATGGTGCTGGGTGCAGGCAGGGCCTTACCCCAGTGGCCGTTGGCAAAGGCCCACTGTCCTTCTGCAGGCCTCTGAGACCAGTGCCTCGAAGCCCCACAGGAGCAGGGGGTGGAGTGAGTTGGGGTGCTGGGGGACCCAGGCCCATGGGTTCCCGGTCACCCCCAGAGGGGCCAAGCAGTGGCGGCAGCAGGGGTGGTGGCTTCCCTCGCCGGGACGGCAGCTCCGGGGGCAGGCCCCCTCCTACAGAGAGAAGGAGGAGGGTGTCAGCAGCCCAACCACACAGGCCACCTCCTCCCAGGGTCCTACAGCCTCCGCTTGGACCAGGGCTAGCAGCCGGGGGGCGACTATGTGCTGGACACTGAGCAGGGCCCTCAAAGTGCATCAACTCCCAGATGTTCATGGCTCCCCAGGGAGGTACGCACCCACACACTCAACTGACAGGCGAGGACACTGAGACCCAGAGGGGTTAGGTCACTTGCCCAAAGCTGCACAGCTGGGAATTTACCATGCCCAGTGAGGAAAGGGGCCCAGGAAGGGGAAGTGGGGTGGGGCCCACAGAGATGGGAAGGAGCAGGGTCTGCATTACCTGCAGACAGCTCCCCGAGGAGGGGGCTGGCCGGCTGGGCCCCAGACTGGAGGGTGCCTAGGGGAGAGTCTCCCAGGATCCCGGGTTTCTAGGGACAGAGTACAATCAGCTGGAGACGAGGGCAGTGGGTCACAATGCCCAGCACACCGAGACTCCAGCCCACAGCCAATCACAGGCAGACACACCGAGTATCTCCCAATGTCTGTGATAGCCTGGGCATCACCCACCCAGCCGATGGTGACCGAGGCCTCCTGCATGCCAGGGCTTGCCCAAGGTGCTGGGGAGACCCAGGGAACACGGACCATGCGCAGCAGATCAGAGCCTGTCACCCACACTGTCAATTACTGTGAAATATCTACACTGTGACAGTCCTTCTTTGGCACCCACCATCTCACACCCAGCCCACTTGCTGATTATCACGGAAGCACAGCGTCTTAACACGCACAACACCACGTCGACTTCAGGCACATGGCGTGTGACAGCCACATGTGGATTCAGTCACTCTTAGCCACACACGGCCCAAGCCCACACACAACCTTACCTTCTGTCAGTTACCATCAGACACATCTGCACCACTGACTTGGCCCCAGTGAATCAAACCACACAGGGCAGTGAGAGAGAAAGTGAGTGAGTGAGTGTGTGTGTGTGTGTTGAGGGGGTGGGGATGAGAGGCCCCTCTACTCCCCTGTACAGCCTCAGCTTTGACTGAGTCACTTCCTGAGTCCTGAGCACCTGCGACAGGCCGGGGCCCATAATGGGCCCCAGGGCCACAGTCTGATGGTCCACAGCCCCACTGATGGTGAACCACCCGTTGGTGGGTACAAGCGGTGTTGGAAACGGAATGACGAGGGGCTGCGGGATGTGAGTGAGGGAGCCCGTGGCCCACGGCCGGCCGTTACCTTCTGACTCTGGGTCTGCAGGGCGAGATGCAGTAGCGCTGTGGACAGGGCGGGCCCGTTGAGCAGCGGCATGGCCGGGGGTGCGCCCAGGAGGCCTATGGGGAGACCCAGAAAATGGGAGGTGGGCCCCGGGTGGAACCCCCCCATCAATTAAACACAGACCCAGGCCTGTGGAGAGCAGGAAACTGAAGCTGCCAGAGGGCAACTGACAACCAAAGAAAAGGGCCTGGGAGATGAGTCCCCCCCAGGAGGGGACGGTCCCTCCCTCCACCACCCTGCCTCCCCTGCAAGGGGCTCAGGGCGCCAGCTCCCTCGGGGCAGCATCACTCTCATCCCAGCCCCTGCGCATGGGCTCATGTCACTGGAAGCTCGGGTGGGAACGGTTGCGGGAGGTGCCCGGTTCTGAGAGCGCTTGGCCCCTGCTTGCCTTACCCTGCTTGCCACCTGCGCCGCCGTGGAGCAGGGGGTTGAGCAGCAGCTGGAGGGAAGCGGAGGGCCCCAGGTTGCTGAGCAGCTGTAGGATGCTGGGCTCGGGCAGGAGCCCTTTGCCCCGATTGAGGGCCTGCAGAAAGGAACAGAGGAGCAGCTCAGGGTCCTGCCTGGCCACAGAGGGTGCCCGCCTGGTCCCCTGGCTCCCCCATCTCCACCCTCTGGGGCACCCTCCCTCTGGCACACGCTCACCGTGGCCTGGGCAGCAATGAGCGCAGCCAGCATGCTGCGGCCAGGGGGCCCAGGGGCGCAGAAGGAGACGCGCAGGTGGCTGCCCCCCAGGGCCAGGCCGTCTGCCCGCTGCTGTGCCTCTTCAGCCATCTCCGCCGTCTCGTACTCCAGCACGGCGAAGCCCTTCAGCTGCCCGTCCTGGCCATACGCCAGCTGGGGGGTGGGGGCAGAGGCAGTCATAAGCACCTGGGTGGCAGTGACCACCATCATGTGAAGTGACAACGGTGACCAGATGAGGATCCTGATGACAGTGACCCCCAGAGAGGATGGACTCGGGGCCCTGCACTGTCCTGTGCCTGGTTTCAGCGTTAGCTCATCGAATCTTCTGAATGGCCCCAGGATGCTACATTCTGCCCATTTTTCAGAGGGGGCAACTGAGGCTCAGAGAGGTCAGCGTGCCCAAGGTCATACTGTTGGTGGGAGGGCAGAGCCACGACCCACTCCATATGGGTCAACTCCCCCAGGCCTTGCTCCAGTGCCACTTTGGGACTTTGCCTGGGATTCCTGAGCACATGCTGCAGGGCTCAAAGAGGAGGGGCCAGCAGAAGAAGCAGGTGGCTCGGAAGTGCAGCCCTGCCACAGACCTCAGGCCGAGGATGCAGGTGGGGCTGGGAAGGGCACACAGCCTGGTGGTGAGGCAGGTGGCCACCAAGCTTGGGTTTGAGGCTGGTGGTGCTGGGCCGGAGGGTGGAGTCACACAGCCAGTGAGTGGCGGGAACAGGGATGTGGTCACGAGCAGGCCAGAGAGGCCCCTTCACCCCCCTTGATGCAGTCATTTGATACTTCTGGCCCACAGCCCCCTCTCCAGACCCTGGGGCCAGATATGTTCCAGGATTGAGGCTGTTTGGGAGATGAGAAAGGAGGGTGCCGCACACACCCTGTATTATGTATCAGTCACCCGCAGTGGGTTCTGAGGCGCCCTGGAAATCAAGCTTGTGAATAGCCCGGCAGCAAGATGCAAAGACAAAGGCCATAGGCGACCCCACACCAGTTCAACTCAGGCTTTGCTGCCCAGTGAGCCTGCCCAAGTCGGAACAAAACTCTTGGTTTTCAGGGTGTTGTAGGCGCTGGAATTGTGGGCCGGGGCTGTCCCAGGGCGAGCAGATACTGTGAGAGCACTCAGCTGGGCCCTGCGCGCCCTTGGGCCAGGTGCCACGGGCGCTGTTTCAGCACTCCCACTTTGCAGGTGAAGTAACTGAGGCTCAGAGAGGGGCAGTCCCTTGCCCAGGCCACAGAGCTGGAGCTGGGGTCAGTCAAGGCCAGGCAGAAGCCCTCAACAGGACTGGGCACCTTGGCGCGGCAATGGCTGTCCTGAGAACCAGTGCTGTTCCTCTTAGGTCCAGAATGCTGCACAGATGACTGCAGTGTGCTTTGGGGCAACGCACTGCCCGCCAGTAGGACATAGCACAGAGTCCATAAAATGGAATATGGCGCAGCTACAGGAGAAATGAGAAAGCTCTCATTTCTGAACATGGAAAGACGCCCAAAATAAAGTCAAACCAATGCAGGCATGGCAATATTTGAGTCAAGAAAAGGGGAATGCAGGAGCATATATACATATCCATTTGAAATGCATAATAAAATCTCACTGGAAGGACACACACAAACTGCTCTGAGAAGGGGTTGTAGGAAAAGACCCTGCGGAGCCAGGAGGGAGTCTTCACTGCAGGGCCCTTGTGGACATGCTAAATTTCGAAATGGGCCTGGACTGCCCATTCATAGAAACGAATCAAGTTGAAAAGGCTTTTTATAACACCCCAGGGTCTTGGGACACCTGCTTTATACACATCCATAGCATTAAAACATTTTTAAGCAACTCTGCAACAAAATGAAGCAATTAAGATACACAGGGACTTCCCTGTGGTCCAGCAGTCGCGGCTCCATGCTTCCTCTCCAGGGGGCATGGATTCGATCCCTGGTCAGGGAACTAGGATCCCACATGCTGCACGGCAGTAAATACATAAATAAAAATTATATATACATATATAAAAAGATACGTCAGTTGGCCTGTGGATAACTGGCAAAGTGAACTGGACTGAGTTGCTGTGGGCTTTCCTTCATGATCTTCTCTTGATTATGTCAAAAATAAAACACCCCCCACATGGGCAGCAAACTCCCGTTGTGGGAGGCGGGGGCACCCAGTTGAGAGCGGGGGCCCCAGGGTCAGCTGCCTGATCTTGGCTCCCAGCCCACCGCTTACTGGCAGGCCAGCCTGCGGAAGCCACTGCACGTGCCCGTCCATGGCCCTCAGTTTCCTCATCTGTAAGATGGGCCCAGCCACTAGACCCACCTGGCAGGGTAGCAGTGGGGATTCAACAGTGTGCTCAGCAGGGGCGGGGAGGCTGTGGGCGTGGGCCCAGTGCCCACTCTGAGTGCCCAGGCAGAGCAGGCTCAGGCCTTCAGCCCACCTCTAGAGAGCACTTCACTTTCACCCCTGGCCAGGCCCGGCACCAAGGCCTGGATGTGCTTCTTCTCACAGTCACGCTCGTCTCATCAGACAAATAGAGAAAGGGGTCAAAGAGCAATCAAGGCCACAAGGTTCCTAAATAGGGGACCGTTCAATCAGGATGAGCATCCTGACCGTTCAACCAGGATGCCCAGCATGACTGGGCTCCTCGGAGGCGGTCTCCTCAAGGCCTGGGACTCAGCAGGTGCTCAACAGACATCTGGTGAATGCCTAAGTGGAGGAATGCGTGAGTAGCCGTTTGCAGTAACCTAGTTACAGAGCACGGCCAGACCCATTTTGAGATGGGGAAAGCAAGGCCCAGAGAGAGAACCTGTAGTTGGCCACAGCCCTACAATCTCCACACGAGAAGAGGTGGCTGCTAAGCTATATGTATATGTCATCTGTGTCCTGAGTCCCATCCAGGGCCTGGCACACAGTAGATGCACGGCAGAGGCAGCAGTGAGCAAAGAGAGGGGCTCCTACCAACGCCAATTCCCCAGCACCAACACCCAAGGCCACAGAGCTGGGGTCTGAGCCCAGTACCAGCCTCCTCCAGGGTGGCCTGGGGTTCCAATGCTGGCTCTGCCACACCCTGGCTGTATGTCCTGGGGCATGTCAACTGACCTCTCCATGCCTCAGTGTCCCCACCTGAAGAAGCGGATGACACCTGCCTCTCCAGGCTGTTACAGGATGGAGGGGTTGCAGGTAAGCCCAGTGAGTGCTGAAGGAATGTCCACCCTGGGGGTCTGTGGGCACGACCACCTGGAAGCTCTCCAAGAGCTGGGTCTGGCCTATTCTCGCCCCACCGCGCCCATCATGGGGCTAGACACCCTCACAGAAGGGCCCAAAAAGTGAGACCAGAATGAACCAGGGATTGTTTTGCTAAACCAATGCATGAGTATTGAACCCCTTCTTATGGAGGAGGGAAACCAAGACTCAGAGAGTGAGTGACTTGCCACAGAGCAGGGCTGGGATCTGGCCACGTCCAACTTCCTGACCTCAAGGCTTAAATGGACTGTGGGCTCCTCCAGAGTAGCCTCCTTGATGCTGGGCCCGGGGCCTGGGACCCAGGAGGCGTGAGCGCAGAAGTGGATGTGAACACAGGGTGAGCAGGCCTCACAGCCATTTTTTTTTTTTTTTTTAATAAAGGTAGCCTCGCCTACGTTTTACAGTGGGGAGGTTAAGCAAGTCGCCAGAGGGTGTGCGGGGATCTGAAGCCCAGCCACCTGGCTCCTCGGTGGGCCGTCACGCACTGCACCATGTGGCCTTTCTAACAAGAAGCCCCTTCAAAGTGGCATCGCTGCTGCCTTACTGAAATGGGACCCAGGAGACTGGAGAGAGCAGGTGACTCAAAGAGCCTCTCTGAGGTGCTCTGGGCTTCGCATCTGCTCCCCGAGATCCCCGCACTGGGCACAGGGCTCACCTGGCAGAAGGTGGGTGTGTGGACGGCCGAGAGCGCCCGGCGCAGGGCATCCACATCACTGAAGCCAGGCGGCAGGCGGTCGACACAGAGGCAGCGGGAGTGGAGCAGGGAGGGCGTCAGCTGCCCGGCGTCTGTCCAGTGCACGTAGAGGGTGCGTGGGCCCAGAGGCTTGCCCAGCAGGTCCGACTTGGCGCGGGCGGCCGAGTCCTTCTTCATGTACTCGGCGAAGCCATAGCCCTTGGAGTGGCCGGTGCGCTCGCTGTAGACCAGGAAGCAGCGCTCCAGGCTGCCAAAGGGCCGCACCAGCTCCTCGAACTGCTGCTGCGTGAGGCTAGGGGGCAGGTTGGCCACGCACAGCAGGGCGTCCGTGGGCTGCAGCTGCACCGACAGCTCGCGCTCCCGCAGGCGGCTCTGGTGGAAGGCGCTGATGGCGGCCTCGGCCTGCTCCCCGTTCAGCAGGGTCACGAAAGCTGCAGCGGGAGGGAGTGTGGGTCAGTGGGGCCCCCGAGGGCCTGCCCCTCCACCCCATGGTCGCCCACACCGACCTCCCTCCAAACCACATGTGACCTCAGAACACCGAACAGCCAGGACATCGCAGGCAGCACCTGAATGGAACAGTCACCAGCCTTGAGCAACAACAGTCAGCACCTCCTTGCAACCCACGGTGACGCTCACCTACTGGGAGCCTGGCCCCATCCTAAGAACTACATGTGTAACTCGGGTGACACACAGGGTAGTGGTTAAGCATGTGGTCACTGGAGCCTGGGTTTCAACTCTAGCCCCTGAGTGGCTTTGAGGTCTATTTCCTCGTCTGTCAAATGGGAATAACTTACTCCTCACAAACACTAATTTTCCAGCAATGAAATGGGCCCAGAGCAGTGCCCTGCCCAAGTGCCTGGACTTGAACCCAGGCAGGCCGGCTCCCAGGCACCCACAGTTTTTCAGGTGTTTTAATACGTTTGGCTTCACGGCCAACTCCAACAGGTCATGTCCAATTTGCTGGTGAGAAAACCAAAGCTGAGGAGGGTAAATCACTTGCCTATGGCCACAGAGTGAGGACAGACCAGGACTAGAACCCGGGTCCATTTGCCTCCAGGGCCCAAGATCTTAAGCACTACTCCGGCCCACCAGCTAGGTCTCGAGGGCTCACCAGTCCTCAGTTCCTTCTCAACCATACTATAGTTCACAGGCAAAGGCCCTGGCTGGTTTAACATCTGGCCCAAAGCCTTGTGGGCACAGACACCCACGGAGAGCCTCCCATGTAGGGGGCCAAGGCTGACAAGACCTGTCCCCGCTCTCGCAGAACTGACCACCACGCGCAGGAGGCAGGTGAGTGGGCTGGCAGCGACAGCCTAGGGTGGTCGGTGCTATGATGGGGCGGAGGGGGGGTGCGCTCAGGGCATTGTGAGGAGCTGCCTGACGCCAGCTGGATGGAAGAGGAGACAGCTAAGAACAGTGGCAGAGGGAACAGCCTGGAACCTTAGGAACCTGAGGAGACGATGAGGCTGAGGCACATCGTTGCAAGGTAGTATCAGGAAGAGCCTCAGACAGGTTTTGAGAAGAGAGAAGAATGATCAGGGTTAGGACCAGGTATGATCAGATTTGCAGTCACATCAGAGCTGGCGGTCTGGGGGAAGGCAAGCAGGGGAGTAAAATCGTGGAGGCAGAGAGGCCAGAGGGAGGCTGCCATTTCGGCAGAGATGTACCCTAGGTCCAGCGCAGGACAGACTGTTGCCCCAATCTGTCCCTCATCTTGGGCGCCCATCGTGGGGCATCCTTGATGTTCCTCTTCCAGGCTACCCAGCAGATACCTGGGCACTGGGTATCCATTCCCAAGCCATCCCCCCGGCCGGCCAGTCACCCACGCCTGTCTGATCTTCTCCTGCAAGTCCTCCAGAACAACTGGTGCCCCTCCATTCTCTTGGCTTCCTTCTGGTCCAGATCCCCTCCATCACTGCTGAATGTTGGGCCTGAAGTTCATGAGACACTGGGCCAAGATTCTCCCAGCTTCAGGGGCTGTCATCCCCTGCCCCTAGCCCACCCTGCAGTCCCACAAACCTGTCCCTTTGTATTTGTCCACAAAGCAATACTTGAGCTCATAGTCGCCGAGCAGGTCGTGCACCTCCTGTGGAGACAGAAGCCAAAGGACAGGGAATCACCGAAGGCTGAAGGGAGCAACCCAGTGCCACCTTCCCGTGGACCAGCTATGAGGGCAGGTCAATTACCATCCCTATTTTACAAAGGAGGAAACTGAGTCTCAGAGCATCTACTTGCCCAAGGCCATTGAGGCCATACCTGGCAGAGCTGGGATTCAGAGGTTAGCTGCAGATCCCATGCTTTTAACCAACAAAACACACTCTTATTAGAGAGTCAGGTGTGTCTGAGTTCAAGTCCCAGCTCTGCGTACACCCACAGGGAAGTTGTTTAACCCATCTGAACCTCGGCTTTCAAGACTGACTCTTTCCAACAACCTTGCAAATCAAGTATTAACAAATCCACTTTGTACATGTGGAAACTGAGGCTCAGAAAGGTGAAGAAAATTGTCACAGGTCATCCAGTTGGTCAGGGCAGCAGTGGGTATGCCACCCATGGGCACCTGACTGGGGACCCTGTGTACTTAATAAGCCCACATTGTGTGGCTTCACGTGCCTCCCCATTCCCTCCTACTGGCAGGGCTGCCTTCTTGAAAGCCAGCTATGGAGGCGAGGCTCTGGGGTCTGCTTGTGCCAGACACACTGTGCACCCTGCAGGAGAGACAGCGTGTTCCCAGCTGAGAGATGGTGTGGGCACTAGGAGGATGGCTGACTCTAGAAACAAACCAGACTATGCTTAGGGGTGCCTGCCCCAGGTCTGTCCCCAAGTCACACTCCTCCCAACACTCCTAGGGCCCCACCAGCCATGTGACCACCCATGGGCAGAGAGAGCCAATGGCAGGTGTGTTGGTGGGCCAGAGACCAGAGATTCTCCACAGCAGGAACAAAGAACCCATTCCATCGCTGATGGGCAGGGCAGACCAGATGCAATCTTCCTGGGTTCAAAGAGCACTGGGAAGTCCTGCCCCATTTGGCCCCAACAGAAGAGCACCCTTGGCCAGATCAGCCAAGGGGGGGCTACGTGGAACAACACCCCCCCCCCCTTTTCTGCAGGTCTGTGGCATGGGGACAGGAGGAGACTCCATTTTTCCAAATTAATCCCGAGGCTTTTGGGGAAAAAAGACCCCAGAAGCTGCTATAACTTCCGGATCTACCTCTAAAAGGAGTTAATAAACGCTTGCTAGGAAAAGGCATAGTCTAGTCAACCATGAAACTTATGGATATGAAGTCCCACCACTCCATGGTAGAGCAGGAAGAAACTGGCGTCCCGGTTTCCACAGTCCCAATCTGGCTGCCCATTCACAATCCCCCAACGTGGCCAAAGCTGCCCGCCCCCTTCCATTCCCCGCCCCCTTCAATCACTTGGTTTCGTCCAAGCCTGTGGTCGCCCCTAACAACGTCCCCTCAATCAAGTTGGTTTCATCCTCCATCTCCGACCCCCCACATCCCGCTCTTGGTCTCTCCCGACCCCGCGTGGATCCCGCGCTTGGACTCAGCCTACGCCCCCCGCCAGAGCGTTGGTGTCGCCCGGTTCCCCCCGCGCACGCGCACGGTGGTATTTCCCGCCACGCTCCCACAGGGCACCCCCCCCACACCTGGTTGGTCACGTCCCCCGGGAGGCCGCGGATCAGTATCTTGCGGCGGTTACGGAACTGGCGCTCGGTGTGTTCCAGGCGTTTCCGGATCTCCTCTGGATCTAGCGGCGGCAGTTCTTCTTCAGGCGCCCGGCGCTCCGCGACATCACCAGCTTCAACCTCGGCCCCAGCCTCCGGGCTCAGCGGGGGCCGGTGAGTAACGGACACGTCGGCCGCCATCTTGGGAAACCCGGCGCCTTCTGGGACCAGCGAGCCGAGGCGGAGCGGCATAGAGCGGCAACGAGGGCGCGTCCGCCGATTGGCCGAGAGAATCCCCGCCTCCTTCCCGACCCCTCAGCCCATTGGATAAGGCCCCGCCCGCCTCTCAGAGTTCAAGCCGCGTCTGGGCGCTACAGGCTCCGCCCTTTTCCGCTATCAAGGTGTCACTCAAAGGACGCGCGGAGCAGTGGGATGGCAAGCCACAGTGTGCAGATTTTAAAGCCTTTATTAGTGCGGAATTCGGGGATGCAGCCAAACCTCCGTCGTCTTTGCCCAGTATCACGGCACTTTGCCCAGTATCATGGCACTCTGATGCTCAGGATAACTCCACTGCCACAGCCTCGTCGGGCTGTTGAGGCGCGAGGGGCAACCAGGTGCTGCTTTGCCTCACGTGGTAGATGTCACGCCGCTTCTGCACCCCAAAGACGTACACTGAGGCCGCAACGAGGGTCACCAGGCCCAAGATCGTTAACACCCCCAGGACAATGGTGATGGCGATGGGGTTCCGACCTGTGCAGAAAAGCGAGGAATAAATACACGCGTCTCGGCCCCTCCTAAGCTTGCCCGTCTAGAATAAATACGCCCCGCCTAGGCTCACCCTGAACGTCCATCATCACTGTCAGAACGTCCGTGCCCCGTGAGCTTGTCGCTTGGCAATTGTAAGTGCCACTATAGTTTAACCTGACGAGGAATGGGATGCCGACGGGCACCTTGAACTTGGAGGCTTCCTGCAGACACTGTAGTTTGGGGTTTGGGTTGCCCCGGGCCTGGCACTGCAGGATATGCATAGTCCTGTCTTTCCACGTCAAGCGCTGGGGACATTTAGCTCGGTCAATCTTGGGGCCGTCTGTGGGACCACCAAATGATTAGATACACCCGACACACCCGAGGCACAATGGGACAAGGGAGAGACAAGTCTTCCCAATCAAGGAAGCAAGGGATTAAAGGTCAGAATGACCTACGCACACAGGACACGCAACTGGACGCTCCTGTTACGGTGCAAGATCACCCCATGCACCTCGAGGGTGGCATTGCAGAAGAAGGTGCGCCTGTCGTCCTTCGCAGTGGCGTTTAGCTGAAGGTGGGCAGGCTGTCCCGGTGCCGCGGCTGGAACTCCGTCCAGCGTGACCCGGACTCGGGGTCCGGCCGCGCAAGTCACAGTTACTGTGGTCCCCTCGGTGGCGTTAGGTTCTCTCAGGGTCAGGTTGGGCCCCTGGAAGCCTAAAGGCGGAGCATTGCCCAGGAGTTTCATGACCACACACCTCCCTTAGGTCAAGCCCCGCCCCCACCCGCCTCCTTCCCCTCGGAGTATCCAGGCTACGCCTTCATCTACTCTGCAGCCCACGCCCAGTTTGGGGCGCTCAGGCTCTTCTTCTCGAGTCACTTAGGTCCCGCTCCTCTCCAGTTTAGTCTCCGCCCGATGCCACGCCCCCTTGGGCTATGGAGGCCCCGCCCCTTGCCTCCTGAGTTATTTTGGCTCCGCCCCCTCTTACTATAGGCCTTCACGTTCTCCCGGGTCTCGCGGCTCTCGCCCCCCAAGGTCACGTTGCAGACAATCTCCTGAGTGCTTTCCTGCTCTGCTTTCGCTGTGGCTGTGGCCGTGAGTGTGTTACCGTGGCTCACGACTGTGGCATTCAGCATCTGGTCCCCCAGCGCCAGTTGCACCTGGGCCTCCGATGCTGGGAAGAGCCCATCCAGGGTGCAGTCAACGGGCCACGACGTTTCCACCTCCGAGAACCGGGGGACAACGAGGCGCGGGGGCGTCATGGGCATGGCTTGAAAGAAGGGTGGGAGTGAGCGGGAGGAGGTCTCACAGCCGTGGAGGCCCCTTTTCCCATGACACTCATTCCCACAAACCAGGGTCCTTCTTTCCCAGGATACCTTGCGGCCTGGGTCACCCCCTTCCCAGGACACACACTCACAGCCTTCTCCAAAGGTCCTATGGCTGCAAGCCTCCCATATGAGGCTACCCGTCGCTAAAGGCATGTTTTCCCAAAAGCCCTTGAGGTCCAGGCCACCCCCTTTTCAGGAATCCCGCCGCCAGGGCACCCTTACTCTGGCTCCGCTCATCACCCACCGTCTGCAGTCCCTTCCCTCACCAAAGGTTCGGAGCTTCCTGGGGGCCGAGCTGTTCTGGAACAGTCCCAGCCCTTGGGACCGCAGGTCCAGCTCCGTGCGGCAAGAGAAATTGGCGCCATGGTCATCTCTGCTCGCCAGCACCGGGACCGTGACCTCGGCAGGCTCCCCGTCTCCCGCTGGCTGACGGCCCAGCTCCTCCTCCCCACGAAGCAGCACCACGGTGAGGTGGTCCCGGGGGGCCCCGCCGGACACCATGCAGCGCAGGGTGAGGTTCTCGCCCACGGGCTGCCAGTGGGGCAGGGGGGCCAGCTCCAGGCGTTCCGGGAACCCTGCGTGGGGGGTATGAAGGGGAGAGTAGAACTTAGCAGCCAGCCTGGCAGCCTCCACACTAGGGAGTGGCGAGGAGTCAAGGGTGGCCCAGTGCAGAAGTGTGAACTTTGAGTTAATAAACCTCCAGGGCTTAGAAATGTGCTAGTATAAGTGTTTGCTATTATCATGAGCATCATGATTATTATTTCCTGTTTTGTCGGACACCTTGCCAGGCACTGAAATAAAAGTCAGATTTTCTGTTCCCAAGGACCTCACCATTAAGTGGGGGGGGGGGGAGGAAGGAAGGGGACTAAAGTTTATGGCCACTTATGATGTTAATAGTAATCATAAAATTTCCTGTTTATTTTGAGTTGTCCTTAGACTTTCCAGATGTCATCCACCTTCATTCACACAGCAACCAAGTGAAATCTCTTCTATTATTCTTCCCTTTTATGAATAGAGAAACTGAGGCCTAGAGAGGTGAGGATGAGGTGATCTGCCCAAGGACGCACAGCCAGGAAAGGGCAGAGCCAGGGTTAGACGGGGGTTTTCCCAAACTCCAGACCTGTGTGTCCACCTGCCTCCTTGATATCAGGTCTAGAAACTCCCCTGACCCCTCCTCCCAGCTTCTGGCCTGGACTCTGGTCTTGGCCTTTCCCAGAGCTTGGTCTAGCCCTCCCCAATCAGTCCCAGCTGCTCAAGGCCTAGGGCAGCCTCTGAGGGTGCGCTGCACAGTCCTTGGGGACTCAACAGCCCCAGGCTGGGTTCTCTCCCAGCTGCAGCTGCAGTGGCCCTCACAGGCACACATACCAAACCCTGGGCCTCCTTTGGGGGAGCATCTCTCAAGCCTGGATCTCAAGCTGTCACACACAGGCCTACGGACTGGCCGCTATGGAAAATATTTAACATCTAACTGTAATTTTAGAATATTTAACAAGGAGGCCCCCATCTTAACCTCTGGTTGAGGGACAGTGGTATGCTGGCCAATGCTGATTATGCCTGGGCTCTCTGGGGTGAGGTGGGGGAGCCCCAACATGGAGCATTTGCCAATTTCTGTGGTGTAAATACTTTGGCTGATTTCAAGCTACTCAGTGTGACACATTGAGTAGCTTGAAATCAGCCACTCAGTGAGCTGGGAAGAGACGAGCACCATGGACTCTCATGAGCCAGGACCAACAGGCTCTTGCACAGCACTGGACAGAAGCATCTCACGGTCACACAGATGGGGACACCCAGATACACACATAGGCAAACATATACACACGCAGATGTACATGTTAAAACAGAAATACACACAAAGACATATACAGACACGTACTGACACAGACATCCACACTTGCTCACACACAGAGATACACAGATAACGACATACAGACATATATAGACATTCACACATAGAGATATACACAAATCCAGAGACACGTACACACAGGCACACACAAACATACAGACAGACACATATACAGACACACAAGTACGCTCACACGGTCTCACAGAGATAATGACAGATACAGAAGCTCACAGACACACACATAGGTACACAAACACGAATACAGACACTGGTGCACAAAGGAGCATACGCACAGTTACACATGTACACTACACTTTTCTATGGCTTCACAAAACAGTAAGCACCATGACTGATGTACTCTGCTACTTTCTAGTCTATTGTTTTGTTGTTGGTTTTTTTTTTTGGCCACACTGCATGGCTTGTGGGATCTTAGTTCCCTGACCAGGGATTGAATTCAGGCCCTTGGCAGTGAAAGCATGGAATCTTAACCACTCGACCGCCAGGGAATTCCTCAGATATATTTAAAATGCTTATCGGGACCCAAATAAATTAATTCACAACTGCTGCCCTGGCATGTGGTCGAGATGCATCTCTCTGTCTCTGTCTCTGTCACACACACCCACACACACACATTCAGGTCCAAGCTCTGGGTCAGAGCCCAGGTCCATTCCTGCAAACTCAGGGCCCTCATGCCTGCCCCGCTCCCCTGCACCATTGGTTATCTAGCCCCACTGCTGCCCGAAGCCAGCTCCACCTCCAGGCACAGCCACTCACGGTACACTGTGATGTTAGAGAAGCCTATCATCTGGGAGCCATTGCAGAAGCCAGAGCAGAGGAGCTGGGTGTCACCAGTCACATTGCTGAGTTGGAAGGCTGCCCAGCCCAGGCCACGGCCCACCGACTCCTTGAGTAGGGACGTCTCCAGGAAGATGAGTCCAGCGCTGGGGCAATCTGTACTGCAATTTACCAAGAGGGACTCTCCGGCAGGCACCACTGGGTTCTGCGGCTCCACTCGCAGCTGCAACTCCTGCCCTTGGGTACCTGGGGGAACAGAAGGAAGCTCTCCTGGGGGTTCCAGTGCCCCCCAACCCACCCATTTGCAGGCTCCACCATTCAAAACTTCCTCTTGCCGAGATATGATGGTCTCTGCCTTCATGGTGCTTCAGTTTAGTGAGGAAGACAGATGATGGATCAGGAACCAAGGAGAGCTGGGAGGGAGGCCAGGGGAAGCCCTGATCAAGCCTCTAGGAGGAAGTGAGTCAAGGAAGGCTTCCTGGAGGAGGGGACCACTATGGTCAGTTTTAAAGTGTCAAGGAGGCGTTAGCCAAGTGAAAGGGAAGAGTGATCCTGGCAGACTGAAGAGCATACGCAGAGGTTGAGGGTCCAGATGGACCAGGGAGGGAATGCATGCATGCATGCGTGCTTGTGTGTGTGTGGGTGTGTCGCGCAGAGGGAGAAGAACAAGTCAAATGCAGGGACTGTGTCTCTCCGGGAGCCCTGAAGGCTGTGTTAAGAGGCCACCACTTTCTCCCGAGGACACTGGGGAGCCCCCTGGCCGATCTGAGTTTAAGAAGTGTTATTGGCACAGCCCGGGCAGCAGGGTGTGAGGCGCTCTGTTCTCCTTCCCCTCCGCCACCAATCCCGCAACTCCAGCGCCCCCCCAGCTTGCCGGGCCTCACCTGGGGGCAGCAGACAGCAGACTAGAAGCAGAGAGATGAACGAAGTCCAGCAGGCCCCGGGCAGCGGCCCTGAGGGCATCATGGTGGCCAGCCTGTAGGAGGAAGTTGCCTTCATGAGGCGCTGGGCACTGGAGAGCAGGCGGGTCACCCAGGGGAAGGAAATACAGCCACCGCAGTTAAGAATGCAGAAGCCCAGGGGCTACACCTTGCCCAGGCCTAGGGAGGGGCAGGGGAATATTGCGCAGCCCCAGTGCTCCAGAGTGGGGGGCCCAGGGAGGTGGAGGGCGCTGGCCAGTCCCCAGGGAGTCTCAGGTAGGGTAGACCTCAGTCACCGCCCCTCCCCACACCCCCGGCCCCCCCCCCCATGAACCCACAGGAAGTGCTAATGCAGTCTTCTTCCTTTGTTTTTAGCACAGGAAAGCCTGGAGGGGGGAGGGGGTGGAGGTGGTGAGACACCTCCTTCCTGTTGAACTTAGGTGAAGGGCGGGTGTTCTGTTCCCAGAGAGGAAGTTAACGGGGGATAATCAGACACTTTCCTTGAAGGGATAGGGTGGGATTTCAAGGCAACATTTTGAGGAGGCAACAACAATGGGTGGACTTCTAGGCAGGGCTTCGCGCAGTTAGCGCGAGATCCCAACACTCCTGGGGGGCAAATAAGAGATTTGGGGGGTGATAACGAGGTACCCCTAAGATAAGTGAAGCCATGAAAATGAACAGAGCCCACATTTATTGGGGACTTGTGCTAGGCTCTGTGTTGGCTGCCTGGGTGGCTTTTATAGGGCCCCTTATCTTTGAAGATCTTGTGGGTGGGGTCCCCCGTTCCCTGTGTGCAGTGCTGAGGTAGAGTGCTTGGGGGACAGCTAAATCCTGAGCCACCGTCTGCCAAGGGTGCTACTTGTAACCGGCTCTTACCCCTGTCCCCCTCCCCCCTTGCCCTTCTTCTCCAGGTAGCTGGTCTCTTTACCCCAACAGTAGGGACTTGGCGGGGCGGGGAGAGGGGTCAGGTGGGGACTCCCACCTCCATCAGTTCCATCTCTCAGGCCTCTGACCTGCCTCCTGTGCCTCTGACCTGAGCTCCAGAGAGGGACCTTGTTGAAGATCTTGATGGCACTCAGCATTCATCCACTCTCCCCATTCCTAAGGCCACACCCCCTCCTCTCTCACCTGGAGTACCCTCCCCAATGAGGTCTCTCCTCGCCTGCCCCGCCTCCCAAAAATCCGTTTCGCACATGGTGCCCAGAGAGCAACTAAAACCCAAATCAAAAGTATTTGTAAATAATATATCTGATAAGGTATTAATATCCAGATTATAAAGAATTCCTACAACTCAACAACAAACCCAATTCAAAAATGGGCAAAGGGCCTTCCCTGGTGGCGCAGTGGTTGAGAGTCTGCCTGCCGATGCAGGGGACACGGGTTCGTGCCCCGGTCTGGGAAGATCCCACATGCCGCGGAGCGGCTGGGCCCGTGAGCCGTGGCCGCTGAGCCTGCGCGTCCGGAGCCTGTGCTCCGCAACGGGAGAGGCCACAACAGTGAGAGGCCCAAGTACCGCAAAAAACAAAAAAACATCTACAGGGACTTCCCATGTGGTCCAGTGGTTAAGACTCCGCGCTTCCACTGCAGGGGGCATGGGTTCCATCGGGGAACTAGGATCCCACATGCAGTACGGCCAAAAAAAAAAAAAATTGACATGTGCAAGGATTCTCACAGAACATCCACTGAACTCTGGCAGAAGATACCAGACTTCCAAACGGGCAAAAAAATCTCCATGTAATGGATATGACAAAAGAAAAAAGAAAACGAATAAAACAGAGAGAACAAGGTCCTACTGCATAGCACAGGGAACTACATTCAACATCCTGTGATAAACCATAACGGAAAATAATTTTTAAAAAATATTTATTTAGTTAGTTGCACTGGGTCTCAGTTGCAGCAGGAGGGCTCCTTAGTTGCGGCTCGCTGGCTCCTTAGTTGTGTCATGCAAACTCTCAGTTGTGGCATGCGGGTGGGATCTAGTTCCCCAAACAGGGATCGAACCTGGGCCCCCTGCACTGGGAGCGTGGAGCCTTAACCACTGTGCCACCAGGGAAGTCCCGGAAAATAATTTTTTATAAAAAAGAATGCAAAAAGAAAAAGTATCTGCCTAAGAGCAAGCCAAGATAATTTTGAGAAAAGAATGAGGAGAGATTTGCCCTATCACCTATCAAAATATATTCTAGTGGCAATGACTTTCCAAATTACCAGGTTAGATCGTGCAGCTATTCCCATTGGGAATTTGTCCTACAGATACCCTTGAACGTGGGTGAAACCATGTGCACACATGCTTACTCACTGCAGCAGCCCAGGGTATGGCAAAGGATTAGAAATGATTACATGAACAAATGCCGATGACATTTGAATGATGAGCTACAACACAACCATAAAATAGAAAGAGAAAACACTGTTTGCCTCCAAGGCCTATTATGTGGGGAAAAAATAGAAAAGATACAGGCTAGAGCTCTATATAGCAGCACACACTATTTTTGCAAAAGATGGGGAAATGTAACATGTGCACAGATTTCCTTGTATCTGGATAAAATGTCTCTGGAAGCCAAAAGAGGAAACCAGATAACATTAGTTGTCTCCCGGGGAGGTGACAGTGGTGGCTGATGGACAGAGGAGGGAAACATTTCACTGCCTATGGCAATATCAAAAAAAAAAAAAAGGAAGATTTACAATTATAATGAATATTTAATTTTAAAAACTGTTATAAAAAGCAAATATCACTAAAATAGTGTGAAACTGACCAGTCAGGAGGGCTGCAATGCACAGGGTCTTAGGAAGTCCCATGGGAAAGAAATCTAACTGCCTTTCACAATGTGGCAGACCCATCTCAAGTATACCTGTTAAGCAGAAACACATTGGCAAACACCAGATTAACAATAATATCAAATGTTTATTGAGCAGTTGTTTGCATATCTCTCTGCTGAGCATTTGACAGATACGACCTCATTAGCTCTTTTTTTAAAAAAATTATTTATTTGTTTTTATTTTTGGCTGTGTTGGGTCTTCGTTGCTGTGCGCGGGCTTTCTCTAGTTGCAGCGAGCGGGGGCTACTCTTTGTTGCAATGTGTGGGCTTCTCATTGTCGTGGCTTCTCTTGTTGCAGAGCACGGGCTCTAGGTGCGCAGGCTTCAGTAGTTGTGGCACACAGGCTCTAGAGCGCAGGCTCAGTAGTTGTGATGCATGGGCTTAGTTGCTCTGCAGCATGTGTGATCTTCCCGGGCCAGGGATCAAACCCGTGTCCCCTGCATTGGCACGCAGATTCTTAACCACTGCACCACCAGGGAAGCCCTCATTAGCTCTTGACACTAGTCCTACAAGGCAGCAAGCATGACCATCCCAAGTTCATAGTTGAAAGCTAAGGCCCAGAGAGGGGAAGCCACTTGCCTGAGGTCACACAGCGAGAAAAAGGTGAAACTGGCAATCTTATTTACATGGCATGTGGTCCTCCAGGTCCTTTGTTGATATATTTAACATACATCTTGAGGGCCTTCTGTGTTCCAGGCATTGGTCTAATTGCTGGCCGGTGATTTAGAGGTGAGCAAAGGTTCAATAGTTGAATCTGACTTCTTCTGCAATGAGTGTCTTGCTCTAGCTGCAGTCCCCAGGAGAGTGGACACTTGCTGAAGAAGGGCCCAAGGACCATGCCTCTAGCAGAGGAAATACGAGTTTTTAACCAGTTAGGGGAGATAGTGGGCTCCAAGGGCAGGAGCTGGGGGAAGATAAAAAGATCAGATTCAAGGGCCTGGTTAGCTCCTTGCTTGTCCTGGATCCCTCAGGAGCCTGTGTCAGGCTCATGATCTTGGAAGGTTCTATGGTTTGAACGTTTCTGTCCCTTCAAAATCACTATGTTGAAATCCTAACACCCAACGTGATGGTATTAGGAGGTGCATAGGTCATGAGGGTGGAGCCCTCATGAATGTGATTAGTGCCCTTATAAAAGAGGCTCCAGAAAGATGCCTTGCCCCCTTGGACCTTGTGGGGACATAGTAAGAAGGCATAGGCTATGTATGAACCAGTAAGAGGGCTTTTGCCAAAATTCAACCATGCTGGTGCCTTGATCTTGACTTCCCAGCCTCCAGAACTGTGACAAATAAATTTCTGTTGTTTATAAGCCACCCAGTCTGTGGCGTTTTGTTGTAGCAGCCCAAACGGACTAAGACAAGGAAAGTCAGTTCAGAGGGGTGGGGCATCCAGACAGGAGTAAGGCACAGGGAGTCAGTGAGGCTGACCACCCCCTCTTGGGCTCCTCTTAGGGTGGGAAGCAGGAGGCCCTCTCTGTGGGTACCGTCTGCTCCAATCCCCCCAAGCAGAGCTGCTGGCGGGCTTCAGCAGACACTGAACACTGAGGCTGCCTGGCCTTGGTATTTCTCGTGGACCGTTTTGAGGATGGGTATGAGGTTCTGGAAGGTCGGGCGGAATGAGGCCTCTGCTTTCCAGCAGTTCTTCATGAGGCAATAGATCTGGGGAAGGAAAAACTGAGGCTGTGATCTCTGCTCTCTCCCTGGTCCGATGGTGGGGGCAGGGGGAAAAGGGAGGGTCTCACCTCACAGGGACATTTCTCTGGCTGTGGCAGCCTCTCCCCTCGTTCCAGTAGCTCAGTGAGCCTCAGCACTGTCATCTGCCCCTGGGTGAGGCCTATGAGCTCGATGAATTTCTACAGAAGAAACAGGACAAGCTCTTTTTAAGAGGCGGGGCTGCCTAGATAGAGGTCAAGAGTCTGAAGCCGGACGGCAGGAGTTCTAATGCCATCTCTACCACTTCTCAGCTGCATAACATTGGTCTTATGACTTCGCCTCTCTGGGCCTCAGTTCTCTCATCTGTAAAATGGGTGATAACATCTACCACCTGGGGTTATTGTGAAACTTAGATAAACTAATATTCATAGAGTAAGTCTGAATTAGGTGCTTGCTATTATTATTAAGCCTCAGCAAGTTGTTTTTGCCTGTTCAGAAAAATCTTTTAATTTTTTTAATTTTTTAAAAAAATTTTCCTATAAAGACACTCTGATTGGCTTTGGGAATAAACCCCTAACATACTCTAGGCTCCTCCCCTCAGCCAAGGACTACACAGTGAGTGGCTCCCTGGAGGGCACGTGAGTCAAGCTGGGCCAATCAGAGAGTCCTGAATTATGCTGGAAAGAGAAAGACCCTCCTCCCCTCAGCTGGGTCCACTGTTGCCACAACAAAGGGAAGGCTTGCTTAAGAAATGCTACCAGTGGTTAAGACTCGGTGCTTCCACTGCAGGAGGCACAGGTTTGATCCCTGATGGGGGAACTAAGATCCCACATGCCACATGGCACGGCAAAAAAAACAAAATGCTACCATGGAAATCAGCAGAGCTGAGAGATGGAGAAAATGGGATTCCTGATGGCATTTGAAGGTCTAGATCAAGCCATGTTCCCACTGTCCCCTTGGGGTTTGCAAATGGCAGAATAAGCCGTTCCTATCTGAGTGGGTTTCGGTCACAATCCAAGCCCTCTGCAGTGTAACTGGCCCACTTTACAGAATGCGACTGTGAGGCTCAGGTAGGTTAAGTCCTTGCTAGGGTGGGGGAGCTGGGAACTGAATGCATGCCTCGCTAACTCCTCTAGGATGGGGTCGGGGTGCGGGCCTGGCGCTCACCGAGGGGGGGCTCTGGGTGGAGTCACAGTAGGTCAGCAGCTCATACATGGTGACCCCAAAGGACCAGACATCGGATGCATAGTAGAACTTACACTCCTTCAGGCACTCCGGGGCATACCTGGGGAGAGAGGGCACTCAGGCCTTGGGCCAGACCGAGCTGGAGTCCTTACCTGAGGCTTAGGAGCCCTGTGGTCCCAGTTAGGGCCCCACCCTTAAGAGGGGGGGCAGTGTCACTTGACCCAGGCCCTGTCGTCTGAGACCCCGGAATCCATCTCCTCCACCCTGTCTGCTCCAGGTGACCCACCTCCGGCTGGGTCCCGCTGGTTACCAGAACACAGGACTGTCCCCATCCTCGCGCACACAGTAGTACTCATGGCCTTCGGGCACGGCCTTGGCGAGACCGAAGTCCCCAATCTTGACCAGCCTGTTGTTGTCCAGCAGCACGTTGCGTGCGGCCAGGTCTCGGTGCACGTAGTGCTGCGCGTGCAGGTAGGCCATACCCTGGGGGTGGGGCAAGTCAGGATCAGCGCGGGGGCAGGACCGGGCCTGAGAAGCAGTGACCAGGATGGCTAGGGGACAGTCAAGTTGGCGGGGACCAGGCGCGAGAACGGGCAGGATGGCAGCTGGGGCCAGAGAGAAAAGGAGCAGAGCCAGACAGCAGAGGTGGAGCCACATGGGGGGCTCCCCCGGGGCAGGGGGCGGGAGAATTGGGAGGGGGTGGGGGCCTGGGCCAGTGGGGGTGTGGCCAGGTGATCTGCTGAATGGACAAGGATGGAGGAGAGCAGGCCCAGCGGGGTTGGCGGGGGAGATAGGGAGCTCAGGCCAAGCCAAAGAAGGGGGCAGGTTCTGGGAGCAGGGGCAGGCAGGCCCACCTCGCAGATCTGCTGGGAGAAGAGCAGCAGCTGGGCCAGCCCGACATTGTGCCGAGGCAAGTAGTCTCGGAGGCTGCCCAGGGGCACGTACTCCATGACCAGCTGTACCGACTTCTCGCCTGACACCGGAGAGGAGCGGCCCGTAAGGGTGGTAGAGACCTGGACCACAGGCTGCCCACCCTGCACCCCCTATCCCAAGGTGGGGAGGGAAAACCAAGATCCATCCACACTAGGACCAGTCCTCAGGTGGGGCGGACCCATCCTGAACCCGTCCACAGGCAAGGGAGCTGACGGTGGCTCCCACCCATCCTGGCCCCAGCAGAGCACCTAAGGATGGAAAGGAGGCAGCCGGGCCTCGCCCACCTTGGTGTCTGCAAACTGCATCTTCCAGCCTGGGGCCGAGAGGCTCTAATTGGCCAGGTCCTGCTGGCCCCGCCCACCAAGCCACACCCAAGCCATAGCCCCGCCCTGTTACATCTCTAGGCCCCGCCCACCTTGGTCCTCGCAGCAGCCCTTGTACTTGACAATGTGCTGGTGGTAGAGTGTGCGCAAGATTTCGATCTCTCGCCTCCAGCCTGTACGGAGCTGGGGACCGCAGCCTGCCTTGAGGGCCTTCACGGCCACCATCTCACCAGTGCCGTCATTGGTTGGATCGTAGCAGTACAGGCTGACCTTTCCGAAGTGACCCTGGCCGGAGCGTGCAGGAGCGTCAGCCCCACCCCCAGCTCCCCAGGCCCCACCTCCAGGCAGGTTTGTTTGGAAAATCCAAGGCCCCACCTACTCCATGTGGATGGGTCCCCTTGGGGCTGAGGCCTCCCTTTCAATTCCCCGGGGCCTCCCTTGAAGCTGAGAGTCTCTAAGGCCAGGGCCTTGGAGCAGCCCATGCCCCGCCGCCGGTCCTCCAGGCCTCGCCCTTACCTCACCCAGATCCCTGATCTTTTTCAAATAGCGCTTGTGGAAAACCGTAGGATCTGATGCCGGTGAGTCCAGGTTCACAGACAAGACATCAACGAGATCTGGAAGAGCTACAGTGGGTGAGTCTGGAACACAGCCCTTTCTCCAAAAGCGTCCACACTGGGGGACACAGAAAGCCAGCTACTGCTATCCCCAGCATCCGATCCCAGAGATAAGCAAACTGTTTTTTTTTTTTTTTTTGCAAGGGCTGGAAAATTCCTCTTATTGTCCAAAACACAGAGCTGGCTGCACCATAACCAACGCCTGGGATGTTCTGAGATTGGGTAAAGGGCACAAACTTTTCATTAATAACCAAAAAATTTGCCAGGGTCTAATTCATCCAAAGAAGCCGTGGCTCTCCCCAAGCAAAACAGAAAGGAGAGCTTGGGGCTTCCCCTCCCCCTTACTTAAGTGAATTAGAAACCGGCACACACCCTAAGCCACTGTACAGAGACTTGGGTGCACCATGCCTGAGTCAGCAGGGATCCCAGCCCCTCCCCCCTCCAGGGTCCCCGCCCTGGAGTGATGCTCACTTTGGGGCTGCAGCTGAGTGAGGTCACGCAGGATGGTGCGGAAGGATGGCCGCTGGGCTGGCTCATAGGTCAGGCACTGGCTGGTGAGTATGGCCAACTCTGGGCACGAGGGCTCAGGCAGCTTCTGCTGCTTCTGGTAGAAGCGCTCTTTCTGTTGGAGAGGGGACCGGAAGGAGTCAGTGTACACCCTCAGTCCCCTTCCCCAAGAGGCAGAGTCAAGCCCCCAGAGCAGGGCTAGACCAGCCAGGTCCTCGTTCTTGTCATTCCCATTTTACAGATGAGGCCACTGAGCCTGGGCAATGGGATGCAGACTTGCCCACCACCGCAGGGTCAGGATTGGAACCCAAGGAGTGCAGGCTGTGCTGTGCTGGAGCATCTCACACTTGGCCCTTCCTGCCCTGCCTTCCACCCACCTCTGCTCCCAGAACGCTTTTGCATACTGCAGCTCCCTGAATGCCCCAAAGCCTCCCGGCCTTTGCAAAGGCTGTGTCCACCACCTAGGCTGCTCTTCCTAGCCCGGGACACTGATATTTCTGCACTTAGATTAAAACCTCCTCTGGGAAGCCCTGCCCCATCCCTCAGCTGGGTCAGGGCCATCCTCTGGGTCCCCTTGCTCCCGACAGCCTGTGCCTCCCCCTTGATGCCCTGGTCACTCTGCCTAAAGCATGTGATCTATTTGCTTTGTGCCATAACGACCTTATGAGGTTGGGACTGCAGTTCACTGCAACTGACAGATGACCTGATGGAGCCCCAGAGAGATGAGGCTGCACAGCCAGAGGGGAGGCAGCTCTGGACCCTGAATGTACCCTCTGGACTCCTTGGCGGTGCCAGCCCTCTTTGTGCGAAGGGCCCAGGGGTCCCCTGGACATACCTCGGAGGGGCTGCGGCCCTGCAGGGGGGCCTCCCCATCGAAGCAGATCTCCAGGAGGGTGGCACCAAAGCCCCACTTGTCGGCTGCAGTGCTTAGGCTGTTGGCTCCACCGGACAGGCACTCAGGGGCTGTCCAGGGGATCCGCTCCACCCGTTCTGGGGGCCAGAGTCAGAGGTCAGCAAGGTAAAAGGAGTGGGGGAAGCCCGCCCCTGTGCCCAGCCCTGCCTGCATCCTCACCCTCCCTGGAGAGGACGCTCAGGCCCACACCGGGGTCACTCAGCTTGATGAAGGGGCTGGTGCCCTCCGCCAGCCCCAGCCGTGCCAGGAGGATGTTCCGGCCACACACGTTGCTGTGAACCAGGCTCTTGTCTTCCTGGGGTAGGGGGGAAAGGGGGCGTGGCCACTGGGGGCTATAGACCCCACCCCTACCCCATCCCACATGGTCCCCCCAGGGACAGCCCAAGTGAAAAAGACAATCATGGTCGTTATGGAGATGCCAGTCCATTGTCATAGTGACAAGGCAGCACTGGGTCTCCAGTGGGTCCTTCCTGTTTTCCCAGTGCTGGTGGCCAAGGCTCTCAGCCAGGGACAAAAGGCCAGAGGACCCTACTGTGGTCCTCAAACCCATGGCAGGCATGCTCCTTCCCCAGGGCCTTTGCACTGGCTGTCCCCTCTGTCTGGAATGCACTTCTCCCAGATACACTCACAACTACCCACCTCTCCCCTCACCCCATGTCACCTCCAGGTCACCTTAGTGAGGCCTTCCCCAACCCACCTGTTTAAGACATCACCTCTTCCCCAAACTGTATCAAATCCTCCTCTCCACCTCTGCTTTTCTGCCCACAGTTCTTGCTACTTTCTGGCGTACTATGTAATGTAATGTACGAATTATTATTTCTCGCTTGTCCCTCCCAACTAAAATGCCAGCTCCCCAAGGACAGAAACTTCTGTCTGTTTTGTTCTCTGTTGGGTCCCCAGGGCCTAGGACAGAGCCTGGCACACAGGGGGTGTTCTGGAAACTGGGGTGACTGGACCGGGAAGGGCTGGGGAACAAATGGCAAGAGGGACAGAGGCGACTGCCACAGGGCCTTGGACACCAAGTGGAGGAGGTGGGGAGAGATGGGAGCCACAGGGGTGCGTGAGCAGAGGAGGTTCATGGGAAGATCCAGTGCATGGATGGGTGCGTTCAGGCCTCCATACGCAACGTGGGAGCTGCCCTGGCCCTCCCCACCCGCGCAGGCCCCGCCCGCAGACCACGCACCAGGTAGCTGAGGGCGCTGGCCAGCTGCTGGGCCACTGTGAGCTTCCAGGCCAGGGGCACGCGGCCCCTCTCCCGCCGCAGCCACACGTCCAGGGGCCCGTGCTCCACGTACTCCGTCACCATGATATCTGCAAAGGCCCAGCCACTGCAGGTGCTGCCCACCAGCTTACCCTCCAGGGCGCCAGGAGCAGGACAGGGGGGTGGGGTGGGGGTGGGGGTGGGGGGTGGGGGGTGCGGCTGAGATTGTAGGTGGGGAAGGTGTCGGGCAAGGGTGTGGGGGTAGGCTCGGAAGCGACTCTGGGGAGAGGAGGAATGCAGTACCGAGGGCCGGCGGAGGTGGGTGCAGGGTGAGGCCAAGCTGAATGCTGGCATTTGGGTCCAGGGTGGGGCTGGGGTAGAGAGGAGGCTGCGAGTGAGTGACAAAGGTCAGGACGGGACTGGGGAACCGGGGGGAGGGTGCAGACCAGTGGAGGAAGTGGAGCTGGAGGTTGGGATCCCACAGGGCTGGGGGTGCCTGTGCAGTGAGAGGTGCGCAGGCTCGGCACGTAGGCCAGCGTTGCGGGGAAAGCAGGAGAGACGGACACGTGGTGCTGAGGTCGGCGGGTCTGGGGGCGGCCGTGGGCACCCTGTACAAGGAGGTGCGCACAGAGTAGCGGGAGAGCGGGGGGAGAAGCAGGGGCTGAGGTCTGGGAGGATCGGGGTGGCCAACAAGGCTGGGGTCTGCATGCTGTCACAGTATCGAGGGGGTCAGAGGATACACAGGGGCTGGATTGTAGAGGTGTTTGGGTGGTAGATGGAGCTAGGGATGCAGTCTGGAGTCGGGGTGCAGGTAGACGGTTGGGGCGTAGCCAGGGATCAGGGAGCTGCTAAGGGTCATGGTGCGGACAGGGTTTAGGCTGGAGATGAGAGTCGATGGGCACAGGCTGGGGTACGTTCAGGGGTGCGGTGGAGGTCAAAGGTCAGTGTGCAGTCAGGGATAAGGATGCAGGTCAAGAGTGTAAGTGGGGTCGGGCTGTAAATGGGGCAGAGTGGGGTGGGGTGTGTGTGTATGTCGGGGGTGGGGCAGGGCCCACTCACTCTCGGAGCCGTGCACGTAGATGCCGTGCACGAAGACCAGGTGCACGTGGGAGACCTGGCTCATGAGGCTGGCTGTCTCGTAGAAGGCCTGTGGGGACAGGGCAGGTTAGGGGGCTGCAGGCCCTGACCCTGACCCTCTTCACCCTGCCCCCCATCCCCTGGCCACGCTCACTCACCAGGGCGACGTCATGGTGACTGGGATCCAGCACCTTGAGTACCACTCGCAGCTCCTGTTCACAGCCCGCCCCGGGCATGGGGGGGTCCCCGCCATCCACCTTGTCCTCTTCAGGGCCTCCGCCCCCCACTCGCAAGAGGCCCTCATACACATTGGTCCTCGTGCCCTGGCCCAAGTGGGACAGCTGGGGGGACATGGTGTGGAAGATCTCCATGACAACGGCTCCAGGCTGCCTTCCTGGTGTCCCGCGCCCGCAGGGGCCACCCCCGCGCCACGCACCTGGGTGATGTCTTCCTGGCGGATTTGGTGGAAGCTGAGATGGCTGAAGTTGAGTGGCCTGCTGCTGGCCCGAGGTCCCCGTGTGACGATGAGGTTGGAGATCTCTGGGGATGGAAGCAGTCCCTGAAAGTCGGCACGGAGGGAAGAGGACCCCCCCCAACCCGAGCCCTGTGGCACCCCCATCTTGGTACCTCCTGGCTGTGGCAGGCAGCAGTGGCGCAGGGAAAAGCAGTCGTCGCCGGCCCGCAGGGAGCAGCCTTGCAGGGCAACCCGCAGCTCGCGCACGCTGGGGAAGGAACGGTCCCAGCCCTCCAGCGTGACAGTCCCAGCCTGCAACTCGATGGGGAACTTCCGTAGGTGCAAGCCCTTCACACCGGGTGCCTGGAGCAGGTGGCAGCAGGGGTGAGGGCGGTGAGCAGGGGTCCAGGCAGGGAGCACGCCCAGCCCCAGCCCAGGACCCCCGCCCCAGGCCCACCTGGTCACGCTGGGCCACCGTGAGGATAAGGCGGTGGAGGTGGCTGGTGCTCCAGTGGATGAGGTAAAGGCCGTCCTCGGGCTGCAGCCTGGCCAGCACAAATGGCTCCCTGGGCGGGTGGGGGCACAAAGGGACACCATCAGGGCACCTGGGAGCACTGCTGGACCCACACCTGGCAACAAGGACACACAAAACCTGCCCAGCAGGGCACACTCCAGCTGGGATAAATGTCAGACACACCTTATGTGGTGACACCGTGTCTGAGCACACACACGCAGGTAACCCTGTCCCATGCATGAAAACACACACAGACACAGGTACCGGAACAGGCACATGCTCGTGTGTAACAACTGTGGACACCGTGGCCGACAAGATCACACACACACACACACACACACACACACACACACGGCACACACCCAGCCATAGACACTGCCACTCCCAGGGTGACGCACAATGCAGTCTGTCACACACCGAAAGGAAAAGATCACAGACAGAGGACTTCCCTGGCAGTCCAGTGGTTAAGACCACGCTTCCGCTGCAGGGGGCGCAGGTTCAATCCCTGGTTGGGGAACTAAGACCCGCATGCCGCACAGTGCGGCCGAAAAAAAAAAAGAAAAAAAAAGTATGAAAGATCGCAGACACAGCCGCTGTGTAACATAACAGCACAGGGGCACTGGCATCCCAGACCCAGAGGGGACAACTGTCATAAGCACAAACAGGTACTACAAGGTGACACAGCCACACAGACTCTGACAGTTACATATGTGGTACCATAGACTGAATGTCTGTGTCCCCCCAAAATTCCTATGTTGAAGCCCTAACCCCCGACAAAGGCGATGGCCTTAGGAGGTGGGTCTTGGGTAGGTGATTAAGTCATGAGGGTGGAGCCGTCACGAATAGGATTAGTGACTTATAAAATGGACCCCAGGGACTCCCCTGGTGGCGCAGTGGTTAAGAATCCGCCTGCCAAAAAAAAAAAAAAAAAGAATCCGCCTGCCAATGCAGCGGACACGGGTTCGAGCCCTGATCCAGGAAGATCCCACGTGCCGCGGAACAACGAAGCCCGTGTAGCACAACTACTGAGCCTGCGCTCTACAGCCTGTGAGCCACAACTACTAAAGCCTGAGTGCCACAACTACTGAAGCCCGTGTGCCTAGAGCCCACGCTCTGCAACAAGAGAAGCCACCACAGTGAAAAGCCAGGGCACCGCAATGAAGACTCAACACAGCCAAAAAATAAATTAAGTAAATATATTAATTTAAATAAATAAATACAAAAATAAAATGGACCCCAGAGATCTTGCTCACCCCTTCCACCATATGAGGACACAGCCAGAAGACTGAACTTTGGTTATGTAACAGGAGGTGGGGCTCTCACCAGACACTGGATCTGCGAGCACCTTGAAATTGGACTTCTAGCCTGCAGAACTGTGAGAAATAAGTGTCTGTGGTTTCTAAGCCACCCAGTCATTGGCATTCTGTTAGAGCAGCGCGAATGGACTAAGACACACGCTGACATGGCCCATAGGCCACATGGCCCATGTGGCCCGTACAGCCACAGCCCTTGAGAGGCGAAACGACCACTTCACCCTCCTCTGGTGTAGAGACTAGGCTTGGAAGGGTGAGACCTCTTAGACTGACCTAGGGGCCAGTCCAAGTGTCACAGATAGGACAGGAGATACCCAGGCACAGGGCCAATGAGCAGATGAGCTGATGGTCACAAACCCCAACCCGGCAGCATACAGGATGGCCACACACACCTGATGACCACATAAGCCCTGACACTTCACATTCTCAGCCCCACACGTCCAAGCAGGAGCGCTCAGACAGTGATCCACAAGTACCAGGACAGACACATGCCTGCAGGGGTGTAAACACCCACACGTATATCTGAACAGCCACCAGCGTTTGGACAACGCATAGCCCAGCAAAACTCACCCGTCCTGTCACGTGCAAAAACACACACTGACAATTTAAAACACAGTTGGAGGACTTCCCTGGTGGTCCAGTGGTTAAGACTCTGCGATTCCACTGCAGGGGGCATGGGTTCCATCCCTGGCCGGGGAACTAAGATCCCGCATGCCCCGTGGCGCGGCCAAACCAACAACAACAAAACCAAACAAGACACACTCCCCAGAGTAGTGACACAGCTGTGTGCCAAATGGGCTGTTAAACATCCAGAGATGCGTGGTGACAGTCCCAAACCCAGGCACTCTCAGCGTGACACACCGTCCATGCCGTGACAGGTGCCCGTTCTCCCCCCATAACCCCTGGGTGCACACATGCACCCACGTGAGCACCCACCGACGTGAACGCATGCACAATGCTGTATGAGCAAATCCTTGCATGTGTACACGCACGCACACACAGACACGCGTGTGCACACTAGACACGAATGCTCCCGCACACGTGCATGCACACTCACGTGCACACACAGGCACACACACACTGAGACATGGATGCTTGCACACACATGTGCACTCATATACATGGGTGAACACACAGGCCTTCACACCCTAAGACACACATGCACACACTAAGACACCGACATGCACACACCTCATTCAAACCCCACAGTCCCTAGAGCTCATGCCCAGTTCAGTCACCACCACGCAGCCCGCCCGCCCTTCCCGGCACTCACAGCAGGGGTCCGTGGATACCGTCCTGGATACTCATCACCAGACGCGGAGGCGCCACCTCATGGCATAGGTAGTGGCTCGAGTCGGCCGTCAGGCGGAAGTAGCCATCCACCAGTGACACCAAGGACAGGGCCGCAGCCCGGGAAGGCAGGGTCAACTCCTGCAGGCGAGGGGGTGGTGGTGGGGAGGACAACATCAGGCAGATGTCACAGGCCAGAGGCTCCCACCGTCCCCCAACCCTTCCCCCACGGCCAGCCCGGCCCCCCGTCCCGGGCCCCACCAGGCACTTGTTGTCCTGACAGTGAATGCTGACGCGGCGTTCTTTCAGCACCACGTGGGTGATGTCCTGGAAGTCGCAGAAGTAGGCCCATGGGGCCTCCTGAGGTCTGTACACTGGCTGATTGCCCACCTCCTGGGCCTTGGCTTTCTTCCCAGATGGGCCAGCATGGGGCATCCTTCTGCCGCCACCACCACCACCATCACTGGCAGTCTGGAAATCAGCACGTGGGGCAGGTGAATGGAGCAGGGCAGTGCCTGTTTAGTCCCACTGCACTTTTCCCCGGGGGAGAGGCGGGAGCTGGAGGGACCAGGCAACCCCCCCATCAACCCCAGTGTCACAGGCTGGACAGGAGACCCACCCAGAGAGATACACATGCCAGAAACTGGAACTTCGGGGAGAGTAGAATGGAGGTTCCTCACCCTCTCGGCCCCAGATGCCAGACCCCAGAAATCAGGTCCCCAGGGGGGCAGGCAGACAGAGGACACTCCCCAAGAAACAGACCCCCAGGGACTTCTCTGGCGGTCCAGTGGTTAAGACTCCACTCTTCCAATGCAAGGGGCACGGGTTCGATCCCTGCTCGGGGAACTAAGATCCCACATGCCATGCCGCGTGACCAAAAAAAACAAAATAAAAAACCAAAACAAAACAAAAAAAAGGAACAGACTCCCAGGCACAGACTGACACACCCCAGAGGCACGTGGGGGAAAACCACCTTCGGAGGCCAAGGCCAAGGCTGAGCAAGGGCGCGCCACCCCCAGCTGCCCTGGACTGCTAGATGGAAGAGGCGCCCCACTCACCTCTGCCTGTACCAGCCGCCACTGGATGCCGTCGGTGCCCGACACCAGCACCTCGTGGGTGGGGGGTCCTGCAGCAGACTCGGGCCCGGGGTCGGGAGGGGCCTGTCCGCCATCCCGGATGTAGCAGGGCTCCCCCTCGGCCTGGGCCAGTAGCTCCAGGTGGCACACGGGCACGCGCTCTGTGCCAAAGCGGGGCGCCAGCCGCTCGAGTGTGGCCAGGTACTTCACCATGACAACCTGCTGGGAGAGGCAGCCCGGCTGGAAGGCCCGCAGGAACTTGCGGAAGATGCTCCGCAGGCGCAGCCGCGTCAGAGCATTGTGCTGCCGGATCTGCCGCTGGAAGGAGCGTGGGATGCAGTCCTTGAAGCTGTGGGGACGACCAGGAGGGGCCAGTCAGGGGCCGGGATTGCAGGCCTAGCTGGGTGATGTGGGGCAAGTGGCTTCATCTCTCTGAACCTCAGCTGCCTCGTCTAGAAAACAGACAGGCTGCAACCTACATGGCCATCAACAGATGAATGGATAAAGATGTGGTACTTATATACAATGGAATACTACTCAACCATTAAAAAGAATGAAACAATGCCATCTGCAGCAACATGGATGCAACTAGAGATTGTCATACTGAGTGAAGTAAGTCAGGAGGAGAAAGACAAATATCATATGATATCACTTATATGTGGAATCTAAAATATGACACAATGAACCTATCTACAAAACAGAAACAGAATCACAGACATAGAAAATAGACTCTAGTTGCCAACGGGGAGGAGGTTGGGGGACAGATGGAGTGGGAAGCTGGGGTTACCAGATGTAAGCTTTTATGCATAGAATGGATAAACAACAAGGTCCTACTGTATAGCACAGAGAACTATATTCAATATCCTATGATAAACCATAATGGAAAAGAGGATGAAAAAAACAAGAATGTATATATATGTATAACTGAATCACTTTGCTGTATAGCAGAAATTAACACAACATTGTAAATCAGCTATATTTCAATTTAAAAAATATTAGGGGGGGCTTCCCTGGTATCGCAGTGGTTAAGAATCCGCCTGCCAATGCAGGGGACACGGGTTCGAGCTCTGGTCCGGGAAGATCCCACATGCCTCGGAGTAACTAAGCCTTTGCGCCACAACTACTGAGCCTGTGCTCTAGAGCCCGCGAGCCACAACTACTGAGCCCATGCACCACAAGTACTGAAGCGCACGAGCCTAGAGACCGTGCTCTGCAACAAGAGAAGCCACCACAATGAGAAGCCCGCACACCTCACCAAAGAGTAGCCCCCGCTCGCCACAACTAGAGAAAGCCCGCACGCAGCAACGAAGACCCAGTGCGGCCAAAAATTTAAAACATAAAAATAAAAAATATTAAAACTGAAAAAAACCCAAAAACAATAAAAAAACAGGCAGGCTGTCATGAAGGTGGACAGAGAATGCTATAAAGGGCCAGCACAGGGAGGCCAGGTGGTGCCTGGGCCCAGGGCCCAGGACTTTGGAGGAGACTATAGGTCGGAAATCCCAGCTCTTGGGCAACTTCCTTAAGCTCTAAAGGGCTCTGTCTTTTCATCTGTAAAATGGGATCAAACAGTGCCCACTTCTAGGGCTGATGAGAGAATCAGGACTATTGATTGGCATAAAATAAGGACTATGTGAGTGTTGGCTATTATTATTATTGGAGAAGTCGCTATTGTTTTGATCATTAATATGATTATCAATAAAAGGCACAGCTCTGGGAAGGCCCTCTGCTCCTCACAAAGCCATACCCTTCACCCCTTCTCCTGCCCTGCACTTGCGCACCAGCATAGCCCACTTAGATGAGATTTGAAGCCTCATCCTCCATGTCCCAAGCCACCTCTTCCAACCTTTGAATACAAAGATCCTAAAGGTCAAGGTTCTAGCTGCCTTCTGCCCCCACTTCCAAGCTTTCCAGGGCTCCCTAGAGCTCTCAGGGAAAAAGGTTCCCTGACTAGTGCCTGGCCGTCTCCTGCATTTGGGCAATCACATTCCGAGTTCAGTTCCCCTGGAAACTAGGCCTTTACCACCTCCTGCCTCTGGGCCTTTGTATATGCTGTTCCCTCTCCCTCGAATGCTTGGCCAAAGCAATCCACATCTGGATAAAGCCAACTGAACCTTCAGGTCTTAGCAGAAATCACCTCCCCCCAGGAGCATGCTCTGATCTCCAGGCTGGATAGGGTCCCTCTTCTGGGCTTCCCAGCGTCCTGGGCTTCACTGTCACAGCCCTAGTCCTCCAGTGATAACACGACAGGGATTGAAAAATATGTGCTTTAAGTACTGCAAGTCCTGGGAAATTCCCTGGCAGTCCAGTGGTTACGACTCGGCGTGGGTTCAATCCCTGGTTGGGGAACTAAGATCCCATAAGCTGTGTGGCGCGGCCAAAAAAGAACTGCAGGTCCTGAAAGACCCATTTCTCTTGCTGCCTCCTCCAGGCAGTGTGCCCTGATTGCCCCAGTCCTCACTGCAGTGGAGGCTAGCAGCTCTCCAGACTCCTGCCTCCTTTTTTCCCTTGAATTCTAGGGAGTCCTCCAAGCTCACCCTGCTCCAGCCACACTTCCTCCACCACATATCAAGCATGGTACAATCTTAGGGCCTTTGCACTGGCTGATCCCTCTGTGGAGAATTCTCTTCTCCCAAATACCCACCTGGCTCCCTCCTTCACTTCCTTCAGATTTTTGAATTTGAATGTCACCTTCTCAGTGAGGAATTCCCTGATGACCCAGGTTTTTTTTTTAATTTATTTATTTTTTATACAGTAGGTTCTTATGATGACCCAGTTTTAAATTGTACGCCCCCCATTCCCTGACACACCCCTTCTTCCTCTGTTCCTGCTTAATTTTTCCCCATTGCACTTATCATTGTCTAAAACGCTATACATTTTATTTTTGTATTTTGTTTATTGCCTGTCTCCTTCATCAGATGTGACCTCCAGGAGGGCAGGGATTTTTGTCTGTCCTATTGACTGTTGTGTCCAGAACACCCAAAACTAGTACCAGGGACTTCCCTGGCGGTCCAGTGGTTAGGACTCAGTGCTTTCACTGCCAGGGCCCTGGGTTCAATCCCTGGTCAGGGAACTAAGATCCTACAAGACGCTCAGCACGGCTGGAAGAAAAAAAAACTAGTACAAGCATACAGTAGGCAGTCAATAAATGTTTGTTGAATGAATGAAGGCATGACAGTATGCAAGGTCTACCCTGGCCACCAGATGCCTGGGCATGTCCACCCACCTATGCAGTGTTCCCGCCTCATTCTCAATACCTGATCTTCTTGGCCACCTTCTCAAGGGGGACACCATGGCAGAGAGCGAGGTGGCAGAGGTGCAAAAAGGCCATGCCCAGGCTCTCGTTCTGAAAGTGGTGGATCTCCTCCTCGCTTGACAGCTCCCAGAGCGATGCCACGTCATTTATGAACTCATGCTTGCCCTGGGGATGGGGAATCAGGCAGAAAGGGAGGCATGAGAACCTGTTCACTCCCCAGCTTCTGGTCACTTTGGGGAAGGGAAGGACCCCACATGTATGCCTCCTCTGCCCAACCCTATGCCTGTGGCAGACATCACTAATCAATCACAGCACTTACCCCTACAACCCTAAGAGTCTCAAAACCCTTTGGTTCAGGCAGCCAAAGGATCCCAGATGGCATGAGTTGAAACCTACTAGCTACAGCAAATTGGGAGGGAAGTGAGGACTCCTCATTTGCAACCTCCCTCACAAACAGTCTCACCTCCCCAGCCCTGCTCACACCTGCTCAAAGAGGTACTCAAAGGAGGCGGGGTCCAGGAGTTGCACCCCCTGCTCGGCCTGTTCTGAGGAAGGCTCGGACCCTGGGGGACCGCAGCGGTACACAGCCGGCTCCTGGGGATGCATGCCATGCCAGTTCCGGAAATAAAACCTGCAGGAAGGGAGGGGGCGCAGCTGGGGTTTAGCACAGATTCAGACCAGGTCCAGGAAGGTGGGGACAGGGGAGGGAGGGGACAGAACGAAAGCCTTCCAAGGGGACTTCACCCACCTCATGCGGAAGTACAGCATCAGGCTCGAGTCTCTGGACATATCCAGGACGTGGTTTGGAGGCAGCCAGACCTGGGCCTGGACATCGAAGAGGGCAAAAAGATTGAAGCAGGGTGGAGTGATGCCTGGACAGGGGAGAAATGAGTCAGGAGTCAATGCCTGCTGCCGTTAGCCCTGTGGACCCCCAGACCCACTGTCTCCCTTCACAATCCCTCCCTGGGCCTCCTGCCTTGCCAACAGAGGACAACGCAATATGTGAACCATCCTATGGCCTCACAGGAAAACTACATTTCCCAGCCTCCCTTGCAGCTAGGATGGAGACATTGGGCTGGTTTTTGGCCAGTGGGATGTGGGCATAAGGGAGTACATTTTTCCAGGCCTAGAAATAAACTTTCCTGCCATCTTCGCTGCCCCAGGGATGTTGGAAACCCCTTATGCCTAGTGGTGAAGCTATAAGATAGAGGGGAACCATCTGACCTGCATTAGATTTTATGTAAATTTTCATTGTCTTAACCCAGTAGAATTGGGGGGGCTGCTTGTTACTACAGCAAAGCCTATCATAGACTGACTAACACAGCTCTACAGACTGCTGGCACTTTGCCTGGTCTCTCTCTGAACTCCAGACCCAGAGAAATATCCAACTACCCCTTGGCTGTCTTCCTCTAGACATCTCGGGCCCCCTGAGATGTGCCTTGTTCCAAATAGATCTCATCTGAGGTCCCCAAACCTGCCCCCTCTCTGCCGGACTTCATCCTTGTCCTCAACTCGTCCCACCCCCTCCACATCAGACTGGTCACAAGTCCTGTACTTTCGGCATCCTCCATCTCTCTGGGATCTACCCACTTCCTTCAAATCCAAAACTCAGCCCTAGTTCAGCCTCCAAACTTACTGTCATTCCCCACACTGGCTGCCCAAGCATCTATTTTTTATACACATCACTTAAAAATTGTATCTAAAATAGTTCAGAAGTATTTATTTATTTTTAATTAAAAATTTTTTTTCTTTCTTTCTTTCTTTGTTTTGGCTGCGCCGGGTCTTAGTTGCGGCATGAGGGATCTTTAGTTGTGGCATGCAGACTCCTTAGTTGCAGCATGCATGCAGGATCTAGTTCCCCGACCAGGGATCAAACCCAGGCCCCCTGCATTGGGAGCACAGAGTCTTACTCACTGGACCACCAGGGAAGTCCTTCAGAATAATTTATAATCACCTAAGTACCAGCCACGAGAAAAAGAATAAAACCTGGCAAGTACAACTGAAGCCCCCACCTACATCCACCTCCTCTCCCCTCCCACAAAGAGGTAACTATACTCCTGAACTAGAGTTTATCATTTTCATATTGTCTATCATCTTTGAATGTTATAAATTCAAATGCGGTATTATACCATAGGCGTCCTGCAATTTGCTTTTTCATGCTACGATAGGTTTTAAGCTTCACATGTGATATATGTAACTTTGGTTAAATTCCTTTTTCCTGGCTGTATAGTATTCCAGTGTTCAACCATATTGAAACTGATTTGTGCATTCTCCTATACACAGACTTTGAGATGGTCTCCTATTTTCACTAAGATAAATGAAGCCACTCTGAACTTTCCCACGTACATCTCCTGGAACACATGAGCTGAGTGTCTGTAGAGTGCACATCTAGGAGTGGAACTGTGTGCCCTCAGGGGATGTACATTTCAACCATGTTAGACGATGCCAAATTGCTCTCCAAACTCATTGCATCCGGGAATTCCCTGGTGGTCCAGTGGTTAGTACTTGGTGCTTTCACTGCCGAGGGCCTGGATTCAATCCCTAGTCAGGGAACTAAGATTCCACAAGCCACATGGCACGGCCAAAAAAAAAAAAAAAAAAGAAAAGAAAAGAATCATTGCATCCAAGTATACTGCCCCCCAAAGAAAGAGCATGCCTCCCTATGAGACAACTTCCTAAAGAACCAATCTGTTTCACTCTCTGGCTTAAAACTTCCATCGCTCCCCTTTGCCCCCTGAGAAAGCCCAACCCCCTCAGCACTGAATAACCATGACCTGGACTCAGACAATTATGCTCTGCTTTCAATTCCTACTTCCCCTTCCAAATTCTTGAAAACTATGCTCCAGTTATTCTTAAGATCTTTTGCTTCCTCAAAAAGATCAGGTTCTCTGGGTCCTTGGCCAGGCATGTTTCACACCACCCAGAAAACCAGTACTTCTTTAAGAATCTGCCATTGATGGGAAAGTACAAGGTGTTATAGAAATCTACCAGAAGGCCCCCATCCAGTTGTGGGACAGGGGGTTTGAGAGGACGTCCTGGAGGAAAGGGCATGTAAGCAAAGTCCCCTTGGAGAGACCTTCTCCCCCTCCGGCAGGAGAAACTAACTTTCAGGCATGTGTGCTGCAGGCTCTCTCAACCATTCCATGCTTCACTACTGTTCCTGGGGAAAGCTTTAAGCCCTAAACTCCTCCCTCTGGGGTTTAAAACACTGTAAGATCTGAACCTGGCTGACTTCTGCCCCATAACCTCCTACTTTACTCCCGCCCTCGCCCGCCACAGTCTGCTCCCCCTACAGCAGCCAGAGATCATCTGTGACACTTGCGTCCAATTACGTTCCTTCTTCACTCACAGTCCTCTGTGGCTCCCACCTCACTTGGAGTAAAATCCAAAGTCCTCCCTGAGGCCCAAGAGGCCCTGTACAACCTGTGCCATCACCTGCTTGCCCTCACCTATTCCTGTCTCCCCTTCACTCACTTGGCTACAGCCACACCTGCCTCCTCACTGTTGCTGGCAAGTTCCCACCTCAGGGCCTTTGCACTTGCTGTTCCCACTGCCTGGCGCCATCTTCCCCAAGATATACCCGTGGCTCAGTCCCTTATCTCCCCAAGTTTTAAATATTTTACCATGATCTCTGGCCTCCTATACAGTTTTCTTATTGATTGTGTTTCTTGTTGATCCCTATTAGAATATCAGCTCTACAAATGTAGTAACTGGGGGCTGGCACACACTAGGTGCTCACTCAATGTCCTCTGAATGAATGGGCAGACGATTGGATGGATGAGGCCCGGCGGCTGCCAGCACCTCCACCCCGCCATGGGGCTGATGCCCGGGACTCACCGACTTTGTGTGCAATGTGGAGGCAGACCTCCTCGGCAGTCAGTGTGGCCTCGCTGAAGGTGACCCAGGGCTCCCCGCCACCGGGGCCGGCCCAGTGCAGAAGCACCTTCAGGCCTCCTCTGGTGGCCATGGGCTGAGCTCCATCCCCATCGGGCTTTCTGCCCCTGGTGGTGGCCCCCCATTGGCACAGAGGCATGCTCTTGACAGCTGGCTTGCCTGGGAAGGAACAACATCCTGTCAGCCCCAGGCCTCAGCCTGGAGGCCCCTTTGAGCACCTCAACCTTCCAACCATCCAGACTGAGGCTTGGGGGGAAGATTCTGGACCCCTGCTCGCTGTGCAAACTTAGACACCCAATTCCCCTTCCTGAGCCCCAGTTTCCACAACCGTTTGATGGAGTTGGGGTATGTGTCCCCACCTACCAGATCAGTCATGAACAATAACACCACCAAACCCCTTTATTGGACAAATTCACCAATATAAAAATCTGCTCTGTCCAATAAATTTTTTTTTTTAAATCTGCTCTGAACCCACCTTTCCAAAATAACCAGGAAGACAGGGGTGGCCAGACAGACCTGGGGGTGAATCCTGTGTCAACTCAGATGAGTCACTTAGCCATGCTGGGCCTCAGTTTCCCCATCTGTAAAATGGAGATGCTGAGAGTGTTGCCATGAAGAGATGGTTGTGAAGTTTCTACATTCTTTTTTCTTTAACTTTTAAACTAGAGTTGTAAGTGAATTACGCACCACTGTCACCATATCACAGATAGGTACGGACTTACTATTGCCATTTTGTCGTCTTCTCGTTGTTTTGTACATCCATTGTTCCTTGTTTCTTATCCTGCTGTCTTTCTTTGTGTTTGGATGTAATTACTATACGATTTTTCCTTTGTGGTTACCCTAAGTTTAATGTTACAAGTTTAAGACATTTTATGAGCCTTACATAACATACCTCACACTTGTAACACCCTATTTTAAGCTAATAACACCTTCACTTCAATAGGACTGGTAAACATTATACTTTTCATTCTCCTCCATCTCATATTTTGATTACTGCTGCTACACTTTACATGTTTTTTATATTGTGTAACTAAAACAGATTATTATATTACGGTTATTTTTTCTACATCCTTTTTTTTTAAAAAAACTAGAGTTGTAGATCAATTAGGTTGTGATGTTTCAACACAATTCTGCATGTCACATGTTCAGTACCTTGATACAGGCATGAAAAAATAACAAATATGATAAAAACAAGAATGAAGTCATTATTGGGTTTATCATCATAATCCTTTTTCTCTTTCAAGCCGAGATTCCTGCATACCGCATCTACCCCCACCAGCGACCCCAGTCCCTGCTGGCTCCCTGACCGGAGAAGGGGCTGTGTTCAGCTCTTTCCCCAACAATCTGGAACTTTTCGAGAGCCAGGCCCAGGGCTCAGGCCTCCTGAGGCCTCCAGTATTTGCAGGGAGGGGCTGTCAGCGATTCGACCGATGTTACTGGTTTAAGACAGTGATGGGGGAAAAGAGAAGGTTGTAATAGCACAATGTCGGAGTCGTCGAGAATCAACTCCTCTCTGAACCTGTTTCCTCATTTAGAAAATGGGCATAAAACAGTCTCTCTCTCAAAGGGTTGATGGGAGGATTCAGTGAGGTGAGACAGGGAAAGGGCTCCGCACCGGGCCTGGCGTGCAATAAGTGCTTGATAAATGTTCGCTATTATTATCTTATCAACATTCGAGATAAGATCTTGGGGATGGGGTTTTGCAGGTGCCCATCTCCTCCCTCCTCGTCCCCATTGGGCCCAGACCCAGCTTTGAAGATGAGGTCTGGGTGAGGTCCGCAGCCCCCGCCCCCCAACAGAAATCTCCAAACCCTTCTGGCAGGGGCGGGAACTGCGACGTGTACCCACCGGGCATCAATCAGTCCCAAGGCAGTGTGGGGGCCTCTACCCACCTCCTGCAAAGGGCCGTCCCGCCGGCCACATCCTTCTTGATGACCTCCCGGGCGCGCCCCCTCCCGCCCCCGCTCCAGACTCACCCTTTCCGGGGAACTCCGGCTCGAACCTAGGACCCCGCCCCGCCCAGCAGCCAGGGTCAGCCGCCGCTTGATCGCCGCTGGGACACCGCCTCCCATTGGCTGCCTGAAACGGGCACACTCATTGGCGGCCGCTATGCTCCGCCCCCTCGCTGCTACGGCGGCGCTCCCATTGGTGCGGGCTTCATGCTTTGCTCAGCAGCGGGCGGGAGTGTGAGGTCTTGCCGGGGCAAGGCTGCTTCCATTACCCACGCGGGCGGTGGGCCTAAGTCAGGCTTCCGTACCTGAACTTGGTGCAAGCCCAGGTCCTCAGCTCGGCAGTCTTTCAGTCCTCCAACTCCCCTGCCATATGGCCCTACATCTGTCCTGCCTTTCGTCCCTGTCTGCCTGGCCAGCCCTGCTTGGCGGCCTGAGACCCCCTTCCTCTAAGGGAGGCATTTCCGGCCCACCAGCTCACATCCCTTTTCTGATCACCTGTAGCCCTGTCTTCCGAGGGCCCCTTGCTCTCAAGGTAGCAGCTTGGACGTCCCACCTGATCCGAGTTCTGATGCCTACACAGTAGGTCGCTGTCATTTTACAGAAAAGGCTATGCGCTGAGCCTTTTCCACGCGTTATCTCATTTGATGCTAGCAGGAGTTCCTCTGGGGACTGTTATCCCCATTTCTCAGAGAACGAAACTGAGGTCCAGAGAGGTGACAGACTCTCTCCTTGACCAAACTGTAGTCTTCTGAACCTTCTTCTCGACTACTCCTCAACCTTGGCAACAGTCCTGTCTTTGGCCTGCACAGTACAGTCTAAGCAAAGAATCCTTCTAAGTCATCCCCCAACCCTTGATATCTGATCAAGTTTCTCATTCCCCACCATTGATGTATACATCCTTGGCCTCTCTTTAGCAAGAATCCCCTTACCCTCAATGTCTCCATGGACCTCACCACTCTGCTCTGGCTGTCAGTCCCCAGCTGTCTTTGCTGCATTCAGAGTTGAGCCCAATGCTCTCCCCTTTTGCAATCCGCCTATCACAATAGTCCTGAATAAAGTCTTCCTTACTGTTCTGTGAATGAAAAATATTGCCTGCCATATCAATAAACAAAGGATGTTGTAGCCATCAAGCCGTCACATTACAGCCCCCCAGATGGTGACCCTGGAGGGAACTCAGGATAGAAAGAGGATGCCCAGCATCAAGCCATCAGCCACAGCACACCACACCCCCCAACCCCCGCAATGATGCACCCTGAGGAGACTCCGGATGAGAAAGCCCAGGATACTGGCCCTAGATAGCTGAGGTGCCTATCAAAGGAACGACTTCAGTGAGCCCAGACTCTTGCATCTTCCCATACATAGAAAAGTACTAAATTCCTTAACTTGAGATAGCTGGTTTTCTTTAATTAACAATAATCTTTCGATGTTCCGACTACCTGGTCTTTGATGCAAAAACTCCTGTATATCCTGGATCCCCACTTGCCTCTTCAGAGCAATCTCTCAGAGTTATCTGAGATGCTGTGTCCCAGACTTAATTCTCAGTTTTGTCTGCTGAATAAAATATAACTCTCAACTTTTAGGTCATGCTTTTGTTTTTTTTCAGTCGACAGTTTTTAACAAGTGTCAGAGTCATTTTTTTCTTTAACAGAGGCTGAGTAACTTTCCGAGGTTAGTTAGTTTCCCAGCACAAAAGAGCAGAACCAGGTTTATTTCTGAAGGTGGAGCCATAACTGCTGTGGCCAAGGGCATGTGGCTACTCATCTTAGTCTGAGAAAATGGGGGGAGAAACAGACTCTTCTTCGCAGGGCAGCTATGGAGATTCAATGTGAAGTTGTAGATGGAGACTTAGCCTAGCACCTGGAGGGTAGTGAGTGCTAGGAACTTGGGAACTGGGGACTCAACAGTGATGCATCCTGACAAGGGAATAACTTGCAACGGGGGAAAAAAAAAAAAAAAAAGAGGAGCTCTGTACTGATATGGAGACATCTCCAGAGTGTCTGTATATTTCATAACAGAATGAAATATATAGAATAAAGAGAATGTGTTATATTTCCCTGTGCCTGCTCAGCCCGCCTATGGGAAGACTCAAGAGAAATATAGAAATATTGGTTAGCTCAAGGAAAAAAATTTCAGAGAATCTCAGGAAAAAAAATCTCACATTTGTCTCACACCAACCTTGGGTTCATCAGCAAAATCTCACCCCTCCGGGTCCAGCCCCCATCATCATTTGCCTGGACCAATGCAGTTGCTTCTATCCTGGTCTGAGGCTCCTCCCCTTGCCCCTGCCCACCCCCACCTCCTTGTCTATCCTCCCTGCATCACCCACAGGGCATCTGTGAGCATCTGAGCACAATCTCCTATCCTTTATAGATATGGGTGATCGGGCCCAGAGCCTGATTGTGTGGGTTACAGAATTGTAAAACCATTTAAATGCTCAGGGTCTCTTATGCTAAGGTAAGGGCACTGACTGGAGAGGTTTGGAATGGAAATATTGGGCAGACACAGATGACCCTGAGAACTTTGACCCCATCAATACACTTGTCTGAAGGAGTTGGCCCTTCTACGTGTGATATTGTGATATAACAAGAAATATATATTTGGTCTTCATCCCTGATTCCTGGCACAGAAGTTCGAAAACTCTTGAAACTTGTTGAGTGAAAGAGCTGATAGCATCATGTTTTGTTATAGTATTTGGGTTTAGTTCCTGGTTCCTGGCTCAGAGCTCCTAAAACCCTTGGAATTTCCTGAGTGACAGAGGTGAGAGATGAGAAAAACATGTTTTGTTTTTCGGTCTAAGCCTGAGCAGCCATACCCGAGGTTATGCTAATGAGGTGACTCATGGATGGCCCTGGAGATTGTCAAACTAAGTGAAGTAAGCCAGATAGAAAAAGACAAATACCGTATGATATCACTTATAGGAGGAATCTAAAAAAAAATGATACAAATAAACTTATTTACAGAACAGAAACAGACTCACAGACTTAGAGAACGAACTTATGGTTATGGGGGGGGGAGGGTTGTGGGGAGGGATAGACTGGGAGTTTGGGAATGACGTGTACACACTGTTATATTTAAAGTAGATAACCAACAAGGACCTACTGTGTAGCATAGGGAGCTCTGCTCAATATTCTGTAATAACCTAAATGGGAAGAGAGTTTGGAAAAGAATAGATACACTTATATGTATAACTGAATCACTTTGCTGGACACCTGAAACTAACACAACACTGTTAATCAACTAGACTCCAATATAAAATAAAAATTTAAGAGACTTCCCTGGTGGTCCAGTGGCTAAGACTCCCCACTCCCAACGCAGGGGGCCCGGGTTCAATCCCTGGTCAGGGAACTAGATCCCACATGCTGCAACTAAGAGTTCACATGCTGCAACTAAAGATCCTGCATGCCTCAACGAAGATCCCGAATGTGGCAACCAAGACCCGGCGCAGCCAAATAAATAAATAAATATTTTAAAATATAAAAAGAAAAAAAAAAACTTTCATGAGCTTCACCCGTGCCCAGTTTTAAAGAAACCACAATAATAGAACAAACCAAATACCCAGGCCAAGAAATAAACCCTCACCACTCCCCAGAAGCTCCTGATTCTGAATCAGCAAGTCCATCTTCCTGTCCCCTTCACCTGCTATATTTTTCTTAGCAACCTTTATGACAGTCTGACGTTCCACTGGAAGTCTCTTTGAGCACTGGTTTTAATGCCTGGCTTCCATTCTAGAACGTCAGCTCCACAAGGGTTCTCCACTGTGTCCTCAGTGCCTGGAATTGTGTCTGGCACCCAGTAGGTTCCAAGAAGCTGGTGGAGTGAATGATCTACGGAGATGTCTAGGCCGGGGCTACTGTCCTGCTCTGCTGCGGAAGGGCTGGCCATGGCCTTCCGGCCTCAGCTTCCTCTTTGCCACTAGGACCGCAGCAGCAGGAAACCAAGTGTGCCAGATTCTTCAACAGCCAGCCTGGATGAGGTCGGTTGGCCTCGCTGGGCCTGGAGGCCAGACTACAGAGGGCGGGCTGGGCCTGGGACCTGCTGTCTACCACCCGAGGAGGGACCGACAGGAAGTGTCAGAGTGATTAATAATAACAATAAGGGTAATAAACCCAGTCATAATAATAAACTCTAATAATAGTTCACATTTTTCTAGGCTGGATGCCGTCTGGGCCCAGGCATTCTTGAGAGAGAATTCTCTTGAGTTGAGAATTCAACTCATTCCTCAGTTGAGAATTCTCTGAGCCCTCTCAGTTTCTTTTAAAGTGGAACGAGTACCCCACTTGACAGCTGGAGAAAAAATAGGACATGGAGGCCACGGGGAAGGCTCATGTGCTGCCCCCCAGGCCTGAGTCTTCTTTCCTGAACTCCTACATCTCAGCTGGGGTCCAGCCCCAGCAGGGAGGCTCCGGGTTACCCCACCAACCATGGGGGTTTGCCTAGGACCGAGGGGGGTTCCCAGGCAAGGGACTTTCCAGGTTAAAATTGGGACAGTCCTGGGCACACTGAGACTACTGGTCACCCTGCTCCAGTGGTTTTTTTTTTTAGGAGGAAGCTAGAATTGGGGAATTCCCCAGACTCTGAGAGGCCTGCTGGGGCCTCCCTAGAGCTCCTGCCAAACCAGGGAAAAGTCAGGGGCTGCTAAATTAAAACAAAAATCTCTTTGTGTCCTTTTGAATGGGAGGGTTCAGGAAACAGTCAGCCCCCTCCCCAAAACAGTTATGAGGTCGGTTGGGAATCCTTCCTTTGTATGTGTGTGGACACATGGCCTCTAGAACATTCTCATAAGTAGCCACAGACAAGCACATTCTGTGCTGAACTATAGAGGAAACAGAGGAGTTACACACATGAAGGCTGGAGCCAGAAGGCCAGTGTGATCCCAAGCCATCTCTCAACCTCACCATACCTCAGTTTTTTCTTCTACAAAATGGGGCTAATTGGAGCCCCAAACTCAGAGGTGTGTGTCAGGATCATCAAATGAATTAATATACATAAAGAGCCAGGCACAGAGCAACTGGTATTATCTTTTTTATTTCACAATATTTCTTAGATATCTTTCTTTTCCACTGTGTATAGATCTATTTGGTGGATTTTTTTTTTTTTTTTTTTTTTTTTTTTTTTTGCTGTGCCTCGCGGCTTGTGGGATCTTAGTTCCCTGACCAAGGATCGAACCCGTCCTTCGGCAGTGAAAGCTTGGAGTCCTAACCACTGGACCGCCAGGGAATTCCCCAGAACTGTTGTGTTTTGTTTTTAATTAATTTTTATTGGAGTATGGTTGCTTTACAATGTTGTCCCGGAATTGTTTTAATATGAAATATTTCAGGCATCCAAAAAGGTGTCGAGATAAATAAAAACATCACCTAGGCACCAGACGGAAACAAACCCAGTGTCCATCAACAGAGGAATGAACAAACAAAATGTAATATAACCGTACAATGGAATACATTTGACCCTTTGTATCCACGGGTTCTGAATCCCGGATTTAACCAACCATGGATGGAGAATAATCAAAAAAAAAGGAAATTCCACAAAAAAGCAAAGACTTGAATTTGCCATACACTGACAATTATTTACATAGCATTTACATTGTATTAGGTGTTGTAAGTAATCTAGAGATGATTTAAAGTGTACAGGAGGATGTGCATAGGTTATATGCAAATACTATGCCATTTTATATAAGGGACTTGAGCATCTGCAGAGTTCGGTATCCATGGGGGGGTCCTGGAATGAAGTTCTGACACATGCTACAGTGGGCGTGAAACTTGAAAACCTGTCAAGTGCTGGGACTTCCCTGGTGGTTCAGTGGTTAAGACTCTGTCTCGGGCTTCCCTGGTGGCGCAGTGGTTGAGAGTCCGCCTGCCGATGCAGGGGACACGGGTTCGTGGCCCGGTCCGGGAAGATCCCACATGCCGCGGAGCGGCTGGGCCCGTGAGCCATGGCCGCTGAGCCTGCGCGTCCAGAGCCTGTGCTCCACAACGGAAGAGGCCACAACAGTGAGAGGCCCGCGTACCGCCAAAAAAAAAAAAAAAAGACTCTGCACTCCCAGTGCCCAGGGCCCGAGTTCGATCCCTGGTCAGGGAACTAGATCCCGCATGCGCAACTGAAGATCCCGCATGCCTCTAATGAAGATCCTGTGGGCCACAGCTAAGACCTGGCGCAGCCAAATAAATAAATAAATATTTAAAAAAAAGAAAACATATTAAGTGCAAGAAGCCAGATACAAGAAGACAAATATTGTATGTTTCCACTTTATAGGCGGTCCCTAGAGGAGACAGAAAGTAGAATGGTGGGGGCCAGGGGTTTCAGGAGCGGGAGGGAGAGTCAGTGTTTAACAGGAACAGAGTTTCAGTCTGGGGAGATGAGAAAGTTCTGGAGATGGACGGTGGTGAGGGTTGTGCAACAATGTGAATGTACTTAGTGCCCCTGAACTAGAAACTTAAAAATGATTTAAACGTGAAATTTTATGTTATGTGTATTTTAACCACAATGTTTAAAAAATCAGGGGGAAGTGAGGTTAGTGAAATGGACAAAGGTGGTCAAAATGTACAAATTTCCAGTTATAAAATAAATAAGTCCTGGGGATGTAACGTAGAGCATGGTGACTAATAATACAGTATTGTATAACTGAAAGCTGCTAAGATGGTAGATCTTAAAAGTTCTCATCACAAGAAAAAAGTTTTTGTAACTATGTATGGTGATGGATGTGAATTGGACTTATAGTGGTGATCGTTTCGCAGTGTATACAAATATCAAATCATTATGTTTTTCCTGAAACTAACATAATATTATATGTCAATTATACCTCAATTCTCTTTTTTTTTTTTTTTTGGGCTGCGCCGCAGGGCTTGCGGGATCTTCCCTGACCAGGAATTGAACCCGCGCCCTCGTCAGTGAAAGCACAGAGTCCTAACCACTGGACTGTCAGGGAATTCCCTCTCAATTTTCTAAAAATCTAAAAGAATTGTCTGTGTGCCCTCCACTGAGCTAAAAAACAAAACAAAACAAAACCAGCATAAATACCGTGGAGGATCTCAGGGTTCCACTCTCCACTTCCATCCCCGGAGGGAAGTATTTGCTGTCCCTTCCTCCCCCTAAGCAATGAGTAAGGGCCACTTTTCATTTAGTCAATACGTATCTCTTGAGCACCTACTTTACGCTCGGCCTTGTTCTAGGTCCTGGCAACACAGCAGGGAAGAGAACAGATAAAATTCCCTGCACTTGTGGCGTGACATTCTAGATGGGACGACAGACAAGAACAAGGATAAACAAGTAAAAATATATAGTGTGGCAGATAGTGATACGATATAGAAAAAGCAAAGGAGGGAGATGACGTCACTGGAGATCGGGTGGCCTGGGACCATCTTTCTGATCTGCAGGAGCTGAGGTGGAGACACAAGGATGTCAGGGGTAGGGTGTACCAGGCAGCGGGAACAGCTGAGGCAAAGGTCTGGAGGAGAAGGCTGTCCTTGAATTTGATGTAATTCCTATCTATCTGCTGGGCCCCATAACTTGCTTCACTGCATTTCTTTTTTCTTCTTCTTCTCATTTCATTATTTCTTTTTAATTTTATTTTTTAATTAATTAATTTATTTATTCTTGGCTGTGTTGTGTCTTCGTTGCTGTGCACGGGCTTTTCTCTAGTTGTGGGGAACAGGGGCTACTCTTTGCTGCAGCGCGCAGGCTTCTCATTGCGGTGGCTTCTCTTGTTGCAGAGCATGAGCTCTAGGCATGCGGGCTTCGGTAGTTGCAGCACGTGGGCTCAGTAGTTGTGGCTCGCAGGCTCTAGAGCACAGGCTCTGTAGTTGTGGAGCATGGACTTAGTTGCACCGTGGCATGTGGGATCTTCCCCAAGCAGGGATTGAACCCATGTTCTCTGCATTGGCAGGTGGACTCTTAACCACTGTACCACCAGGGAAGTCCCTCATTATTTCTTTTAACAATTAATTAATTTTAAAATATTTATTTATTTATTTTTGGCTGCGTTGTGTCTGTTGCTGCACGTGGGCTTTCTCTAGTTGCGGCAAGCAGGGGGCTACTCTTCATTGCAGTGCATGGGCTTCTCATTGCGGTGGCTTCTCTTGTTGTTCACCGCATTTTTGTTCATGAATTTCATCCATATTGATGTGAGTTACTCTCCCTGGTTTCACTGCTCTGTCATGCAGCACTGTACACATTAATAGGCTATAATTTTTTGTCCCTTCCCCCGTGAATGGACAGTTATGTGAAATCCAATTTTGTGGTCTCAATGTCTCCAGGAAACAAAATTTTCCAACCCTTTTTTTTCTTTTTAATTGTTTTTTTGGATTTTTTTAAAAAATAAGTAATTCATTCACATAGTTCCAAATCGAAAAGGCACAAAATGGTTTTGAGGACAAGTCCCCACTCTGCTTCCAGCCCCCTGACACCCATCTCATTACTGAATTCAAAACATGCTATGGTTTAATGGTTCCTCAAAAAGAATTACCAGGGGCTTCCCTGGTGGCGCAGTGGTTGAGAGTCCGCCTGCCAATGCAGGGGATGCGGGTTCGTGCCCCGGTCCGGGAAGATCCCACATGCCGCGGAGCGGCTGGGCCCAGTGAGCCGTGGCCACTGAGCCTGCGTGTCCGGAGCCTGTGCTCCGCAACGGGAGAGGTCACAACAGTGAGAGGCCCACATACCACCAAAAAAAAAAAAGAATCACCATACGATCCAGCAATTGCGTTTCTGAGTGTATACACAAAGAAAGCACAGACTCAGAGAGATGTTTGTACATCTGTGTTCATAGCATCATTATTCACAATAGGCAAGAGATGGGAAGCAACCCAAGTGTCCAACGATGGATGAGTGGGTAAACAAAATGTGGTGTATTCTACAATGGAATATTATTCAGCCATAAAGAAAAAAAAAAGAAGGAAATTCTGGCACATGCTACACCATGGATGAAACTTGAAAACACTATATTAAGTGAAATAAGCCAGGAACAAAATTACAGATATTTTATGAGTGGGGACTTAAGTGTTTAATGCATACAGAAATTCTCATACTTGGACTTCCCTGGTGGTGTAGTGGTTAAGAAGCCGCCTACCAATGCAGGGGACACAGGTTTGAGCCCTGGTCCGGGAAGATCCCACATGCCACGGAGCAACTAAGCCTGTGCGCCACAGCTACAACTACTGAGCCCACGTGCCACAACTACTGAAGCCTGAGTGCCTAGAGCCCGTGCTCCGCAGCAAAAGAAGCCACCACAATGAGAAGCCCATGCACCGCATCAAAGAGTAGCCCCCGCTAAAATAAAATTAAAAATAAATAAATTAATTTAAAAAATAAAGTATACAATTCAATTAAAAACAATAAAGTCTTGTACTTAATACCACTGAATCGTACCCCTCAAAATTGTTAAAATGGGGACTTTCCTGGCGGTCCAGTTGTTGTGACTTCCAGATCCCACTGCAGGGGCCGTGGGTTTGATCCCTGGTCAGGGAACTAAGATCCTGCATACCAAGTGGCATGGCAAAAAACAAAACAAAACAAAACAACCCAAAATGGTTAAGTGATAAGTTTTGTTATGCACATTTTACCACAATTAAACACACACACACACACACACACACACACGTGCGCGCACTTACGGAATGCTTACCCTGTGCTGTGTTCTCAGCCGTGGGGTTTTAGCCATGAACAAAACACAGGAATCCCTGCCTTCAGGAAGCTTACATAAACCAGATAAATACTAATAAGCCCACTTGTGGGTTTTGTTGGAAGGTGGAAGTGGTGGGCAGAGAAGAGTGGAGCAGATAAAGGGTATAGGGTGCAGGAGTAACTTGTTTTAGGCTCTGTCCTCAGCACCCAGTGTAATTCCAGGCCCCCGGCCGGATATGTGTTGCCTATGAGCAGCTGTGTATTCAGGGCTTCCTCCTATAGCCACAAAAAAAGAGGACATTGCTTCACTCAGCTTCCATGTCCTTGGCTTCTGGTGGGTTCTGCCGATGGGGAAGGCTGACAGGAGATCAGAGGTGGGAGACAGACGAGGGTCCCTATTCTCTCCCTGCCCAACCACAGTTGGGCAGTGGTGGTTTCTCTGTGGCCACATAACCTGCAAGGAGCCCCTTCTTCACGGCTCCAGATGTCAGCAAGTTCTGCTCCCTTCCCATCCTCTTTAGTCCTGTCGAAATCTTCCCACTGTTGCTAGTTCCGGGTGCCTTATGGAATTACAACGCCCCAAAGATGTCCATGCCCTAATCGCCAGTGAGAATCAGGAATTAAGAATGCTACTCAGCTGACTTTAAGGTAGGGAGATTAGCACTTGCTTCAGCGGCACGTATACTAAAATTGGAAGGATACAGAGATTAGCATGGCCCCTGCACAAGGATGATGCGCAAATACGTGCATCATTCCATATTAAAAAAAAATGATAGGGAGATTATCTTGGTGGACTCAGTGTAACCACAAAGGTCCTTAAAAGTGGAACGGGGAGGGGACTTCCCTTGTGGCGCAGTGGTTAAGAATGTAGGGGACACAGGTTCGAGCCCTGGTCCAGGAAGATCCCACATGCCACGGAGCAACTAAGCCCGTGCGCCACAACTACTGAGCCCGTGCTCTAGAGCCTGCGAGCCACAACTACTGAAGCCCACGCACCTAGAGCCCGTGCTCCGCAACAAGAGAAGTCACCGCAATGAGAGGCCCACGCACCGCAACGAAGAGTAGCCCCCGCTCGCTGCAACTAGAGAAAGCCCGGGCACAGCAACGAAGACCCAATGCAGCCAAAAATAAATAATTTTTTTAAAAAAATCAGTAACAGCGCTGAATTCTACTGAAGCCTGAGGTCAAACAAAATATCAGGAATATGGATTCTATCTTTGAAAGTTTTACAGTAAAGTATTAACAAGTTGACGATCCTGAGTGGATCCTGGATGGGTGGGGTTTATCCAGGGCCTTAGGAGGGCCCCCCATACCCCCCGCCACCAGCCATTCTCATCTATATGAAAAGCATTAGGCAATGCCACTCAGGTTTGCAGCTCACTGTTGACCCCTGGTGGTGATCAGCTTGGACACAAAGGCATTTACTGAGGGCCAGGACCCCTTCGGGGCGCTGGGAATATTTTAGGACCAAGACTCAGTTTGTGCCGTGGTGGTGCTCACAGCATAAAGGAGACAGCAATACACACATCAGCAAAACCAGGCAGGTGAAGAAGCTGCGAGGCCAGACGTGATGGGTGACTCAAAAGGCGGGTCAAGGAGGACCTCTGGGAGGAGGTGGCAGAGCTCTGATTGGAGTGAGAAGCAGCTGCCAAGGGGTGGTGTCCCCCAGAAGAGGTGGGCAGTGGGCTTCAGGACCCTTGGTATTTCATGTCTTAAAAGTTGATGTGTCCTTGTTTATTATAGTATTCTTTAAGCCTTTCCTGTGGCCCGAATATTCCATTACCTTTTAAAGGAAGACTGCTTTCAAAAGATTACTTTTTCAAGGGAAGGGTGTTCAAGCAGAGGGACGGGCATGTGCCAAGGCCCAGATTTTGAGCACCTGGGTACCAGGCGCCATGCTTGCCTGTACATTATCTCACCTACACCTCATCGCAACCCTGGGAGGAGAGCATGAACATTACTCTCATTGTACAGAGGGGGACACTGAGGCTGAGGAAAGTGCCCAAGGTCACACTGATAAGAAAAACTTGAAAGTGCTTAAGGATCAGCAAGGAGGGAGTTGATGAGAAGGGGAGGACGTGAGACGAGGGCAGGGAGGTGACCAGGCAGATGGTGTAGGGCCTGACGAACTGCAGGGAGGTCTTAGGCTTCTGCTCTGAGGGATGTGCCCTGACTCAGGTGTTCAGAGGTGCCCACTGGCGGCTGCCTGCTGGGGTCCAGTGAGGGCAAGGAAGACAGGGAAGAGGCTGGAGTGGGCATGCAGGCCAGAGGTGACAGGGACCTGAACCAGGGTGGACGACGAAGGGCAGTGGACAGACTCAAGATTTGTTTTGGAGGCAGAGCTGGCCACGTGGAAGGTGAGACACGGTGCAAGTTGATGCTCCTGAACGGACGCTGGGGGGTGGCTCAGAGGGATGAGATAATCCCAAGACTTACGGGGGGGGGGGGGAGTGAGAACCCTTGACACAAAGGTGTCCTGAGGAAGTGTTCCAGGCGGCGGAACGACACATTCCTGGAGAGCCTGGAGTGAGGACGGAGGACATTGCCCATTTGCTGCAGGTCAAAGCTGGGGGCATCACAAGCCCAGCCGCCAACACTGACCAGGGTTCCCTCCCACCCTGCAAGAGAAGAGCTGTGCCAGCCCTCCTGAGGTCTCACGGAGCATCTGAAATCCTTTATTGGAAGATAATTGCTGTTTACTATGTAGGAGACTCAACAGCAGATGAACAGTGAAAACGGAGCCCACAGTGACTGGGGCAGGGCCCTCAGCTGGGGACCCCACCCATACCCTGTGGACCAGCCTGGCAACCTCTACCCCTCCCTGGACCCCCAAGCCTTTGGCATAATGCTGAAGTGGGGGAGCTGCAGGCAGTGAAGCCCCTTGACTCAAAGCAGACTTGGATGAGCGCTCAGGGAGTGGGGTCAGTGGAGGGGGGTGGGCAGGCCCCTCCGGGCTAGGTGTGGGAGCAGCCAAAGTGGAGGAAGCCAGGAGCTGGGGAGATGGTGTCTATTTTTGTTTTCTGAAAAGGGGCGCACAGGGGCCTGCAGGCAGTCGGGCAGCAGCTGAGGTGGGTTATGCGCTGACGTCTTTCTCGTCGCCTCGACTGGAGGCTTCCAGCAAGGGGTCCCCGGGACCCGCCTCCTCCTCTTCTTTGGCCTCACTGGACTTGGAGTTGGGGACCCAGAGGCCGGAGTCGATGCAGCGCTGCATGTGGTACTTCGCGTCCTGCAGGGAGAAGGGTGGGTTGGTGAGGCTGGGCTGCCATCTTCTGGTGGCCCACCTGTCCCCCGCACATCCTCGAGCCTGCTTCCTGCTCTTTCTAGATTACAGCTTTACCAAAGAACTGCGCGCAATGATGGAAATGGCCTGTAATCTGTGCCGTACAATATGGTAGCCACCAGCCACGTGTGGCTGCCGAGTACTTCAAATGTGGCTGGTGCAGGGGAACTTTAAAGCTCACTTAACTTTAATTCAAGTTTAAACAGTGTAGTCTAGAACAAGGGTGAGCAAACTTTTTTGTAAAGGGCCAGACAGTAAATATCGTTGGCTTGCGGGCCCTATGGTCTCTGTCAAAACCTCTCAACCCATCATGCCTCAACTTTATGGTTGTAGCACAAAACCAGCCACAGACAAGATGAAAATAAACCAGCCTGGCTGCTGCATTCCAATCAAGTTTTATGTAGAGACAGGCAATGAGCCTGCAAGCCATAGGCGGAAGACCCTTGGTCTAGATGTTCATTCCCACAGAAGCATCTAGAAACCCTGGGCCAGGTCTTGCGACTAGACTTTTTACAGATGAGGAAAGCAGTGTGGCCAACGGGGTGAGACAGGCAGCAGGAATGGGGTCAAACCGAGGTCTATCAAGACTCAAAGTATTTATCTACCAGCGCGGTGACTGCTCGAAACAGCTGCTGTTTTTACCAGCACCTACTACGTGCTCAGCCCTCCCCATGGATTTCGTGAGTTAATATCGAGAGAAAGTGGTTTGATGAGGTAACTGAGGCTGGAAAGGGACCCCCTCCTTGGGCCACTCTGAGCTGCTGGCAAAGGTGGGGTCAGCTGGTGTGCTCATCAACAGCCCGCAGGGACAGGGACACTCAATCTGGACGCCGGGCACACAGTAGGTGCTCAATAAATGTAAGTGGGCAGGTGGCACAAAGCCTGGCTGCCTCGTGTGCTGGCCACACGGTGACAAAACGTCCCTTGTTCCTTTGAGAAGCCCAGGAGGGACACTTCTACCAATGATGTGGGCAGCAGAGCTGGAGGGGGCGGGGGAGACACATCGCTCGCCCAGGTGGGCTTGGGCGCAGTTACTCACGGTGGGGTCCATCTTGCTGATGGCATCTTGGAGCATCTGCACATCCTTCACGTCAAAGCATTTCTGGAGTTCCTGTGGGTGCAGAGGGGTGGGGTCAGGGCCTGGGTCCCAGGGAGCCTGGGGACCCCACTGGCTGCCTGCCTGCTGCCCGCCAGGGCCCAGGGGGCCGCACCTCAGGGAGGGACTCGTAGACCTCGACGGGGTCCAGACCGCCGGGGCCAAGCCGCTTCCTGCGCTCCTCCTCCTCGTACTCCTTCATGGCCTTCTCGATGCGCAGCTTGGCCCGGCCCCGCACGCGGTCTTTGAAGGCCTCTAGCTCGTCGTTGAAGCCCTCCATGTACTGACGGTCAGCAGTCTGCGGGGGGCAGGGGCGTGCACAGGATTGAACTGGGGGAGCCAAGACCGCCCCACTGCAGGTCCTCAGAGACGCCCCAGGGCTCCCTGCATCTGCTCCTGAACTGACTGACAGGCACCCTGGGCCTCAGGGCTCTCCTCTGCCTCCTCTGAGCTCGACTTTACACCTCTGTGCTCACGACCCCCTGCCCGCACAAGCCCCTGAACCTCAGACTCGTGACACCCACCTCCTCCGGGTCCTCCTGTGGAGTTTAGCGGGCATCTCAAATGCAACACAGCCACCCCGGAGCTCCCGGTCACACCCCTTAGTCTGTCCTGCAGCTCCCCCAGCTCAGCAGGGATAGCTTTGCTCTTCAGGTGCTCAGGTAAGAAACCCACAGGCATCCTTGACTCTGGCCCTCACCCCAGCTTAGGACTTTCAGCACATCGTGCCAGCTCGGCTTTCCAAATCTGCCCAGGAGCCGACCACTCGTCAGCTCCTCCGTGGCCCAGCCCTCTCCTGACTGAGGAGAGGACTGATCACAGGGGCTTGAGTCCAAGTAAACCCATGTCTGTCTCCCCCAGTGGACCGCAGGCTGGTTCCCTGAGGAGGACCACCCTCCACTCTGCCCTGGCCACTCCGGCCCCTCCCTACCTTGATCTTGGTGAAGAACTGCCGGAAGCAGGCACGGGGGTCCACCTTCAGGCTCTTGGCCAGCTCCAGGATGAACTGCATGACGATGGTCTGGTGGGCCACCTGCTCCATCAGCGCACATTTCTGCCAGGGGAAAACAAGCACGGCGTCACCAAGTGGCGGACCCAGGGCACAGCCGAAATTTCCCCAGCCCCGAGGGCGGGCTCCACATACCTCCTCCACCTCTAGGTCAATGCACCAGATGACCAGGTAGTTGGCGGTCTCCTCACACACCAGGTGGACGTTGTCCGACAGGTACTTCTGGCTGTCATCCCAGCGGCGGAGCATGCCTGCGGGAAGGTGTTGGCAAGGTGTTGGAAGGGCCCTGGAGGCAGAGGCTAGCCCCTTGTCACGTGCACCGCCCACCGGGCCCCCACCTGGGCCCAACTTACCGAAGTGCTTGATCTGTTTCTCATACTTCTCCACGAAGGTTTTGTGTTTCTGTTCCCTCACCTCCTCCGACTCCTCCTCCGCCCGCTCAGGCTTGGTATTGACCATGCTCTGTGGTGGGGTGAGAAGGGGAGTGGGCTGGGGCGAGGCTGTGCGGCGCCTCAAGCGTGGCCGGGTGGGCCGCGGCCGCAGCGCCCATCCCATCCAGGGTGGAGGTGGTGACGGCGCCATGAACATCAGCGTGGCGGGAGCGTGGGCGTGGCAGGTGTGGCCTCGGACTAGGGCCTTCGGGCAGATCAGAGGGGGGGTACCGGTGGGGTGCCGCACCTGCCTGGGCCCCCACACATGATCCCCTCACCCGCCACCTCCATCCACCCGTCCCTGGACCTGAGCAGTCCCCTCGGCCACACCTGCCACCGTCTGCCGAGCGCGCCCGGCCCTCGCACACCTTGCTGAAGCCGTCCTTGCTGAGCGTGTCCACGTTCCAGGGCATGCTCTTCTCCTTCTTGCGCATCTCCTCCAGCTTCTGCTCCCAGCTCCGCTCCTCCTTGCGCAGCTGCTGTGCCTCGGCCTGCAGCCGCTCCAGATCGGCCCTGCTGCCCTCGCCCTCGGCCACCTCCAGATCCTTCAGCTTCCGCTGGCACTCGGCCACCTTGCGCTTGCACTCGCGACAGCCCCTGTCCAGCTCCTCCTTTTCTTTCTGGAACTGCTCCATGCGCTCCACCCGGGCCTGTGGGACAGGCACGGCCCATCACTCTGCGGAATGGCTTGTCCCTTGACCCCAGCCCCAGGCCCAGGACCCCAACAGCTGCACCTGGAATGACCCCGGAGAATGTCAGCACCAACCTCCGTGTGCTGGACTCCCAGCTCCCGCTCTCGCTCCTACAGGTGCACCTGAGCCAGGGCGGGTCCCTCTTCTGCTCAGAACCCTCTACGGCTGCCACCTCACTTGGAGCAAAAACCTAAGTCCTCCCTGTGACCCGCAGGGCCGTGCGCAATCTGTCCCGTGCCCTCCATGGCCTCACCTCTTCCTACTCACCCCCTCCCTCCAGCCACACTGGCTGCCTCACCTTTTCTCGAACCCACTTCAAACCTCAGGGCCTTTGCACTGGCTGTTCCCTTGGCCTGGAATGTTCTCTCCCCAGATACCCCCCACCCCGGCATCCTTAACATCTTCTTTTTAAAAATATATATATTATTTATGTATTCGTTGGCCGCGCCCTGCAGCATGCGAGATTGCGGTTCCCTGATCAGGGGTTGAACCTGTGCCCGCTGCATTGGGAGTGTAGAGTCTTAACCACTGGGCCACCAGGGAAGTCCCCCTTATCATCTTCAAATGTCCCTTACAGGGAATTCCCTGGTGGTCCAGTAGTTAAGACTTCGTGCTTTCACTGCCGAGGGCCCGGGTTCAATCCCTGGTTGGGGAACTAAGATCCCACAAGCTGCGCAGTGCGGCAAAAAAAAAAAAAAAAAAGTCCCTTACAGATGAGGCCTTCCTTGACCACCCAGCTGAAGGTCTCAACCTCCCCCTACCCTGCTCTGCTTGACCTTCCTCCTCAGCACTTGTCACCTGACAACAGCCTGTGACAATTATTTATCATGTTTCGGGCACTGTCCTCCTCCAAGGATTCTGGCTCCACAAAGGTGTTGTGCCTCCAGAGCTGGGCCTGACACACAGTACGGACTCAGGAAAGCCTTGTTGGATGTAATAAAGTAATAAGATGCTGGATAGAGGCCTCACCCCTCCCCAGGGTCTCAGGTTCCCCCTCCTCCCTGGAGCCACCCTCAGTAACACTCAGGCACCCTCCTGCGCCCACCACGCCCCTCAAGCCACCGCTGCTTGGGTGTCCCACAGGCACCTCCAATTCTGTGCCCCAAACTGAACTCCCCACCGGAGCCCCCCAGACCTGTTTTTCTGCTGTGTCCTCCCTCAGCAAAGAGCCTCCCCCTGCCTCCTGTCCCAAGCTGAGGCCTGTTGTGAGCCCTGTCCCTCCCTCTCTGCCACCAAATCCTGACATTATTTTTTTTTTGGCCACGCTGCGTGGCTTGTGGGATCACAGTTCCCCGACCAGGGATTGAACCCGGGGCACGGCAGTGAAGGCCTAGAATCCTAACCACTAGGCTACCAGGAAACTCCCCTGACACTTTTCATTTCCAGTTGTTTCTCCAATTTGCTCCACCCCGGGTGCTGCACCTGGATCTGCAGAGGCCCGCTCAGCTCTGTCTCCAGGCCAGCAGGCCCTCCTGAGCCCAGCCTAGTGCCCACCAGCCTCCTGTCCCCCCCTACCCTAGACGCCACTCCTCAGACCTCCTCTTCCACTGCACCCCATCTCCTCAGTCCCCCATCCCGACCCCTATCAGATCACTGGGCCCTGTCACTCTCCAACCCTACTTGGCTCCCAGCAGTGCCTGCTCAACCCAGACCAATGACTGAACCCTGAGAGGTGTCACCATCTTCCATCGCTGTCGCCCCAATCCAGGCTCGGAACCTGCCACAGGAGTCTTTGAAATGTACCTGTCTGACCACAGCCCTCCCTGCTACCTCAGACTGGAGTGTCTGGGTTCAGAGGGGACCCCAGACCCCTGCCCCACGCTGGCCAGATGGCCAAGGCTCCTTGGGGGGCTGGGTCGCAGGCCGATGCCGGCCCCTGTGGTTGATGCTAGCCCTGAATGGACCAGCTCTCTCCTGACTCTTAGCCTCTGCACATGCTGTTCCTCCCACCTGGAACTCTCTTCCCCTTACTCCATCTGCTTTGTCCCCAAGTCTCAGCTTCGACAAAGCCTTCCCCAAGTGCCCGACCCCCAGAGTCACTGAGCCCCAAAGGCCCCTCTGTGATCATCAGATGACGTGATGAGATGCTAGTGGAAGGCCTTGGGGCACCAGACCTGGGGTCATATCTCACAGCCACCATGTAATGGCCGGGTGTCCCTGGGCCAATCCCCTAACTTCAGTTTCCTCATCTGTCAGATGCAGACAATAGTGCCAAGGTTGCACTGGGAAAAGCAAAAAAGGTTATAAAAGTAGACAGTCCAGAGCCGTGCTGGGTGCTCAGTCAGCACCATTCCCACGTTGGCTACTGTCATTACTGTCTGTCCAAGGGGACAATCTGTCTCTCTCTGGGGACTATACTGGGGCTCAAACAAGAAAATGTACTTCAAGTGCTTAGCTCGATATCCAGTAAATGCTTATAACTGGTAACTGGGAGCAGTTGTTACTGTATCATCAGAGCAGCCCAGCTCCACCACTTACTGGTGATGTGACCTTGGCCAAGTCTCATATCTCTCCCTGCCTTGGTGTCCCCCTCTATGAAATGGGGTCTCACAGGGTTGTTTTGAGGACTAAATGAGTTACTCCCAGGAAACTGCCTGCAACACAGCATTCAGTATACGTGTCCTCAACTGTCATCACCGCCGTCATGGCCACGGCCACGGCCACGGCCACCAGAATGGTCCGCTAACTTGCTTCTGTGCTTTATTAGAGGCCCTAGCACAGGGCCAGGAAGACGGTGGGTGAGAAGCGGGAGACCTGAATCCTTCTCTAACGCCCCACAGGACCGACATGGCCAACCCTGAGCCTCACTTTTCCCACTCGGATGAGGCCCTCGCCTTGCGGAGGACACATTGTGGCCTCTGCCACCTCTCTTTTTCCACGATGGGACTGTGTCACCTGGAGCCTTCCTGCTGCCTTATGGCATTATAGCTGGCCTTGGGTGGCAGCAGGAATCTACCACACTGCTGGTTTCTGCTGGACGGCCATCAGAATCTTCCCGGCATCCTCTGAGCAGCCGCCAGGGAGGCCAAAGCTAAATAAAGGCCTCCTGGAGCTGCTGGGGGTGGCAGCCTGCCCGGCCTGAGCTTTACGCCTCCGGGAGGGGCTGTAGCAGGCTGGGAAGGGCAGAAGCCTTGGCAGCGAGAAGGGGCCACAGGTATCACTGCCCTCCTTACAGACAGGGGACCCAAGGCGCACAGAACCTGGACACCACACAGCTCACTGGGAGGAGCCACAAGAAACTAGTACTGGTGGCTGTTTCTGGGCAAGGGAGCCAGGGAGCTGGAGCTGGAGCCGGGAAGACTCGCTGGTCCCCTTCTGGAACCTTTGGATTATTTTTTTACCATGAGCGTGAATTACATGAGTAATAATAATGATAGTGGCTAAAGTTTCTACACAGTTTATTACATGCCAGGTGCTGTCCTGAGAGCATTACACACATTAAATACATAAGGCAACCCTCACAACAACCCTATGAGGTAGATACTGATAAGATCCCCAGCTGGAGAAATTGAGGCACAGAGAGATCAACACTCACTGGGGGCAATGCAGCAGGTCAGTGATTCAGCAGGAGCCAGCATCTGAACCTGGGTGGGCAGGCCTGTGCTCAGAAGCACACCAGGCTACCTTTTCTCTAATCCCCCTTTCCCCTCTGGTCCTGCTTACTCCCTCCCGGGCCCTGAGCCAAGTTCTTTTCAGATCTCATTTCATGTCACCCTTACGATGGTCTCATGGAGGTGGGGTCTCGCTCCCCCTAAAGCAGCAATGGCCCTGTGGCAGGGCTGGGATGAGAACCCAGGCTTGGTGGCCGCTGAACCGGGTGCTGGAGACACCAGGCTCCCTGCCTCCACTCCAGCACTGGGGCTCCCAGTGGCAGGCCAGGAAAAGGTTTTGTGCCAAGAGGGAGAAGGGTGTGGTGGGAGGAGGATGCTGCAGGAGAGGGGACATCAGCCTCCCAACTCGGCAGGACCAAACCGTCCTCCCCACGGTGATATAGATTAACTATGTTACAGAAATAGGTGTTCCCAAGAATTGCCTTGAGAGCTTGCAGAGATCTTCAATATTTCATAATAAAATGTTACACGTGTCAAGAAAGAGAAGTGCTAGAACTTTCTCCTTACACTCCAGGGGCCCACCCGGCAGACACTACCCAGGAGGATGCTGCTTTAAGGAATGGGTTGGAACTGGGACTGGAAACCAGATGTAGGGACTAATGCTGGGTCTTGGCAGGATGGGGAAGGGCCCTTCTAGAAGCTTCTAGATAAACGACTGGGAGCTGATATATGGGAAGGTGGGGTGAGGAGTTCCTAACTGGAAGATTCTGAGAGACATATGCCCTCAGTCTGAGAGTGTAACAAGCATAGGAATGTGGGTGCAGGAGCTCTGATTTGGTGGAGCAGATTAGAACATTAGGTCTCATGAGAGCCATTCTGTTGGCCTGAGAGCGCTGCTGGTCAGGGAGAGGGGTGAGAGAACACACAGACTTGGGATTCTGGGGTCTGGATTTGGGGGAAAATAAGTAAAAGGGGCAGGGAATTTGGAATTAGACTGGGAGGGTTCCTGGTAAAAGCAGGGTCAGTGTGGGTGTCTGAGAACAGCAGACCAAACTGGGGTCAGAAGGAAGCTGGGGTGGGTTTAGGTCCTGGACTTGGGTTTGAATGAGGCATTCCAATGCTGGCGGAGGTTCCTACAGGAAGCCTGTCTCGGGGGTGGGCGGTGACTGGGCCTGCAGTACCAAGTAGGGGCAGGGGCTCTGGCTGGGCAGGACGCCACGTGGGTAGGGTTTCCTGATGCAATAGGAAATTGGGTCTACAGTGCATGAGGCTGAAGGAGAGCAGCCGGAATTGGATGCTCCATCAGGGCGGAGCTGGTGGTTCAGTCTGAAGGGGAACCAGGTTTCAAAATTCCAGTCCTAGATGGGACTGAGGGTCCTGGTGGGGCACCGGTCTACGTTCTAGGGAAGGGGTCCTGGGTGTGGGCTGGAGTCCCAGGCCAGGAACAGAAATCTCGGGGGAGGACAGAACTCCTTGCTCTATTGAGAGGAGCAGAACCTCTAGATCTAAATGTGAATCACCGTCAAGATTCCGAAAGGCAGGTCACAGACTAGACTTAAAGTATTGGGAACTCTGGGGGTTGGAGGGGCCAATGGGACATCCAAGATCATAAGTGGGTACCCGAAAGGTTCAGGGTGCAGATTCTGAGGTAGAATTCTGGGTGTAAGTGGAAGGTCCCAAATGGATTGGGGGGGCACGTCCAAAGCTTGTCTTGGTAGTCTAAACTGTGAAGAAGGTGCCCTAGGGGTCAACTGGGAGTTCCAAGAAGAAATTGGAAGGGGAGGGGGGAGGGGGGAGGGCCCAGGATCGCGGGCAAGGAACTCAAGGGTCTCGGCAATTCTGTTGCCCCGGAGTTGAATCAAGGAACCCCGGGCGATTCTGAAAGTCCAGACTGTAGGGTGGGAAACCCAGGTGTCAATGGCTGGGCCCCCAGCAGTATCAGGAGTCAGAACTCTGAAGCGGAGTCCCGAGAGTGGGGGAAGGCGCTGGGCGCGCGCGCTCTACCTGGTGCCGCCAGCGGAAGAGGCTGGCTGTGTCGATGTTGGGGTGCGTCTCGTCTTCATCGTCAGACACCTCGATGTGGTCCCACACGCTGTAGTCCACCATCTTGCCTCCGCGGCCCAGCCCGCTCCGGCTCTGGCAGCAGCAGCAGCGGCGGCGGCACCAGCGGCGGCTACGGCGGTA